>NC_084729.1:2519176-3176153 GCF_033807575.1 Cydia pomonella
ATAACACTCCGCACCCTCGTTGAGCTCTGGCAACCTTACTCACCGGCAGAAGCACAACACTATGAGTAGGGCCTAGTGTTATTTGATTGCGGTTTTCTGTAAGGTGGAGGTACTTCCCCAGTTGGGCTCTGCTCTAGATCTGGAATGACATCCGCTGTGCTGTGCCCTACCACACAAAGCGGGAGGATATACCCGGGTCCGGGTAGTTTGAGGCACGGGGAAGGACATAGGGAGAGTGTTTATCAACCATCATCATCATGCCAGGCAAACAGTCGCTGGCAAGAACTAGTACTTCAAATTTATATTTCGAGTCATCAACTTCCCGCCGTGTACGGAATTACTCTTAACTCTGACTGTAAATTATATTTATTTCGTTGTTTATTTTGCTACAAAATGCACTACACAGAAACTTGTCTAATATCAAAGTCTAATATCAAATCAGAAGTCCAAGACCAAAACTGGTTTAAGCATAAAAATAGACACATTAAAATGCATTTAGGTACCAGACAGTATAATCATAAACCTGTTTAAAGTAAAAATAGAAAAATAACATTCGTGACCAATGCTGTTTTCTACGTTAACTTCTATTAATGGATTGAAGATATATAAATACCAAAGAGAGTTGATTGTAATAGATAGGTAAAGTCTACGAAAAAAACGTGCCCCTTAGTTTCACATCCAAAATAGATGGCGCTGTGTTGCGCTAAATATTTTCCGGTCACTCAATTGTCAAACGTCAACTTTTGACAATCAGAGTTACCTTAAAATTGTGGATTTAAGAGGAGAGAAATCTCTTATGATAGAACTGTTGCTAAAGTGTCCAGCTGTCAGCTATAAATAATAGTTCCAAATCTCTCCAGAGTAGCGCCACAGTAGCTAAGAACCTAGGCGTTATTGACGGAGTAAAGTGTGCTGTCTATGATTTGATTTTTTTGTTCAAGTACTCTAGGTATTGTAGCGCCACCTATTTAAGTTTTTTTGATGACACTTTTTGGTATATGGAGATTTCTTTCCTTACCTCCACCTTCCATACCTTAAAATGTATGAAGCTGTACAGCGCCATCTCGTTTACCTGTCAAATTGGAAGCACGAAATGGTCTTATATTTTACACATCTTAATTTATTTAATCGTATGGCGATATAGTCACATAGGCAAAATTATACATATACAGTATTATTTATCCTCGTAAGGCCCAAGGTCCTACCTATAGGACTTATTCAGTTCGATGAAATTTAAATCATATTCAATTAGGACAGAGTTGCATTTGTTTTGTTTCGTGCAATTTTCAAACAAAATAAAATCTACTGTATTCCGTGCACTATAGGTTCAAATTCCAGTGGCAAATTTTGGATTTTTCATTTCTATGGCTGGGCCTTAAGAGGTTAAAAGGCAACATCCAAGTTTTGCAACCACTGCACAGCATCGGGCGTCAAGTCTAATAGATCATCCGGGCTACCCGAGTATGCGCGGAGTGGGCACCGCTGGATGATGTGCTCCATAGTCTGGTCCTCGATGCCGCAGTCGCATAGCGCGGAGTCTCTCCAACCCCACTTATGCCGGAAGAAGTTGCATCGTCCGTGCCCGGTTCTTAACCGGTTTAAGCGACACTATAGTTTCCTATTAGGAAGGTCGGTCCCCTTGTTCATGATAGTCGGGTCGATATCGATATTCCCGGCCGGGTGTGAATGTCTATGATACATACATACATATAATCACGCTTTTTTCCTAGAGGGGTAGGCAGAGACCAAGGATTTCCACTTGCTACGATCCTGACATAGGAAGGAGGGAGGAGGAATATTATGAAAGTGAAGGAAGCGGGAGAGGCATGTCAGGATCGAAGATAAATGTACATATATATTAAATTCGTAATTTAGGGATACTTTTCTCTTGAAATCATGATTCTGGGTAGAAAATAAAAAAGTGGTGTGTCAGTCAGCTGCAGGGATACTGACCCCCCTGCAAACAAATTTCTGGGCAAGGGGGGGGGGGGGTCAGTTATCTATGCAAGAGATCAACTATCTCTACAGCTGACTGTACATTTCTACAACTTTAAATAAAGTCCGCCACAGACGGAGCGATAGAATATATTAATATACCGTAAGATACCGACAGATATTTTATAGTATAGCTAAGCACCACACACGCCAACGATACCAATATATATATCGCTGTCTGTCTAGCACCTACATTGTATGAGAGATAAAATATAGCGTAATGTATCGCAAGGTATCATAAGATGCCTACTAGAAGATACAGTAAGATATCAAAATATATATTAGATATAGCTTCGTGTGGGGACTCTGTAAAATGTTACTTAAAATATATCTTAAGATGCCTTGCTATATCTTTTGGTATATTGTAGCTCCTTAAAAAGGTCCACGATTCCACGAACGACCTGCCTCTTGAGGAATTTGCCGCGCAAAGTAGCTCGGTCTGTGTAAGACGTGCCTCGGTCGCAATCTCCTCTCAAGGCGGCTCGTTCTGGCGTAACGGGAGAACGTTCATTATTACGTGAGGCGTTTATGAGTTCGAGCCAAATCTCAGAAACTCAACAGAGAGGAAAAGGAGATCCTAAACATCGCCAAATCCCGAGACGTAAATAAATATTGGAATGAATGAGTGCAAGTTGTTTTTTACAGTGACGTAATCGATAGCAACGAACTGAGCAACGAGACTGACTTGTTCGCGTGCGACAAGAGCAGCATATCCAGCAGTTCAGAGCTGGAGGCCGAGCCGCAAGCGAGGGCGGTTGTGAATATAAATAACAACGAGGAGAAGAAGAAAGCGGCTACTTCCAGGCGGCCCAGGAAGAGGTACATTTTGTTAAGAGGGAAGAATAGCTTTGCGATCGTAAAAAAATAACGGTACTTTTTCGGGAGAAAACAGTTTCCACTAACTAGATGTTAACAAATCACTTTGATTTTGATGTCGATCGTTTCAGCATAATATATTCCAAATTTATAGGTTTTGCTTTAAAAAAAAAAAATTTTTATTTTGTATTGCTAATTTTGAAAAAAGGACTGAGGAAGGAAGGAGGTTATAAACCTAGTTTTCTATTTTGTCAACAGGCGTGTCCACACAGAGCGAGCGAGCACGTACGTGCGAGGCAATTTCCTCACGCTCAAACCGGCCAGTGTAGACGTGCCTCGGCCGAGGCGGCGCGTGCGTTTTCCTCGCCCGAGCGCCTCGCGCGTATGCTCGATCTGTGTGGACCCGGCTAATAACGTACTAAAAAAACATGGAGAATGGAAAATATTGAGAAGTGGAAAAACATTTTAAATAAATATTATGACATTATTACACATATTGACTAAGTCCCACAGTAACAAGTAGTAGTATTTTCCCTTTTTGTATGGACGTGTACGGTCACGTCTGGAAATATTGATTCGGCCAAAGTGCCAAAAATATTTATACACTACCCTAAAATATGGGCCATAAAGTCATGTATACATATTTTTGGCACTTCGATCGTGTCAATGTTTTCAGACGTGACTGTACGTAGTACTTCGCTCTTAAGCGCGCGGTTGTTTATTAACGCGACGTTGAACGCATTTTATTAGTATTGAACTCTAACAAAATTGGTAACTAGTGGGCAAAAAAAAACCACCTTTTACCAGTGGGTTAAAAAAAATCCCAGTAGTTACCACTGGTAACAACTTGGTGGTAACTAGTGGGAATAACCCGTCGTGGCGTGGAATTGCGCAACTGACTTTTATTATTGAATGTGTCACAAAGAGGAACATGAACGATCTTTGGGTTATGTTTTTGGAGAAGTGTTTAATATACACTGTATGTCCAATTTTTTGGTACAACCAACATCCTATGCCGTTTGACGGATTAAAATAGCTTGCGTATCCTAGCCGCAGTCGGGTTTTTTAATCTATTAGGACGCGGACTGGTCGCAAGTGGCGCGCGGCAAATCAAGGTCGTTCATACTCGTACACCGGTCGTTCGCGACGTTTGAATGGATTTGCCGCGTGTCACTTGCGTCCAGTTCGCAGTTTTAAATTTCAAATTGTTATATTATTCATTTTTTACCCTGCCTATGAAGCCGATGGTCCCGGGTTCAAATCCTCGTAAGGGCATTTATTTGTGTGATAAGCATAGATATTTTTTCCTGAGTCTTGGGTGTTTTCAGTGTATTTAAGTATTTATATACTATATATATCGTTGTCTAAGTACCCACAACACAAGCCTTATTGAGCTTACTGTGAGACTTGTCAATTTGTGTTGTGTAATTTGTGTCCTAAAATATTTTAATATTTATTTATTCCCAGTGTGTCATGTAAGCTTGTTGTCCCCAGATTCCGTAAGAGAGTCAAGAAGCGTCCAGTGGCTGAACCAGACTCGGACGCGTCCAGCGACTCCGCCGCGCCCCTCAGCCGCATGCTGGGGGAGCGCGTCGTGCCCAACATAGTGATCATCACTAAAGGTGAGTTCCGTTCCGAGTGCCCTAGGAGGCGGCTGAACCAGACTCGGACGCGTCCAGCGAGCATGCTGGGGGAGCGCGTCGTGCCCAACATAGTGATCATCACTAAAGGTGAGTTCCGTTCCGAGTGCCCTAGGAGGCGGCTGAACCAGACTCGGACGCGTCCAGCGAGCATGCTGGGGGAGCGCGTCGTGCCCAACATAGTGATCATCACTAAAGGTGAGTTCCGTTCCGAGTGCCCTAGGAGGCGGCTGAACCAGACTCGGACGCGTCCAGCGAGCATGCTGGGGGAGCGCGTCGTGCCCAACATAGTGATCATCACTAAAGGTGAGTTCCGTTCCGAGTGCCCTAGGAGGCGGCTGAACCAGACTCGGACGCGTCCAGCGAGCATGCTGGGGGAGCGCGTCGTGCCCAACATAGTGATCATCACTAAAGGTGAGTTCCGTTCCGAGTGCCCTAGGAGGCGGCTGAACCAGACTCGGACGCGTCCAGCGAGCATGCTGGGGGAGGCGCGTCGTGCCCAACATAGTGATCATCACTAAAGGTGAGTTCCGTTCCGAGTGCCCTAGGAGGCGGCTGAACCAGACTCGGACGCGTCCAGCGAGCATGCTGGGGGAGCGCGTCGTGCCCAACATAGTGATCATCACTAAAGGTGAGTTCCGTTCTGAGTGCCCTAGGAGGCGGCTGAACCAGACTCGGACGCGTCCAGCGAGCATGCAGGGGGAGCGCGTCGTGCCCAACATAGTGATCATCACTAAAGGTGGGCCTGCTGTAACTGAAATTCAGTAAAACCCGCTGAAATTAAAAAGGGACTACCTCAAAAACGCATATATCTTTTAAAATATATGTGGCGTTCCATGCCTAAAGGTTCCTTATGCTCCATGTCCATAACGACCTTTCTCTGGTGAAAAGGAACACATTCAGAAACTGATATCTTTATAAACGAAATTTTTTGATTAATCTAATTTTATCTACTCATAATACATAGTTCTACAGGGCAGGGATCGGAAACCGGTATTTTTTGTATGGGAACGAAAACGGTATATTTTCGTTCTTTGTTAATTATTTCATTCCTAATCGGGCAATCTAATAATACGCAGTCGTTATCTAAAAACACAACTGAGTCCTACATTTTGAGTATAAAATAAACCGAAATATATGGTTATTTCGTTGTTTTTGCAAAAAACCGGTTCCGATCCCTGCTACAGGGTGTTTTAGTCACCTGCAATAATTTATGGGGGGAATGTATAGGTCATACTGAGCAACTTTTACTATGAGACCAACCCCGAAATCGCTTCATACATTTGATCTGTTTGATCTTGACATTGTCTATGGGAGAGTAAATTTTTTTTTCGCGATTTCAGTATTCCATAGTAAAAGTTTCTTAATATGACCTATAGGGACCGTGCGCGTTGGAGGGTCTGCCATCTTGTGGCCTGAATCGGAACCATAAACATGTACATTTACACGTCACGTGTTTTCTTGTGCATAGTAGGTTCTGCCATCTTGTGGGCTACATCGGAACAATAAACATCACATTTACGCCTCGCGCCAAAAATCTGACGGCTCCTGTGCTGCCTCCTACAGTTCATGCACGCTCCCTATATATTCACCACGTAAATTATTAAATGTGACTAAATGAACAACCTGTATACACCATGTTTTTTTTTTTCGTTAATTTCAAGGGTGCATTCTTGAGCTTAAATTAAGTTCTCTAAATTTATTTTTATTTTATAAGGCCCTTAAGAGTGTATACACTTGCCTTAGGGCCTGTTTACATATTGATTAGTGTTTAGTACGAGAGTATACATTTGCTACTAAACGCAAGTACTATCTTGGACGATTGATGTTCGAAATAACATTGATATGTCACAGATTTTAATTATTTTGTTGAATTAAATGTAATGCCCGTGTTACAACATCGCTATACTTTTTATATAAAAAAAAAAGGAAAAAATACTTATGAAAAAAAAGAAAATTACTACTGCCATTTAGTTTTATATTAATTAAAAAGGAATTAAAAAACACTGTATATTTATAATTTCAGACGCCAAACCGCGCATCAAAACGCCGGAACGCAAGCCGGGGAACACCAAAGACAAGGGCGAAACCAGAGACAAGACGGACACAGCCATAGATAAAGAGAAGAGTGAGCTGAAAGCGTGCACCATGTGCAGTCTGTGCTTTAGGGGCGAAAGAGGTTTAAGGTACATCATCTCAATAAGTAATTCGCGGCTATATAAGTTATTATTATATATTGGAGAGGCCAAGGTCCTCAAAAACAGCTGAACAATTTAACGCCTTGACAATAAAGGCGTGTTCAGATATTTATGAGGGCCGTGGCCGCTGCGATATATATGACAGCGACTGTACAAGCTTTTATCGCTGACTGTACTTTTCTTTCCACAGGTACTCGTCGAGACAATTCTAACAATCCCAAACGCAATTAGTTTGCGTTGTTTTATCACAAAGTTCCCATGGCCACCTGTCTGCATCATCAGATCAGCTCCATGTCATGATGTATATTGCATTCAACTGATTTAAAATATTCGGGCAGCCCTCGATATTCCTACTTTTGCACTACACGTTGAATTATAAGACAAACGGCTGGCTATCGGTCCTTCAATACTACGTCGGTGGCAAACAAGCATACGGCCCGCCTGATGGTAAGCAGTCTCCGCATTCTGGTCTGCCGGATTTTGAAAGAAATTAATAATTATTTTTTTATATATATTTTAAAATTGTTCAACTTTGATGCCAAATATCTCGAACTCGGAACTTTTAATTAAATATGGGATACTTATATTGCTTATAGCCGTTGCTGTCAATATGATAAGGTACAAAATAACATTAGAAAACTAATGAATTCAGATCGAAGGTCGTTGGCGCCAGGGAGCCCCTTAACAGAAGATACGGCCGTTTATGCCGGAAAAAACTTATAAATATATATATATACCGTGTTTTTAATGAATTCCGTTAACTCCGGGGTATGGGTAAGTACGTTTAAGGAAACTAAATGGCATAGATAATTGAAAAAAAAAATTGTTTTTAATAATTTTTATTTAATTATATAAAAAGTAATTAAATGTTTCATATAGCGTTGTTGTAACACGGGCATTACATTTAATTCAACCGAACAATTGAAAACTATAACATATCAATGTCATTTCGAACATCAATCGTCCGAGATAGTATTTACGTTTAGGAGCAAATGTACACACTCGTACTGAACACTAATCAATGTGTAAACAGGCTCTATGGCAAGTGTATACGCTCGTGAGGGCCTTATAAAATAAAAATAAATTATTGATTATCTCCGAAATGCAGTTAATTAGAATGCCGGTGTCTTTGAGAAAGTTACTTAATTTAAGCTCAAGAATACACCCTTGAAATTAACTGAAAAAAAAACTGTATATATATCGGTGTCTTAAGTTACCCTCAACACAAACCTTATTTAGCTTACTGTGGGACTTAGTCAGTTTGTGTAATAATGTCATATAATATTTATTTTACAGGCGCCACATGAATATGACTCACATCACTCCAGATGATCCCCGAAAGCGCGAAAGAGACAACAGTCCGGCTTAAGGTACTCACCAACGAACGCTGTCTCACTCTAACATATACGCGCTACAACTTCGTAGTTCTTTGGCCCTTTGCGGCAAGCATCGATATGAAAGAATTCATAAAAGACATATTTTTTAGATAAAATGCATTTTTATCAACTTTATTACTGAAAATTTTTTGACATTTAAATCGACTAGAGTCAGATCAAGCTAACTGTCAAGTGTGCAAGTGTCAAATTTGTATAAAAATATGACGTTTAATGTGTTAATCCACAATTTGTCATGTCAAAGTGGGTGCAGCTGCAGAGGGCTTACCGCGAACCAAGTTTGACATGTTGCCTTCCTGTCACACTTATGTACGAATTTACAAGTACGACAGAGAGGCAACAGGTTCGCGGTAGGTCTTCATAGTTAGCTTGGACGGACTTGAAGCCTCTGTAAACATAAATATCCATTTTTTCTATTAATTTATTGCCATTTTTGTGTGACTACTTACATATAAAAGTTGATAATAATGATAGAGAAATTATAAAAAAAAATATTAAGTGTGAATTTCGAAATGTAATGCCGTCTCTATCTACCATATCAGGAGACCACGTGTCGAAAGAGAACAGATATAGTTAGCGATTCCGTTTTCGGGTGGGATGTTTTGAAAATATAGTATTTATTTAGGTATTTAAAATAATATGAACTAATAAAAATTGGTTATTTGGCAAATTATTTTTAACTATAGACACAAATAGTTAAAAAATATAAATATTTGGGGACGATTTTATACAGATCGACCTAGGCCCAAACTAAGCAAAGCTTGTACTATGGGTACTGGGCTACGATATACATACGTATATAGATAAATACATACTTATATGCATAGAAAACACCCATGACTCAGGAACAAATATCTGTGTTCATCAGACAAATGCCCTTACCGGGATTTGAACCACTACCAGGGTCACTACCACTAAGCCAGACCGGTCGTCTAATATGATGGTCTGAATCTATAGTATTTCGTGACTATGGTATTATATCCCAGCGGCGTCATACCAAAAAGAATTTGAAATAGAGGTGGATTGTCGAAGAAAACTTTGTAGCCACAGTAAATTTACTGCCATCTTTCGACACATGATCAATTTTAGAACGCCATTTGACTTTGATCATTATTCTTTTACTCAGGTCAGATGATGTTATTTATATTATTTTAAATACCAGTAGATTTACGAAAGCGGAATCGCGTTTACAAACTTAAGCGTTCGGCGTCGACTTAGCCAGTTCACGTTTTGTACGAACTTGCATTCATTATATATTTCGCCGACCGCACATTTAACTTTGTGTTAGTTGTAAAGATATTTTGTTTCGTAGTATTAAGGATTTCGGTGTGATTTTTGGACGTTTTAAAAATGGTTGAAGTGATATGTTGTGGGAATTGAAGCATTTGTGGGTTGTTTCGTGCTGTCTTGGTTTGTCATAACACTGCTTTCATTAATAGGGAGGAATAGCTATGCTATCCTAACGAAATAACGATACTTTTTCTATGAAATTTCCATTCCGGGAGAAAACGGTTTCCACTAATTAAATCTTGCAAATCACTGCATAATATATTCTAGGTTTATAGGTTTCGCTTTAAAAAAAATGTTTTTTTTTTAAATTACAAATTAAGAAAAAAAAAAGTAAACCTCTAAACCTAGTTTTTCATTGTGTCAATAACATACTAAAAAAATATGAAGAATGGAAAATATTCAGAAGTGTAAAAACATTTTTTTCTTTTTGTATGGGTACGTGATATATTTCCCTTTTAAAACAAGAACTGACTTCACATGGCAAAGATCTATGGGTTACTGAACTCACTAACCATCGAATATAGAATTGGAAGACAAGACTAAGACCATGACCAAGTGCGGGTAGTTCGAAAAACTCGCGCGACTAGAAGATGTTGTTGTCAACTTTAGCCAGTCTTCTCCGAGACCTAGACAACGCCGTCCTCGAAACGTCGGAGGTAAATTTAATGTCTCCAAAAACATTATACAGTACAATATCACTAATCCGGCACTAATGCTGATCATAGAACCGGATTACTGGAAAATTCGGATTGCTTATTATATTGATATGTTTTAGTATTTCGAAGCAATACATCCTAATATCCTAAGTCAATGAAAATTGTACTGTTATCTGGATTTTAGGCATTTATTTATTTATTTAATCTTTATTGCACAAAAGAAAACCTTATAGTAGAAAAGGCGGACTTAATGCCATGAGGCATTCTCTACCAGTCAACCTTTAGGCAAAGCAATTCAAAATAAAATAAGCAATTTCCCGATGCGGTCAAATCCATGTGGGAGAAATTGCAAAAGCAGCGATTTTTATTAATAAAGATATTCAAGAGTGATAATATAATGTTACTAGGTGTACCGGATCGGATTACAGAGATTTTACTGTAATTAATCCGTCAGTTGCATTATCAAAATATATTGACACGTATTTTTTTCATTTAAACAAAAAATATGCCAATAGGCGGGTCCACACAGAGCGAGCACACGCGCGAGGCAATTTCCTCGCGCACAAACCGGCCAGTGTAGACGTGCCTCGGCCGTTTTGTGCTTGAGGAAATTGCCTCGCGCGTATGCTCGCTCCCGGTGTGGACCCGATGCGGTTAAATCCATGTGGGAGAAATTGCAAAAGCAGCGATTTTTTTCGTTTCGGCAGTCAAAACCAGATGAGTTCTATTTCTTATGATTGAAAAAAAAACTGGTGTACGGAATTTTCCGCAGAGCAGTTTCAAGACAGCACGAAATATACCCCGCGGCAGGGTCAAATATCTGTGATTGAAGGCATAATGTGATCGTAGTTTAGCTCGATGACCATGGGCTTGCCATAGACAAATACTTTTTGATGAGGACTTTTGAGTTACATAACCTAAAAAAAAAAAAACTTCAAATGTTTTTAAAGACCAATGAGGAAGGCCAGGGGCCTATCGCGAAAAACGAGAGAGAGGCAGTGCAAGTGTTATTTTAAACGTCAAAT
This sequence comes from Cydia pomonella, assembly GCF_033807575.1. Classification (NCBI taxonomy): domain Eukaryota; kingdom Metazoa; phylum Arthropoda; class Insecta; order Lepidoptera; family Tortricidae; genus Cydia; species Cydia pomonella. The sequence goes on from NC_084729.1 coordinate 2,530,191, forward strand.
TTCTATGAAATAATGACGTTTACTTAACACTTGCACATGCGAGGCTAACAAAATCGCTGCTAACTTAGCTTGGTCTGACTTTAGCTGCCTCTCTATTGCTCAAATATAAATAAATCAATATTATATGACATTATTACACAGAGTGACTAAGTCCCACACAGCTCATTAAGGCTTGTGTTGTGGGTACTTAGACAACGATATATATGATATATAAATGTGCAAGAACATATAATTTTTTTATTCGCAATAGGTGTTCTTTTTCTAAATACTCAATTCTTTTACGTAGGGTATCCAGAGACAAACAAATTGAGAGCTACCTTTCTTATGCCTAAAATAAAAATCCTTGAGAATATTGATAAAAATCATTTGTGCATATGCGAAATAATTAATTAAACGTACATGTGCGAAATAAGTAATTAAACGTACATGTGCGAAATAAGTAATTAAACTTGGACCATTATCGCTTAGCAAGTCATTGTATTAAAATATTATGGTTCGATGTGCTAAGCATTTTAACATTAAAAAAAATAAAAGTATTATGTAAGAGTCAAACTCGCACTTGGCCGCCTTTTAAAAGGGCTATAAATAAAAAAAATAACGTTGTCTATGGCAAACCCGTTAATGAATAGAATTGGCCGTTTTCAGTACAAAAATTCTATTTAAAAATTAGTGTTTTTAAAATTCGTCAAGAAAAATGTCTATCTCTTTCTAGTTAGTGAATAAGGTGAGTTTGGGGTGTACACTGAATTATTTAGGCTGGCAACACTATTTTAAAAAATCCACTGCGGCGTATGGTCAACTCAAAAAAAAATTTTAGGCCATCGAAAATATACTGTAAAGTCCGCCTAGGCTGTCTCCAACGACTTGGCGGTGACTAATGATGCTCTCAAGCTGGCGTACATCGTGTGACAGGGATAACATAATACACACAATACATAATAGTACTACCGTACGGAAAGGAAAAGTTCTGCCAACCCTAATAATTGCTCGTAGCAATGCTGAGCCGAACGGAACCGAGAATGCCCGAACGCTGCAGTTTCCCGCCTAGTGGTATTGGTGTTATATTATGTTGCCCCTGTCACACAATGTTATATACGTATAACATTTTGTAATCGCCAGTGAGTACCAAAAAAGTGAGCAGGACACTTAAAATTTCATAGAAATGACGTTTATGGTGGCGCTTGCACACTTTGTCGATTATCAAGTCTGTGCAGACTTGACTATCGGCCAAAGCACACGTGCACGTGCTAGCACAAACATTTTGGAGCCCACGCACACGTCACGCAAGTGATGTGTCGCCTCTCTTAATGATCTGTATGTTACAATGCGCACATGCGTAGGCCTAAGCGGACATTAATGTACTCTGTTTCTTTAGGTATTTAAATAAAAGTAAACATACAATTTGTACATTTTCGGGTAGATATAACATATATTGGTTAACCAACCAAATACAAAACCGCCTGGATCTGTCACTGACCTGACATTATTTGATCATGTAATCTACCCTCAACTCAGGGCCGGATTTAGGGAAGGGCAACCGGGGCTACTGCCCCGGGCCTCCACAAAAGAGGGGCCCCCCACAATAGAGAATTCGGTAAATTTACCATTTTATTTGGAAAAAATTTGGGGCCAGGGGGCCTCCACTCCTTTATTGCCCGAGGCCTCCAGACCTCTAAATCCGGCATTGCCTCAACTGGCTTAAGGAGCCATTTGAGGGTAATTTTTGTTTATTTTTATTTAAATACCTAAAGGTACAGAGTATAGGTATACAACTTGACATGGAGACATGGTTTCAAAGCCAGCCCAAATAAGTCAGTCCTGTAGTTAGAACTTTTGGTACGACGGTGTTTTTTGGATGTTGAAAATGTTGCGATAAAAAGTGTTTTTTGTTGTCTATGCTAAGGTGTTGCTAGTAAGAAAAATAATTAGTTTCAATTAAGTTTCTCATACTTTATGTATGTTCTTTTTTAAATTATTGGTGCTAAGTAATTATTAATTTTATTGAAAAATATTGTATGATTATTTCGCTCCGCTTGTCTACACGGTGGGGCAAGACTTAAAGGACGATAAAAAATATATATGTTTTTTTTATATTTAATAATAAAAGTAGCTTTTCTTGCGATACGGGATAATGGGTCATCCACATATCGGTCGGTCACAGCAATAGAAATGGGGGGAGGGGGTCATTGCAAACGTGACAGTAGGTGTTAAAGAGATCGGAAAAAGCGTTGGTAAAAAATTGCTTGACGTAATATATGGATGACATCAGGACACGAAAGTTTTCAAATGGTACAGTCGAAATAATTTTTACAGTACATATGGTGCTACTTTACCGCACTAGTGCGAATATTAGCATATTACGTTACTGTGTCGAACATTTAAAGGGCCATGTGTACTGTAAAACGTTGTACGATACCGTGCCGATTTAAAACACTCCCTTCGGTCGTGCTTTAATTTATCGCCACTCGTTTCGAAATTCCTTTTTTTCGCACTTGTATCGTAATGTACTATTAGCGCACTAGACTCGCTTACAGATTACACTTTTAATGTATTCTCTTCGATTTTTTTGGTATTTCATAGTTAGTATTTTCCTCGCGTTGGTGTGGTCAAAAATTTTGTGTTTCACTCGGAGGGAAAGTTTGTTTTATTAGCACGAGCTGTTAAACAGCTTTGCCCCCTTGTGAAAATAACTATTTATAATTCTATATCATTTGAACTAAATAATAATGTTGATAAAATATTGGAAACGGTTAAGTCTTGTCGCACTGTATATTTGATTTTAGCTAGTCAATAAAATTATTATGGAAAGGTAATATAGTTAAATGTAGATAGATAAGGATCTGCTCTGCATTAATGAACATTTGGTATTTACTGAAAATTTGATACAAGTTGTATGAAACGACACGTTTTTATAATCACAATGGTTGCTTTTAGATAAATATAAAGATAGTTATTTTCCAAGTAGGCATATTACAATGCGCTTATGAACGTCAAATAAAGCTACGCCGGCTCTAACCCTACACCTACGCGAGAAGATTTAAATCCCTCCTAAATTGGAGGAGGGTATCCCAATATGGGACCGGCAAGAAACACGCCTGGAAACATCATTTCAAAATATATCATCTTATAACGTACATGAATTAATTAATTAAAAAAAACAAGTTAAATTAATATGGAATTGAAAAAAAACTAAATAGCATACAGTAGGTACTTTCGTATAGAAATTTCATGCACTAGATTGCTAATGCAGGACGTTAATATTGCCAAATGTTTATACTTTTTTGCTAAACTGTGGAATGAACTGTCGCCTGCGGTATTTCCGGACCGATACGACCTTCAAGAAAAGAGCGTACTGTCTTGAAGGCCGGCAACGCACTCACAACCTCTCTAGTGTTTGTCAGGCCATGGGCAGCGGTAATCGCTTACCATCAAATAAAAAAAAGTTATAAAACATTTTTCAAAGAAAAATGGGATAAAACGTAATTTTAACCGAAATATGAGATTGTTTATTGAAAGCGACCATTTTTTTTTATTTTACACTAGGTTTTTCTAGCGTTTTAAGTTATTATGTTATTTTAATGAATAGGAGAAGTTATGTTACATGAAAGACATTTGTTGTTTTATAAAACTTGTATCAATTTTTTTTTTATATTTTCATTGGCCTACTCTTTATCAGTAAGTGACGATGAAAGGCGGCCTGTACAGTCGCCATCAGATATATCGGGGCGGCCAAGGTGCTCACAAATATGTTAACACGCCTCTATTGTCAAGGCGCTGCAAATTTAGCAGGAAATTTGATAGCCAAAGATGGCGCTGTATACGCGGTAAGTATAGATTGTGTCATTCGCGAAGACGCGAGCACATTAACCTCTCCGATATATCTGATGGCGATAATACAGGGCTATAACCGCGAAAATGTTTTTCTCTGACACCCTAATTACGTTTTAGTGAGAGTAAAAGAGAAAGATTCCCGCAATTTGCGAATTTCATTTTTCGCGGTAGGCCCCCAGGTTGCCTTTCTCCAGGGGGCTACCGCGAAAACCGAAATTCTACAGGTTATGTAGTCAGTCTATGGTATTCTTTGCTTTTTAAAATGATCTCTGTCCGTGTCATCAGATCTTTGGGTGCAATCATAGTGTTGCCATATTACTTTAAAATGCTATTTTTAATTTGCTTAAGGAAAAGAATCTATTTTTATTTGTCATATTATATGCTACTATTAAGTATATTATATTAGTAAATGTTCCTTTGATGTTTGATTTTATTTTTAATTTTATTCGTAAGTAATCCCTAACACCCCACACATACATTTAATCCTAAAGCCAGGGATATACTAAGGGACGTCCCACGACATGTGTAGGCGGGAAGTCAAACCAAGTCGAACGATTTCGCTTGAGATACGACACGCCATCATGGACGTAAGCAGGTACAGGCAGGGGGGAGCCCTCCGATGATATCAATTCGCCCCCCCCCCCCCCCCCAATTCACTGGCTTGCAACGCCCTGGCACGGTGTGAGAGAGAGAGAGAGAGGGTGTACCTAAATAAAAGAAAAGCATACCATATTTTTGTACCTAATTTGTACTATTTAGTACCTCCGTTAAAAAAGAATTGTACCTCACGGTACACAAAGTTATCATCAGAAAACAGTACATCCGCCATCCTGACAGTCAGAATGGCGGGTGTACTTTATTACGCTATGTTCCCGTGGTTATTGATAAATTCTATAAAAGCCATTTTTGTACCTTTTGCCATTCTGACTCTCACCTTGCACGCCATAACACATCTTAAGTCGGTATCGACGTCAGACGAAATCGTGACTAGTGTCGCGCGCTGTTGCGAGACAAGTCTGGCAACGTCGCGGCTGTGGAGGATAGAGGTAAGGAGAACAATCTCTTATGGAAGAACTGTTGCTATCTTGTCCAGCTGGTAGCTGTAAATAATAATTTGAACTCTCTCCGGTAGCACGAGGCCATGACATGAACTTATTATAGACGTTGTTGACGGAGTGCGTGCGCTATCAGTGCGTTTGTTTTTCTTTATTATCAAAAGTTCGCAATGTATTGTGGCGCCACCTATCTATATTGTTCTCCTTACCTCTGCCCTTCATAGTCGTGGCACTTCACCCGGCGTCGATGGCGCCACATGTCGCGCGGTGTTGCCAGATATGTGGAGCGAAGTACGGCAACGTCGCCCCACTGCACCCGACGTCGCTGGCGACACGTGAGAAAAATCCCACTACTGGAGCAGCTTGGAAGGACTCATTCCCAATTCTTACCACTTAGCAGAGGCGGCGCTAGGCTTGGGCGACCGACCGCCTCAAATACGTACCTACCTATAATTCCGACGCAACATAAAAAACAATATTCGTTATTTCTTGCGCCACCAGAGGGCCTCGCTAAATGTACAGTCAACCAATTTGAGTCCTAAGCCACTATAGAACCTTGTCGCTTTAACTATTCTATACATGACATGCATCACTCAATAAGCACTGTCGTAGAAGTCATTATGACATGGTTCTATAGTGGCCTAGGAATCAAATTGGTTGACCTTACCTTGCCACTAAATTTAGGTCCTGCCCCGTTACCTCTGCATCCGTAAACCGATTTTGATGAGATTTAGTAATAAGACTGAGGTCGGGGAAGGACATAGAATTATAAGTTTTTTATCGATTCATCATCATTCCACGTAGACAAAGTCAAGGACACAACCTAGTATAGTATTTATACTAAATACAAACGGTACCCCTAGTGTAAATAAATTCGATTTCCAAACGTGACGTACGCGTTTGCGTTTAGTCTTATTTTGTATTGGATTTCGAAAGAGCGCGCCAAACGGGACGTTTTGGAAACTCAAAATCCTATACAAAATGAGACTTAACACAAACGCGTTCGTCACGTTATGATGTCGATCAAAGTTACACTAGGGGTACTGATCAACCATCTTCAATATTAAAATAGGTACGAAATTCAAAATTATATTAAAGCTATGTTAAACTGGCGTACCGGACCGCGATCTTGGTCCGGCAAGCATATCTCTTGCTCTCTGTCCTTAACAAGTGTAAAGTAAGTCCTTAAGGGTCTGTAAACACCCAATGTCCTTGACATCGATGTTACTTAAACAGTTTTTTAAGAAAGACTATTTGTTTTAGCCAAGTAAAATAAATAAATATTCACATTAATTATATTTCAAAGACCGTGGTTGTACTCGATACACGATTGAACGAAATCGGCTCGATAGAAAATAATTGCAAAGATTGGTCTTAAAATCACAATTAAACGGTTCTATGTCTTTATTGTTTTGACTTATGGGTCTGCAATTAAAATCACAATTTCAAAACATTTATATCTAAACCGCTAATGAGTAAAATATTACACTAATCATCCACTTTTTTTATTTAAATAATTTTCTTATTATTCCCTTCTTCTTTTCTTTACAAAAACGCAATGTATTTTAAAACTTTGGAGAAAGCCTTCAGATTGGGTAAGGTAACCTACACCTACTGTACTTAGGTACCTATTACTTACCCTAAGTAGGTGTCTAAGTACACGTTTGTTACTATATGCATTATTTTATTATACGCAGATAATAAAATAATGCAAAATAATGAATCTGGCAGCCCAACTCAACCTCCACCTTACAAAAGGCCACGGCCGTAATACGAGTATTCTGTAGTTACCACCCTAATGTACGATTCCCACCGACTGGCTGGAGTCAGGCCGCACCGGAGCGCATTTTTAATGTGCCTATATATTATATATCGCAGAAGCGATAGAATCCGTCCGGAGGCGTCTCCGCGTCCGCGAGCAGCCGACCGGCTTGCGGCCACATAAATGTGAAATGCGATCCGACTCCGCCCGTTCGGTGGGAGTCGTAGTAGTCGTACTTAAATCTAAATATCTAAAAGAGGTCAGAGTAAATAAAATAACTTAATGTTTTTGTGTATTTACAATATGAGAAAACTTAAAAAACTAACGCTGCATCCATAGATCGCTAAAATACAAAACACGCAAAAATAACTCATTGTTTTAAACATTCGAGTGTCGTTGTATGGAGTAGGTTCCCAACTTGAGCCCTTCTATGTCCTCCGTGGCAGGATGGCTGTGCCCAGCAGCAGCATGCTTAGGTATAGGCGCCGTGTTTGATGACAGACTTGTGCATGTCATCAATCTATCTTCAAAGCCAGCGGTGCAGCAACTAGCCAGCCACAAGGAAGATATGTTGGGGATTATCATGAGATCTTCAGTCTTCTTTGTAAAGATGGTAGCTTATTTGCCAACACTTTCGGGTAATCTCAATTATCTTAAAAAACACCAATCATTCGTAAGGAGTGGTACTTAATTATTAGGTAGGTATAATTACCTAAAGATAATTCTTTAGATATAATAATGTTCTCCAACTTGTAACGACAAAGCGAATCAAATTATGATTGACACATTGACATTTCCGACTTCAAAATAATATTTGCTATTTCTTTAATCTTAATACTGCGAGAAGGAGACAAAGTTATCGTGACTAGGGACGTTCCGTTTCTAAAGCTGACTATTCATTATTTTTCCGATTATGTTAGTACCGATTCAGTGTTGCCACGAAAGAAAAGTTTGTTCCAAGTATAAATGGCCACACTGGCTAAGTCGCGCGCGGGATTGCTCTCTCGCGTGGAATTCTTTTCTCGATCTGCCAACTTATGCTACCAAAATCGAGAAACTGACAGGTCGAGATAGAAATTTGTGACACGCGACTGTTGTTTCTCGCGGCGCGAGTTATCCCGCGTGTAATCATGTGCTAGCCGTGCAGGCCCAGTAACATGCGACAGTGCTATCTCATTTACTCTGATACAAATAGACAGTGTGCGCGCTTTAGGTATTGACAGCCTCTTAACACGTGTACGATGATACCTTCCACTCGATCAAACCGGCCTCGGTCCGGATCAAAGTCACGGTCCGGTACGCCCATTTCATCTAGCATTTCCGAATGTCGTACTTTCAGGTACAAAAATATGGTAAGCTTTTTTTTATTATTTTAGGTACATCGGCCATTCTGACTAACGTTTAAAATGAGTCGTGCAAAGCGTAATCAAAATAGCATTTCTTATTACGAACCAGAGGGCCTACCGCGAACCACGTTCGACGTGTTGCCTCCCTATCACACTTACGCACGAATTTACAAGTGCGACAGAGAGGCAACACGTCGAACGTGGTTCGCGGTAGGCCCTCAGGAACCTAGTTCCGACGAATATAATTGTAAGTTCAAATTATTTATATTGTGTTGTTAAGTCACATCAAAGAGAACTAAGAAGACCAAGAGTGCTCACTCCATACAACGGTTTTGTTACCAAAAATACTATTATTTTCGTAGTCTACATCTAGCGTCAAGAAGCGGAACTCTCAGTACTGCTACTCGACAATAGATGTCGCGGCAAACAAAAGTCTAATGCTCAACGATTTTTCAGCTAATATTATAACCAGAGTAAGCGTAGGAGTTGAAAACAGAGTTCCGGAATGTTAGGGGTAAATTGTTGAGCATTAGACTTTGCCGCGATATCTGTTGTCGAGTAGCAGTACTGAGAGTTCCACTACTCGATGCTAGATGTCGACTAAAGCCAGACCAGAAATATATGATCATTGACAGTTCAGTTTAGTATGAAAATTTAGTTCCAAATTTCCAATCAAATTCCGCAATATGGCGCGTGATCATATATTCCTGGGCAGGTTTTAGGACGATAATAAGGGTTTTGGTACCAAAACTGATGTATGGAGTGAGCACTCTATGTACTTCTTATTTCTCTATGGTCACATGAATGCAATCAACCCTAGCGTTGTTCCGCCGCGGTTGCGGTCAACGACCTGCGAGTTGAAGGCCGCTCTCTCTATTGTGTAGGTCGTTTTTCAAATAAACAAAGTCGTTTTATATCAGTCTTTATTAGTCAAATACATGAAATATACTTATTTATAGTCTATTTTCGTCATTGAAAAAGCGCGTAATTCAAAATGTCTACGATTTCCGCCTGTCCGTGACCAAACGGTTGCCCAGAGTAGAGTAACAGAGTCCGTGTAAGCTTTAGGCTCTGGTCTGCAACAAACGCCGTAGGTCGCGTCCGGCGTCACGCCACACGCGGCGCACGGCGTCTGGCGTGTGAGAGAGACCACTATAGTGCATTTCCATAGTAAGCATTCGTACGTCGCGTACAGCGTCACGCCGGACGCGACTTACGGCGTTTGTTGCAGAACAGGGCCATAGATCGTGTCACTCACGACGACACGATCCTTGACTCGTAATACCATATTGTTAAAGTTTAAATTTGACTAATCTGCGCGTTGTCGTGGGTGACACGAACTATAACACCGCACCTATTTCAAAAAAACAAAGTAGGGAAATGCGATTAAAAACGGTCAGATAGAACAAAATTAGGCGGGTTCATACAGAGCCAGCATACGTGCGAAGCAATTTCCGCGCACAAAACGGCCAGTGTAGACGTGCCTCGGCCGAGGCGGCGCATGCGTTTTCCTCGCCCGACCAGACGTTGCCGCGCGCCATTGTAGACGTGTTTGTTTATGGCGCGTGTGGTTATTCTGTTCGTACTTACGTTAAAGTTGTCAAAACATGACAAAGTTGGAAAAAAATGATAATAACGAATGTCGCAAATTGTCGTGTCCTTCTTTTCTTCCTCATTTTTTTTAATTGCTTTAAATACCAAAATAAAAGAAACTTAAGCCACTGCAGTCATTAAGTGCGGTGCCATTTTGAACAGCTGATTGAGTGACGCCATCTTGCCGAGCAAATTGGCACGGGTGAGGCAAGCGTGCTAAGGCAAAAGTTACACGAGCAGGACGCGCGAGGCGGGGAGTTTGCCGCGGGAGGAAATTTCCTCGTAATCTTGCTCGCTCTGTGTGGACCCTATTGACGTTTATGCTGTCACTGTCACATTTGTCATCACAAAGTCTGTGCCGTCTCAATCATCTCGCTGGTAGGCGATGCTGTTGCTCTGCGTCTGTTGGAAGATCTGCACGAGCGGGGAGGTGGGGGCGAGCGCGCCGAGCTTCACCCACTCCTTCAGCGTGGACGCGATGTCCGGGCTCTTCAGCTCTATGGTCAGGTTTATGTTTTTCCTCAACCTGCAAAATATACATAGATAGATAGATACAAGTGCAGAAAATAGGAAATTCACAACGAATGATAAATTAAAACACGACTGAAAAAAACTGCTTAGTAAAATCAAAGACTATATAACTTTTATATTTTCTTTAAGGATCTCGTGCGTGCGCATACCGCTTATATTGCACAATTATATTGAATGAACGAATATTGAATGGTACTGAATGGCAGAATAAATTGTGCCTTTAACTTTTTTTTAATTATTAAAGAGGGAAATTGTTTTTGACGTTTTTGATGTGAAGGTTCGATTTGAGTGCTGGTTGATGGTTATTTTACTTTATTTCCTCGCATTTTTGGAGAAAAGCACTATATATGCCTCGGCAGGAACAGCAATTCATGGATTCGTCTTCTTTGTCGGACTCCGCTACGCGTCTTCCGACAAAATCGAAACTCATCCACGAATTGCCATTTCCCGGCTTCTGCAATAATGTACTATTTCGTTAGTTATATTAAGCATTTGTTACAGATTACAATGGTACCTTACACCATACAATTTAAACGAATATCTTAGGAGTTATAGTAAATTAAAAATTTCATTTCGCGCATATAATTTGTACGAAATGTTAAAGACGCTAACAGGCACTGGCCAATATAGGTCCGGCATAGACCATGGGTAGCATGGAATAAAATTGTAAATAATATTACCTGTTAGGATCAAAAAACGGCTCGGATGTCTGTATCTTGAGGTCCGTCATCAGCGGCGGGTTGGGGCCCATCACCAGCTCCATGTACTCCTCGTTGTAGCCCCTGGTGAAGTAAGTCAAATATAAAGCCAATGGACACACGGGCTACATGGTATGTTATAAGTATGTAACTTTACTTTTGAGTGGCATTAACGTGAGACACTTCATTCGGTTCTTGTCTGTTTGTTAATTTCATGTCTTTTAATTATTTATAAAAGAATTCAGCTCTTGGAGACCCTTTGCATCTCTAAGGATATTTTAAAGATCTTTTTTTTTTATTATATCTCTGACACTTAGAGATTATTACATCTCTAAAGAATTTTAGTATTTGTTGATTATATTTTTTTTAAATCTTTTTTTTGTGTAATTCGACATTTAGAGACTTTATACATCTCTCGCTGGTGGCCTAGCGGTAAGAGCGTGCGACTTTCAATCCGGAGGTCGCGGGTTCAAACCCCGGCTCGTACCAATGAGTTTTTTGGAGCTTATGTACGAAATATCATTTGATATTTACCAGTCGCTTTTCGGTGAAGGAAAACATCGTGAGGAAACCGGACTAATCCCAACAAGGCCTAGTTTTACCCTCTGGGTTGGAAGGTCAGATGGCAGTCGCTTTCGTAAAAATTAGTGCCTCCGCCAAATCTTGGGATTAGTTGTCAAGCGGACCCCAGGCTCCCATGAGCCGGGACAACGCTAGGAAGAAGAAGATACATCTCTAATAAAGTATCTAATATTTAATTGATTCCATATTTGTAATTGTATTTTGTTATTTCTATGGTTGTAAAAAATTGACATTTAAAAGTGGCCTATTTGCTGAATAACTGTTTGTTTGTTTGTTAAACATAGATGTTGTTTTGTCCTCAATTTACACACATTACCATGCCCCTATGAAACTCAAAAAGGAAAACAACTATTGATAACCCTACACTTTTGACGATACCGGCGCAAGAAACTTGGCATTATCACAATTAGGGGGGTATTATTAGGGGGTGGGGTTAGGGTCGGCAACGCGCATGTAACTCCTCTGGAGTTGCAGGTGTACATAGGCTACGGAGACTGCTTACCATCAGGCAGGCCGTATGCGTGTTTGCCACCGACGTAGTATAAAATAATTCACAACATTCCTCTATGAAATTATAGGAATCTAATGCAAACTAAAAGCGAATTATACTGGCAACACCACGTTATCGTCGCCGGAGCCCCGCGAGTGGATGCTGTGTGCAGGACTCACTTGTAAGTGAAGTCGATGCCGTTGTCAGTGAGCAGCGGCTGCGGCCGGTACTCCGGGGCGCCTGTGAGCAGCTCCACGTTGTCGTCGCCGGAGCCCCGCGAGTGGATGCTGTGTGCAGGACTCACTTGTAAGTGAAGTCGATGCCGTTGTCAGTGAGCAGCGGCTGCGGCCGGTACTCCGGGGCGCCTGTGAGCAGCTCCACGTTGTCGTCGCCGGAGCCCCGCGAGTGGATGCTGTGTGCAGGACTCACTTGTAAGTGAAGTCGATGCCGTTGTCAGTGAGCAGCGGCTGCGGCCGGTACTCCGGGGCGCCTGTGAGCAGCTCCACGTTGTCGTCGCCGGAGCCCCGCGAGTGGATGCTGTGTGCAGGACTCACTTGTAAGTGAAGTCGATGCCGTTGTCAGTGAGCAGCGGCTGCGGCCGGTACTCCGGGGCGCCTGTGAGCAGCTCCACGTTGTCGTCGCCGGAGCCCCGCGAGTGGATGCTGTGTGCAGGACTCACTTGTAAGTGAAGTCGATGCCGTTGTCAGTGAGCAGCGGCTGCGGCCGGTACTCCGGGGCGCCTGTGAGCAGCTCCACGTTGTCGTCGCCGGAGCCCCGCGAGTGGATGCTGTGTGCAGGACTCACTTGTAAGTGAAGTCGATGCCGTTGTCAGTGAGCAGCGGCTGCGGCCGGTACTCCGGGGCGCCTGTGAGCAGCTCCACGTTGTCGTCGCCGGAGCCCCGCGAGTGGATGCTGTGTGCAGGACTCACTTGTAAGTGAAGTCGATGCCGTTGTCAGTGAGCAGCGGCTGCGGCCGGTACTCCGGGGCGCCTGTGAGCAGCTCCACGTTGTCGTCGCCGGAGCCCCGCGAGTGGATGCTGTGTGCAGGACTCACTTGTAAGTGAAGTCGATGCCGTTGTCAGTGAGCAGCGGCTGCGGCCGGTACTCCGGGGCGCCTGTGAGCAGCTCCACGTTGTCGTCGCCGGAGCCCCGCGAGTGGATGCTGTGTGCAGGACTCACTTGTAAGTGAAGTCGATGCCGTTGTCAGTGAGCAGCGGCTGCGGCCGGTACTCCGGGGCGCCTGTGAGCAGCTCCACGTTGTCGTCGCCGGAGCCCCGCGAGTGGATGCTGTGTGCAGGACTCACTTGTAAGTGAAGTCGATGCCGTTGTCAGTGAGCAGCGGCTGCGGCCGGTACTCCGGGGCGCCTGTGAGCAGCTCCACGTTGTCGTCGCCGGAGCCCCGCGAGTGGATGCTGTGTGCAGGACTCACTTGTAAGTGAAGTCGATGCCGTTGTCAGTGAGCAGCGGCTGCGGCCGGTACTCCGGGGCGCCTGTGAGCAGCTCCACGTTGTCGTCGCCGGAGCCCCGCGAGTGGATGCTGTGTGCAGGACTCACTTGTAAGTGAAGTCGATGCCGTTGTCAGTGAGCAGCGGCTGCGGCCGGTACTCCGGGGCGCCTGTGAGCAGCTCCACGTTGTCGTCGCCGGAGCCCCGCGAGTGGATGCTGTGTGCAGGACTCACTTGTAAGTGAAGTCGATGCCGTTGTCAGTGAGCAGCGGCTGCGGCCGGTACTCCGGGGCGCCTGTGAGCAGCTCCACGTTGTCGTCGCCGGAGCCCCGCGAGTGGATGCTGTGTGCAGGACTCACTTGTAAGTGAAGTCGATGCCGTTGTCAGTGAGCAGCGGCTGCGGCCGGTACTCCGGGGCGCCTGTGAGCAGCTCCACGTTGTCGTCGCCGGAGCCCCGCGAGTGGATGCTGTGTGCAGGACTCACTTGTAAGTGAAGTCGATGCCGTTGTCAGTGAGCAGCGGCTGCGGCCGGTACTCCGGGGCGCCTGTGAGCAGCTCCACGTTGTCGTCGCCGGAGCCCCGCGAGTGGATGCTGTGTGCAGGACTCACTTGTAAGTGAAGTCGATGCCGTTGTCAGTGAGCAGCGGCTGCGGCCGGTACTCCGGGGCGCCTGTGAGCAGCTCCACGTTGTCGTCGCCGGAGCCCCGCGAGTGGATGCTGTGTGCAGGACTCACTTGTAAGTGAAGTCGATGCCGTTGTCAGTGAGCAGCGGCTGCGGCCGGTACTCCGGGGCGCCTGTGAGCAGCTCCACGTTGTCGTCGCCGGAGCCCCGCGAGTGGATGCTGTGTGCAGGACTCACTTGTAAGTGAAGTCGATGCCGTTGTCAGTGAGCAGCGGCTGCGGCCGGTACTCCGGGGCGCCTGTGAGCAGCTCCACGTTGTCGTCGCCGGAGCCCCGCGAGTGGATGCTGTGTGCAGGACTCACTTGTAAGTGAAGTCGATGCCGTTGTCAGTGAGCAGCGGCTGCGGCCGGTACTCCGGGGCGCCTGTGAGCAGCTCCACGTTGTCGTCGCCGGAGCCCCGCGAGTGGATGCTGTGTGCAGGACTCACTTGTAAGTGAAGTCGATGCCGTTGTCAGTGAGCAGCGGCTGCGGCCGGTACTCCGGGGCGCCTGTGAGCAGCTCCACGTTGTCGTCGCCGGAGCCCCGCGAGTGGATGCGCAGGAGGGACGGGATGTCGCGCCCGTGGAGGCTCTCGTCCGTGTACGTTTTGTAGCCGAGGCCTGAGATCAGAAGTGGTTATTGATAGTATATTGTAAACAAGAAATTACAAATTCTTCATTTTCATTTTATAATTAACTAAATCCATCATAGGTCAATGAAGGAAAACATTATGACTACTCCAAACTGAAGCCCCTTTGTCTTAAAAGCCTTATGTTAAGATACATACCAGTTGCTTACATCCTAACTAGCACTTTATAAGTCAAAAGCGAACTTATAAGGATACAAAACTGGCTATGATGAGGAGCAGAATGCTAAAGAAACTTAAGTTACCTTCAACAATGGCCTTCAGCATGGTCTTGGCCCCGAGGGAGCTGAGCAGGGCCACAGGGCGCCCCGGGGGGACTGCGCAGTACAGCGTGTTGCCCTGCCTGGTCGCGGATACTAGTTGTACGCTGAAGTACACCAGGTCACCGATGTTCACGGACTCCACCTTAAAAAAAAATATGGCTTTATAAACCTAATTTGTTTTTCACGAAGTGTCGAAATTTTGTATGATGTTTTTATCAACATACTCTCGTGAGACTCGGACGTTAAATATATTAAAAGGAATTCTCTCACGCGTGGATCCGTCAAGAGTGTGGATTTTGTTGAAACTTCTTGAGCACGCCAGTTTTCGATAAAAAAAAAATGTCAAGAGACCAGTTTTAATATATCTAATATTTTAATTATTGATGTTTGTTACACGTTCTTACCTAGTTGGCTATTAGCATGCGTCTATTGCGTCTTGTGATGAACACCTTTTTTTTTTTACTATACACCGTGTTTTTATTGAATTCCGTTAACTTCCGAGCATGAGTAAGGAAACTAAATGGCATGGGTAATTAAAAAAAAAAACACTTTTTTTAGTTTTTACCAGTTTTGATTTTTTTATAAAAAGTACCTAATTAAATGCTGCATACAGCGTTGTTGTAACACGGGCATTACATTAAACTCAACCAAACAGTTGAAAACTATGACATTTCAAACATCGATCGTCCGAGATTGTACTAAGTTTAGTAGCAAATGTATTAACTCATATTAAACACTTATCAATATGTAAACAGGCCCTAAGGCAAGTGTACACGCTCGTAGGTGCCTTATAAGATAAAAATAAGTTATTGGTTATCTCGGAAAAAAATGGAGTTAATTAGAATAGTGTCTTTGAGAAGGTTACTTAATTTAAGCTCAGGAATGTACCCTTGAAATTAACGGAAATAAAAAAAAACAGGTGTAGAATATGTCGTGTCAGCTCACAGTGATCCTGTGTAGTTTAACTAGATTCCTGTCCGCTTATGAAATAATTAAGTATGCAGTCTATATTGTAAGTCATACCACAGCGGTCATATTCTTAGGAGCCTTTGCTTTCCGCAGCGCATGCCGCACGCGCGACGTCATGGCAGCCGCGGACACGGGCTCCTCCGACTCGGGCTCCGACAGTGAGATCAGGTGCCAGACTCGGCTCTGGGTTGCTACCACTGCAATTTATTCATTAATTTTAATATCATGCTGCCCAATGTACATTACAATAATTTCAAATTTGTGATAAATGCATTTGAACCTCTTAGGAAATAGTAGATATGAGATAGGTTCGAATGGATTTGTCTATATTTACCTATTAAATAAATTAATATTTGGGGATAATCTTACATAGATTGACCTAGCTCCAAACTAAGCAAAGCTTGTACTATGGGACCTAGGTAATATACATTAAATATATACTTATACAGGTTGTTTATTTAAACACCTGCAATAATTTACAAATACTTTTAAT
Organism: Cydia pomonella; assembly: GCF_033807575.1. Classification (NCBI taxonomy): domain Eukaryota; kingdom Metazoa; phylum Arthropoda; class Insecta; order Lepidoptera; family Tortricidae; genus Cydia; species Cydia pomonella. The sequence continues at coordinate 2,546,556 of NC_084729.1, forward strand.
TTACTGTGAGCCGGATCCATCCTGAAATCGCGAAAAAAATTTAATCTCCCATAGAAAATGTCAAGGTCAGACAGTCACAATAGTTGATCCCATAGTAAAAGTTGCTCAGTATGGCCTATATATTCACCCATTAAATTATTGCAGGTGACTAAATAAACACCCTGTATACATAGAAAACACCCATGACTCAGGAACAAATATCCTGTTACAGATACAGAAATAGTATTCTGCAAGAAGGGAAATTATGTTTGTAGGACTTCATTTTCAAAGGGACGTTTTACAAGGGTGGTGTCATGCATATGCCAAAAATGAAGGGTTGGCGCGTTTGCTGACTCACCCTGAAGGTCTCTGAAAGGAGAATAACAACTTGTTCAGGTTACTCCCACTATTCACCACCAAGTTGTTACCAGTGGTAGCTACAGGGATTTTTTTCCCACCTTTTAACACATTCACAGCCAGACAAAAAACGGCGCACTACCTCAGAAACCGGTGGTCTATAGCTGTGTACAAAAAAACCTGCCCAGCGGGTTGTCCGGCATCTGAACAAAGTTCACGAGCGCCCACCAGGTTCTTGGCAGTGAATGTGTTAAAGCAAAGCTTGGCATGCCGTGACTAGAAGCTGGTAATTCTGCCTGAGCAGTAAGGGAAAAGGGAGCCAAGAAGAAACTTTGTTGGGTACAGGTACAAGTAGTAGGTATAGATTCCGAATAATGTCTTGCTAATGTCCTACTTGGCCCTAATGCAAATCCGCCTCTGAAGCTAATGTTAATTTAAGAAATAAAATACGAAAGAACCTTGAAGGCCTTCTTCAAATTAATATTTCAATAAAATCTGATCATGATTTCCTTACATTTAAGCTTCAATCGGTTCAACAAGTCATCATATTCTTCAGCTGGCAGTGAGCGAGCTATATGTCTGCTCAGCACCCTCGCGGCGCTCGTAGGCGTCATGGGCATCCTCGAGTCGCGCATGGCGCGTGACACGTCGCCCCAGAAGAGCCCTAGCTCCGGTAATACCGCGACACAGCACGCCTCCAGCGACATTTTAGATATCGTCGCTTGAAGCTCGGATAACTCTGAAACCAAAATAATAGGATAGTTATTTGAGATAGAAACACATTACAAATGTTTATGTAAGTAGTTATGTGGGAAAAACAAAGAAATACACCGAAAGGCGTTCAAACTAAATGTTTACATGAAATGCAGTTAAATATTTCTAACACTTACTAGATTTAGGATCAGCGGTCATCTTGGAGACTTTTAATCACAATCAAAATAAGAAACTCGCTTTTGATTGATTTAAAATTTAGAAAGATAAGTTCATTACCACAAACTACAAATTATTTATTAATTTCAAATGAACGTTCAACGTAACGGTACGACACTATCAAAGTGTCAAAACAAAGTGCATAGACAAATCACAAACTCATTTTGTTCGATATAAAGCCCACACACATGTGCTGCGCTACCAAGATTAAGGTACACTTCCAGTAAAACTTGACGACAGGACATACTTGGCTATAAACATAATACGTTATAAAAATATAGATTTCACCAGTGTTTCAAAGTCAATATTATTCCTTTGTTTTTGTTATTTAATTATATCTAGTCATATCAATCATTATTATTTAGTACATTTGACTTGGGGAACATTTCCAACATAATAAAAAAAAACTCCCGCCAAATTTTGTCGCCATGTTTTGATTTGACACCTTGATAAATGGAGACAAGCGACAATTGAAAGTACTGCAACAAGTGAAAGCCTTTTACTTATATTGTAAGGGAGAAAAGTGATTGATAATGAGTGAATTAAAGTGATTAACAACAATAGATTTGAAAATATCTACAATTTACGGCTTCCAAAATGGCTACTAAATTCCTGAAAAAACGGGAAGTTGCTAAGCTTGTTACTGAAAACAGGAAACCTTGTGTTTTCTGCAATCAGGATGTGGACGATGAAGTGATTTACGGCAAATTATACTCTTACGGAGACATACAATGTCATTACTTCTGTGTGGTAAGCTGCAGATTTGTCACCATCACGGGAATTGTGTGGCCCATCCCTTCTTAGAAATGTATACGTACTGCATGATTTCTAGAAGCTTATTCTTCACTAGCGTAGATATTCTATCCCAAAAAATAAACATGCAAGATCATTCGTTGAATACTATATTGCAAATGTAAAAAAAAAATGCTGAAATAATAATAACTTGAACTATTTTTACCTTTAGACATTGTTGTATTGGTTAATCAAGTATTTTATATGAAGCAAAAGATATACTGGATCATAGCAAATGATAATATGGAATCTCTGCTTAACCCTACTATAAACAGGCATAATTTATAATACTTCTATTTATCTGATAAGATTTATGTTAGAGCTTGTACACAAATCACGCGACGTTTTTCCGGCTACTTTTTCAAGGCCACTTTGGATAGGTGGGTGTCAGGCTTCATGAGGATATGCCCAATCCTATGCCATTTGTTCGTTTGGATCTCCTTGTGTATGGGTGCTCGTCCAGTTATTGTCCATAAGTTAGTGTTTGTGATCCAGTTAGGCCAAAAAATGCTTAGAATTTTCCTTATGCATTTGTTTACAAACACTTAGAGTTATTATTATTATTATTTAATAAGCAGGCAGGCAGTTTGACAACTGATATGACCTGTATCCGATATTCATAAAGATAGTTATCATGAACGAGTAGTAGATATAATGTGCTTGTCTAATTTATTTTTAAACTGGTTCACATTTTGTGCTGAAACCACATCTTCTGGGAGTTTGTTCCAAGTTATTAGATCATTGCCGACAAACCAGGTTTCGCACCAGTACAGTTCAATAATCTGGCATGGGGGAACATTTTCCAGTGCTGGATTACTGAGTGCTTACTGTATTTCAGTGTTATTTTGCAATTGACTACTTAATTTAAAACTTTTTGCGTCCCATTTCCAGTACAAAATGAACCCACCTAGTGAGTTCTTGGCAGTGAATGTGTTTTTGTGTGCCTGAGTGAAAGTAAAATTCTAAAACCCAAACAGTGAACGTGACAGATGGCAGTGCAGTTAGCAGGAGTGCAAGAAAACCAATATGAGGTCATCCATTAATTACATCACTCAAACTTCACGGATTTTTAACCCCCCCCCCCCCCCCCCCTTCCTCCCCTCCCCCCCCTTCACTCTCAATATAAGTAATATATAAGTAGTCTTTAATCAGCTTCCAGATGAATTAAAAATGTTAGATGACGTAGAATTTATGCATAGTTTAAAAAAATGGCTTATTAAGAATGAATTCTACTCTCTAAAGAATTTCTTTGAATTATATTCGTCATGATACCTATACTCTGTATAGATTGATATGATATGTGTTTAATGGAAATGTTTGTTTCTTACTTTTAAGTTAGTTTTAAGTGTATATTGTATACCCGAATTGGGTTACCGTTGAAACTTACACATGTAATTAAATAACACCTCTGTAACACGGTTGTACAATAAAGAATTATCTTATCTTATCCTTTTTATGCTACGTCGGTGGCAAACAAGCATACGGCCTGCCTGATGGTAAGCAGTCTCCGTAGCATATGTACGCCTGCAACTCCAGAGGAGTTACATGCGCGTTGCCGATCCTAACCCCAACCCCCTCGCTGAACCTTCCCTCTTTGTCACACTTGTTGACGTTGACTCCCCCTTGGTGTGACATCGCAATATTTCAATATTTGGCAATAGGCGGGGTCCACACAGGCACAAACCAAAAAGATTATAGGGTAAATAAACAATATAGATTACTTTGCAGATTGCATATTTCCCTAGTCATTTTATATAAATATATCATGAATACTGCAATGGAATCATGTGAATTACAATAGCAAACTCAGCATATAACTAAGAAAGCTCAATACATATAAAAATGAAGTGCAACCTACATACATGGAACTCCTCTGGAGTTGCAGGCGTACATAGGCTACGGAGACTGCTTACCATCAGGCGGGCCGTATGCTTGTTTGCCACCGACGTAGTATAAAAAAAAAAAAAAACATCAAAACAAAAAACCTTTCTGAAAAAACCATTACATGAGACCAATTTTTCTCATTGCTCACACAAAGAAATACTACGAGCATAGCTAGAGTAGTGAGGTGGGAGTCACTCGCAAACAATTGAAAAATAATTTAATTGAACTTAGTGCAGTTATAGGCGTAACTTATTTCAAGTCGAATGAACAATTTTAACGAACTTTGGAAAGTTATAACTAGACTATCTGTGATTAAAATACTTTATTACATAAAAAAAAAAGAAAGTTATACCGTAAAACATGGAGGTGATATATTATTGGCCGGTACTATAGTTTCTGATAAGTTTAGTGCAAGTAATTCAATACATTTTCTATGTTACAGCTGTTATCCTGCTGCCTGGTGCAAAAGGGACGGGACTCGGAAGGCCTGTTTGGTTTCCTGTACAAGGACATCCTGGCTGAGGTGGAACGGAGCAAGAAACATGTATGTATACGATTGCAATATGGCAGACTAAGCAGTCAAATGTCAAATCAAGTACTCTATGAAACAGCAGGACTCATTGATCTGAAACAAAGCACCTACATGCAGCTGCAGAATGCAGAAAGCTGCAATACTTAACCCTGCACACCCTTAACATCTTGCAAAAACTTTCTAACAATCGTTAGAAAGTTTTTGCAACAAGTTGAAACTAGAAACGATTAAGTGCAGCAATATTTAAAAAAAGTATGTTTTTGATTTTATGTCATCTACTGGGCTTTGGCCTATAGCTAACATCAGTTCCCAGCTTTAAGATGAGATATAAAAACCCCTAAAAAAAATAATCTTGTTGTAGAAATGCTCGTACTGCGGGCGCGGCGGCGCCAGCCTGGGCTGCTCGGTGGCGGCGTGCCGCAAGCAGTTCCATCTGCCGTGCGGCCGGCAGAAGAATGCTGTGTCGCTCTTCTATGGCAATTATAAGTATGTGTCTTTTTACTTGGTCAGTTTTGACAGGTGCTCATTATGGGTGATTCATACCCTTGTAAATAATAAATAAATATTTGGGGACAATCTTACACAGATCGACCTAGCCCCAAACTAAAGAGAAATTGAAATAGAGGTGTATTGTCAAAGAAAACTTTGTAGCCACGTAAAATTACTGCCATCTTTCGACACATGATTAAAACTTTTAGAACGCCATTTGACGTTGATCCTTATTCTTTCATTGATATGTGTTAAATTTGTTAAATAACAATAAGTGGCGCCATCTTAACGGGCACAACCTAAAGGTTATGGCGCCATCGTTCGAAACGATGCCGCAATACCTTTGGCTTTTGATCTATTAGATGGCGCCATTTTTTGATATTTAACAAATGTAACACATATCAGTAAAATAATAAAGATCAAAGTCAAATGGCGTTCTAAAAGTTTTAATCATGTGTCGAAAGATGGCAGTAAATTTACTGTGGCTCAAAGTTTTCTTTGACAATCCACCCCTATTTCAAATTCGTTACCTTTACTGGAATTCGAACTCGCGGCTTCATAGGCAGGGTCTCTACCCACTAGGCCAGACCGGGCGCCTTTAGTACACAATAAAATATGTTTATTATTCAAACTTCAACATTTATTCTGCAAATAGGCCACAAGGACAAATGCATAAACAGATATTATTGCAGATCATTCTGCGAGCTCCACGCTCCGAAGCAGAAGATATCAGACGACGTCATGGCGAAGGCCAAGGAGAGGATGAAGATTGAAAAACTGAAGAAAGCGGGAAAGATACCCGTCAGTGACGAGGGAAACCAACAGGCCGGTAAGAAAAAAAGCTGACAGACCAAGATAAAGGGGCCCACTGATATTGGCCTGTCAGATATTCGCAAAAGCTGACAATTGCGAATAACCGACAGGCCGATGTCGAACTGGTAATGAGTAGGCCTCTTTAGAACTCGCAGAAACTATCCCAAATCCCACCGCTCTAGAACTAAATTTGAGCTGATAGTTGGTGTGCGAGTTCAAACCTTTTCCAAGGTATTTTTCTATTTTTGCCTATGTAGTGGATGTGTTTCTGCCGTGTGCTCCAACGTAAATCAATATTTTGGAGTCGATTTCTATGAGTAAGATGATCTGTGACTGTCTGACTGAGCACACTGAAAGGCAATTTGCAACTAAGTGGTGTAATATCAGGGCTTGCGGCTTCATATAGAGTATTTAAGACAGCCTGCTTGGCCTACGACCGCGTTCAGGCCAAATCTTGCAAGCTAAATTAGATCCACTTCCCATAATCAATTTAGCTGAAACTTCACATACATTATGGTACCATCAAGCTGATCTGATGATGGACAGGAGGTGGTCATAGAATCTCTGTCATAAAACAACACAAACTAATTGTGTTTGGATTTGCTAGAATTGTCTGGACAAATATTAGTTGCCTGTTCAAAGAAAAGTACAGTCAGCGATAAAATACTGTATTAAAAATGGATTTATAGTCAAAAACTAATACAAAATTTTTAGAGAGCCCGGAAGATCCGGCCATGGTGTGTGTGATCTGCTACGAGCCGGTGCCGGCGCGGCCCACCACGCAGACCTTCTGGCCGCCGTGCTGCGGCCGCGACGCCTGGCTGCACCGCAGCTGCCTCCAGGTATACAGGACCATTTTCATTCATTATTTTGGACCCGGGTACGTCCTTAAACTACGTCCAAAAGAGAGGTATGGGCATCGTGAATGTCATCTCGCTTTGTGTGGTAGGGCACAGCCAGTGGATGTCATTCTAGATCTAGAGCAGAGCCCAACTGGCGGAGTACCTCCACTTTACAGAAAACAGCAGCCAAATAACACTAGACCCTACTCATAGTGTTGTGTTCCTGCCGGTGAGTAAGGTTGCCAGAGCTCAACTAGGGGGGGCGGGTTTAGGGTCGGCAACGCGCATGTAACTCCTCTGGAGTTGCAGGCGTACATAGGCTACGGAGACTGCTTACCATCAGGCGGGCCGTATGCTTGTTTGCCACCGACGTAGTATTAAAAAAAAAAATTAGGTTTTATAGTAAAAAAAAGTATTATTTTAGATGACTCGTAGAAAAAGTATTTAATCAAGCTTTTTCAATCTCGTACCTTACTTAGGCAACTCGGCAAGCTTCGTTACCTAAACACGGTACTCGACTGGTAAGCTCTCTATTATATCACGTTGTATAACAGTACATTACGATACAAGTGCGAAAAATAGGAAATTAGAAACGAGTGGCGATAAATTAAAACACGACCGAAGCGAGTATTTTTAATCGACATGAGTTGCGAATTACCTATTCGCACATGTATCGTACAACGTTTTACAGTACATATGGCCCTTTAAATGTTCGACACAGTAACGTAATATGCTAATTTTCGCACTAGTGCTATAAAGTAGCACCATATGTACTGTAAAATACTATTAAGAAATCGATACTATTCAAGTTTCTGCGTTGCCCGCGCGGGGCAGGCGCCGCTTGGCCGTCGGACGGGGACCTGTGCCACCCGACAAGACAAGCGCGCTATTATTGTCTATGACTGGGGTTGGCCGGTCGAAGTATTAAACAGATGGCGCCATCATAGCTTGCCCTGTCAATACCTAGAATTGTGTCAAATTCTTGTTTTTTTTTTTTTTAGAATTTTGTGACCTGGATTCCAGTACTTTAAGCCAAATCTCATAGAACAAAACTAGAGACAGGGGCAAGCTATGATGGCGTCATCTATGCAAACCTTTGACAGTTGCTAACCCCATTGATTGTACGATGTGACTTTTGGGAGTTTCGAGTGATAGGACACTGTTTATTTAAGTTTAAAGTTAGTCAGTGAGTTTTAAGTGAGCGAACGGACGCAATAATTTGTTTGCTTGTGCAAATTCAAGCTGTAAAGGTCAAGTATGAGGAACGGGTCGAGGGAGTTGGAACGCGCGAGGTCATTTAGATAGGGGACGGCCCTTAATACTCTACTCTTAGCATTATCTAATTTATCTTATTGATTGTAGTTTGTGCAAGCAATCGAGAAAATTCGAGACCCGAGAAGGAGGTTATTTTGTTGTTTGATTTAGGTTTTTTACTATACTCTGTATCTTTATATTGTACATTTTCTTGTAGTTACCCTCAACTGGCTTAAGGAGTCCGGGTAGATTTTGTTTACTTTTATTTAAATACCTAAAGATACAGAGTATAATCAAAACATGACACCAGTACAACCACATCAAGATATCTAAGACAGACGGAGCTACAAATATTAAAAATCTGTACATATATAATAAATCTCCGCTTTACCTTAAGGTTGACTGGTAGAGAATGCCTTCTGGCATTAAGTCCGCCTTTTGTACGGTAAGTTTTCTTTTGTGCAATAAAGTTTGGATAAATAAATACTCCCATGTTACTACTTTGTCATCTATATCCTATCAAATTTGGTGATCAAAATCTGTCAAACTACCAACTATAATATTTTTGGGTGCAGACCCTCAGTCTGTTGTCACGGTAAAAGAGTATAAAATAGAATAAAAGGGTAAATTCTGGGTAACAGAACAAAGAATATAAAATGTGTACAACTTAATCTAGGATTTAATTTTGTGCTCATTATTTTTTCCTGCTCTCAAACATATACTCAAACCAGCCATTAACTAGCAAGTTTGCTTGAGCATCACTTTCTATAGCAGTTAGATGATTTAGTATTTTTTCAGTACTTTGGAGGACAATTTCACCCAATAGGTTGAGTTTGGGCAGCTAAAAAAAATACGTGTCCGTTATTTTAGACTACTCTATAACATATATAAATATAAATCAAATCTGAACCTGACAGATGGGTACCTTTCCTTGTTAGTTTTGTTTCTGATTATCGAATGCTGATCTTGCAGTGGCGAATGTACCCTAAGGCCAAGTAGGCCTGGGCCTAGAGCGGCGAGATAATTAGGGGCGGCAGTCTGTAGTCTACCTCTATGATGGGTGCGCTGAGAAAGGGGACTAGGGCGGCAGACACTGCAAATCCGCCACTGTGATCTTTTCTATATTTCTTATTTTAAGCATACTCCTTTCCATTCCCCCTTTGGCATGAAATTATCATCATTTTCGCCTTTGATGAGAATTTCCAAGTGCAAGGCAAGAGTATATGATTTCAGAAAAACAATTGTTTCAGCGTATGGCACTAAGCGCGGGCATGCACTACTTGAAGTGCCCGCTGTGCAATGATAAGGACAACTTCTATGATGCGGTCTGCGAGCAAGGATATTATCTGCCGGATCGGTGAGTCTCATATAATAATAAGTACCTGGGCGACCGAGCTTTGCTCGGTTATAACTATAAAAATTAAAAAATAAACTTGAACATATAAAATAAAAAAAACAAAAGTTAGTCACCGGGCGAGATTCGAACCCATAACACTCGTTTAGCAGTCCGCGTTATAACCCGCTGGACCAGACGGACAGTGGCCGGCAACACGAAATTAGCGACCATATTCTGCGTCGAAAGAAAAACGCATGAAAACTTGAAAACACGCGTTTTCCCAAACATAAGACTAATCTAGATAGATTGTATACCCCCAAAAACCCCCATATACCAAATTTCAGCGAAATCGTTAGAGCCGTTTCCGAGATCACAGAAATATATATATACAAGAATTGCTCGTTTAAAGGTATAAGATTCTGTAGCATTAGTTTATGAGACTGCTAGCTTAACAGTCCAGACGCGATTTATTTATTTAGTATACATTTTATTTTGACACTTGGAGAGACTTTACACCTCCAAATCTTATTAGTATTAGAACTCTGACATTGGGGACCTTTTACATCTCCAGATTTTTAACCATAGAGACTAAACATGTAACATCTCTGGAGTTGCAGGCGTCCATAGGCTACGGTGACTGCTTACCATCAGGCGGGCCGTATGCTTATTTGCCACCGACGTGGTATAAAAAAACATCTCTTTTGTATTGTAGTAATTATTTATTTTAAGATTATTATAATGTAATGTTTACCCAGGTATTGGCTGTTGTATTTATAAATGTTGTTATGTATTTTTCATGTCACTATATGATGTTACTATAAATGTTGTATTGACTTGTAAAAGAGCCCTTGAGGCCTAATTGCAGAATAATTTTTTGAATTTGAATCATTGCTTTTATAAAGTCGAGTTTAATAGAAAAGACATACTGAGAGTATAATTTTATAATTTTTCATTTTATTTTTATTTAATATGGAAAATGTTCAATATGAAGCGGGGCAAAATTTCAAAGTCTAGTGACTAGGTCCAGTGGGGTATTAACATTACTATAAATTTTACAGGAAAAATTAATCAGACCTCTATCTTGGTAACTTGGGCATCAAATGGTTTGCTAGCATCCGTAATTTCCCCAAATAAATACTCCGTATCATTGAAGTGAATAAAAGTGACCATAGTAATCGGTGCTAAGAAATGCAAAGATGGCACTACTCAATTTATTGATAATTCTCGATTAATAATTAATAATACTTCAAATAAATTTCCACTAAAACATTACTTTCTTTAATAAACGTAATATATCGTAACGTTGTTTATTAGTAAACAATCTCATAAAAGAATGATGAAAATGGTATCAAACATCAGAATTGGGACCAATTCCGGAATTTGAACCCGATATCGATAATTAGTTCCGAAATCGGGAAACCGTCCGATATTGCAAGCCCTAAACCGGATTAACCGGAACTCTGTTTTCAATTCCTTCTGCTTCTGATATTAGTTATAAATTGTTGAGCAATACACTTTTCGTCAGTCGCGACACTCGTGACACCTAGTGTCAAGTAGCGGTACTGATAAATCAGCTACTTCACGCTAGATGTCGACTACGGAAATAATAAGCGTTTTAGTAAGGGGCGTTTTGTACATATGCTAACTTATTTTATTTTGCTGGAAGGAGGTCTTCTTGGCGTTCTGTTCTACCATCCATAACGGTATCAAAGCATTTGAAAATAACCGCCTCACTAGCCTAGACATAAAACGCCAGTTATGGAAAGAGAGACTTAAGCACTCCTACGTGTACACGTTCAACGCAGCTGGCCAACTTTATTGTCACGCGTGCAATAGAGTATTTAAGACAAAGTTCGGCCTGGCCAGCCACATTAGGGCTCATGCTAGACAACGTACTTTACCGCACTAGTGCGAAAATTAGCATATTACGTTACTGTGTCGAACATTTAAATGGTCATATGTACTGTAAAACGTTGTACGATACATGTGCGAATAGGTAATTCGCAACTCGTGTCGATTTAAAACACGACCGAAGGGAGAAGGGAGAGGGAGGGAGAGAGAAGAATTTATCGCCACTCGTTTCGAATTTCCTATTTTTCGCACTTGTATCGTAATGTACTATTAGGGTCGCCGTCATCGAAAAGGGAGGTCATGAGGAGGACTATAACTTATTTTAGTATTTGAGATACATTAGTTAGCACCTAAAATCTTTTGGGTTCTTCGCGAGCACCATGTATAATAAATAATAAATATTATAGGACATTATTACACAAATTGAATAAGTCCCATGATTACAACGATATATATAATATATAAATATTTATAAATACTTAAATACATAGAAAACACCCATGACTCAGGAACAAATATCGATACTCATCACACGAATAAATGCCCTTACCAGGATTTGAACCCGGAACCATCGGTATAAAATAAATAAATAGTATAGGGACATTCTTACACAAATTGACTAAGTCCCGCGGTAAGCCAAGAAGATTTGTGTTGTGGGTACTCAGACAACGATATATTTTATATACAAATACTTAATTACATAGAAAACATCCATGATTCAGGAACAAATATCTGTGCTCATCACACAAATAAACGCCCTTACCGGGATTCGCACCCAGGACCATCAGCTTCTTAGGCAGGGTCACTACCCACTAGGCCAGACTACTCATCAAATGTATCAGTGTTGAATGCAGGGATCGGAAACCGGTATTTTTTGCATGGGAACGAAAACGGTATTTTTTCGTTCTTTGTTAATTATTTCATTCCTAATCGGGCAATCTAAAAATACGAAGTCGTTATCTAAAAACACAACGGAGTCCTACAGTTTGAGTATAAAATAAACCGAAATATATGGTTATTTCGATGTTTTTGCAAAAAACCGGTTCCGATCCCTGGTTGAATGTATAGTCGGTAATCGACATTGAGGGCCTGTATAGTTGACAAAAACAATAATTTTTAATATTTTTATTGCAGAGATGCAGCATGGGAGTTGGAGCAGAACGCATTCGCAGAGATATACAATCGGGATGCGTCGTGCGCCGCCGCGGAGTGCAAGTGCCCTTTTGGCCGGAGCCATGACGAGCTCGGGTAAGGAAACAAAACTTGACGACATGATGACGTGCAATTGTATGTATATGTATCTATCCTTGTTTATCCATATATATGTATATATTTATGTACTCATAGTCATAAGGTATAATGAAACATACTATAGTATTTATTTAGAAATTTTATGTCGCTTAAAATTTACGGTTTTGTTTTTTTTTTTGTTTAATTCTCACTGCACCCACCTTGAAGTTTCTCTGTTTTGCCTTATGGTTGACTGGTAGAGAATGCCTATTGGCATTAAGTCCGCCTGTTGTACTCTTTTTTTATGTGCAATAAAGTTTAAAATAATAATAATCTTCTCCTTTTTTGAAATCGGTTTAATATCATTGAAGTTGATTAATAAACATTGTAATAGTGCATTAGACATGATGAACTCGCGTTAATTAAGCCCTCGCCTTCGACTTCAGGCTTAAAATAAACACTTGTTCGTAAATTGTTGTTACCATCCTTAATCTGTTCGCTGCCTGGCTTTGTGGGTAGTGATCCTGCCTATGAAGCCGATGGTACCGGGTTCAAATCCTAATAAGGGCATTTATTCGTGTGGATGAGAATGGATATTGGCTTCCGAGTCATGTGTTTCTATGTATTTAAGTATTTATTATTATATTATATATATCGTTGTATAAGTACCCACAACACAAGCCTTATTGAGTTTACTGTGGGACTCGGTGAATTTGTGTAATAATGTCCTATAATATTAATTAATTGAATGCACATTGTGATGTTCCAGCACTTGGGACATCAAGCTGTGCCTGCTGTGCGGCAGCTGGGGGCTGCACGCGGGCTGCGGCGGCGGCCAGCGCGCCGTGTGCGCCGCGTGCCGCCCCGCCGCCACCGACATGGACGAGCTGGAGACCAGGCTCGCCTCGGGTAACGTGGCAGCATGTGGCACATACAGCTGTGCCTGCTGGAGGCAGCTGGGGGCTGCACGCGGGCTGCGGCGGCGGCCAGCGCGCCGTGTGCGCCGCGTGCCGCCCCGCCGCCACCGACATGGACGAGCTGGAGACCAGGCTCGCCTCGGGTAACGTGGCAGCATGTGGCACATACAGCTGTGCCTGCTGGAGGCAGCTGGGGGCTGCACGCGGGCTGCGGCGGCGGCCAGCGCGCCGTGTGCGCCGCGTGCCGCCCCGCCGCCACCGACATGGACGAGCTGGAGACCAGGCTCGCCTCGGGTAACGTGGCAGCATGTGGCACATACAGCTGTGCCTGCTGGAGGCAGCTGGGGGCTGCACGCGGGCTGCGGCGGCGGCCAGCGCGCCGTGTGCGCCGCGTGCCGCCCCGCCGCCACCGACATGGACGAGCTGGAGACCAGGCTCGCCTCGGGTAACGTGGCAGCATGTGGCACATACAGCTGTGCCTGCTGGAGGCAGCTGGGGGCTGCACGCGGGCTGCGGCGGCGGCCAGCGCGCCGTGTGCGCCGCGTGCCGCCCCGCCGCCACCGACATGGACGAGCTGGAGACCAGGCTCGCCTCGGGTAACGTGGCAGCATGTGGCACATACAGCTGTGCCTGCTGGAGGCAGCTGGGGGCTGCACGCGGGCTGCGGCGGCGGCCAGCGCGCCGTGTGCGCCGCGTGCCGCCCCGCCGCCACCGACATGGACGAGCTGGAGACCAGGCTCGCCTCGGGTAACGTGGCAGCATGTGGCACATACAGCTGTGCCTGCTGGAGGCAGCTGGGGGCTGCACGCGGGCTGCGGCGGCGGCCAGCGCGCCGTGTGCGCCGCGTGCCGCCCCGCCGCCACCGACATGGACGAGCTGGAGACCAGGCTCGCCTCGGGTAACGTGGCAGCATGTGGCACATACAGCTGTGCCTGCTGGAGGCAGCTGGGGGCTGCACGCGGGCTGCGGCGGCGGCCAGCGCGCCGTGTGCGCCGCGTGCCGCCCCGCCGCCACCGACATGGACGAGCTGGAGACCAGGCTCGCCTCGGGTAACGTGGCAGCATGTGGCACATACAGCTGTGCCTGCTGGAGGCAGCTGGGGGCTGCACGCGGGCTGCGGCGGCGGCCAGCGCGCCGTGTGCGCCGCGTGCCGCCCCGCCGCCACCGACATGGACGAGCTGGAGACCAGGCTCGCCTCGGGTAACGTGGCAGCATGTGGCACATACAGCTGTGCCTGCTGGAGGCAGCTGGGGGCTGCACGCGGGCTGCGGCGGCGGCCAGCGCGCCGTGTGCGCCGCGTGCCGCCCCGCCGCCACCGACATGGACGAGCTGGAGACCAGGCTCGCCTCGGGTAACGTGGCAGCATGTGGCACATACAGCTGTGCCTGCTGGAGGCAGCTGGGGGCTGCACGCGGGCTGCGGCGGCGGCCAGCGCGCCGTGTGCGCCGCGTGCCGCCCCGCCGCCACCGACATGGACGAGCTGGAGACCAGGCTCGCCTCGGGTAACGTGGCAGCATGTGGCACATACAGCTGTGCCTGCTGGAGGCAGCTGGGGGCTGCACGCGGGCTGCGGCGGCGGCCAGCGCGCCGTGTGCGCCGCGTGCCGCCCCGCCGCCACCGACATGGACGAGCTGGAGACCAGGCTCGCCTCGGGTAACGTGGCAGCATGTGGCACATACAGCTGTGCCTGCTGGAGGCAGCTGGGGGCTGCACGCGGGCTGCGGCGGCGGCCAGCGCGCCGTGTGCGCCGCGTGCCGCCCCGCCGCCACCGACATGGACGAGCTGGAGACCAGGCTCGCCTCGGGTAACGTGGCAGCATGTGGCACATACAGCTGTGCCTGCTGGAGGCAGCTGGGGGCTGCACGCGGGCTGCGGCGGCGGCCAGCGCGCCGTGTGCGCCGCGTGCCGCCCCGCCGCCACCGACATGGACGAGCTGGAGACCAGGCTCGCCTCGGGTAACGTGGCAGCATGTGGCACATACAGCTGTGCCTGCTGTGCGGCAGCTGGGGGCTGCACGCGGGCTGCGGCGGCGGCCAGCGCGCCGTGTGCGCCGCGTGCCGCCCCGCCGCCACCGACATGGACGAGCTGGAGACCAGGCTCGCCTCGGGTAACGTGGCAGCATGTGGCACATACAGCTGTGCCTGCTGGAGGCAGCTGGGGGCTGCACGCGGGCTGCGGCGGCGGCCAGCGCGCCGTGTGCGCCGCGTGCCGCCCCGCCGCCACCGACATGGACGAGCTGGAGACCAGGCTCGCCTCGGGTAACGTGGCAGCATGTGGCACATACAGCTGTGCCTGCTGGAGGCAGCTGGGGGCTGCACGCGGGCTGCGGCGGCGGCCAGCGCGCCGTGTGCGCCGCGTGCCGCCCCGCCGCCACCGACATGGACGAGCTGGAGACCAGGCTCGCCTCGGGTAACGTGGCAGCATGTGGCACATACAGCTGTGCCTGCTGGAGGCAGCTGGGGGCTGCACGCGGGCTGCGGCGGCGGCCAGCGCGCCGTGTGCGCCGCGTGCCGCCCCGCCGCCACCGACATGGACGAGCTGGAGACCAGGCTCGCCTCGGGTAACGTGGCAGCATGTGGCACATACAGCTGTGCCTGCTGTGCGGCAGCTGGGGGCTGCACGCGGGCTGCGGCGGCGGCCAGCGCGCCGTGTGCGCCGCGTGCCGCCCCGCCGCCACCGACATGGACGAGCTGGAGACCAGGCTCGCCTCGGGTAACGTGGCAGCATGTGGCACATACAGCTGTGCCTGCTGGAGGCAGCTGGGGGCTGCACGCGGGCTGCGGCGGCGGCCAGCGCGCCGTGTGCGCCGCGTGCCGCCCCGCCGCCACCGACATGGACGAGCTGGAGACCAGGCTCGCCTCGGGTAACGTGGCAGCATGTGGCACATACAGCTGTGCCTGCTGGAGGCAGCTGGGGGCTGCACGCGGGCTGCGGCGGCGGCCAGCGCGCCGTGTGCGCCGCGTGCCGCCCCGCCGCCACCGACATGGACGAGCTGGAGACCAGGCTCGCCTCGGGTAACGTGGCAGCATGTGGCACATACAGCTGTGCCTGCTGGAGGCAGCTGGGGGCTGCACGCGGGCTGCGGCGGCGGCCAGCGCGCCGTGTGCGCCGCGTGCCGCCCCGCCGCCACCGACATGGACGAGCTGGAGACCAGGCTCGCCTCGGGTAACGTGGCAGCATGTGGCACATACAGCTGTGCCTGCTGGAGGCAGCTGGGGGCTGCATGCAGGCACCCTTCCACCCTCCTTCGGATGACAGAACTCTCCAGGAGCACTCGGGTACGTGGGGTAGCTACTCACCAACAGCTGCCCTGAGTTGACTGATTGCGGACGTTGGGGTCGTCACATCCCTACACCTTTAACTAATTTAATTATTATTTTTTAATTATTGTTTTTTAATTGGTTGTCACCTGACGATTTCTTAATTAGCTACTTTCTGGTTCGCAGTAATAATGGCGGAGCAGGCGCGGGAGCAGCAGCGCACGCGCAGCGGGCCCGTCATGCCGAGCCGCATGTCCCTGCGCCGCACCAAGGGCCGGCTACAGCCACACAGGTATATATTACCATACCGGACAGACGGACCTTGCATTTTTAATCTTTATTGCACAAAAGAAAAACAATTTTATAGTACAAAAGGCGGACTTAATGCCACAAGGCATTCTCTACCAGCCTACCTTAAGGCTAAGCAGAGAGATTGTGAGCGGTAAATTATACATGTATACATTGTTTTTTTTTTAAGTCCAAATAAAACTAGCTACTTGTTTTTATGAAAAGACATAATAATTTTCGTATAGAATTTAAAAACGTAAATTGTGCCGGTCATATTTTTAATTCCTATTTTTTACATTTTCAGTGCTTCAAGTTCATCACAAATTTTGCCGACACACGAAACTCAAGTCAAGACTGAATGTAAGTTTATTTTTTAAACTATGTAAGTTCCCTCTAGACCTAACCTTGATATTTGAACTGTTAATTTATCAAAACTTGTGTATTCCCATCTGTCTCCGCTGGGCACAAATGGGAAGGATCCATTCCCATCTGTCACTGCCGGGCACAAATGGCAAGGATCTATTTCTATCTGTCCCCACCGGGCACAAATGGGAAGCATCCATTCCCATCTGTCACTGCCGGGCACAAATGAGAATGAATCCTTCCCATCTGTGACCGTCTCGGTTTCTTTCTATCTTTATTTTTATACAAAATCAGGGGGCAGGCACGGATGGGAATACACCAAAAAAACATACCAGCTCGGATGGTTATACATTGAAGAATAAAGAACTATATTAACAACAAAAACATTACCTAATTGTAAACAAATTACTGTACTATTTGACTGGAGGCACTTACTTTTATAATGCTTACAACCATTCCAAAAACACTAATTTATTTTTCCAGCACATCCCACCGACCGTCTCGAGCTAAACCTGAAGACGCCTCGCCGCCCCAAGCTCCTCACGCCCAGCCTCTTGGAGCTGGAGGCCCGGCTCCTCTCCCCCGCCGAGCTGCTGCAGCTCGCGCGCCGGCAGCAGGCCGGCCGCGACGTGCTGGACAAGATCCGGCTGCGCTTCAGCAAGCCCAGACCACTTAGTGCGAAAAAGAAGATTATCAAGTGAGTGTTATACCGTACTCCTCACTCAAGTCTCCAAAGAGCTGGAATCAAGCTCCTCTCGCCATCAAACTGCTAGAAGAAAAGTACCTGGAGAAAGTATTGTATACTCTATACATGCTCATACAAAAAAACAAATGTGATATATTATTGGCCGGTAAATGATAATCCGAAAACTCTATAATACATCAACAGCTGGTTTTTAGCCTGTCCAGACAAGCGAGGTCTTACTGTTTTTTTTTTTATACTACATCGGTGGCAAACATGCATACGGCCCGCTGATGGTCAACAGTCTCCGTAGCCTATGCACGCCTGCAACTCCAGAGGAGTTACATGCGCGTTGCCGACCCTAACAACCCTCCCTCCCCTCATTGAGCTCTGGCAACCTTACTCACCGGCAGGAACACAACACTATCAGTAGGGTCTAGTGTTGTTTGGCTGCGGTTTTCTGTAAAATGGAGGTACTTCCCCAGTTGGGCTCTGCTCCTGATCTGGAACTATGCTGTGCCCTACCACACAAAGCGAGATGACATTCACAATACCCATACCTTGTGGACGTAGTTTAAGGACGTCCCGGGTACGTCCTTAAACTACGTCCAGCTGTAACTGTAAAATAACTATATGTGTTAATTTATGATATATTTTCTCTTCCAGTGACATCTTAGACGACCTGTTCAAGAATATGCTCAAGGAGAACCCTAAGAGCAAAGATCCGGTCCGGGAGTGGAACTCGCCCAAGAAATCCTGTGACATCACAACTGTCATGAACGAAGTAAGTGTTCATAACCATAGCCCGGTTCTTCGGAGGCAAAAACGTATATCAAATAACGACTCACGTCTTATCGATACCAAGCCATTTCTATACTCTGTATCTTTAGGTATTTAAAAGAAGATAAACATAATCTACCCTCAAATGGGTCTTTAAGCCAGTAAGGTAGATGGAAACATTACACGATCAAATAATGTAGGTTTAAAGTCAGGTCGTCCAGTGACAGAATCAGGCTGTTTTGTATTTGGTTGTTTACCAATAAATATTATAACTATTCAAAAATGTAGAAATTGTTTGTTTACTTTTATTTAAATACCTAAAGATACAGAGTTACATCTCAATAACAAATGTTACTTATCCTTGAAGTAAACATTATTTATTAAAAGTCTTTCGCATTTAACTTTAGTATTGATACACTATATTTTGTTTTTTTTTTTTCTCAACAGGCAGTAAAGGAATTTATGGAGCCAACTCTTAACACAAATAAAGAGGTTCAAGAAAATACAGAAGAAAAGTCCATGGAAGTTGATGAAGAAAATGATAAAAAAGAACATGAACGTGACAGAGACAACTTAGGAGAAGAAAAATCTGATATAGTTGATGGAAACTCAAGTGACAAAGAGAATAATATAAATCAGAACAATGGAAATGATAATGTTAAAAGCGATGACGAATCGTCATCAAGCACCTTCCAATTGGCTCCAGAATTTATAGCTGACAGCGATGACGGCTTGCCAATCATTGACACACCGAAAAAACTCAAAATGGTCGACATTAAACAAGACTCCATTGAAATATCTAAGAAAGATGAGATTGTTAACGTGGACGTAATGCAAGTTGACAGCGGGAGAGAAAATGAGTTCGTAAAAAACTTAGATTTGAAGGGTCCTGTTAAGAATAAAATGTTTTCGTTTAAATTTAGTCCGTTGGACAAGGAGCCTTTAAAAACTGATGTTGATATGGATGTTGAGAGTTTTAAAGATCGGTACCTGAATGAGATAGATAGGGACAAATGTGTTAAGAAAAATGAAAGAAAGAAAGAAGTTGATTCGACTGACAAAAAGTGTAAGAAAAGAAAATTAGAAATGAAAGAAGAAGTCCGTAAGAAACGAAAGAAAGACAGTAAGAAACGCAAGAAAATTAAACTGAAAATTAAAGCTATAGATCCTGAAAAAGCGGGAAAAAAGAGAACCAAAAAAATTAAGAAAATTAAAGAACACAAGAAAATAATAAGAGATAATGTAAGCATCAAAATAAGACTTAAAGATGGAAATAGCAAAACTAAGAAATTGAAGAAGATACAGAAAGTAAAGAGTTACAAGCAATACGTGTTGAAATATTCGCCTTTACTGAGCAGTAATATAGCCAAGCCAGAAATCGATGTTACGCCAATGAAGAGGAAATATACGAAGATAGAGAAGTCACCATCGGACAAGCTAGTTCAGACTTCTATACAGAGTTTCTTTAAAGCGAAATAGACTCCGACTACGCTAAGTTTGCAGTGATTTGGCAGTGACAATGTCATATGGTTTGTACGCCTTTATGCCTGAGGACCCGCAAGAAATCGCCTTTTCAGTCCTCATTTTCCCCTGTGGATGTTAACATTATTGAAAATATTTTGATACAATTTGTTGTATATCAACCACAGCTAGAATAGCATAAGATTAGAAGCATTTTTTTTATGAAATCTGTTTTTTGCTCCTAATTTATATAATAATAAAAAAAAACGAAAAAAAGTCAAACTTCCCCTACGTCATAGCTATGGTTATCATACATCAAATCAAATTATTTGTAAATATTTTCAAGAATGTGAATATCCAGAGAGGAAAATGGGGACTACGTTTTTTATAGAGAATTGGCCGTCCTCTTTCCCTTAAATACCGACAACTTGCTTACATTAAGGCAATTCCTCTGCTCTTATGAAATTGTTGAAGAAGTTTCCATCAACCGCGCGTTGTACCGGGATTTTGCCACGGCTCATGGGCGCCTGGGGTCCGTTTGGCAACCTTGAATTGGCGTAGGCACTAGTTTTTACGAAAACGTCTGGTGACCTTCCAACCCAAAGCGTAAACTAGGCCTTATTGGGATTAGTCCGGTTTCCTTACGTTGTTTTCCTTTATCGAAAAGCGACTGGTAAATATCGAATGATATTTCGTACATCCGAAAAACTCATTGGTACGAGCCGGGGTTTGAACCTGCGACCTCCGGATTGCAAGTCACACGCTCTCACCGCTAGGACACCAGCGCTTCCAAGACGTTTTCTAGAATTTTTACAAATATATTTGTATACCAATATTGTCTCCCAATATTCAAAAAATCACCTATGTGCCTAGATATATTATACAATTACACAATTTTAAATATACAACACAATAGTGTGTAGTTTTTATTGACATTTTAATTAACTAGTTCTAACATGATATCTGATGTGAGTTGTGATTCTCATATATCAATGTGGTAAAGACCGTCTATAAGGGAAGACCGTCTACAGGCTCTTTCGTCGCCGTTAACGCTTGTGTTTGTACACATACCATACCACAGAATACATAATAGTACTACTGTACAGAAATGACACTTCCTACATAACCGAACTTTGACAGCGATTCAGGGTCGAATCATGTTGTCTCTTTCTACTGTATGGCCCTTTTGGCTATTTAGGGTTGTCAAAATTCAAGTCATTATCTTATGTGGTTGTGCACGCAAAAGAACGTCAAGTTGTGCCAACTCTAATGTAATGCTGAGCCGAATGGAGCCGAGAATGCCCGAAAGGATCAGTGTCGCTGTCGCCCCATACCATACATACAGTGTCCTACCATACTCCACTGCAGAAGGTGGGTAGAGCAGGAGTAAAGCACTTCCTTTCCGACTGTATCCAAGCGACGTATGTATGTATACGAGAGTTGTTCTATGACGGACTTACTAGCAATACATTTTATACACGGTGTAACAAGGGGAAACCGAAAGATTATAACAGTGTATTCCTGGTCCCATTTAGAGACTATAATGTCATATAGAATTGTTTCGATTTAGTTTCAGAGTTAATACCAATTAATAAAAATCTTATTGTAACTTACTGCAAAATGCGTTTTTGATGGCGATGACGCCATTATAGGGCGTAGTTTAAATATCCTTATTGATAGATGTCAAAAAGTGTCATAACTAGGTTTTTATAAAAATAAATCGTAAAAATTCATTTTCAGTGCTAGTTTTACCATAACGTTAATTTTTTATGTACAAATTCAAAAAAAAATAAAAAAAAATTTTTCGGTGAAATATACTTATACTCATATTTTTTCTTCTTTTGGCCTCAGAAGTGCGTGGTTATAATCTTTCGGGTTCCTCGTGTTACACCATGTATGTCGGTCTTCTCCACATCGATCTTAGCCCATTTTTTGATGATGACTTAAAATATCCAAAACTATATTAAGCTAAGTTAGATTTGAAAAATAAGTAGTTAGTATTACAGTGTATCTTAATTTTTTATATATTTTGAGTATGCCTAATTATAAGATATTTATATGGTTGTTAATGTGTTCCATCTTCATGAATATGGATATAAGTGTATTATGGTTAAAACTATTAAATTTTCTTTTGAACCAATTATATAGAATATTGCATGCTTGTTTTTTCATATACATATTTTAACAATTAACTTTTGAAGGTGCCTTTTTAAGCAAGAAAATTTTGGGATATTGTGTATTTCGTGTCGTCCACGATGACGCACAGATTTGTCAAATCTAACCTTTAATAATATTACATTACGACTCACGCCACGCGTCGTGAATGACACGATCTATTGTTAGACATCTTTAGTTTATTTAAATACTACGAATACACTGGTTACGATTACCTAGTTTGCTTCTAGAAGTCTCTATTTACTCTAAATTCAACTTTAACCCCTCAATATACGGAAGGTGGAGATAAGGAATGGAATCTCCATATACCAAAAAGTGTCATCAAAAACCTTAAATAGGTGGCGCTACAATACCTAGAATACTAGAAAAAAAAAACAAATCATAGACAGCGCACTTCACTCCGTCAATAACGCCTAGGTTCTTAGCTACTCTAGCGCTACTCTGGGAGATTTGGAACTATTATTTATGGACACTTTTGCATAAGTTCTGCCTATGGAGATTGCGTTCCTTAACTCTACCTCAATAGGGAATATTACACGAAACTGCGTAGGGGGCGCCACTACCACTATCTGATCTACCGCGAAACAAGAAAATCTAAAGTTATCTAACCTCTCTATCACTCTTGCTTATTCGAGCGACGAAGATGCAGATAACTAAATTTCGCGTTTCCCGATAGGCCTTTTGTAAACAAATTGCCTTGAGGCATCAATGTTATATTTTATTATCTGTGAAAACTTGTCAAAAGGCACAGTATGTATAAGCTATCTATGGTGTACGAGAGGTGCTAGTGCTGCACTCTGGCGCCAGAACATTGCAGTAATACTCCCTATTCAACATTTTAAAAACTTAATTTTTAGGCGTTTTTGGTTTGTATGTCTTTTTTCAAATATGAAATGCTTATGCCGCATATATTTCTATACTATCGCGACGTAAGCAGTTGAGGAGTTAACACTTAAAGTATACAAGAATGAATAGAATAAAACTTTTCAAATAATAACAAGATTTTTAAATATACTCCCGGCTTCCCAAAGGTAATCTTTCATCATATCAAAGTTAGATTAATTAAGAAGTGTAAAATCTAAGACAATTTCGTGTTTAGAATTTGACCGGTAAACGAGATGGCGCTGTGCAACTCCATTAGATCCATGACTTCCATGAGCTCTATACATTTTGCAATAAATTTGATTGTCAAAAGTTGACGTTTGACAATACAATCACCGATTAATTATTACAGGCCTTGTATTTAAACAACATTCAAACTTCCACCGAAAATTGGTTTGAACGAGATCTAGTAAGTAGTTTTTTAATACGTCATAAATGGTACGGAACCCTTCATGGGCGAGTCCGACTCGCACTTGGTCGCTTTTATTTTCTAATTACCAGAGGGCTTATCACGAAACTAAAAATTTCGTGTGTGCCTCTATTACTCTTGCCTACCTGTCTCTATCCTCCATACTCTTGCCCATTCGAGCGAAAGAGAGGCAGATAACGAAATTTAAATTTTCGCCGTGGGCCTTCAGGAACCCGCTGTCTTACCAAAAAAAAATGTTTCTTGAGTTTTACAATTGCACATTTACGAAAAAAAATATCATTTTTTAATTTATTTAATAAACCATTAATTTTGTAAAATTAATGGTAGTTGTTTTGAATGGTAATACCTCATTAGTATGTAGTCCTTAGTGTTGCTATAAATAAGAAAAAACTACTATTTTGTAATTTGCTGTAGTAAATATTGTGTTTTTTTAAAGCTTTTCCTTTACTTACCGATACCAGTACTGTGGTAAATCGTGTCGTTGCTATTGGTACTTTTCAATCCATCCGGTTAGATACCATAATTATCGTTGATCATTGAAATAAAATAATTGCAAAGGGCAGTAAATTACTTTCATTTAAGTCTGGCAAACACATGTCCGTTAGTAATAACCAGGAAAATTATACTCATTTTGACGACCGGTCTGGCCTATGCCTATGAAGCCGATGTCCTGGGTTCGAATCCCGATAAAGTCATTTATATTTCAGATATTTGATCCTGAGTCATGTATGTTTTCTATGTATTTAAGTATTTATATATTATATACATCTTTGGCTGAGTACGCACAACACAAGCCTTCTTGGCTTACCGTGGGACTTAATCAATTTCTGCAAGAATAATAATAATTCAGCCTATATACGGCCCACTGCTGGGCACAGGCCTCCTCTCATGTGCGAGAGGGCTCGGTCTATAGTCCCCACGCTAGCCCAATGCGGATTGGGGACTTCACATACACCTTTGAATTTCTTCGCAGATGTATGCAGGTTTCCTCACGATGTTTTTCTTCACCGAAAAGCTAGTGGTAAATATCAAATGATATTTCGTACATAAGTTCTGAAAAACTCATTGGTACGAGCCAGGATTTGAACCCGCGACCTCCGGATTGAAAGTCGGACGCCATATCCACTCTGCCACCACCGCTTATATATGTAGTATATGAATAAATTAAAACTAATAAAATACATATTTAAAAATAAATAAATACTTACCATCAGTAAAATTTTCCCATTTCAAACTTTAAGATCAAGACAACAGATCAGACGGATAAATAAAAAAAGATAAGAAAATATTCTAAACATCAACAGTGTGACTCAACGTTTACTTCGTAGTTCGTACAGAAGCCCAGCCTTACCGTGAACCCCTTCTTGCGATCGTTCTATCCTCCGTCTATTTTGCCTATAATATGGTTGCACATTTGTGACCGCGGTCGTCAAAACGTCCCACTTTATCGCTTGTCATAAGGACGAGATTTGCTTGTATCTTTATACGAATAATCTAACATGGCGTCATACTCACATTTGAGTGAGTAAGAGGCAGATAAAGTTTGTCGATTTTTCTAAGTTGGCGGTAGCCCCAGTGCATTCACAACCCGAACTAGCAAAATTATCGCGGTACTACTACTACACCATGCATTCTTCGTATTATACTAACTAACCGAGCGAGCGAGCTTCAAGCTCTACGTTTCAGTTTAGACAAAAATATCTGCTCGGCTGTTTTCCTCTCCAAGTGATATTTCTCAACTGTTTCTCGTGAAATTTTGTATCATATTCGATTATGTATCTACATTTATAAATTTAAGCTCATTTAAGC
Organism: Cydia pomonella; assembly: GCF_033807575.1. NCBI lineage: Eukaryota > Metazoa > Arthropoda > Insecta > Lepidoptera > Tortricidae > Cydia > Cydia pomonella. The sequence goes on from NC_084729.1 coordinate 2,571,892, forward strand.
TATGCAAAAAAGGATTCGTTCTTGTTAATACTATTAAAAAAAAAATTGATCACTAAATGTATATGTGTATTGGCGTGTTTATAAATCAGGTATAGATTTAATGAAATACAATTCCAATACGACCAACAAATTAGAAACACAATAGCTTTTTCCCGTGAAATTAATTGTAGTAGTTTTAGTAGTTTTTTTTAAAGGAGTATGGTAACACAGCGTCTTTGTTTGTTTACTCCTACCCAAACGAAAACAAGCTCGCTCCGATTTCAGTTATTTTTACACTTTCTAGCGATAACTATCTTATAAAATAGAAGTAGTTATTTTTGAAATCAATTTGTACGTTTGTAGTTTTTAACTAGTTAACTAGAGTTATTTATGAATTACTAGTGATTTTAAACATAAAAAGTCAAATTTTCTTTGTTCAAATAAATTCAAAGTGCTTCAAGCTGAGCGACGTTGCCGTTCCGCCATACAAGTTTTGGGACAACGAAAAGTAATACTTGCGTTGATATTTTGATGTTTTTTCTTGTTGGCCAGATACTTTAACATTATTTTTGTGGAATTAACAATAAGTTATGATCAAGTGTCTTGAAATGTGTAAATCTGAACGTTCTCAAATTTCTGATGCAATAACCATTTGGCAACAGCGCACGGAATCGGATTGATACCAGCCATCTAGATGTATTAGCAAAGCTCACGAAATTGTGACTTCTCCACATAAATCTTCAGTTCATGAGGTGAGTTGATAATGTAAGCCTATTTTAAACTTATTTATTTTTTATTATTTAGTATATTTCGATTAAAAGTATGTGAAATGTCAATTTTTGATTTTCCCGCCGAGTGACGTAATTTGGCTAGCCATCCTCCATCTTTTTTTGGACAGCCAGTCATCTGTCAAGCGTTCAGTCTTATTCATCCGAGGTGGAAACAGAAAAATTATCCGCTCATAGGGTGTTTTAAACGCGAAAAATTATCACGGAGGCATCCGGGTAAGTGGAAAATTGTCATTTCCCATAATTATTTCTATCATTTTCATTGTGTTTTGTTCGAAAACTGTCTTTGTTCGGAACCTAACCTAAATGGGGTCTTACAACCGTAAGGACTCGTTTTTTGGGTCAACCAGTGTCGTCTTCGTCAGTAATTCAGTGTTTACTTGGATAAATTTGCATAATCGTCACTCAGAGCTCCTTTTACGTAGGTGAAATCTGTTGAACTGCCTGCCTTCGATGTAGGTAGAAAGTCGCGCGTAGTAACAAGTTGTTCAGATTTCTGATGATTTCGAGAATTTTCTATGAGGCTGTATTAATAGATATAACTTTTCTTATAATAACGTAGGAATATTTTGAGTAAATTTCTAAAAATATCCAATCCAAATTTTTAGAGAACTTGTTCAAGCCTGTCTGAGGAATTTGCTCAATAATTTATCATCTGTAGGGTAGGTACCTATTAGTCATAGGTGTAATATGAATACCCAAAGTTTCGAGGATGTTTTTTTTTTTCAACAATTTAATATACTTAACATTTTCAGTCATGTCACATATTTAGTATGGTATAATACAGCATCTAAATTCCTAAGTTTCTAGAATTGGCTCTTGCAATAGCGAATTTTCAGGTTAAAAGAGAAACAATACTGACAATCCGTTTGGTAGTTACTTACATATACACCGTGTTTTTATTGAATTGCGTTAACTCCGGGGTTTCAGTAAGTACGTTTAAGGAAACTAAATGGCATAGTTAATTTTCAAAAAAAAATATATTTTTTGTTTTTTTTTTACTATTTTTATTTTTATAAAAAGTAACTAAATGTTGCATATAGCGTTGTTGTAACACGGGCATTACATTTAACTCAACCAAACAATTGAAAACTGTGACATATCAATGTCATTTCTAACATCGATCGTCCGAGATAGTACGTACGTTTAGTAGCAAATGTATGAACTCGCACTAAATACTAACTAATAAGTAAACAGGTCCTAAAGCAAGTGTACACGCTCGTAAGGGCCTTATAATATAAAAATTTATGATTGATTATCTCCGAAATGGAGTTAGTTAGAATATCGGTATCTTTGAGAAAGTTACTTAATTTAAGCTCAGGAATGCACCCTCGAAATTAACGCAAATAAAAAAAAACACGGTGTATATGCTGATAACACATCACTGGTGTCATATGCTTTTTGGCCACTTGTGAAAACTGAACACTCCTTTTTTCTTAAAACCATACTGTGTTCTCTTGAGGGAAGTTTGTCTGGGAGTTAATCCCATAGACACAGTTGCGAGGAAAATCTTGTAAAGCCGCACGGTGATTTAATTCATGTTACATCATTTCCAATTATGAGAACAGTATCGTCATAGCTTATCCCTTGGAGTGGTAGGCCGTCGGCTCCCAACTGATTATTTCATTTAAATTTCAAATTTGATTAATTGAAATAAAATCAAAATTCCAACAACTCTAAACGACATATGCCACTTGAAGAGTTATGAAAAAAATTACTGCCAATTTTTTTTCTCTGATAGGCTGCTAGACACTTAGTTTATTAATGAGCATGTTGGCCAATGTACAAGGTTCAACATTCGTCTTTAAGTATAATCAAAGATACATATTTGAGTAAGATGCACAAAATCTAAGATAATTTCGTGTTTCGAATAATTTTACGGCAATTCTGATGAACATAAGTTGATGTTTGACAATTTGTTGACCACAAAACATATGGGGCAGTACAGCTACAGCGCCATCTGTTCTGTATGTCAAATTGGGGGGTACTTTTTTTTCATGGACTTTACCTGTCTATCACAATCAATTAATAAATATATAAATAATTCTCTTTGGTATAATTTAATTCTTTCAACATGTGTAGGTATGTGTCCCCGTTTGAAGCTTGGAGTCCCAGTGTTCCCTTTATTAAGCAAATTGTCACAGTCAATGATCAGAATTTGGCAAGGGATGCCATACGTCCCCGGTTAAAGCTTGGTGTCCCAGTGATAAAATTAAAAAAAAATAACAATTGTCGCGGTTGATGTCGGTACACTTAGGCAACTCTAGACAATTTTGTTTGTAAAACTTGTACTTTAGTAGCTCTCGTTTAGAGTTATGCCGTTTTCGAGAATGTTCTCCAATTTGTATGGGCAACATTCTCGCTTGCATTGACATATATAGCTAAGGACAGGCTTTACGGCCACTAAGAATGGCGCTAGTTCAGTGGTGTCACTCTCGAATTCGAGGCAATCGTGCAGTCTAACGTAACTAGTTGCGACCAGTCGCGCGCGTGGTGCGAACTCACCAACCAATCGCGTTGCGGCGTTACTGCACGAATTGCCTCGAATTCGTGTGCGTGACACCGCTGTACTGGCCCCATTCTTATTGTCCATACCTTGGATATTATTATTATTATTTTATTTGATCCACTAGCAGCTCTTGGAGCTGATGCGTGTATATCGCAGCACTTGTGTTTATTTAGCACTTTTTAATGTTCTAAAATGTGTATCTAGTCTATTTTTGAAAGAGTTCACCAATGGTGCACTAACAACAGTTTCTGGTTAAGAGTCCCACACATTTACTACACGATTTGGCAAGAAGTGTTTCCTAGGGTTGCTAACTTACTAGCACATGGAGGTTTGACTAGTTTTTTTAGAGTGTCCTCTCAACCTTACATTCTGGCTTAATATGTATAGGTCTTTAATATTTGGAATATTGTAATGTCCAGACAAGATTTAGTATGTGTAGATATATATGTCAATGCTCGCTAGAGAATATTTCCCACAGTAAACGGAGAACGTTCACGAGAATTTCACAACTCTACTGTCGCCGAAATAGATATCATTAGAACACATTAGCTATCTGCTAATTCCTCATTTAATGTGGCTCACAAATATCAATAAATTCAAGTAGGTTTCAAATTTGAGCAAAGGGCTTCTATTTAAACAGCCTTTAATAATCCAACTAGAATGCTGATAAGCATTTGGGACGGTGATAACACCGCTCAGAACTAAAAGGCAGTACCCGTGTATGATAACCATATGTTTAAAAAATTTTTATGACCGAACATATGGCAAATGTGTGAAGTACCTTATCTGACCCCGTTTTGTGTAGGTTGTGAAATTGCCAAAGTATATTGGAACACATCTTATCGCAGATTTGTCAAATTTAACCTTTAATAACATCACAATACGTGTTAAGGCACGCGTCTTCGTGAATGACACGATGTATATATGTCGTCGGCACCCGATCGTAAGATCAGACACATCGTGAAATTCCTAGGCGTATTGTGAAACGTGAAAATCATAGCCATGTTCGCTGAGTCGACGGAGCCCCGCGTATCTCCTATTACTGGACGGGTTGCCCCGCGGGCATCTGAAGCAGCCTAACGAACCTACCCTACCTATCTATTGGTTTAATATGCCTACCGCCAAAACATTACACAAGAACATCACGATCTACCTGATCTTACAATCGGCCGCGGACATAGGAGTGCAAATACATATTCACATTTTTTTTTTTTTATACTACGTCGGTGGCAAACAAGCATACGGCCCGCCTGATGGTAAGCAGTATCCGTAGCCTATGTACGCCTGCAACTCCAGAGGAGTTACATGCGCGTTGCCGACCCTAACCCCACCCCCCTCGTTGAGCTCTGGCAACCTTACTCACCGGCAGGAACACAACACTATGAGTAGGGTCAAGTGTTATTTGGCTGCGGTTTTCTGTAAGGTGGAGGTATTTCCCCAGTTGGGCTCTGCTCTAGATCTGGAATGACATCTGCTGTGCTGTGCCCTACCACACAAGGCGAGATGACATTCACATTGCCCATACCTCTCTTTTGGACGTAGTTTAAGGACATACCCGGGTCCGAGTTTAACACAACTTAACACAACTTTAAAGGTTATAGGTGTTTAAACCGAAATAGATTGTGACCATTTATATACGTATTCTGCGTATTCTGCAGCGGTATTGATATACGGGACGGGAAAAAATACGGGACGTTATACTCAAAATACGGGACGTTTGGCAACTAATCGCCATTCAAAACTCAGCTAACTTAATCTGTAAGCGTTCTGAAAACAGCATTGTTAAAAACGGCGCTCTCATCCGAAAACTCCACACAATACGTGTTTACCCAGGTGGCCGATGGACGGCGGACTTATTACGCAGTTACACTTTCGAGCTACGTTTGCCGCGGGCAAACACGATGTTTTCCGTATTCGGAAATGAGTTCAGCGTATAATTGGTATTTCATTAGCCCCTGAAATACCTATTATACGCTGAATACTATGCTTTTATTACCAAGATACTTATGACCCTTCGATGGGCAGTTTACAAATTTATTTGGTTTTGTATGGGCATGTCTATTGGGTAGTAGATTGGGCAATGTAACTGTATTTTTATTGAGGGTCTACGGCGAATTTTTTCTCTCGCTCGAATATGCAACAGTATGCGCACGAAAGAGGCACATCACTAAGATAAAATATAAATGCATGACGCATACATCTGACATTGTCACGTCTATCGCCATAGCAACTGCATGAAACATAGGTAATGCAAGGTCTTAAACAGAGGTTAGGGATACACCAAGGTCAACACCCTTCGACCGTGCACATCTGTTGCATACACAGCAATGAAATCTGCACCTAAAAGCGTAAAAAATAAAGCATACAATATTTTACCGCATCATTGCTTTACGATTGCGAACCTTACCTACAGAGAATAAGGGTGTTTTAGTTTCCCCTTTAAAACTGAAACTAATGGGCGCGAAACAAATCAAAAGAAGACTTATTTACGCGCGTTAAAGTTCATTTTAGATTGATTTCTAAATGTATTTAATAATCAGAGTTAGTGTGCGTCAGCAACAATTAAATTATAAAGACTGGGATTTATAAGAGACCTGTAACATATAATCATGTGTCTTTGAAAGCTATGGTTGTTAGAAACTGGTTAAAGGTGAAAACTGGTAGCCTCGAAACAAGATGCGTTTCTCATTATTATTGTAGATTCACATTAAGTCATACATTTTGAGGGCCTAGGGCAGGGGAACGGGTTGGCAAGGAGCAGAAGGCCTACCACGGAAATCGAAATTTGGTTACCTTTTTGCATATTTAATAGACAGGCAGATAATGAAATTTAGATTTTAGGTTTACTGCGGTAGTGCCTCAGCTCTTTGGACGTACAACTATGGCTCTATCAGTGTCCTAAAAAAGTCAATGGCGCTACAAAAATGACAAAACATGCAACTTGACAGTCTTTGTTATTCCTTATCTCTGACAGTAATTCTCATGACCATTGTCTGGTCTAGAAACCTAAGTGTCTACGTGTGAATAGCCAGTTAATGTTTTATCAGACGGTGTATGCGCGAAGTCGTTTTTTGCGTTCGCTGTTTAATGATGTCATAAACGGTTTAAGTTATACGAATCTAGTCGCCGCCATACAATTGGAGTTACGCTCTCATTTTATAACGACAAACTGAACTAGTATGAAAGACATGAACATTCAATTTCCATATAATGATTTTGACGACCTGTCTGACCTAGTGGATGGTTCAAATCCTGGTAAGGGCATTTATTCGTGTGATGAGCATGGATATTTGTTTCTGAGTCATGGGTGTTTTCTATGTATTTAAGTATTTATAAATATTTATATATTATATATATATCGTTGTCTAAGTACCCGCAACACAAGCCTTATTGAGCTTACCGTGGGACTTAGTCAATTTGTGTATTATTTATTTATTAAACCAACACGATTTTCATTCATAGTCTCGTACTAGTTTTAAAATTATTCAATTTACATGTATCTATGTCTGGTACTATTTACCGATTACCGAAAATAGTCTGTATGTGTACAAACACTATCTTATTGTAGGCCGTTTTCGACTCCACATATTTGACATAATACTATTACTATACAGACACCAACACGCACCACACTTTTAATTATTTAATAGGCTAGCTACTAAAGTAATTTTTTTTAAATTAGTACTTCGAGCAACGGCTAACAGCTATATATTCCATATTATTCAGTTAAAAGCTCTCATATTAGCTTCCGCATTTCAGACCAAGTATTGTTGAAATTGAATGTCAATTGCATTGCATTATAAAAAAATAGTACTTTTATTGAATATAAATCCAAGCCAAAAAGCAACCATCTCTGTCAGTCTAATTACGCCTTAATTGGAGTAAAAGTGAAAGATGCTCGAAATAGCCAACTTCGGTGTTTGCGGTAGGCCTTCTAGTAATTTTCAACACCTTGTCCGCTTCTTAGTTAATATTTCCTATGCGTGAGTAAATTTGCATTTAGCAGCCCCAAACCCGTTTGCAGGCATCGATTTACGAAGCCTTTCCCTTGCGCATCTGCTTCCCTGTAGACTGGCTTGACCACTTCCGGGCAACTTGTGAATCACCTTAAGGCCCAGAGCCCCCGAAAGTTTGATATCTTTTGCATATTTTAATTGATATATTTAAATTTCGATTTTTTCGTGTTTTGCGGTAGGTCCTCGGAGGCTTAGAGCGACGTAGCTCTCAAACTTATGAACCTACTTGAATGCGTTTTTATCGAGTCTTGATTGTAAAGTTGAAAGTTGAATTGGTTGAGAAGTTGAAGTTGAGTTGACGTTGAGTTGGCTTTTTGATGGAAAGTGCCGGAATAAATTATATTATCAGTTACGGTATTTTATTCAATTTCACTGTACACGATGAAATTTAATCAGTCATCGATGGCGATCACACTCAAACGCCAAGCTCCCGGGCGCAAAGGAGCTAATGTGAAGCTTACTCGAAAGTGTGAAGGTTACTTTGACAGCGTCCGCCATGACACCTATAGTTGTCCAGTCTAAAAAGGTTCAACAACACATAACAACTCATCTACACCATCCATCTTCATATCTTAACATTCATTACCACCATCACCTTTCATAACAACACAACATCATCCCAGTGTCACATAATTAATTCATTAGAGATATAAAACATCACACAGACCTTACGGATCCAGCCGCCCGTACACTTCGCGGGGACTGGACCCAAAATTTTTAACGCATAATAAAATAAAATAAAGTTGTCCTTGGCGCTGCGGGCCCGACAAGTTACGACGTCTTTAGGTGTTCTTGGCGTTCAAATGTTAAATAACCAACTCCAGAATCGCGAAAACAATTGACATAGAAAATATCAACATCAGGCCAGCCGAAATGTATGAAACAGCCAATTTTTATCTGATTTCGGGGTTGGTGCCATAGTTAAAGGTGATCGCTATCCATGACTAAATTAGAAAAATTGGTTCTTATTCACCGATTAAATTTCATCGTGTATTTAAAATTAAAAGAAATACACTGTATGTATGTAAAATGACGTCCCAGACTCAAAAACCAGCTAAAGTTACAGGTTATTCGAGAGCTTATAAACATCAATGCCTACTCCATCTGTGTACTTACAACAATACGTGACACGCTGGAGGTCGAGGATAATACGCAAAATGTACTACTACCGCGCCACAATGTATTATAGACCCCATTTTTGTTGCATGTGCTTTTTCTTCCAGAAATCGAAAGTTTTTGTCATTTTAAGCTTACTAGTAAAACTCCGGCTTAGATATGACGAGTAGATTTTGAGAAAAAAAAAATCAAAGTTTGCCTTTATCCGGGTCCGAAAAAACACAAAATAAAATATTGCAAAAAATTTAAAACACATTTTCTTATCTTTATAACGATTATCAGATATTGCTATCACTCCGGATATATGTGCAAAATTGGGTCCTTCTACCTACTACGGATAACGAAATATTAAATAATTTGTCATTATTCTTTAGATTTTATTTAATCGTCCATAACACAGTATTAGCAGATAAAAAGTGACTTAAACGAAACCTTGGAAATACTTCTATTCATGGTATTAATTTTGTAAGCTAATTCAGCGTTATTTAGAAGTTATCAGTAATTTTAGTTTTTGTTCAGGGTTGTCACAATCGTATATCCGGGTGTTAATAATATTTTTATTCTGGTGTAAATGTCTTTTTAAAATTTTAGTGATAATAATTATTCACCTTATTCAAACTTCAGCTTCGTTCTGAAGAATCAAATTTTCATCCACATTTATCTCGGCTGATGAATAATCGTCCGTGACTTTAAAATGGTCATGAATGGGTTTTAGCAGATTGACTGCTGCCGTAGGTAGGGGAATCTTTTTTGTTTTATTTTTTCTCTCTTTTATGGTAAAGTCCGATATAAATGGGTCGGATGTAACAAGTGCTCTGTGGAACAAATCAAACATAGCTGATTCACGGCAGATTTTTCTTGAATGATGTTCCCTATCTTGTCGCCAAAACTTGTTACGTGACTCTGCTGCTTGTTCCGATAACATTCCAATCGGTAACGTGGTGAAATCTATTATTTTTGCACCATGTACTAAAATTTTGTGTAACGTAACTGTCATTGGATGCCACTTATATGTTTTCACGTATTTTGAAGCCAGGTTTCTGCAGAAACTGCCAAACTTCTCAGAATCAACTTGCAAGTTGCTGGACAAGACTGTTAATATAATATATAAATCGTCTAAAAGCCACTTTTCAACATTCAAAATTTCAGCGAATGTACTTCGGTACCTATCGGAGAATGCTCTTCGTGCTGTGTTGCCGTCATTAGTGGTGCCGGACGTTGGTTGCACCACATCCACAAGCAGGCCCATTTTTTCTCGGACTTCATCCTGTATTCTTTTTTTGCGCAGTTTTACCAAACGACCACCTTCAGAATTTTCTGGAATTCGCCATTTTTTGACTTCGGATTTATATCCAAGTTTAAGCACAAATTCTAAAGCTCTAATCCAAGCGTGTAATGGACTCAAGCCGTAAATCAATCTCTCTTCCATAATCTCCATGCTACATGTAATGACATGGGGTTTTAGCTATCGCCTAACGAGGGTGGACTCCTTCCCATGTCACACATAGCATTTCATCGAAAGTTTGTTCGCTGTAAATACGAAACTGTTATTTTAAGCTAATTTAAACAAAAAGCTTATGAGTTGAAATCAAGATTAAAAAGAAGTTTCAATAATAAAATAATATACAAAACCATACTTCAAAAATAAAAATATATATTTATATATTTTATGATGAAGTGACAACCCTAGCACAAAAATACCCGGATATAAACCGGATATAAATTAAAATACCAATAACTTCTAAATAACGCTGAATTAGCTTACAAAATTAATACCATGAATAGAAGTATTTCCAAGGTTTCGTTTAAGTCACTTTTTATCTGCTAATACTGTGTTATGGACGATTAAATAAAATCTAAAGAATAATGACAAATTATTTAATATTTCGTTATCCGTAGTAGGTAGAAGGACCCAATTTTGCACATATATCCGGAGTGATAGCAATATCTGATAATCGTTATAAAGATAAGAAAATATGTTTTAAATTTTTTTGCAATATTTTATTTTGTGTTTTTTCGGACCCGGATAAAGGCAAACTTTGATTTTTTTTTTCTCAAAATCTACTCGTCATATCTAAGCCGGAGTTTTACTAGTAAGCTTAAAATGACAAAAACTTTCGATTTCTGGAAGAAAAAGCACATGCAACAAAAATGGGGTCTATAGTACATTGTGCGCGCCTACAACTTTGTAAACAAGTCCATACTAAAAGTAGATTACCCTTAGGTGTTTAATTTAATTAGGTTATTTAGGTAGTAATTACACAAAATCCCTCCTAATATTAAGTCGCCGAAAGCCACTATGTCTGTCTGTCACCTCTTGACGTACCGCTGAATTGATACAGATGAAATTTGATATGAAGTTAGAAGGACTGGGTATATTTTATCATTGTTACCATCAGCTAAACTGCTAAAATAAAATAATTAGTTGTATAAGTTCAATTGAAAGCCAAAGGTTACACGCATATAGTAATCATAAAATTAATATCTCAAACCTATCGGGCCTCAACATGTTTCCTTCTACTTTTTGCGCGCAAAAACATTCAAGGTGAGAGATAACACATAAAAACAACATTACTTTTATATTTCTATATCGCTATATAATCTAGCTCGCATTCAAAATGTTTTCTTTTCGTAAAGGTAAGATATGATTGTATAATATGCGACGTTCCATGGATAAAAGGTACTTTATGGCTGTCGCTTACTCTATGATTAAACATGCTCCTGTTCTAATGCGATGCTACGCGACGTATGCGACTACCGACATAAGGGATCTCGGGGCCTACTGCGAAAACCGAAATTCGCAAATTGCGGGGATCTTTCTCTTTTACTCTCACTAAGACGTAATTAGAGTGACAGAGAAAAATGCCCGCATTTGACGAACTTGGATTTTTGTGGTTATAGCCCTGTATCCGTGGACCGTCACATATATACATATATGTATGTATAGTATAGATGAGTTACTTGTCACGCTAGCTATGCGTGCTGGATTTTCGTGCGTAAACATGTGTCCCATCCTCACAGTTCACTGAGAATTCGAAAATTAAACTTTATTGCAAAGATATAAGATCTATCAAATGTTTAAAATAGTGAATATAATACACGTGTCACATAGTTACTACGTAGCCGTAGTAAAAAAATCCGTCAGGGGAGTTAAGTGTTTTAGGCCCGGAATATTTTCTCGTCGGGCTCGTATGGCAGCTTACCAATAACCTGCAAATCTGTATTATATTTCATTGAATTCAAATCTAAGTTATCGAAGGTTATCATGTTAAAAATCGGCTAATTAGCTTCAATAGAAGTGTTAAAAAATAATGTCACATACCCGACGCTTATCTAAAATGCCCCATGGAAAAACTGAAATGTCTTCATCATCATCTGAGGCATTGCAGCCGCGGATGGGCCTTAGCCTGGTCAAGCAAATGTCTCCAGTCCGATCTATTCGTGGCCTTCCTTCTCCAACTTGTCATTCCTAAGGTCCTGATATCCTGGTATACGCCGTCCAACCATCTGAGCTTGGGCCTGCCTTTACCTCTGCGGCTCTCCGGTCGGCCTTCTAGAAGGCGTTTGAGTAGTCTGTAGTACCCAAAAACTGAAATATAGGGAATGTTATTTTAAATTGAGTAAAGTTTGCGTATTAACCTTATTTGCGCTGTTAAAAGGGTAAGATGTCAAAGATACGTGGATTGTCAAACAGAAATATAAACATAGAAAGTACCTATATATATACATAAGATTCATACCTATTGATCTGAAACTTAATTTCTTTATCAGTCATCCGTCCTACACGATAAATTCGCAGAAAATTCCTGAAATTGTTATTGATTCAGCTGTAATCTAGGTTACTTAATGAATGATCATCGAGTGAATATTCGATCTTATCAACATACGCGTTTTTTTGCTCCGTCTAACGTCTGTCACAGTCCAAATAATTGTCAAATACGTACATAATTATAGGTAAATACAAAACATACTTCTAATGACACTTGCTGGTGTGCCAAAGAATTAAACTGCTTCGGTAATCGAGTGAACAAAAATAAATAAGGATCATATTGCAGAATAGCGTATATAGTTTTTGGGGTTATGAGTACTTTATTCTATTCAATATTTTTATTCAGTCATAAACGTATATCAACTAGCTACATATTAAAAGCCGTCCAAAAATGGTCCTTCGACCCGGACAATAATCGTCGCCAAAACAAAAAACTAAGCTTGCCTCAAAACTAAGTGTCGAGTCAGGTCATAATGTCATCTCTTTCACTCTTGGTGGGTCTTAAAAAGGGTAAAGGTGATAGCATTAATGATCTCAGTCGCCAGTTAGTTTTGCGGCAAGTATAATAACAGCTGACCTAAAGTGGTCCTTCGAGCATTCATTAATCGTCGCCAAAAACAATGGAGGCCTGACCCCAGTCTCGCAAGTGACCTAATTCACGGCCCCGCTGCGTCCGCGCACGTACCCACTCCAACAATCGTTAGTCCTTATGTATCTGTAGTAAGGTTCAGAATTGTTAGTAAACAGTTGACGACGCGGCCTTGTGTGGAGGTTGCGCGTCTTGCGGCACGTTCGCATCTGGATGTGCGTTGCAACTTCAACTTCAACATTTATTCAGCAAATAGGCCACAAGGGCACTTTTACACTTCAACATGGAATTTACATACAAGTAAAAACAAGCACATCAACAATTATAAAATACAATTAACTGAAAACATTAATGCAAACTAAAGTATTATTATTACTTAGAGATTATATAAAGTCTCTGAATGTCGAATTACAAAAAATAATAAAACAACAGATAGAAAAAAAATCTAAAATTATTTAGAGGTGTAAATATCTCTAAATGTCAGAATTAAATGATTATATCGTTTATCAAAATATCCTTAGAGATTAAGAGTTGCATTGCCGTTGATTTGTGAGTCAGTATGTATTAATTTTGATATGTTTCACTATACCCTGAAAAGATAGACCGTATATTATACTATAGGTATTGTTTTTTGTTTACTACGGGGCGGGTTGAAAAACGCAAAAGATAGGTTTTCCAAATATTATAAAATGGTATGAAAGAGATGATTTGTTCGTTATCATAAAAATAAGCTTTTCTGAGCTTACGAGAAAATAACTAATGATATTTTTTAAAGATTGTAAGGAACTGCTAGAATAATAAGTAATGGGCGGCTGACGGATGCAAATTACGTCAAAATTATGTTGAACGATATACGTAATATGAATACGACTACAATCGATTTAAATAAAGACAACATAATTTCAATAAAGTTATAGTGTAAATTCTTGAAATAATTAATCATAATTTTTCTTTATTCGATATTTTCAGTCCAATCCTTTTATACTATACCCCACTATACACTTATACAGGGGAAATGACCTCTCTACATCTACAGATGTAAGAGGTGCGTATTCGTAAAGTGATACTTCATCATTATTTGGAACTTACTGATATAATAACAAAAAATGCATATATATTTTTATACATAAATATTACTCGAAACTATTAAGTCTTATCCATCTTATGCTTTCGTCACCATATTGCATCCATCGGCCGCCCTTTGATAATAAGACATCTGTCACATACTTCTATATTTTATTCTCACAACTTGAACCCAGAAATACCATTTGACCTTGTATCACTTAACATGTACTCAATAATACGATAAACGGCCATATTTAAATAAAAACAAACGAAGCTATTCGTTGTAAAAACATTCGAATATCGAAAACATGTTAATTATGACGAGTTACGCAAATAATAATAATGAGCAAGCAAACACCAACTGACGTAAGATATTAAATTCACACGGAGTTGTTACTCCATTTCGAACGTATATACACTGACATCTGGGGGCCTACCGCGAAAACCGAAATTCGAAATTTGCGGGGATCTTTCTCTTTTACTCTCACTAAGACGTAATTAGAGTGACAGAGAAATATGCCCGCAATTGACGAACTTCGATTTTCGCGGTTATAGCCCTGAATTATGTTATTTAGTCAATACATGTACAGACAAGTAAGTACGAGCGAAATACACTACAACTGAATGACATCAGGGGCCCATTTCTCGAACGGTATTAGTCTAATATTATTAGTGTACTGCCGTGGTAACCCATACGATTTGACAGTTCGTGGACTAATATTGATATGATATATATGATATGATATTTATTGGTAAATATTTACATTTACAAGTCATTTTATATACAATTATCTTGTGATATATTTTACATTGGATGTCTATTACATAAGTCTTTGGTCTTGGTCTAATACCGTTCGAGAAATGGGCTCCAGTAAGATGTAATTCTGATGTCAGTGTACCTTCGAATTGGCCTGGTAGACTGCATTTCCACTGAGGCGAAGATGAGAGCAGGAATTATATAGTCTAATTTTATTAGTGCGTTGCCATGGTAACCCATACGACTTGACAGTTCGACTACTAATAATATTAGTCTAAAGGGGTCCACTGATTACCTGGGGCCCATTTCTCGATCGGTATTAGATTAATAATATTAGTGTCCAAGAACAGGGGCCCATTTCTCGAACGGTATTAAGCCCGCTACACACGTTAACGATATATCGTAGCGATTTCAGACAGTGCAGATAAATCGAACGTCCCTAGTGTCTCCACACACACCACACACACACACACACACACACACACACACATACACACACACACACACACACACACACACACACACACACACACACACACACACACACACACAGTCTAATTATTACTAGTTTGTTGGCATGGTAACCCATATGACTTGACAGTTTGCGGACTAGTAATATTAGTCTAATACCGTTCGAGAAATGGGTCCCTTGGCAACACACTAATAATATTAGACTAATATCATTCGAGACATGGGCCCCAGTTCGCCGGACAATATCAGCCTGTCAGTTATTCGCGATTGTCAGCATTTGCGAATAACTGACTGGCCGATAGAACTAGAACACCCATTATTATTGTACTTTCGACCTTTTTAAATACGCAAGGTTTATACAACAAAATAACGTAACAGTTCGTAATAGAGTCAAAGCTATGGACGTTTGCCCACATTTTTGTTTGTATATCTGGAACATTCACAAAGTCTTGACATGTAATTATCTACACTCTTCAGAGGTGTAAAGCGAGGGAATTAGGGAACAAAAGATATGTCGCCCCGCGCGAATCTTGCGACGGAAGATATGCCCTTTCTGCGGGTTTTAACTGAATAACTAAAAATATAACTTCTGTTTAAAATGTCGCTAGTCTGATCTCTCGGTTATTTATATCACCAGCTATTTTATACTAAATTTATAGTAGGCGTGTAATGATATACAACTGAAAATAAATGAAAATTAGACATGTTTTCATTTTTTTTTCTATCGAGACAACATATTTATTTATTTAATCTTTATTGCACAATACATGAAGGTACAAATGGCGAACTTATTGCCTTAAGGCATTCTCTATATACCAGTGAACCAATGGGTTAAACCAGAAAGATTAAGTAGGTGCAGTGTCTTTTAAAGAAAATGAATTTGTAACCGCTTATATATAACACTTTATGTTTTGGTTGATGTCTACCTTTGTGAATACAATCTACTTTTCATATGAATTTTCATGGCATAATGTCTGTGATTAAAACGTAAAAACCGGCCAAGTGCGAGTCGGACTCGCGCACGAAGGGTTCCGTACCATTATTTATAAAAACGCAAAAAAAAAAAATTGTTTGTTATATAGGAGCCCCCCTTAAATATTTATGTTATTCTGTTTTTACTATTTGTTGTTATAGCGGCAACAGAAATACATAATCTGTAGAAATTTCAACTGGCTACTATCACGGTTCATGAGATACAGCCTGGTGACAGACGGACGGACGGACAGCGAATCAGTAATAGGCAAAAATTAAATATAAAGAGTAGTCTTATAAGCGGAAGAGCGGCTTCCTCGCACAACGTATTGTGATAGAACGAGGAAATGCCGCCAGCATCCTTGGTCTAGTCCTCAAGTGCCTATTTTAGATTTAAGCTAGTTATAGTAATCCTCTGTATATATCCATTACGTATATTGTTATTGTAAATAAAGTCTTCTAAGCTGGTTGCATTGTGAATGTTTTCAAGGTGTCGACCGAATCTAGAGTGGGTGTGAGGTTAACTGTGTTGTTTACGCCAGAAGACAGTTATTTTCAGTATTAGAAATAAAATATGAATAACACAGATGGTAGGTGTCCAGAATTACTTGTGAACTAGATATTTGGCTCTGGAAATAGGTAAAAAAAACCACAGTCACAACTATAGATCTACAATGTACATTCGCGATCAGATATATCAGAGCGGCCAAGGTGCTCACAAATATCTGAACACGCCTCTATTGTCAAGGAGCTATAGTACGTGTTCAGATATTTTTGAGCACCTCGGTTGTACCGATATATCTGATGGCGATTAGGACAAACTAATGTAATGTGACGTCACATTACATTATCATTTTGTTAGAGGCGTTTCAATCGTCGAGTACGAGCGCCAGACTTTAAAACTCTCATTTCTGACCTTTGTGTTGCTTAAATACCATGATTCCTATATAGACATTTGATCCTCAGGAAAATCAAGATCGATTGACACTTACAAAAAACTGTCAAGTAGCCAATTGCCCCGGGTGCATTTACTTGTATTCCGAACGGCTAACCATATACACTTTAAGAAGCAAAACAAATAGTCGTACACATTTAAACATGTCCTATTTAAAGAACAATTGCCTGTCCAAGTCATTAGACTTGTTGACAACATTATTTAGGTTAATTGAAAAGTATTAAAAGCGGTCCACTTCTGCATATATAAACTTGACACTAATGACTATGCGATTGTTATTGTCCATAAATAGTCAAACCAACATAACTCTGCATGGCATTCGTAATGACAAAGCGTAACAATGTCATTACAGTACAATCTCACTAATGCTGACACAAACACCGCCACAAAATGCTGGAACAACCTACCACCACCTCTTAAGCAACTTGCGGTCTTTTAACGTAAAACTGAAAAGTTTTCTCTCTAAGCAAAAAGTTATTTCAGAGTGATTGAAGTTTCATTTCGAATTTTAGGTACTGTAACTATTTTGTTGTATTTACAATTAAGTATACATAATGTATATATACAGAGGATTACTATAACTAGCTTAAATCTAAAGGCCCTTGAGGCATTGTACCAAGGATGCTAGGATGCTGGCATTTCCTCGTATCGCCATACTGATACGTTGAGCGAGGAAGCCGGCTTCGGTCACCAGTTAAGTCAAGCAGATGTTACGCGATTTCTGCAAAAAACTTGTGCGCGCTGGGACCCCATGGGCCTTTTGTTGTATATATATTATTTACATTTTCTAGACCATGGTATGGTGTATTATAAATGTTATATTTTGATGTCAACTGCTTCATTTCCGCTTTGTTGTGTATTGTCATATATAGTTCTCTTAGTAACTCTACTGTAGCTGGTAGCTCCGTCTGTGACGGGCTTAAAGAGCTATTAGCGGTAGAGCTAATAGGGAGTAATACTGCAATGTTCTGCCGCCAGAGTGCAGCACTAGCACCTTTCGTAAACCATAGAGTAACTTATACATACTGTGCTTTAAATTGTTTTTTGACTAGTTTTCACAGATAATAAAATATGACATTGATGCATCAAGGCGGTTTGTTTACGAAGGGCCTACCGGGAAACGAGTAAATCTAAATGTAGTTATCTGCTTCTTCATCGCTCGAATGTGCAAGAGTGATAGAGAGGTTGGATAACGAAATTTCGATTTTTTTGTTTCGCGGTAGACCCTCAGATTGTGATGCATTGTGGTAGTGGCGCCCCCTACGTAGAGTTTCGCGTAATATTCCCTATTGCCTTAACGAAAATACTGTTACTAACAGGCGAATTCTGATTTCAATAACAAGCCACGAATCACAGATCTGTATCAGTTATTTATGGATCAGAGGGCCTACCGCGAACACGGACCTTCGAGAATTGCGGGCATCTTTCTCTTTTCCTCCTATGAAGGCGTAATTAGAGTGGCAGAGTAGGATGCCCGCAATTTGCGAACTTCGATTTTCGCGGTTATAGCTGCCAGTTGATCTCTGTTGCTGATATGTCAGTTTAAAAAGTGACGTTATTGGTTGAAGTAATGTCACTTGAACACTGACAGATCAGATCCATAACTGATACAGATCTAACACTTTATTGTACGAGAAAAAATAAATATAGATTACGTCAGATAAAACATAGTTGTGTAGTACAAAGTCTTCCAGTTCACCTATACCTAAAGGAGTAATTCAAAACTATACCCAAAGTAATTATATATTATTTCATATATACATACTATAGTTCAAACCCCGGCTCGTACCAATGAGTTTTTCGGAACTTATGTACGAAATATCATTTGATATATATACCAGTCGCTTTTCGGTGAAGGAAAACATCGTGAGGAAACCGGACTAATCCCAACAAGGCCTAGTTTATCCTCTGGGTTGGAAGGTCTGATGGCAGTCGCTTTCGTAAAAACTAGTGCCTACGCCAAATCTTGGGATTAGTTGTCAAGCGGACCCTAGGCTCCCATGAGCCGTGGCAAATGCCGGGACAACGCGAGGAAGAAGAAGATGTACATACTATAGTATAAACTATGTTAATTCGTTGCTCCGCCTGTAAGTGTTTAGACTAGTTTTTATGTACACAGAATCAATTGGTAGAGATAAAAAAACGTGCTCCCAATAATACCTAACCATAGCTGCAAGAATCATTTTCGCTTGGCCATTTTTTAAATCTATACTCCAACTAGACCGATCATAATTGACACATACTTTTTATTAGGTAACGATTAAATCACAGATTACATCACACTAGGCCTTGTGGAGGCCCCAAGTTCAGATGGGTTTGAAAATAGCTCCTAACTGACAGAACGCACAGACGGTAAAACGGACAGGTGTCACTGCTGGCCTTGGTTTGCGTGTCCGCAACTAACTACGCGGACGGTGTGCTCAGAATGATCTGCGCAAGACTTGTTTTATTAACGAAACTTCCGTGAGACAGATGTTTTAAATACTAGCTTCTGTCCGCGACTGCTTCTGCGTGGAATGAACGAAAAAAAAAAACATTTTTTTATACCCTACGCATTTGCGTTATATCATTTTGGAAAAGAGCTGACACTCTTCAAACTGCTGGATCGATTTCTATCAAACAAAGCTAAGAACCACCGCAAGGAAACTAGCTTACACGTAAAAAAAAAACGCATCGAAATCGATCCTTCCGTTTGAGAGCTACGAAGATTTTTCTTTGAGTTACGAAAATACCATACTTTTTCTCAACTCAGTGGAAGATTTTTAGAAATTGCGCTTATACATATAGTTAGGTTTATACGTCCCGTATATACTGGACTGTCACCGTATTGAAGGATCGCGACCCGTATTTGTAACGCCATTACTACCCCATTGCCCCGTATCAGTTCCAAATAATTTTGGTAACCCTACATCAGGGGTTCCTAACCTGGGGGTAATTAAACTGGTGTTGTAAGGGGTAAATAAGCACAATTAAATATATCAAAAATTAGACCTGTAAGAAATTGGGAGGAGGGGTAAAATCGGGCTGCTGGGCACAGGCCTCCTCTCATGCGCGAGAGGGCTTGGGCGAGAGCGGTGGTGGCAGAGTGGATATGACTTCCGACTTTCAATCCGGAGGTTGCGGGTTCAAATCCTGGCTCGTACCAATGAGTTTTTCGGAACTTATGTACGAAATATCATTTGATATTATTTACCACTAGCTTTTCGGTGAAGGAAAACATCGAAAACCTGCATACATCTCCGAAGAAATTCAAAGGTGTATGTGAAGTCCCCAATCCTCATTGGGCTAGCGTGGGGACTGTAGTTCTATAGAAATCTAGCTAAAAAATATAATTCGGCTCAATTACTCATTAATTAGTAATAACAATAGTTTATTTATTATAACTACAAAGTTCACAGTAGCAAAGTCCCATTACAAATCTCTAATTTAACCCATTAGGAACCTCGCGCGTTATCAACACAGGCAGTTATCGTTTTAAAACGAGGCTGAGCGCGTACGAGTGGCCTTGGGGCCAGTTTGATCCAGTATTGTACCATTCGTACCTGATTAGCATATAGTAGTTGTTTTTCAAACCTTTTGTCATTTTAATTAAGATCCAGTCTACCACAAGGACACTTAGAGGGCTCATAAAGGCTAGAGACCTCGCCACAGAATAAATAACTACCATACAGAAAGGAAACTTCCTACAAAACCGAAGTTTGACAGCGATTCAAGGACGAATCTTGTCCCTTTCTAATTAATGGAACTGTCCCTTTTGACTATTTAGGGTTGTCAAAGTTCAAGTGATTATCTTATCTGTGGCTGTGTACGCAAAGGGACGTCAAATTTTGCCAACCCTAATAATTGCTCGGAGCAATGCTGAGCCGAACGGAACCGAGAACGCCCGAGCGCTCTAGTTTCCTCCCCCTGACCACGCTAAGTTTTTATGCCGAGTGCTACTGTCAAGGCGCAAAGTTAGCGTGGTTAGAGTCTATCTCTGCCCGTGCTTGACTCCGTCCTTCTATGTAAATGAGCTTGTTGAAATATTTTAAAACACATGCTCCAATAGAAAAGACTAAACGGGCGCGGGGCAGGACTAAATAGTCGCCCGTTTATGTCTTTTGTACTACATTTTTGTCTACTAAGATACTTAGCAATTTTCATGAATTATTAAGGTTTTATTCTAAAAAAAGTATTATTTTAGATGACTCGTAGAAAGAGTATTGTATACAATAGTGATATGATCAAGCTTTTCAATCTCGTACCCTACTTAGGCAACTCAGCAAGCTTCTTTACCTAAACACGGTACTCGACTGAAAAGCTCTGTATTATATCACGATTGTATAAAATACTATTATATCTAATATTCGTAATAGCATAAAAATGACTTTTCTTGCCATTTATAATTTAAATAATATGTAACGTATAATGAGTAAAATACTTAGAAACTTGATTAAACGCCAAAAGTCTTACGTCACCGTGACGTCATCCTTTTGTCATGATTCAAGCGGCCATCGCTGCCTGTTATTACAAACGCTGCGCGTACGCAAGCGACTCGAAATTTCGATAGCTGCCTCTGTCTCTCGAAGCGAGATGGATAGAGGCAGATAACGAGGTTGCGATCGCGGTAGGCCCTAAATTAAAATTAAAAATAAATTAAATATAATTTATTTTCAGGCAACTATGGCCCATATATACATACCTTACAGACTAACATACATACAATAATAAAAATCTTAAAATATAAATATAAATATCTAAGTATAATATGTGATGTTATCTATGAAAAGGACCTTATTGTCGATGACGCTTCCGCCGTCGTAAACGATGCTCCGATACAAATACAACGCTGCGCGACGCAGTGCGGCTTAAGTGCCATCGACGATAAGGTCCCTTCTCATAGATAATGCCACATATTGTCTATGTGCAAATCGTGGGGAAGATACAAGTGATGGTAATGTAAGGCGTGGGAACTTTCCCAGGTCATGTTCATACGATTTGACAGCTGTCAATGGTCATGTCACAGAGACAAACAGTGAACATGTTGCGTGTAAACTAGTGCGTTATAAAACGCCCGACCTGACTATAAAATAGGTTATAAAACTGACGGAAATAATACTCGAGACACTTCTAAAAACCCCAAACACAATTAGGTTGCGTTGTTTTATCACAGCGTTCCTATGGCCACCTCCTGTCTCCATCATTAGATTAGCTCGATGGTACCATAATATTGCATTGTCACCCGACTTACATATGTATGCAAATTTTCAGCTTCATTGTTCAGTCAGGAATTGAGTCAAATTTAACTTGCAAGATTTGACCCGTACGAAACTACAACGGTACGGTACGGTCAACCAATTTGATTCCTAGGCCACTATAGAACCATGTCATAATGACTTCTACGACAGTGCTTCTTAAGTGATGCAATGTCATGTATAGAGTAGTTAAAGCGACAAGGTTCTATAGTGGCCTAGGATTCAAATTGGTTGACTGTACATTGCAAGTTAAATAAAAGCTTGTCAAACATGCCTATGCTTAGCAAGCAAAGGGAAAAAATTTAGCGACTTAGCAACGTCATGACGCAATTTTCCTTTTAAATATATATATTGTAATAAACGGTAAACTTGTAGGCGTTCAAAATTGGACCTTAACTCGACCCGATTAGGTCTACAGTGGCAGTAGCGTAAATAGTCATTATTCCTGTTTTAACATTAGTGCTCAAAATGTCCAAAGGAAAATCCTTCTATGACGTTATTCAATTCAAGTTCAACTTGCGGTAGGTTTCTATTTTATTAGTAGTTAAAATTATTGGACGAGTTTTATAGTCAGTTGTGAGTAATATTAATATAACGTTAACTTGGTTTACTAAGTATGCAATATGCTTGTAATTTGTGTAATTATATTTGTTAATAAAGTGTTTGTGCTCTTGAATAAGGTTTAAAAAAGTGATTACCTGATTACCAAAAAGAACAATAAAATAATTATTAAGGTTAGTAAGATAGACTATAATGAGATGTTTATCTTTTGAGTCTTCCGAGCGTAGTTTTTCATATACGAAAATTTAGTTAAAATCTAGTTGTTTTAGTGTTAATGTACAATAAGTTTGTGATGATGTTTGTGCGGATTACATTTGTGTTTTGACGAAGCATTTGGCGGATTGCATGTGTATTTGCATGTTAGTATAAATTGACAGCCAGCATCGTAACATATAAATGCAATAAATATAAATTTATTATTCTGTGATTCAGGACAATATCTGTGTCTGGCATAACATCATGTTTAAATTCAACATTTGAAATTACAGTTAAACTTGATTAATAAATATTTTCTGAATGTCTGAACAGAGATGAATGAAATGAAGATGAATTAAATATGACCTGAGGAGGCCTGTGCATTGACATGCATCAAAATCCAACTTACAAAACAAGTCACAAACTCTCATATTAATAATAGGTTTTATAAGAATTAAGTAATGTCAATAAAACATGTGATCAATTATGACTTACTCGTACTTAATACTTGCACCCACAGGGCAATCAAAATCGCTGCCAACTTAGCTTGGTCTGACTATATATGTTCTTAAAAAAATACAAAGTACCACTTTGTAAATTAGTAGCTTTATTAACGCATAAAACGGCGAATAACGGAGCATGACTGCAAGAGAAACGCATATGGATGCTATCTACGCAGTTTGAGAATAATTTCACATTTTCTCTAACACAATACTTGGTGTTATGTGTGGTATACACTACACACTACAGTGTTGTGTTCCTGTCGATGTGTAAGGTTGCCAGAGCTCAACGAGGGTGCGGAGTTTTAGGGTCGGCAACGAGCATGTAACACCTCTGTAGTTGCAGGCGTGCAAAGCTACGGAGACCATTTAACGGACTCCTAACAGGCCCCGGGCCTCGCAATAACCCGGTCAGATTTTTACAAGGGTTTCGTAGAGCAGATTAATCCAAGGGCCGCCCGGAGGCCTCGCGATATTGACCATCCGCTTACTATGAAGTAATTACTGTGCGAAGTTTGGTTTTCATATAAAATTCATTGTAACGAGATCGGATAAGATGTCTTCGGTTATAGCGATAAAACAAATCGCTTATGATCTTATTTATTATAATGTAATGTTTACCCAGGTATTGGCTGTTGTATTTATAAATGTTGTTATGTATTTTTCATGTCACTATATGATGTTACTATAATGTTTTACTGACTTGTAAAAGAGCCCTTGAGGCCTACTTGCAGAATAAATTTTTGAATTTAGAATCCCGGAAGGGCATTTATGGATCGTGTCGTTCATGACAACGTGTACCTTGACTCGTAATATCATGTTATTAAAGGTCAGTTTTACGAATCTGCGCGTCATCGTGGATGACACGAACTATATTTGTGTGTTCTTCACGAATATTTGTTCCTTAGTTATGGATATTAATATTACAGTACCTGGGCGACCGAGCTTTGCTCGGTTATACCTATTTATTGTAATATATAGGTGATAATCTTAACTACATTTTGTTACTAAATTAAACTTGTCTAAAACAATAAAAAATTATATATAAACTTAAACATATAAAAAAAAAAGTTAGCCACCGGGCGAGATTCGAACCCGTAACACTCGTTTCTAGCCGTCCGCGTCTTAACCCGCTGGACCAGACGGACAGTGGTCGGCAGCACGAAATTAGCGACCATATTCTGCGTCGAAAGAAAAACGCATGAAAACTCGAAAACACGCGTTTTCCTAAACATAAGACTAATCTAGATCGATTGTATACCCCCAAAAACCCCCATATACCAAATTTCAGCGAAATCGTTAGAGCCGTTTCCGAGATCACAGAAATATATATATATATATATATATATACAAGAATGTTTTTTGGAGAAATCGCGAAACGTCTGGTTGACGTAACTGGTGACCGAAGAGCTGGCGGCTTCCTCGCACAACGTATCAGTATTGCGATACAACGAGGAAATACCGCCAGCATCCTTGGTACAATGCCTCAAGGGCCTATTTTAGGTATAAGCTAGTTATAGTAATCATCTGTATATATCCATTATGTATATTATTATTGTCAATAAATGACTATACAAGAATTGCTCGTTTAAAGGTATAAGATACGTATGAAAATCGTCGCCTAGTAAAGTTTGCTTAGTCTGGGGCTAGGTTGATGTGCAAGATTGTCTCCAAATATTTAATTAGGAAGTCGAAACTAGCGGATCTCGTATTCGGCAGTGTTAACGAGGACACACATAGGTGTAACCTCGGTTACGCCCGTGGGCGTTATCTGTTATCTTACCATACATGGTAACGATCGCTGGTATTGCCAAAACTTGTCGTCATATTTTATTTTTGTTTTCAAAGAAATTATTTAATATTTTCAAAACTTTTTTTAAGTTTCACATCTTTGCTGTTATTTTTAATGGCCTATCAAATAATGCTACACCACACAAATGTTCTTTTTTTTACATTTTTTGGAGTGCACTCTATAACAATATGTGACTGCGGGCGGCAAAACGTCCCACTTTCTCGCTTACCATAAGGACACATATTTATTGTAGGATATTTAATCAACTTAAAGTTTAACTATGAACTTCTTGAAATAATTATTATTTTTCCGTAAAATGGACATTACGAAACTTTTCCGTTATCTTGTTATTCTAAAAACAGTTCAATTACCCTTCCAACTTGACTGACTACCAAACTATTGATTTAGAAATCTATTCTCAGTCATAGACATAGTATCTAATCTCATTTATCACGTGTGCCTCGTGCCGTGTGACGCATTCCATACGTACATCCATACATACCTATATTACTTATACCAAAGAGAATTTGAAATAGAGGTGTATCGTCAAAGAAAATTTTGTAGCCACAGTACATTTACTGCCATTTTTAGACACATGATTAAAACTTTTAGAACGCTATTTGACTTTGATCCTTCACCGATATGTGTTTGTTAAATATCAAAAAGTGAAGTAAAGGTTATGGCGCCATCGCTCGAAACGATGCTGGCATACCTTTGGCCTTTGATCTGTTAGATGGCGCCACTTTTTGATATTTAACACAGTATAAAATAAGGGTCAAAGTTAAATGAAGTTCTAAAAGTTTTAATCATGTGTCGAAAGATGGCAGTAAATGTACTAAAGCTACAAAATTTTCTTTGACAATCCACCTCTATTAGAAATTCTCTTTGCCTATACATATGATAGCCTTGGTCCTTACACGTGGAAGGTATAAACGGACACCACAATAAGATAATGGTTCCAATTACGCAATCAATAGCTGACAGCATAAATAATTGTAGACGTTCTTTTTGAAATCTGCATTTTTGCAGAACGACTGCTGCTCAGATAATTCATAAATACATTTTCACTCCTAATGCATATTTTATAGTAAAACACAGCTTGTTTGAAATGAGAAACTTATATTTGGTTTCAGTTAAAATGTTACATGGAAAGTACAGATGTTTTCAGTGTGGTACATTAAAGCTAAAATAAAAAATGTGCCCAGTTTGAGACACATTTTTACCCTATACAAACTATGAAAAATTATGTTTTTACAAACAACTAAATTTAATTTGTTAATTATGTATTTAACAAATATATTTTCGAAATAATGTCTAATTATATCTCAACATGTGGCATGTCATCAGAGAAGGATCCTTATGCTTCGTGCACATGAAGCATTTCTTTTAAACTATTGTCAATATACTCTTTCTATTCTACTTCTATATCTGTATCTAGACGACATTTTTTTTTCTACAAGAATCTGAACGCCTACTGTATAATCAGTTAACTTCAAAAACTTCTTTATAACAGCCCTTCTCGGCCCACTTCACCGCCGATTAAGCCAGAAATAGAACGATTCGGAATTAGAACGGTGATCCGTCCGCCATTTTGTTTCTGTAACGGTCTTTTTGTCATAATTCTCGTGGCGTATGGTAATTTGGTGTAACGGTGGATTCCGGACAAGCGGCTTTGTCGCACTTTGCGTTTAGGTATTGTTTTGCATATTTTTTACGATAATTCTCTCGGGCACTGTAATTTTTTTTAAAGTAAGGTATCGTTCTCAATTCTTAACCGTATTGTAAAGGAATAAAGTCCACCGATGATTTTAAAGCTATCTTTATCTAAAAACAGTCTCTTGTTACTTTTAGCAAATTATTACTTTCTTTGAATAGGAATGTATTGCGAAAACTAAATTTCAATTTTAGATAGCAGTGTGTCCAACTGTGCTGTGCGTGACATTTTGGAATAATGGCAATAAAATATTCAATTATCTTTTGAAAGATACCGATTAACTATTAAAAAAAACTATCTAGAAATGTATGTATGTATATACTTTATTGTACATAGAAATAAAAACACGAAAAACACAGTTATAGAGTAAATTAAATACAACAAAGGCAAACTTATCCCTGTATGGGATCTCTTCCAGTTAATCTTCAAATAAAATGTCAAAATAAATAAATAAATGTCTTAACATGTAATAATAATGCGTGTTTAAATATCATCATTTTCTTCCTCCGCAGTGCCAAGATCAATAAATAGGTATTGCTGTTGAAATGCAATCGAATATTCTCGGTCCTATTTTCAAATACAATCATAAATGTAATATAATTTCTTCTATTTTGATTCTTAATATGATTTCATCTTTAAATTTCTTTTTTTAAACATAGTTGCGTAGGGCTTGTGTGACGTAATCTCTAATAAAAATGAAATTTATTACCACATCAAAAACCCAACGCCATTTTATTAGGTAGTAGGCCATTTTATGTTGCATGAATATGTATGTTACTATGTGCGCATATAAGAGTAGAAAGAAAGTTTACAATAGTTATGTAAAGACACATTATATCGGTTGGGTACACACAAATTACAATTTCTTTGGTCCAATTTCTTTGGACGATTAAGTGTGAATTGCCAATAAAAAATAATTTCTAACCTATCTAATATTTTCATTTTTGGTACAAGCTTTTATCGCTTTTATCGGACTGTACTTTTCTTTCCACGGGCAACTAATACTCGTCGACATAATTCTAAAAATCCCAAACACAATTAGATTCCTTTGTTTTATCACAGAGTTCCTATGGCTACCTCCTGTCTCCATCATCAGATCAGCTAAATAGTATCATAATATTACTTTGTCACTCGACTTAGATATGTATGTGAAATTTCAGCTTAATCAGAAGCCGGGAAGTGGGTCAAATTTAGACTACAAGATTTGACCCATAAACATAATACATACATATAGATCATGTCATTCACGAAGGCGCCATAATTAATGGTTAGATTTGACCGATCTGCGTATCATCCACGATGGCATCCACAGGGCAAGTTAAATAAAAGCTTCTAAAAACCATGTGGATGTTTATTTAGTCACCTGCAATAATTTACGGGGTGAATATATAGGTCATACTGTACTATGAGACCAACCCCGAAATCTCGAAAAAAATTGGCTGCTCCATACATTTTGGCTGTCTGACCTTGACATTTTCTATGGGAGAGTAATTTTTTTTCGTGATTTCGGGGTTGGTCCCATAGTAAAAGTTGCTCAGTATGACCTATATATTCACCCCGTAAATTATTGCAGGTGACTAAATAAACACCTGTATTTCTTTCTCCTTCACTATGTTGTTCAAATTTACGTAAAATAATAAAGTATGCCGAATTGGAAAGTATTTGCGGCATGGTATGTGGAAAACTACACATTTGTGGAAACTGTCTTACGCAAGACTTATCTCCGATAGACGAGTTAATAATAAAGATAACTAATCTTTTATATGAAGATATGACAGATAAAATTGGTAGTTTATGTACCTAAAAAGTGACCTAACTCGCCAGTAAAGAATACGTTAGCACATTCACTGCCAGACAAAAAACGGCGCACTACCCCAGAAACCGGGAACCCACCTGGTGGGCGCTCGTGAACTTTGTTCAGATGCCGGACAACCCGCTGGGCGGGTTGTTTTTACGCAGCTATAGACCACCGGGTAGTGCGCCGTTTTTTGTCCGGCATCTGAACAAAGTTCACGAGCGCCCACCAGGTGAATGTGTTAAAAACCGTGATGGAGTCATGTCTTGACACTTAGGTATTTAAATAATAACGTACGCTTATAACGGAATCTCTCTTATCGTTTGTTTTTATTCTTTGTACAGATTGATACGCAATCAGTGCGCGAAATTAATGTATTGACTAAACACAGATGCTTAGTGAAAGTTGGATTGTTTTCGAAAACTGGCCTGTTGTGTTCGCGAATTTATTATTTATGTTTGTATTGGTATTCGAGTTATGTTTACAATGTTTATGCGTTACATTCGTATTTTCTCTATTTGCTCTCAGTAGATTTTTTCTAAGTACGTTATTTTATTTCAGAACTCTAAATGTTTTCGACAATTGACGCAGATATAAATTGTAAATTTATTGTTAGATACACCGTGGGCCCATATAACCCGACATATTTTAAAGGTTTATTCTTGACCGTATTTAGAGACTAAAATGTCATACAAAGTTTTCTGAAATCGTTAGGACAATTTTTGTGAAAATTTGTTTCTGTAATAACTTAGTGAAAAACGTTTTTTTGGCTGCGACGCTGCCACTGTGCCTTGGTTTAGACATACCTACTGACAGTACTGACAGACATTAAAGTTTTAAAGGAAACTGGCAAATGTATCTGTAAATAAATAAAAAAACTTATTCGTTGCAATGTTTTTTTCTTCGTCAAGATGTAGACACACAACAAAATATTATTTTTTTTGCAGATTAGACCAAAAGTCATAAAATGTTTTGCTCCTTATGACCTCAGGAATACGTATTTAATTTTTTTAATACCAAATAACGAGGGAAAGCCTTTGCCTTTGCCCAGCAGTGGGACAAACAAATAGGCTAATAATAAAAAAACTAAATAACTCTGTCTGTCTGTTACCTCTTCACGCTTATACGGCTAAACCGATTTAGATTCATTTTGGTATGTATATAAAAATATAACTATACAAGAATTGCTCGTTTTTAGGTATTACACTATTACGGAGTTCTAACTCGTTTACCTACTCTACAGTAGTAGCGGGTTTCGTGTCAGAACCCAAACGTTGTGCGCCATTAAACTCCCGCGCACCTAATTGACAGCCTACTGTTGTTATGATTTACTACTATTTGCATAGCTGGGATCGCGCGAATAGTGAAAGTGCACGTGTTGTCGTTATGTGCCGTTCGTGGAAAAAGGACCTTAGTATATATGTAGTTAAATCGAAATATGTTGTAAGCCTTGTATTTTAGTTTATTTTTCAGTCATGTGCAATAATAGTTCAGATACGCAGCACAAATGGGCTAAAAATGATGTAGGGTGACTGCTATAGTTATTGGCCACTACATAGTAATTGGCCACTCCTAATAGCTCCTTGATACGATGGGCCATCATACTGGCCCACTAAGATGGACCAGCGTGTAGAGGGTAGTGGTGTCGGACGGCTTATGGCGCGGCGGGATGGCGATGAGATGGCTATGATGTCGGTTTTGATGGTGCGTACGCATCTAAGCGTGTCCTATTCCATAGTGCGTGCTCTCAACTATCATATGGTCATCTCGCTGGTCCAGCGCTGGGCCATCGTGTAAGGAGCCATAATCATCGCATGGTCATCTCGATGGTCCAGCGCTGGCCATCGTGTAGAGGAGCCATAACAATAAGACTTCTATTGGCATGTTTCTTTCTGATTTGTTAGGAGTGGCCAATAACTATAGCAGTCACTCTACCTGTACCTACTAATGTTAAAAAGTTTTTTTAAAGAATAATTTGTGTTATTGCTACCATGATAGTGCCATACACGGACAGAAACAGTCTTTCTCACTTGTACAGTCAAAAGATTTAATTTGTGACCCATTTCGCACCTTGTCACAGTGGTAAACAACATGAAGGTCGTTACAGACCTCATACTATTTTCACTGACACAAGGTACGAAAAGGGTCACAGATTAAATCTTGCTTCGTTGCAACTTAAACAAAATGACCACTAAGTTGTGGATTTCAACAGATGAACCAATCGAATAAATTAAGATGTATTGTGCGTATCGTACATGTGAAATCTTACCCTTATAGTTAGTCGTATGACGACACCGTAGCCAAAGTGTGGAAATCATTTCAATTCTCTACGCGTCGATGTAACTAGGCGTAGCATTCACATAACTACCAAATCTAATATATCTTGGCCCAGGGACTTGGAACAATTGTGAGTGATTGTAGTTCTAACTTATAACGGTCTTTGGTGAAGTTGAGTTTAAAATAACGGTAGATTTGGCAACCATCCGATATGGTTAGTTTAGAGCCTGTAACAGCATCTTCGTTGACCATCGGTGTACCTTATTGCTTGGTAATAAGGTTTAAGGTCTGTTATATGTGGGCGTCGATGCAAAAGTGGGGGATTTAACGCTGATGACGTCATTCGGAGGTCACGTTGTAATAAACCTTCGGAAAACGAAATGCCAAAGTTTGAAGTTATGATATCGTCTTCAACTTACTTGAGCAATTTTGACACAAACTTACTTACAATATTTTATTACTTGCTTTAACTTTTGACACATTCACCGCTGATCTACGGTCGTAGCTGACTACTGTAGCTGATAATATGGGTTTCCCGGTATGTAGCGAAAATGCTTCGTAGAGGCAAAACGACAACATCTATCCAGAGCTCGGAACCGGTTTAAATAGAAACCGAAATAGCCCAATATCTTTAATTATTTTATGCTCTTCACGTAGGACTAAATCATGTATTTAGGTAACAACTTCGTATTATTAGATTGTCCGATTAAAATTAAATAATAAACCAAGAACGAAAAAGAACGTAATAGTACCGGTATTTTTATTTTATTACCTTAAAGGCGTCCTTGTAAAAGTAAGTTATGATAAGAAATTACCATAAGAAGTAGAGCGTTGATATCACGCGGCCCGGTCTTCGCCCTCGTTGCGTAAACCCGTGATAATCAACCACAACCATTGCGTAGCTAAACCGTTGTTCATTGTAATTATAACTGATATGATGCACCGTGATAATTGGGTCAGTCGTACACGAGGAAATCAGCGCACAGTCAGCAATGAACAGGCGCCATCAGAGCCCCTAGTGTAAATTTATTCGATTTCGTAACGTGACGTACGCGTTTGCGTTAAGTCTCATTTAATATGGGATTTAGAAACAGCGCGCCAAGCGGGACGTTTTGGAAACTCAAAATCCCATACAAAATGAGACTTAACGCAAACGCGTACGTCACGTTACGCCATCGAATAAATTTACACTAGGGGCACAGATGTAGAGACACATAATTAGTATAACAAACAAATTGGAAAGTAAACAATTAACTTTTCACGACGATTTTATTAAATATACATTAAAAGAATGGTAGCGCAATTGTATCGGAGCGGACGAGGTGCTCAAAAATATCTGAACACGCACTCTAATTTCATGACAATAGAGACGTGTTCAGATATTTGTGAGAAACTTGGACGCTCCGATATATTGATGGCGACTGTATAAAGATCGAGGTTGATTTGAGGCGAACCGAATGTTCTGCCGAAACCGAACCGAAATCGAAACTTCGGGTGGACACTACCGAAATTACGATTTCAACGTGGCCGAACGGTTCGGCAGTTTTTGTGATAGAAATCGAACCTTCGGCAGAAAACATGAAAACATTCCAATTTACATAACATACTGTTTTACATAGTTTATTGGTAGACCTATAGTCATCGACTCGCTATCTTGATCAGAAGACTGTTTATCGGCAAACGTTCATAGCCTCAATATTTCGTTTAATTAACACATACGTCAATAGCAGACACTAGTAAATAATACAGCCATGAAAACACAACGACGTATGGAAATTAAGTATTCAGTTACATGGGTGGATCAACTTTTTTTTTGTTATTCTGTCCCGACAGCCAGGCGACAATAGTATCATAGTTTGCTAGAAGAAATGTTATACTACGTTCTACTAATATAGCTAAGTAGAGGACTCAGTATGGGATTATAACTGCCATAAAAATGCATTAATTTCAAATACCATAAAACAAGGGTGATCAGAGTGACCCAGGCGACAGTGACCAGAAAAAGTTTATTTGCCCACATATTTGCATGTATTTTTAGTCCATTGTCACTGTGAAAAGTGTGAAAAACGAAGTGGCAAATAGCCAGATTCTATGTACAATTTAAGTAAGGCTTAACAATTAAAGCCCTACCCCCTTCTAATCGTCTACTAAAGTTTGTCCCTTTCCGACGTATTGGTATGATGGAAAGGGACAAACGATTATTAGCGGCTTGTTAACTTTAGTAGACGTTTATGAATAAGGGGGTTAGTCTGTATGACGACTTGATATGTTTACTTACTTAACCCATAACGACTGTGTTTATAAGGTAAACCATTATGAACGTCAACGAAACGTCATAGCGGGCGACGTACCACATTCGTACGTACGTCAGTGGGGTTTTAACATAATAACATATTATTTTCATGCAGCCAAGCCTCCAAACATAAAAAATTGCCCCCAAAGTTCACATTTTGCCCACGCTATGTAGAGCAAAGACAATTTGAAATAGAGGTGGATTGTCAAAGAAAACTTTGTAGCCACAGTAAATTTACTGTCATCTTTCGACACATGGTTAAAACTTTTAGAACACCATTTGACTTTGATCATTATTATTTCACTGATATATGTTAAATTTGGTAAATATTAAAAAGTGGCGCCATCTAATAGATCAAAGGCCAAAGGTATGGTTTCGAGCGATGGCGCCACAACCTTTAGCCGATGCCCGGTAAGATGGTGCCACTTTTTAATTTGTAACAAATTTAACACATAACAGGGATAGAATAAGGATGAAAGTTAAATGGCGTTCTAAAAGTTGTAATCATGTCATGTGTCGAAAGATGGCAGTAAATTTAATGTGGCTACAAAGTTTTCTTTGACAATCCACCTCTATTTCAAATTCTCTTTGGTTCGAGTAACGTACGGCCAATAGGACCTGAGATACACGTTATAAAAACTATATAGATTAACATATATGACGTTTCATACACGGCACGTGTCTGTCCATGCTTATTTTATCTTTTTTGCACTGAAATTAGCTACATTATGGTAATTGACTTTATCGATTATTACGTCGCAATTGAAATATAATAATATATATTATCTCATTTGCAACGTTTAACCCTGAATTTGACTGATTAATGATTATAAACACACCTTTGATATATGAAGCTCGAAGGATATATCGTATATGCTACGAAAGAATTCTATTCTAATGAGGGCTACCGTTTTTGTGGTCACCAGTTGGCGCCACTGTAGATGGCGGTCCTGAAAAACAGCTCTAAAAATTATGTTATGCGTATTAAAAAAAAAACGTTCTAATAAACATAAAAGCACTAACGTCTAAATATGCCGTTTTTTAAACCTGTTTAATTTTACATATACTTTAGTTGGTACTTTTACCATGAATAATCAAAAATAGAAAAAAGATTTACCACTATTATGAATAAGGAGAGAAAATTCGCGTTTAAAAAGCTTGTAATCTCCAAAAATACTGTGCATTTGTTTTTATTTTTAAAGACCTCCGTTTACACTAGCGCCACTAGCGATGAAATTTATTGTATTAAAACCTGCACAACTCTGGTTTTAATCTTTATTATCATAGATATAAGAAGTAAGGAGATTTATAACGAAGCATAATTTCAACGAGTCTCGCTGTCTCCAACTGTCCCCCACCACATCATTAAAGGCGTGGCCAGACAACCAACTCACGCGCTGTGATTGGCCAAACCGCGCGGTGTAGGAGCCTAGAGCGGCGGCACTAGAGTGAGGACAATTCGATAGAGCTATCGATATTTTACATGTTCTGAAAATGACCTTATAGTTTAGACATTTTTGTTTTAAGTAATAATTGCCATAGACTTAATTTATATTCCTTTATATTTTTGACCTTATTTACGAGCTAAGAATTTTTAGGTACGTGTAAGGTATATTAGTTGAGCCATAAGTTCTCTCACAAAGGTTTTTACTGATAAAATGTAACACAAAGCTTATAATTTAAAAAAAAACATGTACCATGATGCGAAAGCTTGTTTATGCTTAACTAATCAAATTGGTTTACTGAGATATATGTGGGTAGAGTGGGGAGCAATGAAACGCAATCGTACCGAGGCACAGCTGGTTTATTACTGACTTTGTATGTGTAGGTAATGGGATGCGTGCGCGCGCACACATAGACATGCATACATACATATCAACTCCTCCCGACTTAATTTGGGAATCTGGGGACAATTACAACAAATTACTTAATTGCTAAACCTTATAATTAATTTTCTTAAGCCTAGGTCTTAAGTTACATCCAGGCTGAGGAGCAGGCGATGAGCCAGACGAGACTCCCTCCCTATTGTCTTGCACCGGTTGCTCAGAATGCTCCGATGATTCAAATACCTGATTATTTTCACTCGCACTCATAGGAGTCTCGGTCTCAGTCATCTCTCCCTCCGCGATTCTCACCTCTTCCCCCGTACTGTCCGATTGATCATTAACCGTAATTGGAATATCAAGTGAACAAGTGAGAGGGTCTGATTCAGGTGTGTAATCGGCAGAATTTGACGTTGATACGTCAGTTGACGATAACAGATCAGTTTCCACATTCGTATATTTTAATAATTGATCGATATGCCTCTTACCTACAATATCATTCTCTAATTTTACCTCATACATTCTATTGCCAAGTTTCTTAGATATACACGCTTTTTTCCAACATGGTTTACGGTTTTCATAACATCTGGCCCACACTAGGTCACCTATTTCGAACCGTCTAACATTTTTATTGTTATCATTTTCCTTATTATTGTTTCCGCGCGGCGCCGGCGCCGGCGGTCGCAACAAGTCCAGCCGACAGCGTAGCTCGCGGCCCAACATTAACTTAGCCGGGCTGGCACCCGTCGTACAGTGTGCAGTGTTACGGTATTCAAATAAAAAGTCTTGTAACTTTTCATCTATGATCTGAGCACACGAGTGACACTGTAAAATGGACTTTAGCTGCGTCTTACAAGTGCGAACATTTATCTCGGCGATCCCGTTACTGCACGGGTGGTAAATAGGCGACGTAAGGTATTGTATCCCGTTTATTTTGCAAAACTCGACAAATTCCTGAGAAGCTATTTTTGCATCATTATCCGAGACAATAACTCTTGGAAGACCGAACCTAGCAAACAAAAACTTCAATTTTATTATTAAATTCCGCGTAGTTAAATTGTTCCCCATATCTAAGCATTCCAGCCATTTACTAAAGGCATCTACTACTATTAAGAACGACCTTTGACCCACCGAGAAATAGTCTATATGTA
The DNA here is from genome assembly GCF_033807575.1 of Cydia pomonella. Classification (NCBI taxonomy): domain Eukaryota; kingdom Metazoa; phylum Arthropoda; class Insecta; order Lepidoptera; family Tortricidae; genus Cydia; species Cydia pomonella. The sequence goes on from NC_084729.1 coordinate 2,608,213, forward strand.
CCCTTTGCCACGCAGAGGTGGGGCGGGCCCATGGCGAAGGAGGGGCGCGCGGGGGCGCGCCGCGCTGATGCACGCATACGGTACATGCATTAATCAGCTGTTCGATATCCTTATCTATGTTAGGCCACCATAAGCGCGCTCGTGCATTACTTTTTGTTTTGACTATTCCCTGGTGCGATTTGTGCAATTCTTGTAGCAACCTAGACCTATAAGTCGCCGGAATAACCACCTTATGCCCTCGTAATAAGCAACCTTGTTCTACGTCGAGTTCGTTACGGCATAAAAAGTATGGATAAATATTCCTACATTTAATTTTACGTGGCCAGCCATACTGTATATACCTAAGTACAGTACGTAAACACTTATCGCTGGCTGTCGCTACCTGAATATCTTTATATGTTAACGGGAGACTGTTTAATTGCATTGAATTTAAAGTATGTATTTCCTCATCTTCAAGTGCTGACTCCTGCGGATCCTGATTCTGAGTCGGTATACGCGAGAAATAATCCGCAACCTCGTTTTGTTTACTGGTAATATATTTAATTTTGTAATTATATGCTGACAAAATTATGCCAAACCGGATTAAACGCGACGCTGTCATTACAGGAATACCATTGCTCTTGCCAAATATTGCTAAAAGCGGTTTATGATCCGTTTTCAAAATAAAAGGCTCCTGCCGACCATATAAATATTGGTGGAACCGTGTCACACCAAATACAATTGCTGCAGCCTCTTTGTGAAGCTGGCTATAATGGCTGGCTGGCTGGTAATGCACGAGCGCGCTTATGGTGGCCTAACATAGATAAGGATATCGAACAGCTGATTAATGCATGTACCGTATGCGTGCATCAGCTGTTCGATATCCTTATCTATGTTAGGCCACCATAAGCGCGCTCGTGCATTACTTTTTGTTTTGACTATTCCCTGGTGCGATTTGTGCAATTCTTGTAGCAACCTAGACCTATAAGTCGCCGGAATAACCACCTTATTCCGCCTCCACTAAGTTTTGCGAACACTTCTTCGATACGGGGAAGCGGATACGTATCTATGTATACATCGTTATTTATAGTTTTGCTCGCCGGCTGTTAGGGACCTTGAACCATAGGCGAGCGGTCGCTCGATGCCATCGGGGCCAATTTGACCCAGTACTGCCCCAAGACCGTAGGGACCAGCATCTACAGCTACCGTCAGCTGCGCGCTCGGCTCAAAGTGTGTGAGTACGCGATCTGACGCCAGCTCGCGCTTCATCGCCTCGAACGCCGCCTGCTGCCGCTCTGACCACTCCCATTGCGCGTCAGCGCGCAATAGCTCATGTAAAGGCCCTAGCAAAGATGATGCATTTGGAACGAAATTTCGGTAATAGTTAGACATACCCAGGAATCTTTTCAATTCTGTCACATTATTAGGCCGAGGAGCACTCACAATTGCCTCAACTTTCTTTGGGCACTTCAGTAACCCGTCTTTATTAATAATATGACCTAAGTATGTGACGCTTTCCTGAAAAAAAGCACATTTATCTTTACCTAACCTCAACCCCGCATTTTGGAACCGCTTAAAAACTTCCTCTAACCTTTTCAGATGTATTTCTTTAGTGGGCCCCGTTACACACACGTCATCTAAAAACACGGCTACCCCTTCGATACCCGCTAGTACGCTTTCGAGCGCCCGTTGAAAAATCGCGGGCGCACTTGCCAATCCAAATACGAGACGTGTATACATAAACAGGCCCTTAGTCGTATTAATAGTAGTAAGCCTTTGAGAATCTTTGGAAAGTCGGAACTGATTGTACGCTTGACTACAATCCAACTTGGAAAAATGTTGCCCTCCACTAAGTTTTGCGAACACTTCTTCGATACGGGGAAGCGGATACGTATCTATGTATACATCGTTATTTATAGTTATCGAATAGTCCGCGCATATTCTTACACTACCGTTAGCCTTTCGTACCGGTACTATAGGCGTCGCGTAGTCGGAATGATTGACGGGTACCAATATTCCTTTGTCCACGAGTTTCATCAACTCCTCCTCTACGGGACCCTTAAGTGCAAAAGGTAGGGGTCGAGCTTTGCAAAATTTCGGTTTGACACCATGTTTAAGCTGTAACTTTACTTCGCCATATTTAAAACAACCCAAATCATCATTAAATAATTCTTTATATTTATTTAACAACTTATCGGTATCTATATCGCACGAACAGTTTAAATTGTAATTTTTATTTATAGGCAATATACCTAATCCGAACTTGGCCATAAAATCTCGCCCAAGCAAGGCTGGACCTCCATTTCTTATGACATAAAATGAAATTTGCTTTGTCATGCCATTAAATGATACTTGTGTGGAAAAATAACCCAGAGGTAAGATTTTATGACCGTTGTAGAAACATATTCTCATACTACAACTACTTAACTGTGTTTCTGAAAATTCTGTTCGATACATGCTATCTGAAATTACGCTACTGCTCGAACCGGAATCGACTTCCATATCAAACTCCTTTCCGTTAATGGCAACAGACATTAGTATAGGATCATAGTGTACGCACCTTAAACTAAAGACTTTACATTCCTGACAGTCACTGCAATCCTGGTCGTCTGGAGTTACATCTTCAACAGAAATGTTGTTCACACGCGCACTACACACCTTTTTCAAGTGACCTTTATTGTGACATTTTTGGCAACGATAATTTTTAAAACGACACTTATCAGCCTCATGCCCTTTCAAACCGCACACACTACACCGACGCATAGGCTGGTCTCGGCTGGCCGCTTGGCCCGCCCGGCCCATGCTCGCCTTGTACAGTGGCTCTTCCTTAACGGTCACGGTAGGTAAGGCCTTCACCTTCCTTGCACATTCCGCCTGCTGAGCCACTTCTACGGCTTTCGCGAACGTGAGTGTTGCAGCATCCTGTTCGAAAAGCTTGTCACGCTCCGGTCCTGCCCTGAACCCCAGCACGAGCCTGTCCCTCAATATCATATCCAGCGCGCTCCCAAACTCGCAATGCACCGCAAGTCCTCGAACTCGAGCCGCCCATTGCTCGATACTTTCGCCAATATCCCGCGTAGCCGCGTAAAATTTCGCACGGTCTGCGAAAGTACAGCGCTTCGGAGTAAAATGTTGATCGAGTACCTTCACCAACTCGTCGAACTTGACTTCCTCAATCTTCTTAGGATGAACAAGGTTCCTTGCCAATCGGTATGTTTCATCTGACAAATGCGTTAAAAGTAACGCGCCCTTTTTGTCTTCCCCCACTTGATTTAATTTGACAAACTGCAACAGTCGACTATGAAAAATCTCCCATTCCTGGGAATTATGGTCGAAAACAGACAAATTTCCGAAAAAATGCTCCATGTTTTTTTTTTGTTACGCGCGGGTAAGACACGACTCGTCGCCACTGAGATATATGTGGGTAGAGTGGGGAGCAATGAAACGCAATCGTACCGAGGCACAGCTGGTTTATTACTGACTTTGTATGTGTAGGTAATGGGATGCGTGCGCGCGCACACATAGACATGCATACATACATATCATTTACATTTTAATCCTTATTCTGTATAATATTTTTGAGAGCGCGACCAACCGCGGCGGGAAACTAGACGCCAATGAAGAACAAATTGAAATCTGGGAATGAACCAAAGTCATCCCCACTGCCAGGTGGAGGGAGAAATGAAGAAGGGGTATAGAAAGAGATAGCAATAACCGGCGGGAAACGTGCAGCCTATCTCAATTAAATAAGCTTCGAATAACGGTCAAGTCAAATTAATTGATGTAATGTTTGTTTAATTTGTTTACTTTGGGATTGTCGTTAGACGCGAGCGCTTCATTAAAAAAAAAGTTTCAGTTTATTATAGCATATTTCGTCACCAATTGAAAGCAATTCCAGCATGTTATATAGTAAGTATAATGCACCATTAAATAAGCTTTTACAGTACATATGGGGCTACTTTATAGCACTAGTGCGAGAAGTAGCATATTACGTTACTGTGTCGAACATTTAAAGGGCCATATGTACTGTAAAACGTTGTACGATACATGTGCGAATAGGTAATTCGCAACTCGTGTCGATTTAAAACACTCCCTTCGGTCGTGTTTTAATTTATCGCCACTCGTTTCGAATTTCCTATTTTTCGCACTTGTATCGTAATGTACTATTATATCATATGTACGAATAATAAGGAAACAGTAATCATAATTATCGGTAAAAATCTTTCTGATAGAACTTTTGGATCGACTAAGTATACAATATAATATTATTTTAAACATATTTATATTCTATCTGTAACTGTAACTGGAAACATTTTTCTTGAAAATGATCCGAACAAATAACACTTTTCTCGCTCGTAAACCAGTTAGGGCCCTCTTCCTGTAGCATTTATCCATTTTTCGTTAATACTGGGATTTTCGGGAAACTGTGGGGGCCAGCATAAATGTAATACTGTTATTATTTTATTTCTGAAATAAAACATTTGTACATTTGTACAATTGTACTTAATTAAATCAGTTTATTTTTTGGCTTACCTTTTCGATTTTTAATCCAAATTAATAAGTATTAAATTAAACATTAGGTGCATATAAAATAATTGTAAAATTTTATTTGAAAAATAATTACTTTCGTATGAAAGTAATTATTTTTAATGTGTGTATACAGTATATCCAAACATTTTTATCGATAACGCTCAAAGATCAATTATATGCACGAGCACCACTCTACTTCGCGGCGTCAATGAAGGGAGCGGTTGGCGGTCGTACCAAGAAACAATAATGTCACTGTGAATATCGTTAGCGGTTTAATGCATTGCGCCGTTGCTAAGGACACTACAAATAGTTTTCCATGCCAAAGCGTCAATGTAGAATGCATAGACAAATTGCCACGCGTTTGTATGACAACATGGTCTGACTCAGAAAAATCATATGTCACTGGATTTATTTGTTAAAATGTGTGGTTTTATTGACTAATACGTGAAAAAAAATGTACTATGTAACTCCATGATCCTTATAGTTTTTGGATGCACTCCTATTTCGACACAAAATAACGCTATAATTCGGCATTTCAATAAATTTGACGCGCACATTGTTCAATGACAGCTAATTTGCTACTGTCTTACGGCGGGCCGGTATGGCCACGATGTGGCCATGTCGCGGCGACACGCGCCACGCCTCCGTCAGCCATCTAGTACTTTCTATGATCTGAGTTTATTATGAACAATATTTTATTACCAATAGTATTTTCAAGCTAAATTGCACCCTCTTGTATACATAACAAAGCAGATTATGCGACAAACCGACGCTTTGATAATGTAAATAACAAATATAATGATGATTTCTTGTTTTGGTGAGATTATATTTCACAATCTAAATAACCTTCGTACTGTCAATGTCATGTGTTACGAAATGTTATTAACCAAATAAGGAGGAAGTATGGAGTGTGGAATTAAGAGGAGTGACATCTCTTATGGTAGAACTGTTGCAAAAGTGTCCAGCTGTCAGCTATAAATAATAGTTCCAAATCTCTCCAGAGTAGCGCTAGAGTAGCTAAGAATCTAGGCGCTATTGACGGAGTGAAGTGGGCTGTCTATGATTTGATTTTTTTTTTTCAAGTATTCTAGGTATTGTAGCGCCACCTATTTATGGTTTTTTGATGACACTTTTTGGTACATGGAGATTTATTTCCTTACCTCCACTTTCCGTAGGAGGAAGGGTGTGTGACATAATTAAAAAAAAATTGTTAGTATCAGAAGTGGCTAAATGGATCAGAGGAGGCTTATTATAACCGTAATAACACTTGACACTGACATAATATATCCATAACAAATGCGGATCAAATTTATATCTGTTATTACAATTAGAATAAGCCTCCAGGTGACCAAAATAACTTACGTCTTTCTATACGCAACGTGATTTAAGACTAATTGTTATCCTAAAAATATAATAGGCAACATAGGCACAATGATGGTCGATTTGCGGAAAATGTCCGGCAAAACTATCATTTCGACTTATAAATTTCTACTCATTAATTGTTTCCTCTCTTTTCTTTTGTATCTTTTTACCGAGTTGTGCCAATAAAGAGTATTCTTTTTTTTTTTTAATACTACGTCGGTGGCAAACAAGCATACGGCCTGCCTGATGGTAAGCAGTATCCGTAGCCTATGTACGCCTGCAACTCCAGAGGAGTTACATGCGCGTTGCCGTCCCTAACCCCATCCCACCCTCGTTGAGCTCTGGCAACCTTACTCACCGGCAGGAACACAACACTATGAGTAGGGTCTAGTGTTATTTGGCTGCGATTTTCTGTAAGGTGGAGGTACTTCCCCAGTTGGGCTCTGCTCTAGATCTGGAATGTATCTATCTATCTATCTAGTAATTATTGCTTATATTTATATTGTTGTCAGTCTGTATAGTTTTGTAGGCAGGCAGTACAATATATAGCGGTATAGCGATACAAATCTTTTGTAAAAACATTTGAAACGCAGGTCAATATGTCATACAGTTTTTTCTATTGTCAAAGTTCATTGCCGTTGCATTGTTCACAATGTTAACAACAAGGTGGCGCTCAAGAATACAAATAAATAATATAACATATATGAAATTCACGAAGACACTGGTTGACTGACCCTCCCACATTGATCACATCGTCATATTCATGTTTTAAATATTTACAGATATTCATACAAAGTTCCAAACATTGTACATTTCCCTGTCAAGCGACCCGTTACGAACTTACGTTCGTTTAAAAGTAGTATTAAGGGTTATTGTTAACCCGGTGTATACTAGAGGGTCAAGGGAGACCGGGCCTTAAATTTACAGTCTTACAGTCTGTGTGCACTTTGCTCGCTAGAGTTCAGTGCCTGCCCTACATCAGTGTTCAACCGCTGGTGTATAGTACTGACAATAAAGAGAGCCAAGGCGGCTGAGCAATCGTCTTTCAACAAGACATTGACTCGGTAACCTTACTGAACCTAATCCTAACCTAGTCCCAAAGACATCCAAAATCTATCAAGTTAAACTTGCTGTCCTAGTCAACACTCCTAGAACCCAACTGTCCTTAATTCCTCACCCAAAAAGGGAGGGTTCCTTAGTACTTCCAAACTGCCCTCCTGGTCATCGCTCAGTGGCCACGGCCGCTCTGTGTTGACCGCTCTCTCTCGTCAGGTACTAGGGCCGCCGCGCCCGGTCGCGCACTCGGGACGGACGAAGGGGGAATCGGTGCAGGCACATACAACGACTTCACGCCGCTGCTGCCCACTGCACTAAGTTAGGTGAGTTGTTGCACACTTCTTATCTCCGGGTACTTGAAAGCATCATGTCAGTGTCGTTTTCAATCAAAAGGTACCACTTTTTCGCTTAATCTAAGGACGAAATTTGCTTGTATCTTTATACGAATAACCTTTCAAAGCCTCCTTATGGTAAGCGACAAAGTGGTGTCTTTTGATTGAAAATGACACGTATATCGATTTTCTAGCTCTCTACGTTAGAATATTCAAGAAAAACACAGAGGCAAATAACGAAATTTAGATTTTTGAAAGTAGTTCAATTTGGAGACAGAAATGTATCGAAAATTTTGAGTGAGAGAAATCAATATTCCGATGATATTATGTAAAAAGTATAAAATAAAAATGTGTTGTACATTTATTATGCGTAACCTTAGCGACTTGATTTGTTTATTGTTCAAGGTACGTTATAAATACGTCGTAGGGGCGCCTAGATATTTGTGGAGACGCCAACTATGTTTAAATATAAAAGCAATAACTATAATTGACATTGGAATTTATTATTTGTGTCTGTATGTCATAAATAGATCTACTATAATAATGTAGCGCACGATATGCCTGCATCGAGTAAAATATTATCAATTTACTATTTTTTGCGGTAATCTGAATTGGTATTCGATAATCCGAAATCATCACGTCGCAAACCGTGCGTGCTGCCGTTGCAAGAATTTAGGAGTCTTGCGAAATCACAAAAATCATAGTTAACACGTCCGCCGCGATATTTCGTAATCATTAATTTGGTTGCATTAGATTTGCCTTGGTGTAGTTACACTAGTTACTCTAGCATTTCCTCACTGTAAGGAAAAGCGTTGTTTGACCCGGCAGCAAAGTTTATTTCCCTATAGTGCCCTCGCGACGCAGTAGAGTCCGCTTTTTGAATATTTGATAATTATCTTTCGACAGTTTCCACTAAGTGATTACCGGGTAAAGGTACCTTAGAGCGCCTAGTTTACGCTGTTTATTAACGACGCTCCAATACAAATACGGCAAAGCGGTAAACAACTGCCCCTTGCAAACAGATTACTGCATAAAAAAATCGAACATAGCAATAGTTTTAACTTCCTTATTGTACAGGTGCCGATTCACCCTCCGCTCGCAAAAAGCCCGACGATGCAGAGAGCGGGCGCGAGGCACCCGGATGCTAGCCCGTCCACCTCCGGCGCCATGGAGGAGCACTATGCTACGCTCAACGAGTACCTGCAGATGGAACACAAGTTCCAGCCGAGACTGTGTCTGCCTAACGAGTCCGAGGTACGTAGCTTATACCCTAATGTCTCGCTCGCTGTCAGGATGGCCGGGTTGTGCACTAACAACTCTGCTATCCTGACTGTGAGCAATTCTTGTTACCTATGTCTATGGACATTGAACCTAAGATGAAGATTCTCGAGCTAGATCCTTAGTCGTTGGAACGACGCATTTTCAATGTAAAACTGTAATAATTATTCTAATGTCTAATCTACAATGCTGTCAATGCCATCCCAGCATCCCACTCAGCTGGCGACCTTTGAATTCATTCAGTCATTAAACTCGTAAACATTATGATTTGCTATGTTGATTTAATACCTTAAGGCAATTCTCTCATTACCTACACTGTACAGTTTCAAACACATCAGCAATCCGACTATATTATTTTATTCAATACATATGCATATATTTCGATGATGACAGCACATCTTGTTTAGTAAATCTAATCTCTGATAAAAAATAAGTTTTTTTTTTAAATGTGTAAGTGTTTTAAGACACAAGGACAAACAATTTAAGCTTTGCCTCTGTTTTATCTAGAGACCTCAAAACTTCCCGATTAACCAAGTTGACAAATATCTGCCCACATTCTAATACATCTGCGACCCCAGCCGGACCGCATAGGAAGCAATCAAACACATGAAACCAATTCCCATCCATCTTGAACATTCAAAACACGCCTCTATTACGTATGGAATACGATTTAAAATCGGCCGAGTAAAACCCACCATGAAGGGCAATGTTAAACGCGACTGATTCGGCCTTAAACATTCACAATTTTGCATTAATTCGAGGTCTTTCGAAGACGATATACGCTACATTTCAAAAAGCTGTATGTATCTAAGAACAATGTTGGCTTACAATACGTTTTAAAATTCAGTAGAATTTTGTTTACGCCGACAGTAAACCTGTTTGAATTTCGTTATTAAAAATCAATGATAAGGAATGTTCGCGAAAAGTTGGTTTCTATTATTGAGGTCGTAGTGTACACGGTGCTAAGAAGCCTGAATGCCTTTTTTTTTGTTGGTTACAGCCTGACCTTCGTATAATGTTTTTGTTAACAACGTTTCATTGCATAACTGACGCGTGACGTTCTAGGCTCGAATCCCGACAATCTGTGTGATAAATGAGCGCGGATATTTGTTCCTGAGTAATGTAGATTATCTTTCGTGTATATCGCGTCTAGTCTAGTGCCTAAAACACAAGCCTAATTGGGTTTATTTTATTGATAGTATCGAATATATTAAATTTAATCCCCATAATCAAGCCGCTTTTGTACCAAGTTTTTACTTAAATGACAGATCGGTTGGACGAATTGTGACAATCGAACTGTTTTGTTAGTTGAGTTATCAAAACGACTACTTACTTACTCCTCTGGCGCAGCGGCCCAAAGTGTGTCTTGGCCTCCAACACGACCGCTCGCCACTGATCCCGGTCCTGTGCAGTTTCTCGCCAGTCTTCAACCCGGAACTCACTCAGATCCGTGTCCACCACATCCGCCCATCGATACCTAGGTCGGCCGGCCGGGCGGCGTGCTGTCGGTTTTCCCTCAAACGCTCTTTTCACCGCCCGATTTCCCGATTCCCGATCCATTCGCTCTAGATAGCTGAGCCACCGAAGCCTTTACGCCTTTGTGACACCCATGATGTTTGGCTCAGCAACTATCAAAACAAGATGTTTCCTTTTTTATGCATTTACTAATTGAATATAATTGTTTACAGAACGGGGAAGTAACAACTGGGGCCCGGGACGGCGCGGCGCATGTAATGCGCTGCCTGAAGGTGTGGTACGACTTGCCGACCGAGGTGCTCATAGATGCCGTCAGCCTCTTCGACAGGTGCGAATCCCTGACTGCTTGTACTGACGCTTGATAGTGACATTTCCTATTGAAGACCAGGCCGTTTAGCATGATTGGCGTTGTCGTGCGCGGCTACAAATATCAAGTCCATCCATACTTGAAGTCGCGTTCAAGAACGCAAGGCATGCTAAGCGTTCAGGTCCATAAGCTTCTATTTCTCCCCAAGCGTTGAAAGAATGTCCTTGATTAATATCTTTAAATGTTGTGGAGTAATGTTGATATACACCGTGTTTTTTTTGATTTGCGTTAATTTCAAGGGTGCATTCCTGAGCTTAAATTAAGTAACTTCCTCAAAGGTACCGGTATTCTAATTAACTTCATTTCGGAGATAATCAATATTTTATTTTTATCTTATAAAGCCCTTACGAGTGTGTACACTTACCTTAGGTTCCGTTCACATATTGATTAGTGTTTAGTAATTTTACATTTAGTTAATACATTTGCTACTAAACGTAAGTACTATCTCGGACGATCGATGTTCGAAATGACATTGACATGTCACAGTTTTCAATTGTTTGATTGAGATAAATGTAATGTCCGTGCAACAATAACGCTATATGCAACATTTAATTACTTTTTATTACAAAAAAAAATATTTAAAAAAAATAAAAAAAAATTTTTTTTGGAAAATTAACTATGTCATGTAGTTTTCTTAAACGTACTTACCAATACCCCGAAGTTAACGGAATTCAATAAAAACACGGTGTATACTTTTGTTGTGCAGGTTCCTAACCAAAATGAAGGTGCGTCCGTGCCACGTGCCGTGCATCACCGTGGCCTGCATGAACATCGCCATCGACCAGTACGCCGCACAGACTAAAGAGGCCCGCAAGGTCTCCGTCGAGGAGTTGGGTGAGTGACAATATGTCTTTAGTGATTAGACCGTTTATATTCTCCGATCCGATGTCGTATGCGAAAACAAAGAAGTAAACATTTGAATAAAAAACGCCTTCTGATATTTATCTATTGAATTTGAAATCATTTATTTCATGTAACTGTGACACATACATTTTGTTAGTAAAAAACAGTTTCCAAAGGGTTAGTACCTAAGCCTCAAAATTATACCTAAACCTACACACTTAACCTACCAGTTACCACTGTATGTGCACTATTCATTGTAAAATATAATCGTGAACCAAAATAGGAATTGATGCGATAGGGCACTTTCTAGCAGCTGCTTTTTTCCAAGTATTGTCGGACATCCAATATCGGATCCGACAACGTGAAAACGCTTTCAGGCTGGTCCTCACAGAATAATATAGGTTCTCTATAATTGCGTACTTTTCATGTATGGGCTTCCAACTCAACTATAATATTCATTTCGATATAATGTTGTCAATTATTAAGTTAAAAAAGAAACGCCGCCGCGCTCCCATAGAAAAGACATAAACGGGCAACTGTTGCACGAGCATATTCATTCAACGCGCGTTTATGTCTTTTGTACTATATTTTTGTTTACTCAGACTACTTACCAACTTTTATTAATGATGTAGGTTTTATAGTAAAAAAGTATTATTTAAGATGACTCGTAGAAAAAGTATTGTATACAATAGTGATATAATCAAGCTTTTCAATCTTACTTTACTTAGGTAACTCAGCCAGCTTCGTTGCTTAAGCACGGTACTCGACTGAAAAGCTCCCTATTATATGACGATTGTATAAAATACTAGTGTACTTGCTGCACTACTAGTGTAATGTTAGTGGAGTGCAAAAAAAGCATCATTTAGTGAAGTGTAAATAAATAAATAATAAATAAATAAATATTATAGGACATTATTACACAAATTGACTAAGTCCCACAGTAAGCTCAATAAGGCTTGTGTTGAGGGTACTTAGACAACGATAGATATAATATGTAAATATTTATAAATACTTAAATACATAGAAAACACCCATGACTCAGGAACAAATATCCATGCTCATCACACGAATAAATGCCCTTACCAGGATTTGAACCCGGGACCATCAGCTTCATAGGCAGGGTCACTACCCACTAGGCCAGACCGGTCGTCAAAGTGGTCGGAGCGTCAAGTGTAATCGCTGATGAAGGCCATAAAATGAAAGCATTTTAAATTGTCGGTCGTTTGTTTAACTCTTTGATCGCCAAAGACGTGAACTGACAGCTCAATATCAACCTTCGTGCATTCCGACAAGGTTCACGATGCCGCCGCGCGGAATAGGCGTGGCTTTCAAAGAGTTAAAGATCATCGAATTTTCGATATCTGTTACCACTTAACTATTTTGGACCTTTATAATAAGTTTTTTTTTGTTTTAGTGTCGATCTCCCAGTCGGCGTGCACGGCGGGCGACGTGGCACGCATGTCGCGCGTGGTGGTGGACAAGCTGGCGCTCGCGCCCGGCACCCGCGCCGTCACGGCACGGGACTGGCTGCGGCTGCTCACTCGCCTGCTGCAGCCGCACTGCCCTACCGCACCCGAGGTGAGTGTCTGCAGGACTACATGTAGGTCAGGCGCATGTCGCGTGGTGGTGGACAAGCTGGCGCTCGCGCCCGGCACCCGCGCCGTCACGGCACGGGACTGGCTGCGGCTGCTCACTCGCCTGCTGCAGCCGCACTGCCCTACCGCACCCGAGGTGAGTGTCTGCAGGACTACATGTAGGTCAGGCGCATGTCGCGTGGTGGTGGACAAGCTGGCGCTCGCGCCCGGCACCCGCGCCGTCACGGCACGGGACTGGCTGCGGCTGCTCACTCGCCTGCTGCAGCCGCACTGCCCTACCGCACCCGAGGTGAGTGTCTGCAGGACTACATGTAGGTCAGGCGCATGTCGCGTGGTGGTGGACAAGCTGGCGCTCGCGCCCGGCACCCGCGCCGTCACGGCACGGGACTGGCTGCGGCTGCTCACTCGCCTGCTGCAGCCGCACTGCCCTACCGCACCCGAGGTGAGTGTCTGCAGGACTACATGTAGGTCAGGCGCATGTCGCGTGGTGGTGGACAAGCTGGCGCTCGCGCCCGGCACCCGCGCCGTCACGGCACGGGACTGGCTGCGGCTGCTCACTCGCCTGCTGCAGCCGCACTGCCCTACCGCACCCGAGGTGAGTGTCTGCAGGACTACATGTAGGTCAGGCGCATGTCGCGTGGTGGTGGACAAGCTGGCGCTCGCGCCCGGCACCCGCGCCGTCACGGCACGGGACTGGCTGCGGCTGCTCACTCGCCTGCTGCAGCCGCACTGCCCTACCGCACCCGAGGTGAGTGTCTGCAGGACTACATGTAGGTCAGGCGCATGTCGCGTGGTGGTGGACAAGCTGGCGCTCGCGCCCGGCACCCGCGCCGTCACGGCACGGGACTGGCTGCGGCTGCTCACTCGCCTGCTGCAGCCGCACTGCCCTACCGCACCCGAGGTGAGTGTCTGCAGGACTACATGTAGGTCAGGCGCATGTCGCGTGGTGGTGGACAAGCTGGCGCTCGCGCCCGGCACCCGCGCCGTCACGGCACGGGACTGGCTGCGGCTGCTCACTCGCCTGCTGCAGCCGCACTGCCCTACCGCACCCGAGGTGAGTGTCTGCAGGACTACATGTAGGTCAGGCGCATGTCGCGTGGTGGTGGACAAGCTGGCGCTCGCGCCCGGCACCCGCGCCGTCACGGCACGGGACTGGCTGCGGCTGCTCACTCGCCTGCTGCAGCCGCACTGCCCTACCGCACCCGAGGTGAGTGTCTGCAGGACTACATGTAGGTCAGGCGCATGTCGCGTGGTGGTGGACAAGCTGGCGCTCGCGCCCGGCACCCGCGCCGAATGACTATTGGTCTAAGCTAAAACGGATATTGGTCTAAGCTAAAACGTGTGCCAGACGGTCACCGACAAGCCCCTCAGACCACGTGACCTTGGTCTGGACGAAGCGTGTAGACCGTTGTTTCCAGCAACATTTCGTTTTTCCTCCAGACCAGGCGAGCGCGCGCCAGCGACCATTTCGCTCGGAGGACGCACCGTTTACGTATCATAGTCATGGCAACTACTTTAAAAAAAAAACATTTCAACAAAATTGTAAATGCAATGGTAGTCCAGCAAATTAGGTTTAAATGACTTTAAAAAATGCAGTTCTCACAAACTTATACTCAATTTGCAGGAGGCGGAGCTGCTGAAGCTGCTGGAGATCGTGGTGTGCGACGCGGCCTGCGCCAACGCGCGCACCAGCGAGCTGGCGCTCGTGCTGCTGTACCAGCGCCTCGAGCAGCAGCTCGTGGACCTGGCCCGCAGCGCGCCGCTGCCCGACCACGCCTACCAACTGTTCGAGGTCGGAGCCCAGCTGCAGCACTACTGCAATGTATGTATATTGAAACCTTTAAAAAAACTGTTTTATGAGTTCTGTATTTCAAGGAATACTTAGAATTACTATTTTCCTTGCTATCTGTCAGGATGACTTATTTGTTCGTACGGAACGCGAGGAAATCGTTCGAAGCGGCTTAGTTTGCGAAGACGTATTTCACTAAAAACGTTGTAATTGTCTGTGAATTTGTCTTTTTGTCTGAATCCGCCTATTTATAACTATCTGAAACGGTTTCTCAAGTACTTATAATAACGATAATAATTGTTTAACTTGCAGATGTCAGACGCGTCGCTGGTGAGCACGCGAGGCCGCGTCCAACACGTCCTGGCGCGCTACGAGGCGCGCGCCGCCGCGCCGCAGCGCCAGCGCCTCGTGTGGCGCCTCTCCGAGCGCACGCTCAAGGTACCATCCCAAAATAGTCATCATTTTCGAAATCCGCACTATCTAGAACCTATAAAACGACATCCGTGACAACTTCATGACTTAGTGCATGGCCGCCATCTTGGATTCTAAAATGGTCATCATTTTCAAAATTCACACTCCCTAAAACCTATAAAACGACATCCATGACAACTTTTATGACATATATGGCCGCCATCTTGGTTTCCATGATAGTCATCATTTTCGATATCTGCACTCCCTAAAACCTATAAAACAATTTCCATGACGACTTCTGACATAGTGCATGGTCGCCATCTTGGATTCCAAAATGGTCATCATTTTCGAAATCTGCACTTAAAACCTATAAAACTATATCCATGACGACTTTTATGTTATGACATAGTGCATGGTCACCATCTTGGATTCCAAAATGGTCATCACCATTATTTTACCTGTTTCTAAAATAAAAACACCAATCAAACAAATTCCCACAATACACTTAGTTGTCTAACTAGAAAATATATTTAGTTGTCTAACTAGAACAACTAATCTAACTACCGATTACGAAATTACACGTGCGAAGTGACACTGCAAAGTTAATTGGTCAGAATCCATTCAGAAAGGATAATTTTTTTTATTAAATCAAAAAAAAAGTTATCAATATTAAAAAATATGTATTACTATGTATACATTTACATACAAATGTGGGTCAAATCGTGGAAGCTAAATTTGACCCACTTCTGAACTGAATATTGTCATACATATATAAGTTAATATTATGGTACCATCGAGCTGATCTGATGATGGAGACAGGAGGTGGCCTTAGGAACTCGGAGATGAAACAACACAACCTAATTGTGTTTGGGGTTTTTAGAATTGTACCGATGAGTTAGTTGGCTGTGGTAAAAAAAGAACAGTTAACGATAAAAGCTTGTACCAAAAATGAATTTTTTGCTAAAAACTTACAATGTATGTGGTAATGTAGGTGCTGCGGCCCACGGACCGGCTAGGCTCGCTGCTGCCCACCATCGAGGAGCAGCACTACGCTGTGGAAGCCACGCCAAACAGGAACAGGTACGCTTCATAACCTTTATTCTTAAGCCTTTTCCAGACCACACTTGTTTTTAATATATATATATTCCAATTTATAAAATTTTACGACCGGTCTGACCTATGGTAAGTGACCCTGCCTATGAAGCCGATGGTCCTGGGTTTGAATCCCGGTAAGGGCATGTATTTGTGTGATGAGCACAGATATTTGTTCCTGAGTCATGAATGTCTTCTATACTAATACCAGTCGGACGCCTAATTTAACTATCAATTTTAATGAAAAGAAATATAGGAAACTCACAATTAAGTCTTCGTATACATAATCGTATACATAATAACAATCGTGTGATATGAAATTTAGCATTTGGAATTACATATACAATTATTATCTTTATTTTATCCACCTCTGTCCAAATTTCGATACCTATGAAAACGATTAAGCTAATAGTACAATTTCCTCAACCAGATCCGGCAGCGAAAGCAGCGAGAACGAGGAGACCTCCGACTGGCCGCGCAGCCCCGTGCTGCCCGTCTACTGCGACCACTGAGCACTGCGCCCGCCTGGCGGGGGCCCCGCCACTAACAACTGATGTAACACTACTCCATTCTCACTAGAACACTTTGAAACACTTCCACCCGCAGGTTTTAATACAGTCAAAATAGACTAAAGTTACTTTAACAGCTCTCATGGCGACCCCGCCAATGCATTATGTATGGGTTAATTTAGCGATCTATCACGACTGTACTGCCTGAGCATTTTGATAAGACATGTTGTTACATATTTTATTATAGGTTTTTTAATGATCTGATGTGGAAGCGAGGCCCCTGGTCGTCTTTAAATATGGCTGGCGCTGTCCTGAGTGGTCGTTCGGGGGCTGCACTTTTAAAACCTCAACCGCTAAAACCAGATTGGTGAGACATGAGTAGTTCCTAAATGTGTGTAATTTGATTTATTTTGAAAATACGATCAAAATAGTGCAGCCCTTAGTCCCGTAAGTATAGTTTTCCTGGTATTAGGCAGCTTGTATGTCAACTGGATGAGAGCATGTGATCCCAATTTTGAGAAAAAGTCAAAAGTCCGTGATCCTGAAAGGTGTTATGAGTATTTAAAATAAACTGTTGTCTTTTACGATATTTCACTGTGTAGGCTGATTATTTTTGTTTTAATAGTCTAAATAGCGAATGTAGTAAACATTCTGGTTTAATTAACTGATTACGAAGTTTTACGGCCGAGCGCAGTGAGGTGTCGCAGGAGACGGCTGTATAGTTTAGTTAACGGTTAAGACATGGTCCAGTGCCAGTTCAAGCGTGTTTTAACGTTTTATAAACGAGAATAGGTAATTTTTCTACAAATTTACAGTTTTAAGATTAAATAGTGCAATTCAAGTCGAAATTTGTCTTGACATTTTTGGAGTATTATTGAATTTCTTTATTGCATGCGTCCCGGGCGTCGCTTATTCCAGAGACAAGACATACGAGCGCAAAAATACACTTAAATACTTAGATCTAAGTTCTTTCTTTTCTTATTTTTTTTCCTTGATTGCGCTTGTATGGGCGAGTCGTTATTGTAAACTAATATCAGTCTTTTTAAGCTTTATTAAATTTAATTGTAATTAATAGTTTTTATTTCGAGTAAGCGGCGACCGTGTTGCCCATAGCTTTCTACTGTGATGGTTTTATAAGAAAATGTTAAAAGAAAATTCCATATTGCGTAGATTATAAGGATACCCATGCGAGAACAGTGTGTAAGTAACGATATCCACCGAAATGAAGTGTACATGAGCAGTAAATTATTTACTATTATATGATAATTAATATATTTTTTCTCTTTAAATACCACTGACTAACTCAATTGAAGAGTTTCTAAATTTCATAACATTTAATCTAAAACGTTGGCATTATTATTTTCATTTATTTATATTATTTTATAACTTAATAATAATTCTTATAAAATATTTCGATTATTTCATAATTATGTCTAGCTATAAACAAATAAATGACAAAAAAATTACAAATCTTTGAAAAAATAAAAAAAATGATCTCAGGTAATGTTTTCAATCTGTCGCGAAGAAAATAAAATAATAATAAAAAAAAACAAATGTGAAAAGCATGAGCGGCGTGTCTATGGTTTGCATTTTCCCGCTTTTCTAAAAACGCACGCCGCTTGCGCTTTAAAAAAATCTTTCTAAGATTTTATAACTTAGCCTTAAACAGAGTCATGTATCGTGTGTAGCGAGTGAGGTGAAAATGTGTCTTAAAAAATGTAAAAAAAAATGTCCAAAAATCTTAGTAGCTAGTAAAACTCTGTGATTAAGTCTTATCAATAATGTTTCACTTTTTGAGCATTTTTACTGGTGCAAAAAACAGAGGAATAAATATTTATAAGAAATAATAAGAGATAGTCTTCTTTCCAATAATGATTTGTAAAAACATGAAATACAACTCTGTTTTTCTTGTAATGAAAGTGATAATAATTTAGAACATGTTTTTACGAATTATTCTCTTCTATCATTCTTCTGAATATGATTAGCTTAAGTGTAATTGGCATTTTGTGTGACTGGATTCAGTCTGTAAAACACCTGTGTATGCTTGAGTGTTTTGTGGTACAATCATGAAACGGAAAATATCTGAAATCTCGAATCAATAAGAGAATAAATGTTGAGACTCTTTACTTTTGTGTTTTATTTTTTATACCACTTGCTTCTTAGGGCCTACGATAGCTGACGCGGACGCCCGCCGCGTGCGCACGCACGCGGGTGCTATTTGTAGGTGAAATCCGCCGCACGCGTCCGCTTCAGTTAGCGTTGCTCATACTATTATTCGTTAACCCGCTCGTCCGCTCCGTGCACCCGCGTCAGCTAGCGTAGGCCCTTAGCCTCAACTATGGTCCTATCGGGCAGAAAGCACGAAACTTGGCATACAACAACAACATTGGCCGCCAACCGTAATGCCGAAGCGTGTTTCTTTTATAAACGTAAAAGAACGTTTTTGGTTTTTTAATGTCACCTTTTGCAACTTCTGTTACTTCTAGTTGGGATATTACATCCACACTTCCCGATAACGGGCCCGATTTCGGGCCTGATAAGCGTATTCCTTTCACGGAATTATCAGCACATCGTTAACAATATTTGAAATGAAATGTAATAAAAACGTTGTCTATCTATAATGGCCAAAAATGTTCAATATTTATTATTTTTACATATGAACCATTTTTTACATTATAATTATTGTAAGCGATGTGCTGATATTTGTGAAACGGAAAAATACTCTTTCTCGGGCCCGAAATCGGCTCTGATATCAGGCCTGATAAAGTGTGGATGTAATTGGCATTATGCGGGCATTCTTTTTAATTTAGAGCGCTCAAATAGCACCATAAATCTAAAATAAGTGATTGACTTCAATTTCTTTTCCGATCAAATCGGTCGAAGGGTCGAAGTACGTGTTGACTGGGCGCTAGACGAGATTGACACCAATTTTTTTCCTGATTGGGTTTATTAATTCGGCTAATAAACTAGTATCCAAATCTAGAATAGTTTTTTATAGTATTTTAAATGACAGTAAATTAACTGTCACTGTCATATTAGTTGACTGCTGTGCTGTTTGTGTTGTCATCTGTTTCGCCTTTATGTTTCATATTTTTACATTATGACTGAATTAAAACCATTGGTTACACTAAAATGTAAGCAACAAGTCATACGAGCTGTACGTTTCAACATTGACGGAACTTACTGCCTCACTTGCGGCGCGGACAAGAAGATCAAACTATGGAATCCTCACCGGCAGCTCTTACTTAAAACTTACGGAGGACACGCGAATGAGGTCCTGGATGCCGCCGGGAGCTGCGACAGCAGTCAGATTATATCCTGCAGCGCTGATAAATCAGTAATTCTCTGGGATGTAACGACGGGGCAGCCGCTGAGACGATACCGCGGGCACGCCAGCTCAGTGACTCGCGTTAAGTACAACGAGGAGTCTACTATGGCTGTGTCCGGCTCTGTAGACAACACAGTCGCCTTTTGGGACGTTCTAAGCCGTCGCCAAGAGCCTGTGCAGGTTTTAAAAGACGCTAAAGACACTATAACCTCAATACAAGTGACTGATTACGAAGTTGTGACATGCTCTGTAGATTCCCACGTAAGACGGTATGATATGAGAGTGGGGAAGATGTTTTCAGACTATATTGGACATATAATAACTTATGGGAGCTTAACTCATGATGGCCAGTGTTATATTCTAAGTTGTGCAGATAGTACTGTTAAGTTATTTGATAAGGATTCTGGGGAGTTGCTAAATACATTCACTGGTCATGAGAGTAAAGACTTTTTGCTAGAAAATGCAGTGAATGCTAAAGACAGTCATATTATCTCTGGCTCGGCAACAGGGGAAATATTTTTCTGGGATTTAATTAGTAGTAATGTTACTTGCAAGTTAGTTCATAATAAGAATAAGCCTGTAGTATCTTTAAGCCACCATCCTACAGAAGATTACTTGTTGTCGGCTTGTGAGGATGAAATCATTTTGTGGGGTGATGTCCTTCTACCATAAAATGGACTGTTAAAACTTAGTTATGCACAAATAAAATTTAATTTAATAAAAGTGGTTCATTGATTTGCTTTATTTCTCTAGCTTTTCAGAACACCATGGTAAATTAAAATACATTAACAATTAAAAATAATTCAATCATAATCACATAAAAAATCAACACAATGCTAAGAATCATCACAATTAAAATAAGTAGACTTAGGATTTTGGCAGCATACCATGGTTCTAGAATCCATGGAGTCGCAAACTTTTATTTTTTCAAAGTCAGAGTAAATATTACATGTATATGTATATGTAAAAATTACGTGAATTCTAGTAAACAGAATAAACGATTGGGGTATGGGGTAGGAGGGTCGTTTTTGGAACATATAATTTTTTTTCTTTTACAATCGAAAAGAATTGTTAGATACAGTTTTTTCTCCAATCAATATTTAATAAGATAAGATCAGAGAAGAGGAGGGTTCTTCAGTACATCTTGGTAAATATTGAATGGAGAATAGAAGTGGACATAACATAACACTCTTATTAGGCGGATCCACACAGAGCCAGCATACGCGCGAGGCAATTTTCTCACGCACAAACCGGCCAGTGTAGACGTGACGCCGCCCCGGATGAGGAGCTGGGGCGGCGCGCACGTTTTCGTTGCCTGATCGCGCCGCCTCGGCCGAGGCACGTCTACACTGGTCGCTTTGTGGGTGAGGAAATTGCCTCGTGCGTATACTCTCTCTGTGTGGACCCGCCTAATTAAACACATTCTTTACAATTGTAAAACAGAAATATAATTTTTTTCATCAGACATTTTCTGTCCCAAAACCAAGACTCCATAGATTCTAAACCACGGTATGCTACCAAAAGTCCTAAGCCTGAAAACAAGTTATATTATGTTACATAAACAAAACAACATTCAAATTATAGACTTTCCAATTTATCAGTCCTCGTTTATGAATAATTATAATACCCTATTTAAATTTATTATTAAAATCATAGTTTATAAATTGTTCATTAAACAACATATTATTTAAGTCATTTGGTTAACATTTATAAAAATTATCTCATTATAAGTTCTTCAGGAAAGTTGAATTTAGAATGTCTGGTTTACCTCAGGTTTTTCATTACTGTGTACTTTCATGTGGCGCTTCAAACGGTATGGCTGTCTAAAACCGGACTTGCAAATCTCGCATGTGTATGGTTTATCTTGGCTATGCGTCATCATGTGCCTTCTTACGCACGAGGGTGTTCTGAATGGTTTCCCACAAATAGTGCATTTGTGAAGTCTCTGTTCTGTATGAGTTTTGAAATGAGTGATAAATTCACTTTCTATATGAAACGTCAACTTACATATTGTGCAATCATATGTTTTTTCCTGGTGAAGTATCAGATGCGTTTGTAATTTTTTACTTGTTTCAAATTTGTCTTTGCAAATCTTACAAGTAAATTTTTCATGTGTCTTTGCATGCCTTTGTAAGTACTTGCTATACGGAGTTTTATACTCGCATATATCACATTTATATTCAAGCGTGTTATGAGTTTCCATATGCTGTTTTAAATGACCATTTCTTTCAGTTTTATAATCGCATATGGTGCAAGCTTTGTAATTTTTCTTTGAATTATGAATTTTAATATCATGGTTGATAAACTCCCATTTATTCAAAAATGCGCCCTCACAGATTGGGCATGAATATGTTTTAACTTTGTTATCAATATTTGTAGCTACATTTTTAACATAACTATCTGTTATGTCATTGATAATGGGTTTTCCATCAACTATCTGTCTATTGTTACTGTTATTATTCTCATTTTGACTAATATTTTCATTTTGCTCATTCAAATGACTTTTTAAAAATTCACCCTCAGAGGAACATTTATTCTCATCATAAATTGGTGCAACTTCCAGAGGCTCTGGGATGTGCACATTTTCTTTGTTATCAACGGAAGTCTCAGTAATAAGCTTCTCTTCATGAAGTATTTTAGAGATTACGTCGTTTTCAGCTTCACATTTTACTGCTGAAAAACAATAATATTAATAATTAACTTTGTTTAGTCACACGAACCTGGCCGCCACCATACAATCTAAGCTCTCATTTTAAAACGACGTCAGATATAACATAACTATGCGTCAAAATGGTCGAAAAACCAACAGAGTAGAGAATTAGGTGATTGGATTAGATACGTATTTCTATGTACTTCATTTCGCTCTAAGGGCACCAAGGGGAATTGGGTACTTGACACATGTTGAATATTATAACAAAATTTAGTTAGATGGATAGAAAATGAACCATCCATTATAAAAAAGTGGAATTTAAAAAATTATATTGCGATTATAAAAAAATACAAAACTCGGAAAATCTCAAAAAAAAAAAAAAAATTGTCTTTCAAAAATAGAAAAGAAAATGGTACCATTCGATTCCTTATATTTTATTGAAAAATTAATTGTATGACTATACACATAAACGCAATATTTCAGGGTCAAAATGGCAATTTCCTTGATCTTCCATACATTTAGGACAGACTTATATGATGTGACGTCACATCACCTTATCATTTTGTTAGAGGCGTTTCAATCGTCGAGTGGAAGCGTCAGACTTTAACTTTCATTTCTGATCTTTGTGTTGCTTAAATACCATGAGTCTTATATAGACATTTGTTCCTCAGGAAAATCAAGATCGTTTGACATTATTTACAAAAAACAGTCAAGTAGCCAATTTCATTGCAGAACTGAGATATCGGTATTTTAGTCAAAATGTCGTCGTTCAGTGAAGCGAGGCATTATTTACCGAGTGTCTGTGTGCAGGGCGCGTGGTACCGCCGCAGGTCCACGCGCAGCTCGCTGGCGAACTCGCTCCCGTAGAACACCAGCAGCTCCGTGAAGCTAGGGATTATTTTTATTGTCCTAAGAAAAACGTTTTTATTATTTTAACTTTACACAAGCCTTATTGAGCTTACTGTGGGACTTAGTCAATTTGTGTAATAATGTCCTATAATATTTATTTATTTATTTTATTTTTACGTTGCCTTGACGAAAATTCAGTCAGTGATACTGAAACGCTAAGTATGTCTGCTGACTATAGTAGTATAGAGCCGCGAGCAGCTGACGTATTTGTAGACTATGTGATGTGTACTATAGTAGATGCAAACCAAACTGACGACCGGGGTCATATTACTATCTCTCTCACTCTACCTATAACCACGCGAGTGTGAATGAGAAGTTTTATGACCCCGGTCGTCAGATTGGTTTGCGGCTACTATAGTCCGGTGCTCGCCTGTAGTACAGCTGACCCTGGTACTGGAACGCCACAGGGTTCTGCTCGCTGAAGTGCCGCGAGCAGTTGACGTAGCGCATCCAGTTGGACTTGTTGTGTCTAGTCTAGTACTCGTGCTAGTCCAGTACTCGCCTGTAGTACAGCTGGCCCTGGTACTGGAACGCCACAAGGTTCTGCTCGCTGAAGTGCCGCGAGCAGTTGACGTAGCGCATCCAGTTGGACTTGTTGTGTCTAGTCTAGTACTCGTGCTAGTCCAGTACTCGCCTGTAGTACAGCTGGCCCTGGTACTGGAACGCCACAAGGTTCTGCTCGCTGAAGTGCCGCGAGCAGTTGACGTAGCGCATCCAGTTGGACTTGTTGTGTCTAGTCTAGTACTCGTGCTAGTCCAGTACTCGCCTGTAGTACAGCTGGCCCTGGTAGGTACTGGAACGCCACAAGGTTCTGCTCGCTGAAGTGCCGCGAGCAGTTGACGTAGCGCATCCAGTTAGACTTGTTGTGTCTAGTCTAGTACTCGTGCTAGTCCAGTACTCGCCTGTAGTACAGCTGGCCCTGGTACTGGAACGCCACAAGGTTCTGCTCGCTGAAGTGCCGCGAGCAGTTGACGTAGCGCATCCAGTTGGACTTGTTGTGTCTAGTCTAGTACTCGTGCTAGTCCAGTACTCGCCTGTAGTACATCTGGCCCTGGTACTGGAACGCCACAAGGTTCTGCTCGCTGAAGTGCCGCGAGCAGTTGATGTAGCGCATCCAGTTGGACTTGTTGTGTCTAGTCTAGTACTCGTGCAAGTCCAGTACTCGCCTGTAGTACAGCTGGCCCTGGTACTGGAACGCCACAAGGTTCTGCTCGCTGAAGTGCCGCGAGCAGTTGACGTAGCGCATCCAGTTGGACTTGTTGTGTCTAGTCTAGTACTCGTGCAAGTCCAGTACTCGCCTGTAGTACAGCTGGCCCTGGTACTGGAACGCCACAAGGTTCTGCTCGCTAAAGTGCCGGGAGCAGTTGACGTAGCGCATCCAGTTGGACTTGTTGTGTCTAGTCTAGTACTCGTGCTAGTCCAGTACTCGCCTGTACTACAGCTGGCCCTGGTACTGGAACGCCACAAGGTTCTGCTCGCTGAAGTGCCGCGAGCAGTTGACGTAGCGCATCCAGTTGGACTTGTTGTGTCTAGTCTAGTACTCGTGCAAGTCCAGTACTCGCCTGTAGTACAGCTGGCCCTGGTACTGGAACGCCACAAGGTTCTGCTCGCTGAAGTGCCGCGAGCAGTTGACGTAGCGCATCCAGTTGGACTTGTTGTGTCTAGTCTAGTACTCGTGCTAGTCCAGTACTCGCCTGTAGTACAGCTGGCCCTGGTACTGGAACGCCACAAGGTTCTGCTCGCTGAAGTGCCGCGAGCAGTTGACGTAGCGCATCCAGTTGGACTTGTTGTGTCTAGTCTAGTACTCGTGCAAGTCCAGTACTCGCCTGTAGTACAGCTGGCCCTGGTACTGGAACGCCACAAGGTTCTGCTCGCTAAAGTGCCGCGAGCAGTTGACGTAGCGCATCCAGTTGGACTTGTTGTGTCTAGTCTAGTACTCGTGCTAGTCCAGTACTCGCCTGTAGTACAGCTGGCCCTGGTACTGGAACGCCACAAGGTTCTGCTCGCTGAAGTGCCGCGAGTAGTTGACGTAGCGCATCCAGTTAGACTTGTTGTGTCTAGTCTAGTACTCGTGCAAGTCCAGTACTCGCCTGTAGTACAGCTGGCCCTGGTACTGGAACGCCACAAGGTTCTGCTCGCTAAAGTGCCGCGAGCAGTTGACGTAGCGCATCCAGTTGGACTTGTTGGCGTCGCGCGCGTCCAGAACGTGTGAGGGCTTGCGCTCTCGGTCGAAAATCTATACAAGATAATGCGAGTTTAGGTTGGGTACATTTCGAAGTGTGTAAATGACCCCTAGTGTAAATTTATTCGATAGCGTGACGTGACGTACGCGTTTGCGTTAAGTCTCATTTGGTATGGGATTTAGAAACAGCGCGCCAAGCGTTTTGGAAACTCAAAATCCCATAAAAAATGAGACTTAACGTCACGTTTCGCTATCGAATAATTTTACACTAGGGGTACTGATTTGCACTTTTGAAAACTTTCCAACAGCACAGCACGAAAGTTATCAAAAGTACCAAATAATCACTTTGCAATTTTTTGAAAACTTCTCATTTTATTTATACTATGTCGGTGGCAAATAAGCATACGGCCCGATGGTAAGCAGTCTACGTAGCCTATGGACGCCTGCAACTCCAGATAAGGAACATGCGCGTTGCTGACCCTAATACTACGCACCCTTGTTGAGCTCTGGCAACCTTACCGGCAGGAAAACAACACTATGAGTAAGGTCTAGTGTTATTTGGCTGCGGTTTTCTGTAAAGTGGAGGTACTTCCCCAGTTGGGCTCTGCTCTACATCTGGAATGATATCCGCTGTGCTGTACCACACAAAGCGACATTCACAGGACCTTTAACCTAGATAGATAGGGTTAAATTTTACATACCTAATTTCTGACACCTGAATGCCCATTAAAGGGTTAAGGGATCTCATATATTTCGGACGTGTACATACCTACCTGATAGACACCTACCTGCCAACAGTAGGACGAGGTCACGGCGCGGGTCTTCAGGCCCCGATAGGGCCCGAAGCGGACCCCTGAGGGCAGCGTCAGCGTACTGAACACTCCTATCCCTGCACCTGCATCATGTATCATGGGTTTGTCACAGGATTTACCACACCAGCTAGTAAAACGGCTATTTATTCTTCCAAAACTGATTAGGAAGTTGCATGTTATTCACAAGTGTGGCAAAGTGGACGTTTAAAGTGATGATTTTGATTGTTAAATATTTCTCTCCTCCAGTTAGTGGTGAAATATTTTGTGTTTCACTCAGTAGCAAAAGTTTATCCCTGGTGTCTTCAATCAAACCCTCGCTACGCTCAAGATTCAACTTTTTGAACAACTCGCTACGCTCCTGTCTCAATTTTAGAATGTTTTGCTTGGGTATTAATATTAGCACGAGGGTTCAACAACATTTTGCCCCCTTGCAAAACATAACTATTATAGATGTCGCCAGCATAGGTTTCCTCAAGTTTCTAGGTTTTAGCTTACAGAGCAGCAGCATCTAGGTCATAAAACTCCAAAAAATACAAAATTTTACATTGTTGTTAGGATTGACTTGCAATAATATGTTACTTATGGAAGGTGGAGGTAGGGAAAGAAATCTCCATATACCAAAAAGTGTCATCAAATAACGCCTAGATTCTTAGCTACTCTAGCGCTACTCTGGAGAGATTTGGAACTATTATTTATAGCTGACAGCTGGACACTTTTAGCGCTACTCTGGAGAGATTTGGAACTATTATTTATAGCTGACAGCTGGACACTTTTAGCGCTACTCTGGAGAGATTTGGAACTATTATTTATAGCTGACAGCTGGACATTTTTGCAACAGTTCTATCATACGAGATTTCTTTCCTTTTATATCCACACTCCATAATTTAACAAACCCGAAAACACGAAAAAAAAAATACTCTCCCATAGAAATTATCATGGTCAGACAGCCATAATGTATGAAAAAGCTAATTTTTTTTTGCGATTTCGGGGTTGGTCCCATAGTAAAAGTTGCTCAGTATGACCTATATATTCACCCCGTAAATTATTGCAGGTGACTAAATAAATACCATGTATAATGTTGTTAGATATAAGTACTTGTTTTTGTCTGTTTGTATATTTAATTTGTTGCTGCATTATCGCATTGGGTTCAGCCTGTAATGATAATTGTGTGTGTGGAAATAAAATAAATAATAGTTCAAAGTTGGTATACCTGGTATGGTGGTCGGAGCCAGGTGCAGGAAGGCGCGGGGGAGGGTCAGGGCGGCGCGCGGGACGGGGGGCCCCGTCGGGGACGGCACCTACATATGTTATACAACGTGTGGTATTCCGTGTAAGGTGGGTTGGGATCACTTCGGAATCGGGGTAATTGACGACCGCTTTTGGTTAGACATAATTTAAAGAATAATGGTAGAAATAGGTTTTTACCGTAATTGTTATATTTCTAAATAAAAAAAGTGTTTCAGTACCAAAAAAAGTCCAAAAACATTTAACATTGACAGTTACTCCTGTCATAGGGATCAATATATATAGTGGGTTAGTGACCCTGCCTACGAAGCCGATGGTCCTGGGTACGGTATTCATTTGTGTGATGAACTCAGATATTTGTTCTTGAGCTATGGGTGTTTTCTATGTATATCAATATGTGTTTATATATATAAGTATGTGTATATCGTCGCCTAGTACCCATAGTTGGACAGGTCTGTGGTACAAGCTTTGCTTAGTTTGGGGCTAAGTGGATCTGCGTAAGATGTTCCCTATTATTTATTATTATTAATTATGAAAATTGCTAATATATATCTACTACGTGTAGGTGCACAAGCACTTTATATTATAGCGACAGTATGCAAGAAGTAAGCGTTGCAGTACCATTAAGCGTTGTTATAGTATGTCAT
This sequence comes from Cydia pomonella, assembly GCF_033807575.1. Lineage (NCBI taxonomy): Eukaryota > Metazoa > Arthropoda > Insecta > Lepidoptera > Tortricidae > Cydia > Cydia pomonella. The sequence goes on from NC_084729.1 coordinate 2,636,605, forward strand.
ATTAACCGGTTTAGAATAATAAAAACCGGTTTCTGCCTATGTCGGCACGTGTCTTTGTTTACGCGGAACACCACCAAGCCGGCCGGCCGGTTCGTCGCTTGTCGAATAAACCAGTTTATTTAGTTTACAATAAAGTTCTTCAAACGTTCGCGTTTTTATGAAAGTTCGGACTCTGATCAAAATAAACCGGTTTTTACCGCTATTTTTAAAACCGGTTCCGAGCGTTGGTTACAGCAGATACCTATGTATGTAATTAAAAGCAAGGCTCGGACCCGATTTATAAAATACCGGTAAATATCGGTTTCCATCCGAAATTTTATGAGAACGTGAACGTTTTCAAAACTTTAATGTAACCTAAAAAACCGGTTTATACGACGAGCGAAGAAACGGCTGGCCGGCCTGGTCGTGTCCCACGTAAACCTAGACGCCGACGTAGGAAGAAACCGGTTACTATTGAACCGATTAATTGGACAAGACCTGTTCTCATAAAAACCGGTTTAAAAATAAAGGTTTTTCGAGCGCAACCGAAATTAAAAGGCCAATTACATGATAACGGTTTGGAAATTTAACTGGTTTCCGGGCCTTGATTGAAAGTACAAAGGCGAACTTATTCCTATGATATGAGGGATGCTTAGTATTCGTCAGCACATTATTACTGGTGAATCTGAGACTACCTTTATTAGAAAACTAAAAGAGCTACTGATTTCTAAAAATTATTACTCCTTAAATGATTTTTTAAATGATAAGTTTTAAAAATATAGTTAATATATATAAAATAATATTAGATTACATAGTGCCTTCCTCCATATTTGCTGCGCCCAACAGGGTACATAATGTGAAAACATAGAATTAAGATTACCACCTGTATTTAACCATTATGTGCAATAAATGTATTGAGTATTGAGTATTGAATTCTCAATGTGACTACCTCGTCGTCGGGAATGACCAGCAGCGGCCCGTGGATGGAGCAGTACTCAAACACGTAGTCGCCACAGCTCGAGCAAACTGGAATCAAGCTATATTTATTATTATATTTATTTTTAGCTATTATTTATTTATTTTTGGCGAAAATCCACAAAAAAATGTTTAGCTTTCATCCTACGAGTTGGACCGAGCTACTCTGCGTGGCATGGTATCTGCACACCATGGTGACATGGTATTGCATGACAAAGTATGATAATATCATTAATATCAAATTACTTTATCTGGAATATCCGCAACAACAAGCTAAGCCAATTGCCAATAAAGAAATAAATAAACATACTAAAACTTACTAAATTCAATTCAAATTCAAAATTCAAAAATTTATCCTGCAAGTAGGCCTCAAGGGCTCTTTTACAAGCCAATACAACATTTATAGTAACATCATATAGTGACATGAAAAATACATAACAACATTTATAAATACAACAGCCAATACCTGGGTAAACATTACATTATAATAATCTTAAAATAAATAATTACTACAATACAATAGAGATGTATAGTCTCTATGGTTAAAAACAAATTAAATCTGGAGATGTAAAAGGTCCCCAATGTCAGAATACTAATACTAATAAAATTTGGAGGTGTAAAAGTCTCTCCAAGTGTCAAAATAAAAATTATACTAAATAACTAAGAACTTAAACTAAAGATAAAAAATTTGGCCCAAATCGCCGTCAATGGGCAAGGTGCCTAGAAAGCTGGCCGTATTTCCGCGCTGTATGGCGATACTTATACGCTGTACGAAATAGCGCCCAGTGATATATCAAATTACTTTAATAATATGACGTATATAATGACTCGTCACTTTTCTCCTGTTCAATTTGGAGCAAGTCAGCTTAGCCTGCTCTACGCGTTACATTCCTACTGACTACAGATGTGGACGGACTAAAATACAAAACAATATATATAAAGAAGTGGTGGTGGAGTAGATATGACGTCCAATGAGCTTTTCGGAACTTATGTACGAAATATCATTTGATATTTTACCACTAGCTTTTCGGCGAAGAAAAACATCGAGAGGAAACCTGCATACATCTGCGAAGAAATTAAAAGGTGTATGTGAAGTCCCCAATTCGCATTGGACCAGCGTGGGGACTATAGCCCAAGCCCTCTCGCGCATGAGAGGAGGCCTGTGCCAAGCAGTGGGACGTATATGGGCTGAATTATTAAATATAAAGAAAATAAATGAAACTTACAAATAAAGTTGTCGAAACTAGGCTCCTCCGGTTCATAATAAGAAACGCGATTTCGATTACGCTTTGCACGACTCATTTTAAACGAGAATTTATTTTTACGTAAGAAAAATATAAAAATGTAAATAACTGGCTGGACTGAGAGTGGGTGTGAATAGTGTTTCCCGCCAAAGTTTCCTTTTTTTCTCGAAACTTTTTTTAGGGTGCGTTCAGGAACATGTAAGAGTACAAACTTGGTAGTAAGAATGCATACATATCGCAATAAGCTCCATACTTGGCGTAAAACTTAGCATGAAAACTTACCGTGGGCCGACCCGTTTTTGCACATCACACACACCCAGATTGTAAATAACCGCTACTATAGTCAATATTGACAAAATAATAAAATACAAAAATTTCACAACATGAATAATAAACTAAATCTAACTACAATTAAAATAACTAAAGCTAAAAATTAAAAATACCTATCAAAATTTTGCGCCCTTGGTAGGGTGCCCATCACGCAGGCAGCGTTCCCGCGCTGGATTGCGATTGCAATTCTCTGCGCGAAAAAGCTGCCCGCGCGGGGGTCGCCCGTTGCCTCCCTCAGCCGCTTGCCCAGCGCCTTGTGGAGTATCTGTGCCCCTCTGCCCCACGAACCAAGTGTCTCGACGCCAAACGCAACGAATTCGTATTGAGCGCCGAGACAGCTATATTTGGCTACCTTTTGACGCTCCCGAGTGTCCGCCGCCGCACCAGCATGCCTGCTGGTCGATGGAAGGTAGGAAGCCGCTAGCGTGTCAGCACAAGTGGCGTCCCATACCAACGCGCGGCCCATCTTCCAGGGAATTAACGACATCCCGTCAGGGCGTTTACCGTCGTTCCGCACTATTTGGGGCTCCAGAGCGGCGGGAATGCCGGCACTGACGAGTGCCCTTCTTAGGATGTCGTTAAGGGCGGCATGGCGAGACAAGCGGCCGGCACCCGAAGAGCAGGCGAGCCCATGGTGTCCGAGGCGATCTACATGTGATCCACAAGACGCGCAGTCGTGGTCGGCACAGAGTGCAACTCCAAGCCGGAGACCGGCGGCTATGCGAAGCGTCTCTGGGTCGATAAAGGTGCCGGTGTTAGGCGAAGGATACGCGTGGAGCCAGTGACCTGACTCTGGCCTAGATGATGCCAGGAGCCTCGCTCGGTCCCTGCCTGTCGCGGTGTCTAAAAGTGAGTTTAGAGTGGAGGCTGAAGCTATGTTATCCCAGGCCCTTTGTATCTTCGGTCGAGACGGAACGTTTTGACTCGGTCCAGCTAGCCAGGCATTCGAGGCCTCAACCAGGCCCGCGATCTCGCAGTTTGTAGCCGGAGAGGCTTGGAGAATTTTACCTGCGAGATCGGAGGAGCTATGAATTGAGGCCAAGAATGCCGGCAGAGCAACACTTGAAATTTTACGGGTACCCAAACCACCATATCTTATCGGTAAGGTGGCTACTATAGTCTGTCAAGTCCTTAAAAAAAACGGGAAATTTAAAAATGAAGACGCGAATAATAATCCCATAAAAAATATGAATTTTCGCCTTTTCCTTTGGCAGTTGTTTGACAGACCATAAAGAGCTCTATCGATCTTGCAACTATAATCTGGCAAACCAAATTTAGTCAGTAAATAAGAAAAAAAAACTATACCTACTCATTCCTATTTTTGGTGCTAGTACTAGCGTAAGACAAAGACAGCATGATTCTCTGTTTGAAATAAGCATGAATCTAGTATTAAGTACGCCACTTTTTAATATTTAACAAATTGAACACATATACACAGCGAAAGAATAAGGATCAAAGTCAAATGGCGTTCTAAAAGTTTAAATTACGTGTCGAAAGATGGTAGTAAATTTACGTCGCTACAAAGTTCAATCAATTTTTCGTGTTATGGCTCCATCAAGGTGTTGATGATTCTGCCAATGTCGAGGTTGGATAAGACACGGCTAGTATATGAATCTTATTTCTTTGACAATACACCTCTATTCAAATTCAGAAACAATTACTTATGAAAGAAAAATAATGTAAATTATCGCATATGATTTATAATTCTTACATATTTGCAGTCACTTATTTTTCAAAAAAAGACACGTCAAAATCGCTTACTTTCTTTCTAGAAAACGGACTATACTTCTGCGAATTATCTAATCTCATAGGGAGTATTTCTGCAATGTTCTGCCGCCAGAGTGCAGGGCGGCTACCGGGAAAATCGTAATTCGTCAATTGCGGGCATTTTTCTCTGTCACTCTAATTACGTCTTAGTGAGAGTAAAAGAGAAACATCCCCGCAATTTGCGAATTACGATTTTTGCGGTAGGCCCCCAGCAATAGCACCTTTCGTAAACCATAGAGCAGGGGTGGCCAACAGGTCGATCGCGACTGTTAGTCCAGTCGATCGTGGCAAGGCAAAAAATATAAATACGTAGGCCGGTTTAATTTAAGGTTTTAAAAAGTATGTAATTGGTAGATCGCACAGGGTTTCGTTAGTAAACAGGAGATCGTGGGTCTAATCAAGTTGGCCATCCCTGCCATAGAGTAACTTATACATACTGTGCCTAAAACTGTTTTAAGTTTTCGCAGATAAAAAATATGATATTGATGCATCAAGGAGGTTTGTTTACAAAGGGCCTACCGGGAAACGCGAATATCGAAATTTCGATATCTGCCTCTTCATCGCTCGAATAAGCAAGAGTGATAGAGAGGTTAGATAACGAAATGTCGATTTTCTTGTTTCGCAGTAGACCCTCAGTTTGTGATGGATTGTGGTAGTGGCGCCCCCTACGCAGAGTTTCGCGTAATATTCCCTATTCTCATTCTTATATCAGTGTCATCAGTAAAATATTTCGACCGGTCAAACCCATTGGTTAACGGTTGTCTGGAACAGATCGCTGTTTAGCGAAAAGTCCGCCTGTTGTTACCTACATATTTTGTACCATTTTTTTTGTAGTGCATTTTATTATTATTGGTTTGATCGAGAATAAAAAAGTGTTAGTGCATATAGTTTATTTCGCTTTATGGGGCTTGGCTGACTTGGCCCGCTCCTTGGCCTGCTGCCGCTTCTGCAGATGCGTCTGGATGTGCCGGATGAGGTGCTCTCGACTCTGCAACAACCATATAAACACATTTCGACTTTATAGCGACTGACCAGTTTTAATATACAGTAAAACCCGCTTATAAAGATTTTGAAGGATACATTTTTCACCACACCAGATTGTAAAGGCTCTCTTAATTGTTAAAAAACCGGACAAGTGCGAGTCGGACTCGCCCACCGAGGGTTCCGTACTTTTTAGTATTTGTTGTTATAGCGGCAACAGAAATACATCATCTGTGAAAATTTAAACTGTCTAGTTTTAATTTTATCTGTCTAGACGGACGGACGGACGGGCAGCGGAGTCTTAGTAATAGGGTTCCGTTTTACCCTTTGGGTACGGAACCCTAAAAACGGATGAGAAATGCACTTTATCCATGTGTGGCAAAGTAATCAAATGCAAATTTTGAGTCGTTTCCTTATGTTGGCTGGTAAAATTGACGTGTAAATAAAAAAATGTGTTTCACTCGGTGACAATTTTTTTTAACCCTCGCAACGCTCAAGATTCCAGTTTTCGTAACACTAGTTACGCTCATCATTCCATTTTGGAATCTTTCGATTGCTCTTTCTTTAATTTACCATGCGTGGCGCTAATTATAAAAGCTTTAAAATATTTTATTTGCCAAAAACTATCTATATATATATATATATATATATATATATATATATATATATATATATCGTTGTCTGAGTACCCACAACACAACCCTTCTCGAGTTTACTGTGGGGCTTAGTCAATTAGTGTAAGGAAGAACATATAATCACGCCTATTACCCGGAGGGGTAGGCAGAGACCACGGATTTCCACTTGCTACGATCCTGACATACCTCTTTAGCTTCCTTCACTTTCATGACATTCCTCATACACGCTCGTCGGTTTAGGGTGCTCTTGACCTGGCCTTTCTTCAGGATTTCCCCGATATATCAGAGAAACAAGGAAGTTGTAAGGATGAAGGCGTATTATATTTACAGTGTAGACGCGGCCGCAGTAGTCGCAGATCCTGCCGGTGGACTTGAGCCGCCGCTTCTTGTACATTGCGGTGTTTATCAATCATCATCCCGCAGACGCTAGTATTGTATAAGTAAGGTATCGTGCACTCACAGTGTAGACGCGGCCGCAGTAGTCGCAGATCCTGCCGGTGGACTTGAGCCGCCGCTTCTTGTACGCTGCGGTGTTTATCAATCATCATCCCGCAGACGCTAGTATTGTATAAGTAAGGTATCGTGCACTCACAGTGTAGACGCGGCCGCAGTAGTCGCAGATTCTGCCGGTGGACTTGAGCCGCCGCTTCTTGTACGCTGCGGTGTTTATCAATCATCATTCCGCAGACGCTAGTACTGTATAAGTAAGGTATCGTGCACTCACAGTGTAGACGCGGCCGCAGTAGTCGCAGATCCTGCCGGTGTACATGAGCCGCTGCTTCTTGTATGTTGCGGTGTTTATCAATCATCATCCCGCAGACGCTAGTATTGTATAAGGTGTCCACGAAAGGACAAACAATAAGAAGTCGTAGTTTAAACTTGTAGATATTTAATTGAAATTATAAAAAAATACAAAATGTGTATGACACGCAAAGTTCCGTTGTAGAGATATGAGTAGGTATTGACAGATATACGATGATGTGGAGTTATTTTGACACTTGGTCCGTGACGTAGCTCTACTCGTCCGGTAATCATGTTAACCGTTCCGTTTCGCGTGAACATAAGGTATCGTGCACTCACAGTGTAGACGCGGCCGCAGTAGTCGCAGATCCTGCCGGTGGACTTGAGCCACTGCTTCTTATATGTTGCGGTGTTTATCAATCATCATCCCGCAGACGCTAGTATTGTATAAGTAAGGTATCGTGCACTCACAGTGTAGACGCGGCCGCAGTAGTCGCAGATCCTGCCGGTGGACTTGAGCCACTGCTTCTTATATGTTGCGGTGTTTATCAATCATCATCCCGCAGACGCTAGTATTGTATAAGTAAGGTATCGTGCACTCACAGTGTAGACGCGGCCACAGTAGTCGCAGATCCTGCCGGTGTACATGAGCCGCTGCTTCTTGTATGTTGCGGTGTTTATCAATCATCATCCCGCAGACGCTAGTATTGTATAAGTAAGGTATCGTGCACTCACAGTGTAGACGCGGCCGCAGTAGTCGCAGATCCTGCCGGTGGACTTGAGCCACTGCTTCTTATATGTTGCGGTGTTTATCAATCATCATCCCGCAGACGCTAGTATTGTATAAGTAAGGTATCGTGCACTCACAGTGTAGACGCGGCCGCAGTAGTCGCAGATCCTGTCGGTGGACTTGAGCCGCTGCTTCTTGTGTATGTTGCGGTGCTGTTTCATCTCGGCTTCTACAGCGAATTCCTGTAATAAAATTTATTTTTAGATCTTTGGGCATAACGTAATAACAGATTTTTATTGGTGAAATGAAGATACATTTTACAAGTCAAATTAAAATACAATTTCACAAGCAATAATTATAGATTCAATAATAGAAAACAATATTTCGTTTCAGTGTTGGGTCAATGATCTTTGGTTAAGGTTATACAACTCGTCAATTGAGTAGCATGCGTCAATAAGTAATAATTTAAGATTTTTTTTTTATTGAGTCAATTTTGGAGTCCTTCCTTCGTTGTATTTTTATTTATTATTTTTATTAACCTTGGGGCAGTCGGGGCAGTGGAAGGTCTGTTTGGGGTGGTCGCTGAACTGCACGTGCATGCGAAGATGCGTGGCCGTCGCGAACTTCATGCCGCAGTGGTTGCACGCTATCCTGGAATATTTGCTATTTTAGTGAGTCCGTCTAACACCATACCATCATGGGCGTAGGCAGGTACACGCAGAGGGAGGGGGGGGGGGGGGGGGGGGGCAGCTGCCCAAATTATCAAGAGCACAAATTTTACATACACAGGCCTGTATAGGGGGACCCTTTGCGGCGTCCCCCTGTACAGGCCGGTTCAATGTTACAATTTGTATTTGAATGAAATTGATATTTTCAAGATGTCTGACAATGTGTATAAAAAGAATGTGATTCAGTTGCTTCAAACAAAACATTATTATAGTCGCCCCGGTGGACCTTGCCGTTTTTACTTGCTCATTAAACTGTATCTATTCAAAACTACTTCTGCTAACTCAAAAAAAACTGTATCTATTCAAAACTACTTCTGCTAACTCAAAAAAAAAACTGTATCTATTCAAAACTACTTCTGCTAACTCAAAAAAAAACTGTATCTATTCAAAACTACTTCTGCTAACTCAAAAAAAACTGTATCTATTCAAAAATACTTCTGCTAACTCAAAAAAAACTGTATCTATTCAAAACTACTTCTGCTAACTCAAAAATTAATTTGTTAATGTATCTATAAACCTATGTTGTAACCGTAGCTGTGTTAATTTTAGCTTTATATCCTTTATATTGTTACCTAGCGCTATATATTGTAGATTTATCAGTAGGTAATCTAGTAATCTGTGGACGATGTTGTTGGTCTCACACTTTATTATTCTTTGTATTCTATTTATGTGTCTAAAACTCTGTTACTGTTTTTTTGTCCCAAATAAAATAAAATAAAAAACACCAAAATTAAATAAAGAACAAAAAGCATCAATAAAAGGTGTAGGTTTGCTATGTGCGTTGCAGCAAAACAAAAGGGTTCTGGCTCAGTAATATGCTCCACTCTTTCGGGTGAAGCACTTATAAGCCTGCTAGACCCAGATCACGAACATTTTCATTTTTTCATTTCATTTATTCATAAGCAACTTGTACATCACATTTGAAATTATACATTAAAGTACCGTAAAACCACCCAACTATAGTCCAAAGCTCCTAACTATGGTCCACAAATAAACTCAATTTTTCTCGTTCAGGTGTGTATTTTACTATATTTTTGTAGTTCTAAGGCAAAGTATGTTTATAAATAGAAGGTAAAACTAGGAGTAAACCAAAAGGAACATTGGTATAGATACTTCATTTCCTTTTGAACTTGTGGACCATAGTTGCAGTATTGGACTATAGTTGGGTGGTTTTACGGTAGTCTTACATAAACACAATACCCTATACACACACATATTACACGTTAATTTGCTCATCGATAACCAAAATAATTCACTAATAAAAAAAATATATATATATAACAAAATATAGAATGTCAGAACTTATAAAACTAAAAAAAATAAAGAATATGTCAATTATGTCAATAATTCTAATTAAAGTGTGTATAATGTCAATCCAATAAATAATTCTAATTAGTAGGCTGACAAAATTCTTCCACTGTGTAAAAACACAAAACAGATCATCGATGTAACAAAAAATATAATTAAACAAAAATAATTAGTCGCTTGCCTATTAAATAATAATGTCAAAATCGTAAGTGTCATTATGTAAAAGTGTGGTGCGTGTTGGTGTATAGTTATTATATCAGATGTGGAGTGTGAAACGGCCTACAATAATATAAAGTGTTTGTATACATACAGATTAGATTCGGTAATCTGCAACCAAGTACCGGTGCAGGATTCCTGCAATTTGTACATTTTAAAATGAGACTTAAGCGATTGCTTTGTTTTAAGGCATCTTTTTTTTTTATACTACGTCGGTGGCAAATAAGCATACGGCCCGCCTGATGGTAAGCAGTCTCCGTAGCCTATGTAAGCCTGCAACTCCAGAGGAGTTACCTGCGCGTTTCCGACCCTAAACCCGCCCCCTCCCCCCCTCGTTGAGCTCTGGCAACCTTACTCATCGGCAGGAACACAACACTATGATCTTAATGGTGGAGGGATATTATTCCAGCACTTGGTTGCGAACTACCGGAAACAGCCTGTAAAAGCGACGGTTTTGTGCGAGTCGGTTTCTAAAAGATAACGTCTGGTGGATCTAGTACCATGTCGTCTGTGGAATGAGGAAATATATATTTTTGAGTAAAAATATCCGGTTTTTGTCATTCAGGGCACCAAACAAGACATGCAAGGTGTAGGTGTCTGCGAGACGTCATACGTACGTAGTGCGTCTGTATCTTTACGTATTTAAATAAAAGTTAACAAACAATTTGTAAATTTTCGGTTAGTTTTAATATTTATTGGTTAACCAACCAAATACAAAACCGCCTGGATCTGTCACTGACCGACCTGACTTTAAACCTATATTATCTTATCATGTAATGTTTTCATCTACCCTCAACTGGATTAAGGATACATTTGAGGGTAGATTTTGTTTACCTTTTTTTAAATACCTAAAGATACAGAGTATAAGTATTGAGGCTTTATTTAAATGTGTAAGTTAACATACAGTATAACAGCATTTTTTAAAATTGGAGAGTTGAACGGGGGGTATTTGTTGCATACTTGCGCGGGTTGCGGTGCGCGGTGCTGTAGAGCACGTGCGCGTTGTAGGCGTGCCACGCCTTGAACTGCAGCCCGCACGGCGCGCACGCGGCGCGCGCGGCCGCCGCGCCGTGCGCGCGCATGTGCGCCGCGAACGTCGCGCCGTCCGTCAGCGTGATGGCGCAGTGCACGCAGCGGTACAGCCGCTTGTTGTGCAGCACGCTAAAATATTACTAATAGTACATTGTGCAACGAAGGGGGTGACTGAAATTTTGGATACGAGGGTGGTAATTAGATTAGATGATTTATTTCATTCATCAATTACATAATAAATTTGCATTGATGTCAAAAATTAAGAATTTCTATCATGATCGTCAAAATAAAATATATTTTTTTTCTCTTTATTTTGGGACAAACAGTCATTACAGAAGAGATAATAACAATACTAATAAAATAAAAGTATAGCTCCAATAAGGATTGTCAATACAATTAGAATAACAGTAAAGACCCGAGTTTGTAAAATTGTTACCCCCGGAGTTACACACAATGTTTTTCACCACACATGCGAAGAAAAAACAAAATTTAAGCGAAATAATTCTTAACGGCAACATATCAAAAACATCGTCCGCCATTTTGTAATTTCTTGACAGGTTACGCATCGAAGGCCCAAACCTATATGGCATTCAGTCACGATTGAAAATTATGTAAAAATATTTTAAACGGCGGTTAATTTAATCAAATTAAATAATTTTAAACATAAACAGAAATATTAAATAATAAACGTCAGTATTTTAAAAGTAAAGCTCATTTATGCTACTTAGTTTGTATGAATAATTGACATAATAAAAAAAAAGCTTTTTGTTTTCACCATCCAAAACTCCTGCGGGAACAATATAGGCCTTTGTCCTTCAGTACACCCGCATGAAATAAGATCTTTTTCGAGCAAGTGCGATGAAAAAATCATTTACAGGTCTTAAAACCCATATTACATCACATTAAAAAATATATAGGACATTATTATACAAATTGACTAAGCCCCACAGTAAGCTCAACATATCGGCAGCTAACGATGATGTATGTGATATACTCACGCCATGTGCCGGGTGAGGCTGGGCCGCGTGGCCAGCACCACGCCGCAGTCGGCGCACGTGAACCGCTTGTGGTGCTGACGCTTGTGTTTCCTGAACTTCTGCGGGGAGCTACAAGATTTAAAAAAATTAACTCGATACGGTTTTTTTCGTATGAAACCTAATCTTAGAAGAGCGTCCGAGCCTGGAACGCTTTCGTGTAAGACCAAATATCTTTTAAGGGTGAGTGTAGCCGCCGTGCAGGTCAGGATGTCGACGACTCAAATAAAACTTCGTTTTATAATGAAGTGAAGTATAATCTTCCAAAAGGTACTGGTTAATGGTTCTTGACAAAACGGTTACATGTAGAAAGTGGGTGTTGATAGTATGGAGGATGATGAGAGTGATTTGCAATATTTGATTAGTACAAAAGGTGGTTTTAATTTAGGTGCCTTTAATTGGCCGCGTTAGAAAATATGTGGAGCGCTCCTATTGGTGCTTTTGAAAAGCCTCCGAATACTAGCCGAGCCCGACGGCTGCGTTTAGCTACTGCATTGATTTTTATACAATAATAAGTTGCATTCGCAACAGTGAGCCTCCCCTCTGCGCCTTCAACCTAAAGCGACTCGAATTGTTGCCAGCATATATCAGATTGTCTCGACTTCTTGACGCTGCGTGGAAATGTGGCCTCGCTCTGCATTTTCTATCGCATGTATAACGGGGAGTGCTCCGAGGAATTGTCCAGATTAATGTCTGCTTCTTCCATCTACAGTACTGAGATGGTTGGCAGTCGTTTGAAATTTCCATCTACAGTACTGAGATGGTTGGCAGTCCTCAACTGTGACTTCCTCCAGAAACTTCCTATGCTATACATATATAGCTAAACTGTGGAATGAACTATCGCCTGCGGAATTTCCGGACCGATACGACCCTCAAACCTTCAAGGAATGAGCGTACTCCCTTCTTAGGCTGCGGTCTGGACGCACGCGGCGCGGCAAACCGCCGCCGCTGTCGTCCAGAAGTTTCATTCAAGTCTACACATTTTGATCGTACCGCCCGAACCACCACCGGTTCCGAGCGGCACGATCAAAATGTATAGATACAAGATATTTATTCATTCGTGTTTGAATACAAACAGTAAAAGCATAGCATTAAATAAACCAAGAAATACAATGTCCATTTAACTAAAACATTCATTCAACATCGACTTGCATGATATATAGACTTGTTGTTAGCGATATATAGACTTGTATGAACCTGTTTTGACCAACAGCGGCGGCCGCTCACCGAGTTCATCCAGTCCGCGGCCTCAAAGGCAAACAACGCAATTTCAATCCCTCTGGTGTTGCAGCAGTCCGTGGGCGACAGTAATTACTTACCATCAGGCGATTCGTAAGTAAGGAAATATTCTTTAACACTACAAAGAAATTTGAAAGGAAAATAGCACTAGATAACAACAGGCGGTCTTATTGTTAACAAGCGAGATCTCCATTTACTAGACTTAAATCGACCGGGATATAAACCGTGATTACCTTTTTTTGTTGTTGTTGTTGTGTTATTGTTGTTGTTGTGTGTTGTATTCCGGTCGATTTAAGTCCAGTAAAACTAACCGCGAATCATTCAAAACTGAGTTCTCGATTCGTCTACACGTTTGGCTCCTATATAAAAACAACATCAAGTAAAAAAACAGGCAGACTCACTCGGTGGTGTAGTGGCACTCGGCGCAGCGGAGACAGTTGTCGCCGTGCTGCTTCTTGTAGTGGTGCAGGGTATCGTCGTAGGTCGGGTAGCGCGCGTCGCACTTCATGCATTCATACCTGCGACACAGTATAGATTTAGTAACCCGAACCAATGGGAGAAGGGCGAGACGAGACAAGTAAGAACGAGGCGAGAAGTTTGTTATTCAGTTGCAGCCTGGGGACAAAGTAGTAGAGTCGGATAGAAGAACTGTTGTACCATGTTCTACTAACATGGTTAGTAGATGAAGATGACCCTTTTCAGAAGGGCATATTACCACAAAAGTTAATGTTGGTAATTCAAGTATAAAAAACTAGGATTTTAAGTGTCCCAAGCGACCGTAACCATAGCAAGAAAATGTTGATGGTGAATCACCTGGTGAGGTGTCGGAACATGTGGGTGAATCAACCACTGTCTGTAATACACGCTGGGTTCCTGTACAGAATGAACTGTTCACCTGGTGAGGTGTCGGAACATGTGCGCCGCGAGGCTGCCGGGGGGATGCAGCACGGCCAGGCACACGTCGCACGTCACGCTGCCCACTGTGTGTAATACACGCTGGGCTCCTATACAGAATGAACTGGTCACCTGGTGAGGTGTCGGAACATGTGCGCCGCGAGGCTGCCGGGGGGATGCAGCACGGCCAGGCACACGTCGCACGTCACGCTGCCCACTGTGTGTAATACACGCTGGGCTCCTATACAGAATGAACTGGTCACCTGGTGAGGTGTCGGAACATGTGCGCCGCGAGGCTGCCGGGGGGATGCAGCACGGCCAGGCACACGTCGCACGTCACGCTGCCCACTGTGTGTAATACACGCTGGGCTCCTATACAGAATGAACTGGTCACCTGGTGAGGTGTCGGAACATGTCCGCCGCGAGGCTGCCGGGGGGATGCAGCACGGCCAGGCACACGTCGCACGTCATACTGCCCACTGCCTGTAATACACGCTGGGCTCCTATACAGAATGAACTGTTCACCTGGTGAGGTGTCGGAACATGTGCGCCGCGAGGCTGCCGGGGGGATGCAGCACGGCCAGGCACACGTCGCACGTCATACTGCCCACTGCCTGTAATACACGCTGGGCTCCTATACAGAATGAACTGGTCACCTGGTGAGGTGTCGGAACATGTGCGCCGCGAGGCTGCCGGGGGGATGCAGCACGGCCAGGCACACGTCGCACGTCATACTGCCCACTGCCTGTAATACACGCTGGGCTCCTATACAGAATGAACTGGTCACCTGGTGAGGTGTCGGAACATGTGCGCCGCGAGGCTGCCGGGGGGATGCAGCACGGCCAGGCACACGTCGCACGTCATACTGCCCACTGCCTGTAATACACGCTGGGCTCCTATACAGAATGAACTGGTCACCTGGTGAGGTGTCGGAACATGTGCGCCGCGAGGCTGCCGGGGGGATGCAGCACGGCCAGGCACACGTCGCACGTCATACTGCCCACTGCCTGTAATACACGCTGGGCTCCTATACAGAATGAACTGGTCACCTGGTGAGGTGTCGGAACATGTGCGCCGCGAGGCTGCCGGGGGGATGCAGCACGGCCAGGCACACGTCGCACGTCATACTGCCCACTGTCTGTAATACACGCTGGGCTCCTATACAGAATGAACTGGTCACCTGGTGAGGTGTCGGAACATGTGCGCCGCGAGGCTGCCGGGGGGATGCAGCACGGCCAGGCACACGTCGCACGTCATACTGCCCACTGCCTGTAATACACGCTGGGCTCCTATACAGAATGAACTGGTCACCTGGTGAGGTGTCGGAACATGTGCGCCGCGAGGCTGCCGGGGGGATGCAGCACGGCCAGGCACACGTCGCACGTCATACTGCCCACTGTCTGTAATACACGCTGGGCTCCTATACAGAATGAACTGGTCACCTGGTGAGGTGTCGGAACATGTGCGCCGCGAGGCTGCCGGGGGGATGCAGCACGGCCAGGCACACGTCGCACGTCACGCTGCCCACTGTCTTGTAATACACGCTGGGTTCCTGTACAGAATGAACTGGTCACCTGGTGAGGTGTCGGAACATGTGCGCCGCGAGGCTGCCGGGGGGATGCAGCACGGCCAGGCACACGTTGCACGTCACGCTGCCCACTGTCTTGTAATACACGCTGGGTTCCTGTACAGAATGAACTGGTCACCTGGTGAGGTGTCGGAATATGTGCGCCGCGAGGCTGCCGGGGGGATGCAGCACGGCCAGGCACACGTCGCACGTCATACTGCCCACTGTCTGTAATACACGCTGGGTTCCTGTACAGAATGAACTGGTCACCTGGTGAGGTGTCGGAACATGTGCGCCGCGAGGCTGCCGGGGGGATGCAGCACGGCCAGGCACACGTCGCACGTCATACTGCCCACTGTCTGTAATACACGCTGGGCTCCTATACAGAATGAACTGGTCACCTGGTGAGGTGTCGGAACATGTGCGCCGCGAGGCTGCCGGGGGGATGCAGCACGGCCAGGCACACGTCGCACGTCATACTGCCCACTGCCTATAATACACGCTGGGCTCCTATACAGAATGAACTGGTCACCTGGTGAGGTGTCGGAACATGTGCGCCGCGAGGCTGCCGGGGGGATGCAGCACGGCCAGGCACACGTCGCACGTCATACTGCCCACTGCCTGTAATACACGCTGGGCTCCTATACAGAATGAACTGGTCACCTGGTGAGGTGTCGGAACATGTGCGCCGCGAGGCTGCCGGGGGGATGCAGCACGGCCAGGCACACGTCGCACGTCATACTGCCCACTGTCTGTAATACACGCTGGGCTCCTATACAGAATGAACTGGTCACCTGGTGAGGTGTCGGAACATGTGCGCCGCGAGGCTGCCGGGGGGATGCAGCACGGCCAGGCACACGTCGCACGTCACGCTGCCCACTGTCTTGTAATACACGCTGGGTTCCTGTACAGAATGAACTGGTCACCTGGTGAGGTGTCGGAACATGTGCGCCGCGAGGCTGCCGGGGGGATGCAGCACGGCCAGGCACACGTTGCACGTCACGCTGCCCACTGTCTTGTAATACACGCTGGGTTCCTGTACAGAATGAACTGGTCACCTGGTGAGGTGTCGGAATATGTGCGCCGCGAGGCTGCCGGGGGGATGCAGCACGGCCAGGCACACGTCGCACGTCATACTGCCCACTGTCTGTAATACACGCTGGGTTCCTGTACAGAATGAACTGGTCACCTGGTGAGGTGTCGGAACATGTGCGCCGCGAGGCTGCCGGGGGGATGCAGCACGGCCAGGCACACGTCGCACGTCATACTGCCCACTGTCTGTAATACACGCTGGGCTCCTATACAGAATGAACTGGTCACCTGGTGAGGTGTCGGAACATGTGCGCCGCGAGGCTGCCGGGGGGATGCAGCACGGCCAGGCACACGTCGCACGTCATACTGCCCACTGTCTGTAATACACGCTGGGCTCCTATACAGAATGAACTGGTCACCTGGTGAGGTGTCGGAACATGTGCGCCGCGAGGCTGCCGGGGGGATGCAGCACGGCCAGGCACACGTCGCACGTCATACTGCCCACTGTCTGTAATACACGCTGGGCTCCTATACAGAATGAACTGGTCACCTGGTGAGGTGTCGGAACATGTGCGCCGCGAGGCTGCCGGGGGGATGCAGCACGGCCAGGCACACGTCGCACGTCACGCTGCCCACTTTCTGTAATAATGCATCACTGTGGGTTCCTAATACAATATTGCCGACAGCAGTAGGACTTGCCAAGGCCTGGAAAAAGATCTAGGTGCCTAGCCAATGTGACAATCGCTTGCACTACGATAACGAAACGCTTTATGTCTCTCTATGACTCTTCCCTATTAAAACGACAGTGATAGTTGTATTTCGTATGCTACGGCGCGTAAACGATCGGCACATTGGCTACGCACCCTGAGTCCGACACGACTGTTTTATGAGGTACCGGCTAGATTTTAATCAGGCATTTCTGAGCCCAAAAGAAGGAATATATGTTATATGAGTTTAGGTCAATTTCACCAACAAAAAATTGTTTGATTTTTTTGTTTATTTTAATGTATTTGTATATAAAAAAACAAATGTTATTAGTAAACTGGTCACTTAAAATTTATTTTTATTTTTTCGTAAATCCTAGTTTATGCAAAGTATTATTTGTAACTTTTGTACATCTATCAATGAGGATATTTAGACTACGTCCCATAGTAGTAACATCGCCACCAAGAAGGCGTTTAGCACTAAGTAGCATTTTTTTTTCAATTGGCGTTAACTCGGAAACTATAGGCGAAATCCAGAAAAGTTTAGTCTTTAAATATGATCAGGAATATACTGGTAAAATATTCCGCGTTCCTCTTAAGACACCGTGTATTTGTGTAACTATGTCATCATAGGTAGTCTCCATTTTATATTACTCTCTTTGTCAATTCTGTCCAATCCTTTTATCAAATTAACTTTTTTTTTTCGCCCAATGGAGAACGCCTTAAGGCGTTGTCACCGCCATTTGTACTGTTGTTTGTTAAATTCTATAATTAAGTATAAATAAATAAATGAAAAAAACTGCATAAATATGTATTTGGCGATTTATCTGAAACCGCGACGAAAATATACTTAAGTTTATGATTTTATTTAGCAACAGCATTATTTTAAAATTATGGGTCACAATTATAGCGTGTCATCCACGATGACGCGCACATTTGTCAAATATGACCTTTATTAAAATGAAAATACTAGTCAAGGCGCGCGTCTTTGTGAATGACACAATCTATATACTCTATGAAACGTCTAAACGATTTGTTACTATAAGTGGTTTAAAAAAAATGGAAGCAGGGGGCCTACCGCGAAAACAGAAATTCGCAAATTGCGGGGATCTTTCTCTTTTACTCTTATTAAGACGTAATTAGAGTGAGAGAGAAAAATGCCCGCAATTGACGAACTTCGATTTTCCCGGTGGGTGGTACTTGGTTTTTATTTATTTATTTATTTATTTATTTTTATACCACGACGGTGGCAAGCAAGCATACGGCTCGCCTGATGGTAAGCAGTCACCGTAGCCTATGGACGCCTGCAACTCCAGAGGTGTTACATGCGCGTTGCCGACCCTTTAAAAATCTGTACACTCCTTTTTTGAAGAACCTCATACTGTAGACCCTCGGGAAAACCTCGGCAGGTAGCTCATTCCACAACCGGAGCGTGCGCGGGAGGAAGTTCCTCTTAAACCGCACAGTGCGTGACCATTTAGGTTCTAGGGTGTGAGGATGAACACCCTGCCGACGGCGAGCGGTGCGGGGATAGAAAGTAGCCGTCGGCATCATGTCAAACAATTCTTCAGAGCACAGCCCATTGTACAAGCGGTAGAACACACATAAGGAGGCAGTCTCTCCTTAGACTCAAAGGTTCAATACCGCTTTTAATAAATAAACTACGTTCTGACTTTCCAACCCAGAGGGGAAATTATGAAAATACACTATTATCATTGGTGACTTACCGGGCCATGTTTTCTCTTCATATGATCTTTTATATTCTCCTCATAGTTGAAGCCGACGACACAGCTTTCGCAGCGATATGGTAGTTTCAGGTAAGCAGGAGACTGTGCTTGTTTCAAGCGCTCGAGTACCAACTGTTCTTTGGTCAGGGTCACGGTTCGGACAGCCGGGTTCTTGTCTGGTGGTGCTGAAATAAAGTGGGGATTTCTTTATCAAATCCTGTAGCACTTCACAGTTAGCTCAATAATAGTTACTTGCTTTATAACGGGCAAAGTTGTTATTTAAGGCCGTCCCCTATCTGAATGACCTCGTGCGTTCCAACCTCCTTGACCCCATTCCTCGTTTTTCACCTTTACAAATTGTTCCCTCACTTACTCTCTTTAAACTTCAATAATCAGTGTCCTATCACTCAAAACTCCCAAAAGACAATACCGTACGATCAATTCACAGAGAATAATTGCGCGCGCGTCGAGTGCCACAGGATGCCCGTCCGACGGCCAACTGCTCCTCGTCGCCCGCGCAGACATCCGCGCGCCGGGGCAACGCACGAACTTGAATAGTATCGATTTCTCAAAAACTATTTATATAATTGAAAAAACCGGCCAAGAGCATATCGGGCCACGCTCAGTGTAGGGTTCCGTAGTTACTCTTCCGTCACAATAAGCTAAACTGGAGCTTAAAGTATAGTAAATTGTTAACCAAGGGATGAAACGGTACCTTTCACGCGAGTTAAACAAATAGGCAAATTTGCATAATCAGTACCTAATTAAAGTAAGTCTTTTTACTATGAAGGGAAAACTTTTTGCGATAACTCAAAAACAGCTAAACTGATCATGTCCGCTATAGTTTTCATTTAATGTCTTTCTTAAGCTCTACTTCCACGATTTTTTTTCATATTTTTTGGACCTATGGTTCAAAAGTTAGAGGGGGGAGGGACACATTTTTTTTTCTTTCGGAGCGATTATCTCCGAATATATTCACTTTATCAAAAAATGTTTGTTGAAGACCCCTATTAGTTTTGAAAGACCTTTCCAACGATACCCCACACTGTAGGGTTGAAGCAAAAAATAATAATTCACCCCTACTTTACGTGTAGGGGAGGTGCCCTCAAAAAAAAAATTTTTTTAGACTTTATTGTACGACTTTGTCTGCTTTATTGATTTATATATCCATGCCGAATTTCAGCTTTCTAGCACTAACGACCACGGAGCAAAGCCTCGGACAGACAGACAGACAGACGGACATGGCGAAACTATAAGGGTTCCTAGTTGACTACGGAACCCTAAAAATCGGCAAATGTAATGGAAGTGTTCGCCGATAGAGGGCAGAGCTCGAAGCTGCAAAATATGGGCTGACAACGGTGGACGGAAGCAAGGTACGCTAACTTTCCACATGGTGCAGATTAAGATACTAACTGACCATGATGTTTTGTTAAGTACCTGCACCGGAGAGAGAGGGAGGAATCCCCCATGTGCCATGAGTGTGGCGCACCGGTGGACACGGCGCGTCATACTCTCGAGGAGTGCCGTACATGGGGACTCCAACGGACCACCCTTCAGGCAAAACGAGGAGCAGACCTTCCGTTGCCGAGCATTGTTAATGCCATGCTGGACAGCGAGGAGGCATGGAAGGCGATGGCCTCCTTTTGTGACGAAATTATGTCGCAGAAGGAGGCAGCGGAGCGTGCTCGCGGGACCCTGACGCGCATTCACTCCGATTATGGTGCCTGACCACCTGGCGCCCAAAATGTCTGCAGCCTACAGGCTGCCCACCGGGGCACACGCTTTTAATGCTGATAGCAACACTGCGGCACCCCATCTAAGGCGGAGCCGGCATTCGTTGGTGGTTTTAGATGGTAGTCCTCCACCGGTTAGTCCGTCATCGCTCCTGTTTTCCCCCGGACTAGGTGGCATGCGTAAACGCATTTCCCCAATGTAAAAAAAAACAAGAACCAAGCAAGCTAAAATATTATGTACAGAACTTTATTGTTTATACAACGTTCAAGCATGTTATAGTGACGTAAAAACAGCGAATTTTTCCTGGTATTTCCTTAACCCCATGTGCTAATATTGATACCGGAGCAAGTCATAGATTCTAAAATCGTGGTATAACGAGAGCGTAGCGAAGCACGAGGGTTAAACAAACTTTACAGAGTAAAACAAAATGTGGCCAATGACCAGAGTAGAGTTATATCAATATTTCTATTGGAGTTTCAGATAAAATTGTGGTTTTCAAGTGCAATTAGGACCATTCATAATTCATAATTCATAATTGACAATAAATCAATTATGAATAAATTATGAATTATGAATGGTCCTAATTGCACTTGAAGCATAAGGACCCTTCTCTGAAGGTAAGTCACAAATATTTCACCACACCAAAGCGAGGAAAATACTAACTGTCAACATTACTGATTCATGGCAGCTCGAAGATTGTGGTTCTAGGAGATTTAAATCTTTACAGCGCTAGTGCAAATGTAGAAAGGTATTTTCACTGCTTTACTAATGTTTGTAACGTGTCCCAATACAACACGGTGACCAATGTAAATGGAAGAATACTGGATGTAGTGTTGGCGAGCCAGGAGTTGAGTGGAACGGTGTGTGTGCGGCCCGCGGACTCGCATGAAATCCTATCCAAAATCGACGGGCACCACCCGCCTATTATAATCCATGCCCGTTATAGGTTCGTATCAAGTAGGGTTATTATGGAGCCATCTAACATAGGGGAACAGAACGACTGGAATTTTTCAAAGGGCGATTATTACCAATTATATTGCGACATTAGGGATACGGATTGGGAGCAACTATACAGTATTGGTTGCTCCGATGACGCTGTCCAGTTTTTTAATGACACTTTGTATAATGCTTTCGACCGCTGCATTCCAAAGAAAAAACGAAAGCACTCGTGTAGTCGTACCTATCCAGTCTTCTATACGAGAGCAATCATTCGTGACATAGAACTAAAAGCACGTCTCCACCGACAATGGAAAAGGTCGGGTAATAAACTAGTTTATGAGCGCTATAGTCAGCTACGTACAAAAATAAAAACGGACTTAATGGCAGAACAAAATAATTATATGAAGCACGTGTCTCAGCGATTATCTCATAATCCGGCTAAATTCTGGTCCTATGTAAATTCCTTACGATGCAAGGGAGGGATAGAGATGAGGGTGACGCGCGGGGATAAAGAACACTCTGGCGCTGAGGCCGCCGATGCGTTTGCGTCTCACTTTAGCTCCGTTTTTCTACCCGATGAGCCTGTCCTAGACCCACGGGTAGCCAGCACTAGCTTGCCAGTCGACGCTAGGTGTATTGATATTGGGGGCTTCACACCGAATGACGTAAGGAACGCAGTGAAAAAGCTAAAACCTAGGTCGGCGCCTGGACCGGACGCGATACCAGCTTTTGTGGTCAAGGGGTGTATCGATAGTCTGGTGGGTCCGATCGAGTTTATTTTCAACCTCATTCTTCATTCTGGGGCATACCCGACAGTCTGGAAAAGATCGAGAGTAACGCCGATTCCGAAAAAGGGATCTAAACTTAAAGTTGAGAACTATCGTCCTGTTGCAATTCTTAACGTTCTGGCGAAAACTTTCGAATCGGCGACACATTCTAAACTACTACCTCAATGTCAGCCTCACATCACCAGTACACAGCATGCATTTCTCCCGAGAAGATCGGTGGCCACAAACCTGCTTACTTTGACCCACATTTTATCTCGTGAGCTGGATAGAAAAGCTCAGGTGGACGTCGTCTATCTGGATTTTCAAAAAGCTTTCGATCGGGTAGATAATGACGTTCTTCTCTTAAAACTGGGGGCCATGGGCTTTACACCCAGACTTTTGAATCTGTTTGCGAATTATCTATCCGATCGGAAACAGTACGTAAAGTATGGTCCTTACGTTTCTGAAAGCTACCCCACGCGCTCTGGTATCAGTCAAGGATCGAACTTGGGACCGTTTCTTTTCGTACTGCTGATCAACGATCTACCTGTTAAGGTGCATCACTGCACATTGCTGATGTTTGCTGATGATGTGAAGTTGATTAAACCGATCCAAAGCCTAAGGGATTGTGAGGACCTGCAGCGGGACATAGAAGCGGTCCATTGAAAATAAACTCTATTTCAATGCCAGTAAATGTGAAATGATGTCATTCACCCGAGCCCGCGCGAGGCGCGAGGCGGCGCCGACATATCGCGCTCGGAGCAGGTACGCGATTTAGGAGTACTGTTTGACTCAGATATCACGTTTCGCGAACATGTACAGACCGTGGCTAAAACTGCGTATAAAAGACTGGGTTTCGTTCTGCGTAATTCGGCGACTCTTACTGTGGAAGCCACATGCGTGTTGTATGCGGCACTCGTACGCAGCATACTCGAAACGAATGCAGTGGTGTGGAGTCCGCATGAAAGTAAATATATACTTATGTTGGAGCAAGTTCAGAAGTCATATCTCAGGGCGTTATACAAAAAGATACACACCTATTATCCGTACATGTACCCTACTCTATTTCTGCAGGGACATCTAGGGTACGACTCGCTCCAGTTACGTAGGTTGCTCTCTTTAGCAAAATTCTCAATCGGTGTGATTAGAAACACAATTGATAGCGTAGCCCTTGTCGAGGCCTTCATGCGATTATTTGTTCCTAACTGCGTCACTCGCGCGCGGCGTCACCCGCTGTTAGCGGAACGCGGCGCGCGCACGCGGGCGCACGCACAGGCGCCGGTCGCGCGCGCGCACGCTCTACTCAACTCCGTGCTCGAGGCACACCCGGAGTGTGACTTGTTTGTGAGTGCAATCGGACGACTGATGACTGAGTGTAAGAGAGTGATAGAGCGAGAGATGCCTGTAAGTAGTATTATATAATGTGATTATGTAGATACTTTTGTACTCAATTACTGTCTCCCAATTTGTGCCGCTGTGGCTTTAGCTGTTAAGGTGCAATTGTAAACTGATTAAATAAATAAATAAACAAATAAACAATAAACAAATTACATATTCTGCTAGTAATATTAGTAGTAAATAGTTGAGCAATACACTTTTCGTCAGTCGCGACACTCGAGACATCTAGTGTTACGTGGCGGTACTGATAAATCCGCTTCTTGATGCTAGATGTCAATTACGAAATTAGTAATTGTTTTGGTAAGACTGATTGTTTGACTAATTAGCTACCTTTAGTTTCCTCTTGCTTTTTCACAGGAACTATTTCTATCTCAACCTTTTCTCTCTCACTCTCAACCGGCTCAGCCTTAATTTTCACCACTGGCAACGCAGGTTCCAGAGACTCCTCTTTCTTCACAACTTTGTTTATCTGTGGTTGGGGTTGCCATTTTTCTGCAGTGTACTTTGCTGGTGGCAGGTAAATATTTACTGTTTTCTTTTCTGTTAAATTGTACTTGTTTTTATTAAGTTTGGTATAGTTTTGAGGTGATGTTGAAGTTATTTCCTAAAACAGAAAGGAAATTTAGAAAAAAATCATCAATATCATCACCATTATAAATGTACCATTGAAGGCTGTCGCCTGTCAATGAAATGGACACACACACGCACACGCGCAAATTACAATATGAGATGCAGCATATTACTAAAAAAGCTATAATAAAAAAATTAAGATGTTTATTAAAATAAAAAACCTCTATGAAAAAACCATTACACGCAACCAATTTTTCTCATCCCTCATACAAAGGAATACTTCTAAAGTAGTGACATGAAAGTCACTCACAAACATAAAAAAGAGTTATACCGTAAAAACATGGAGGTGATACATTATTACCCGGTACTCTAGTTGCACGAGGCAGGAAGATTTCTGCATCTAATGATTCATATGGGTTGCTCACCTCAGCCAATCTCTGAAAGCTCTTCACCACCTGCTGTCGGAAAGTTTCTATCATCTTCAGGACATTGTGGCACTCCAAACACACTACTTTCTTAGATGGTTCAGCCTAAAACAAGGTGTTATATAATAAATAAGTATTAACTATAAAGAGCACTATATTGAGAGATAGGACCATAATTATTCGGAACTGATAGGGGCAATGGGATTGTAGCGTTTTTCCAAATAATTATTCTTAACTCACATATGTGAGGAAACACACACACAGAGATTATTGTGATCATTTATACATACAGATATTCTGCAGAGGTATTAATATCTTATACCTTTAAACGAGCAATTCTTGTATATATATATATTTCTGTGATCTCGGAAACGGCTCTAACGATTTCGTTGAAATTTGGTATATGAGGGTTTTTGGGGGTATACAATCGATCTAGATTAGTCTTATATTTGGGAAAACGTGTGTTTTCGAGTTTTCATGCGTTTTTCTTTCGACGCAGAATATGGTCGCTAATTTCGTTTTGCCGGCCACTGTCAGTCTGGTCCAGTGGGTTAAGGACGCGGACGGCTAGAAACGAGTGTTACGGGTTCGAATCTCGCCCGGTGAATAACTTTTGTTTCTTTTTTATATGTCCATATTTATATATAATTTTTATTGTTTTAGACAAGTTTAATTTAGTAAAAAAATGTAGTTAAGATTATCACCTATACACCACCATATTACAATAAATAGTTATAACCGAGCAAAGCTCGGTTGCCCAGGTACTAACATATTATAGTAATAACTGAAATTACTGAAACTATTATTAGAATCTTATTGGACTATTGAGACTACATTGTACTAATACACCAATGTGATATGTATTGTATAATGTGTAAATAAGTGAAGTCTTACTTTGTAAAAAAAAAACAGACAACCTGATCTTTTATCATTCAAGTATATTGGCAATTTAATCATGGTTGCATTGCCACAGGTCCTTAGAAAATTGTCAGCCAAAACTTACCACAGTTTTGTAGAAATTTTGCAAATATATTTCATGTTTACAAGTCGACAAGTTGATAAGAGGTACATTGGAATCCAAACAACATATACAAGCAAGCGTTTGCGACTGAATCGTCTGTGTTATATCTTGGTTGAGACCAAAATCTTTAAAGTTTAATAGTAAAAAACGCGACATTGTGTTTATTTACGAAGATATCACTAATTTCGCAATTACATTTTTGTTTCGCTAATGCACACAATAATCGTTTTAATAAACAAACGTCAAATGCGTCAAAAATATACTTTTATTTTTTTCCGGATTCTTTAGTATTGGCCAAAAGGAATTGAATTGTTCTTTCCAATTCGTGGTTCCTTCAAAACTTGGCGAGTCTTGTTTCGCCAAGTGTGTAATTGGTACACAGATATTCAAAAAATCATTGGTCTGTAGCGATGTGGAACGCATCCTTAAATAACTGTCAAAATTTCACCTACGTCGCGCTGTATTTTGTAAACTTTATCAATGTTATTTATCACGTTTACCACTAATTGCCGTTTTATTTACACATTACGAGATCTTGCTCAATTTATAACCAATCAATATCGGTGCTAATGCTATAAAACACAAATCTAGATAGTATAAAGTTACGTTTCATTGTTAAGTATTTAAGCTATAGAAAATGTGTTCAAATCGCCCATACAAGGTGTGCTACTGCTAGGTGCGTCATTGTTGGGTGTCCAGGCAGCTATTTATAACAAAAGCTGCCCCAATTTCTTCTAGAACGTAAGTGTAAATTGCTCTAATTAACTGTGAAGGTTACATGCTGCTATTCAACTTATGTTTTTCTTTTTAGATTTTTTTCTTGCACACAGCTTTGTGCTTATTATTTTTTCTTCTATGATGATACAATAGTTTTTTATGTGTTTGGGGGTAATAAAAAACATAACTATCTATTAATAGCATCAGTTATTGGGTTAGTAACTTAGTATAATAGATTACTCATATCTTAACTTTCAATGTCAATGCTAAGTGTTGTTATGTATTTAGTTTTCTGCCCGCGTCTATTAGTAGTTCATTTCAATTTACTCTCTATTCAGCTAACAAAGAAGTAACATTCGGTGATTATTGGTCAGTATGGAAAACATGAGGTGTCTTGGTGAGGTGTTTTTGGTGTCTGTGGTGGAAATAATATTACCTGTTTAAAGGGACCTCTTCCACCCTTTAGTAGTTTCAATAATTTCCGATTGGAAGCAAGTTTGTTTTGTTTTATTTGATTTGAATTAGCTAAAGATTTGTATGGTAAGTGCCTAGACTAGAGTATAATAAAATATTTATTAGTGATTTGATTGAACATGAATTAAATATAAATTAAAGTCTAATTAATTGTATAATTATAATCATTAATAACTTTGTTCAGGTTTTATTCATTTACAGCTTTTTTGTAGTTATCAGGTTATCAATGTCACTATTAAATTATTTTATTAATTTTAGATATAATATGCTTGTCTAATTTATTTTTAAACTGTTTCACATTTTGTGCTGAAACCACAACTTCTGGGAGTTTGTTCCAAGCCCTCATCATCCAGTGGAAAAGTGTTTGTATGAGTTACTGTGAGACCTAAGCCTTTCTAGCTTTAAGTGATGACCTCTCAGATGGTTGTTGTTGTTGCGCTGGAACATCTCTTGGAAATCCTTGAGGTCATAGTGCCCAGATAGTATTTTGTATGTCTCTATTAGTTCTCCTCATTCTCTGCAAATAAATCTGAAATTGATCTAGATTGAAATGAATCTGAAATTGTTAGTGTTGTATAGGTAAATAACTTTACCAAGGCCCTTTGTATTTTGGGGGTATGTAAGTCTAAGAAGAGATCATGCTCCAGAATTTAACAGCTGATGAAGAGGGCACTGCATGCCCATGTTTGGGGGTATGTAAAGTTATGCAAAGTGTAGTTACCGTAACCACAAAACATGGGCATGCAGTGCCCTCTTCATCAGCTGGTAAATTCTGGAGCATGATCTCTTTCTTAGACTTTACACATCTCATACAGTAGCGGAAAAAATATATCATACCTATTGCTATTTTTTGCAGGCATTTATTTGAAAATTTATGAAATTAGACTTTATATCACGTAAATAATGATTATATCACAACCATATATTTTATACTCGTGTCCAGGCGTGCTATCATTGTGCAAGCGATCCATGAGTTTACATACTTCTTGCTCATCCGTAGGTTGCAAAAAGAAGGTTTTTAAGTGTTTAATTATTCAATTAAACAATTGAAAGCGAATTCTACTAATAATTAAACCTAGATGTATCGATTTTTCGCCGTAAGCCTTCTGTTTAAAAATGAAATTGCATCATTACATTTTAATATTAATACCCACTGTTAAATCTTGTGCAAACTAATTATTAAAAAAAATTAACCCTAGGTAGTTTGATAGAATTGTCGTTTTCGCACCCCTGTATTGTAAATTTCATCAAAATTGCTAAAGTCATTTTTGAGAAATTTTAAAAATAATTATGCAAATGTATCTAAAAAAATATGATAGATAATTTGTTGCTATTTATTATAGCGTTTATTGCTGGAAACTAAACTGCACATTATTGTTTATTAGTTTTATCTGTGTGATGCGTGTCTTGTGACAAATCCTCTTCCAGCTTCTTCCATTTCTCTCTGTCGTTTGCTATTTTGAGCCATTCTGTTCCTCCAATTGTATTGATGTCGTCTCTCCGTCTTTTAAATTGGCCACCTTGCTTCCTTTTCCCGTCTGGTGGAGACCAATCTGTAATATTTTTTGTCCATTTTGTTCTGCTATCCCTTGTCATATGTCCTGTCCATCGCCATTTTAGCTGCCTTACTTTCTTAAGTATGTAAGTGTCTTCTACCTTTGTGATAGATCTTAAGTCCTCTGCTCGTTTACGGTCTATTAGCCTGACTCCTAGCATACTTCTCTGGCAAGTTCTAAGTTTTAGGAGGTGTTTCTGAGTCAACGCCCAAGTCTGACATCCATATGTTAGGCAAGGTAGAATACATGAGTTGAATAGTTTTCTCTTGGCTGTCACAGGGAAATGTTTGCTTTTGAGTACTTCTTTAAGGGACCAGAATCTATTCCATGTGGAGGCTACTCTTCTTTCTATTACGAGGCTTATTTGATTCCTAAAGGATGTTAATTGCCCCAATTTATTGCTACTGTATGTTGAATCAAATTTGTTAATACTTAATAGTGTTCCATTTATAGTGTGTTTGAAAAGAGAAGAGTCTTGGAATGTATTGGGCCCATACATGCCGACTCTTCTCTTTCCGCACAGACTCTAGCAATTTTAGAATCCCTTAAAAACATTCCACTGGACCAATTTCCACCTAACAGTTTAATATAATTTCAGAAAATGGAAACACTGCACAAAACAGACATAGTCAATGATACCCGACGCGACAACATGAACAACGAAGTGTCCTCGACGTCCAGTGATGATTGCAGCGCCATCACCAGCGTCAAGCTAACCAAATACTACAAAAATAACTACGTGTCGGCCATGTCTGACAACGAGACCGGACACAGGCCCCGCATGCAAGCACGGACTCACCACAAAAGCATGGGCAACATACACGACATCAGAGACGTCACCATGGTACAAAATAGCTTAAGCAACATAGACCTAAGTCTACACCGAGAAGAAATAAAGAAATTCGACTCACTACAAATACCCATAGTTGGTTACGAAGTCATGGAGGAACGAGCTAGGTTCACGATCTACAAGCTGAAGGTAGAAGATGACAAACGGGACCAGTCTTGGCTAGTATTTAGACGATACACTGATTTTGTTAGGTTATATTCCAGAATAAAAGCGGAGCAGCCTAATATTATGCTTCCGTTGCCTGGCAAGAGATGGTTTAGAGACAACTTTGATTCTGCGTTTCTAGAAGAGAGAGTAAGAGGTTTACAAGTATTTGTGAATGCTATATTAAAGAAGCTACCGAATCATCCGTTTGTGAGGGAGTTTTTTTGTCTCGATGAGCCTCCGCAGGTCTTTAGTTACCAGCCGGAGGTCCAAGCCGTGTACGGAGCCCTAGAGGACTCCATAATGACGCTGAAAATGCAGCTAAAGCAGAAGGATGCGACCATAATGCATTTGCAGAAGCGCGTGGCGCAGTTAGAGGGGCAGGTTAAGAACTGTGCCAGTTGTAGTACAAATGTTAATAATAATAGTATGTAATTTTGGTACCTGAAGCTTGCTCTAACGTTACGTTTAGTAGAATCGGACCAAGTGTGATTAGTGACCAAGGAAACTCTGCAGCGCAATACTTCGACTACCATAATAGTAGATTGTTAACCAAGGGATGAAAGACACTCATTTCTACCGGGGTACTTTGGTCTTCTAACGCAGTGAGAGCGTTAATAATCCGAGGATCGTAGTTAAACGCTGTTACTTTTCATTTCGAAAACGAGGAAAGTAAAATACATGTGTTTTTTTAACATGACAGTCTAATTTTTTATAGGATTTCTTGAACCTACAATTAACCATTTAGGTAAAAGTACTGTTATTTATGGGGAGGTCAATATCAGAATGGAAATTGTATAACAGATCCATTTAAACCAACATTTAAAAACTAGTGTTATTTTAAACGTCAAACTTATATGAACTTATGACGTATAAATAACACTTGCACTGCGTGTGCTATCAAAAACGTTGCAGATTTATCTTGGTCTAACTATATATATACACCGTGTTTTTTTAAATTCCGCTAACTCCGGGGTATAGGTAAGTACGCTTAAGGGAAAAAAATGGCATAGTTAATTAAAAAATAATAATAATAATAAAGTTATTAATAGCATATAGCGTTGTTGTAACACGGACATTACATTTAATTCAGCCAAACAATTGAAAACTGTGACATATCAATATCAATGTCATTTCGAACATCGATCGTCTGAGACAGTACTTAACTTTTGTTGCAAATGAATAAACTCGTAATAAACACTAATCAATATGTACACAGGCCCTAAGGCAAGTGTACACGCTCGTAAGGGCCGTATAAGAAAAAAATTAATGTTTGATTATCTCCGCAATGGAGTTAATTACAATACCGCTGTCTTTGAGAAAGTTACTTAATTTAAGCTCAGGAATGCACCCTTGAAATTAACGAAAATATACAAAACACGGTGCATATATGCATTGGCAATATAAATACCCGGTACTACATACTACTGGTCCGGTAGCTTGCTATGGTTGTACCAATGTACCGCATTTTATTTAAGATTCTCATTTTGTAAATTAGGAAATATTTAACAGGGTTTCGATATATCGATAAATAAGCCACAAATGTTCTATGTATGATTATGAATTGTTCTGTATGCTCATTCAATAGGGAGTATTATTGCAATATTCTGCCGCCAGAGTTCAGCGGTAGCACACATCATAAACCATAGAGTAACTTATACGTACTATCAAAGAGAATTTGAAATAGAGGTGCATTGTCACAGAAAATTTTGTAGCCACAGTAAATTTACTGCCATCTTTAGACACATGATTAAAACTTTTAGCATGCCATGTGACTTTGATCCTTATTCCTTTCTTAATTGATTGAATATCAAAAAGTGGCGCCATCGCTTGAAACGATGCCGCCATAGCTTTGGTCTTTGATCTATTAGATGGCGCCACTTTTTGTTATATAACAAATTTAACACATATCAGTGAATGGATAAGGAGCATAGTCAGATCTAAAAGTTTAAATCATGTGTCGAATAATGGCAGTAAATTTACTGTGGCTATAAAGTTTTCTTTGCCAATCCACCTCTATTTAAAATTCTCTTTGCTAGTGCCCGCCGCGCTAAGGACAACTATAGGTGTTATGGCGGACGCTGTCAAAGTAACCTTCACACTTTCAAGTAAGGTTTACATTAGCTCGCTTGCTCCCGCAACCTTGGCGTTTGAGTGATGTTTGTGTTGTAAACAAACCGCCTTATATTTATTAATAAGATATAATATGTGAAAACTTGTCAAAACACTGTTTTACCTTTTGAACCCTTTATGTCATAAACACAAACATCACTCAAACGCCAAGCTCCCGGTCGTAAGCGAGCTAATGTAAACCTTACTCGACAGTATGAAGGTTACTTTGACAGCGTCCGCCATGACACCTATAGTTGTCCTTGGCGCTGTGGGCACTAGTAACGACGACATTAGGTGTTCTTGGCGTTCAAAGGGAAGTCAAGTCAACGGCAGATAAATTCTCAAGTGGATCCCAACATTTAAAAAAGTTACTCTACCAGGGGTTCTCAAACTTTTTGGTGACTGAACTCTTTTGGAAAGCGAAATATTTGATGGGGACTTAAATTAATTTTTTTTGTTTGTCACTGTGGACGAGAGATGGTTTTTTTTTACTCGCAGAACTTTGAGAATGGTTGTAATTAGCTTTGGAAAAATACGGAAAAATTTCCAAACGAGTCGTTTTTTTC
This sequence comes from Cydia pomonella, assembly GCF_033807575.1. Classification (NCBI taxonomy): domain Eukaryota; kingdom Metazoa; phylum Arthropoda; class Insecta; order Lepidoptera; family Tortricidae; genus Cydia; species Cydia pomonella. The sequence goes on from NC_084729.1 coordinate 2,668,741, forward strand.
GAAAATTTCAGTTACAATACTTCCGAAAAAAACTAATAAAGCCGAAAAAAACAACTTTTTTTTTAACTTTTGTTTTGTTCCATATGAATTTCATTGGGAATTTAAACAGGAAGGTTAAGGTTGCACGTCTAATGTGTTAGTTTCTGGCATTTTATATATTTGTCACTGTCATCAGTCATCACTCATCAGTGGCATTGTGTATGATATTTCTGAATAAAACAGGAAAAAACCGAAAAAAATCGAAATTTGGTAAAATTCCCGAAAAAATCATTTTATTTTCTCCGGAATTTTCATCCCTAGTTGTAATATAGCAACTTTTACTAACTACCTGAGATAAGTGATAGATCTATAATAGAACATCCGCTTCGATATAATGAGTCTGCAATTAAGCAATATTAGTACAAAATATAAATTAACTTAAATCAAACATGAGTAGGTAAATTACAAAAAATTGTAAACTAGGTCCATAATTGGTACTGAAGTCGGAAAATTATTTCCTGTTAAAATACAAAGAAAGTAGTAAATTAATTTTATTAATTGTTAACTTAGTGACTTGATTTTCTTTTACACCTTAGTACAATTTTGTACTTGTATATTCAACAATAAAAAAAAAATATTGTAGCTAACTTATATTAAAAAACTGTCAAATATATATGTATATAACTTACCTATATAAAAGACATGTGTCATTCACGAGTGAGTGATTTAAATGAACTATATCTTTTGATTGAACTCAGTCACTCTTTAACTCACTGATGATTTAACTCATCTATCTCTGTGTTCCTGGTTCGCTCTTTCCCACTCACGATTCGAATGATCCGGCCGAGTGTGACGAGCGAGTGAGACGATGCGAATATATGTTTCTGGATTTTAAATAGTATGTACAGTAAGCTGCAGAGATAACTGACCCCCTGCACGGAAATGTGTTTGCAGGGGGGTCAGTTATCTCTACAACTTATACGGTTTTGGTACAAAATTATCTCACTAGGCGCTCGATATTCCGGCAGGTAGTGTTTCCGTTGACCTGCTCTATAATTCGGGAGTTTAAAATACAGTCGAACGCCGGATTACCGATCGGTTGCATTGTTCGTTTGACCTTGACGGCCACATGTTTTTATTAGGTCATTTCCAATAAAACTTCACTAATCCGGTACCTTCTACAATCCGGCAAAGGGGGGAGAATCGAGTGCCGGATTACCGAGCGCTGACTGTATTTATTTTAGTGTGTGACATTTAACATTTAATTTAATTTTCTCATTAACTAAGCCGTGGGTGCGTAGCCAAGATGACTCCGTAGCGAACGATACGGCCCTCTCTCTCTGTCACTCAGATATTAGCGCGCCAAACATATTGGCGTCTCATTCGCCACGGAGCGTAAGCGATTGGCATCTTGGCAAAGCCCTCTGATATTTAAATTATTGTTTTTATTCTTGACGACCAGTTTGGCCTAGTGGGTCCCGAGTTCAAATCCTGGTAAGGGCATTTATTCGTGTGATGAGCATGGATATTTGTTCCTGAGTCATGGGTGTTTTCTATGTATTTAAGTATTTATAAATATTTATATATTATGTATATCGTTGTCTAAGTACCCTCAACACAAGCCTTATTGAGCTTACTGTGGGACTTAGTCAATTTGTGTAATAATGTCCTATAATATTAATTTATTTATTTATTTATATTCTACTGTATAAAAAATCCATGCTGCCTGGTGCAAACATTGAATAAATGTATTATATAACCAAAAATGTGAATAATTTACTGTTATGGTATTTTGTGAATAAGTTTATTATATTATTACTTTCATAGGTGCTACATGTCACTGATATATTTAGCATTTACCTATAATGTTGCATTTTTACACATAGCAAATATATATTGATTAAGATGCGTAAAATCATAGATTAATATAAGTAAAGAAAGAGTGGAGAACTTCATACATAAGTTTTCTTACCAAACGCGAGCTAATCGTAGTTGACATCTAGCGTCAAAAAGCGGAATTTATCAGTACTGCTACTTGACAATAGATGTCGCGACGAAAGAAAACTAATGCTCAACAATTTTCAGCTAATATTATAACCGGATTAACCGAAACTCTATTTTCAACTTCTGCTTGTAATAGGGAGCGTGCATGAACTGTAGAAGGCAGCACAGGAGCCGTCAGATTTTTTTGAGCCTTATTTGTATATAGAAAAAGATCTTTCTACATCCACTGATGTGAGTGGAGTGAAATGGATATACAATATATTTATATTATCTAAGGAAGCTTGCTTTAATACTAGATGAAACTTTTTTCTCACTTAAGCAGAAAGCTGTGCAAAATAGATTAATCACAATCCGTAGATTGCGACGTGACGTGAAGGCAGCCGAAATAAAATAATTTAATTTATAATTATTAATTACAATTAATCATTTATAATTATTTTATACACACAATATCATTAAATGACAAGGTATGTCCATGTTATGCAAAAACTGAAAACAGCTCACCCCCGCCGATCTCTGGTGACATCTGGTGTCAAGTAGCGGTACTTATAAATCCACTTATTGACGCTAGATGTCGACTACGAAATAACTCGCGTTTTGGTAAGAACACTGATTTATGGAGTTAGGTACCACTCTTTCTTTACTTATATTTCTTTAGGTAAAATCTTAGACAAATTCGTGTTAGGAATTTGACAGGTAAACGAGATGGCGCTGTACAGCTCCATACATTTTGCGGTAACTCGGATTTTCAAAAGTTGTCGTATCACAACTCAGTGACAGCTAAACATGGCGCAGTACAGCGCCATCTGTTTTGCATATAGCATATACAAGTAATAACAAAAATAGTGGGGATCATTAGGAAAAAGTGGAAGAAAAAATTATTTGACGTGAAATATTTTTGGCCTTTGTATGGAGTAATGGTTATAGTATATTTATGTAAGTTTATTACCATTAGTATATATTATTTATCGCTATTTTTGCTTGTTTTAAGTTACTTATTCTGTTTTTTTTTGTTTAATGCCTGCACGTACTACTGTTTCTGTTTAGCCTGATGGTTGACTGGTAGAGAATGCCTTTAGGCATTAAGTTCGCCATTTGTACTTTATTTGTTATATTGTGCAATACAGTTTAAATAAACAAATAAATAACGGCCGACTTGGGCGTCCTGTCCCATGGGAAAACATTTTTTTTTTGGGCCAAAATTTTTTTCTTCTTTTTTCTAATCCCAATATTTAAATAGATCCCCACTATTTTTGTTACATCCTGTAGATAATTATTTAATAGAGTCAGACCAAGATAAGTTGGCAGCGATTTTGACAGCCCGGACAGTGCAAGTGTTGTTTTAAACGTCAACCTTGTATGAAATTATGACGTTTACTTACACTTGCACCGTCTGGTCTATCAAAATCGTTGCCAACTTATCTTGGTCTGACTCTAAGAGAGTGTAATGTGTACACGCGTTTTATAAAAGGCTTACTTTGTAATGACTTAAACAGGGAAAAGTGAGAGAGTTGCATTAGTTTTTATGAGAACCTGTCAAATTAACCGGTTTAGAAGAATAAAAACCGGTTTCTTCCTATGTCGGTGTCTTTGTTTACACACACCACCAGGCCGACCAACGGTTGCGTCGCTCGTCGAATAAACCGGTTTTTTAGGTTACAATAAAGTTCTTAAAACGTTCGCGTTCGTATAAAAGTTGGGTGGAAAAACGAAATAAACCGGTATTTACCGCTATTTTAAAAACCGGTTCCCAGCCTTGGGTGAAACCTATGCGCTATCTTAAGAAAGTTCATCATGTCGTGTTCCCTCCCTGTCACACTTACGTACGAATTTACAAGTGCGACAGAGGCAATACGTCGAACATGGTCCGCGGTAGGCCCTTAGCGTGTGCGGTGTATAATTTATCACAGAATAAATAATATCGTACAAAAATGACGCTTCCTAGACAATCGAAGTTTGACAGCGGTTCAGGGACGAAATAATGCTGTTCTTTTCTAATGTATGGCACTATCCCTTTCGGGCATTTAGGGATATCAAAATTCAAGTCACTATCGTATCTGTGGTTGTGCATGCAAAGGGACGTCAAGTTGCGCCAACCCTAATTATTGCTCGGAGCACTGCTGAGCCGAACGGAACCGAGAATGCCCGAAAGGATCTGTGTCGCCCCCTGATTTTTATTAAGTTTGATTAGTGAGTAGGTAAATTAAACTGAATGTACAAGCAATAATTATCATAAGATGTGCCTTAGCTTATGTGTTTTAAATGTATTAAATGACAATTTGTCAATAAATAAGATTTGATTGAACTTAAACTTGTTTTTATTTTATTTGGGTATGTACTACTTCCTCGCGTTGTCCCGGCATTTTGCCACGGCTCATGGGAGCCTGGGGTCCGCTTGACAACTAATCCCAAGATTTGGCGTAGGCACTAGTTTTACGAAAGCGACTGCCATCTGACCTTCCAATCCAGAGGGTAAACTAGGCCTTGTTGGGATTGGTCCGGTTTTCACCGAAAAGCGACTGTTAAATATCAAATGATATTTCGTACGAGTTGGTACGAGCCGGGGTTTGAAGTGTTTGAACCCGCGATCTCCGGATTGCAAGTCGCACGCTCTTACCGCTAGGCCACCAGCGCTTCTTTTATTTGGGTATATACGATTGGTAAAATCATAGACTAGCAGTCATTAAAAATAAATCATCATTTCCATCAAAACAAGCATCATCATCTGGTCCACTTCATCAAATTGGTGGTTTTCGAGAGAAAATGCTCGAGTTGCATAAGAAAAATCCACGATTTTCACAGACATCTCTTCTAAATACCTAAAACTGTGTTCCTCGTTGTCTCCAGAATACGAATTAACCGGTTTTCGTTTATGGACGGGGGGACGGGTTGAAAAAAGGGGGGAAAGATGGCGGCCGACCATCATTGATATTTGTTCACATCTCGAGTTCTATGGGACCGATCGGATCGTGTGAGGTGTCGTTTGAAAGAATATTAATCGTGCTATTATTGTTTCCTAATAACCGAAGTGATAACTGTAGTCGTTTACAAAATATTTGAAAATGTGATTTTTTACCGTGCATGGATGACAAGTACTGATGAAACATGCTTCTAACTCTATAAATTATAACTTGATCGCAATTAATGTTATTACAAAATATACGACACATTTCATTAGCTTTCCAAAAACATAGGTTTTATTGATGTATGACATTTTATAACCAAGTAATGATGATTTTTGTTCAGCATGGGTCACTATACACTCACTACTGGCCGTCATATAAATGGCGGCCGACCGTCCCGTCGTTGACTTAATTATTTCTCGGGTTCTATTTCATTTATCAATTCGTGATAGATGTCATTTGAAAGTATATTGAACGTACTATAATTGTTTTGTAAAATCTGTAGTCGTTTACAAAATAATTGAAAATATATGTTTTTCCCCGTGCATGGATAGCGTAAGTACTGCTTAGACATGCTTCTAACTCAGTGGTTGTTAACCTTTTCAGAGGTCAGAGCCCCTAGTGTAAATTTATTCGATACCGAAACGTGACGTACGCGTTTCAATTCAATTCAATTCAAATATACTTTATTCATGTAGGCCTAGCAACAAGCACTTATGAATAGTAAGACAGTATTACATATAATTATCTTAATCTAATTATCAGAGCAATTTATTGATGTTGTAAATATTATTCCATATATAATATTAATGAATATAATTCATAGATCAAATTTAATACTAAAACTTTCACAAAATATAGTCATACAAAAAAAAAATGTATAAAAAATACTAGTCTAGATTGTTTCTAGAATAAATTCTAAATGTCAAACAAATATAATAAAAACAACAAAGGAAATACATGCATTGGAATATCCATTTCATCATCATTATTCAAATATAATAAATAATTAATCATTTCGAATCACAATTAATCCCACGTTGTTTTATCATTCATGTAGTCGTGTGTGGTATAATAAGCTTTAGAAATAAGTTTACGCTTTACATGATTCTTAAATTTATTAATTGGTAACTCAGTAATATGGTTTGGAAGTTTATTATAAAATCTCACACAATTACCCATGAATGATTTTTTAATTTTATGGAGCCGAGTGAAGGGCACGGCGAACTTATGTTTATTTCTAGTATTAATATTATGAATGTCACAATTTTTCTTAAAATCGGCAATATTTTTATGCACATACAGAATATTCTCATAAATGTATTGACAGTGCACTGTCATGATGTCAATTTCCTTAAATTTATCTCTCAGTGAGTCTCTATGGTTCATTTTATATATTGCTCGAATAGCCCTCTTCTGCAGAACAAAAATGGTATTTATATCTGAAGCACCACCCCACAGTAAAATACCATATATATGACATAATGCTATGGAAGTAACTAAAATATACTAATCGAGCTGTTTTTACATCAGTTAACTGACGGATTTTGCTTACTGCAAAAGCTGCAGAACAGTCTATTCGAAAGATTAGCAATATGGGGACCCCACTGGAGTTTAGAATCTAAAGTTATACCAAGAAAAAACTGTACTATCAACTAATTCCAATTCCTCATCCTTCACAATGACACTTGTTTTTACATGCCTTACATTACTAGTGACAAACTTAATACATTTAGTCTTATTTTCATTTAACAATAAATTATTAACATTGAACCAATTTACTACTTTTGAAATAGCATCGTTTACATCATTGTAAGCTTGTTGCTGTCGTTTGACTTTGAAAATAAGTGAAGTGTCGTCTGCAAACAATACTATATCATGGTGGGTCTTTACAAGGAATGGCAAGTCATTTATGTAGATAAGGAACAGGAAAGGTCCCAATATTGACCCCTATGGTACACCCATAGAGACCAATGACCCCGGTGATCGCTGTCCATTCACATCGACCCTTTGTATTCTACCATTTAAGTAGGACTTAAGTAAATCCAGTGCCGCTCCTCTAACTCCATAATAGTTTGCGTTAAGTGTCATTTTTTGTATGGGATATTGAGTTTCCGAAACGTCCCGCTTGGCGCACTGTTTCTAAATCCCATACAAAATGAGACTTAACGCAAACGCGCACGTCACGTTTCGCTATCGAATAAATTTACACTAGCCCTATGCCTAACTAGGGAATTCAATTTTACCCCTCCTCCCAATAATTATCAATAATTCTTACAGGTCATTTTTTATATTTAATTGAGCTTATTACCCCCCGTAAAATAACAGTTTTACCCCAGGTTAGGAACCGCTGTCTAACTCAGAAATTATAATTTTACCGTAATTTTATGAGCTTTCCAAACACATAAGGTAACATGTAATGATGAATTTTATTCAATATGGGCCTTGCGCGCCGTCATATGTGACATTATCTATGAAAAGGGACCTTATTGTCGATGGCGCTTACGCCGCACTGTGTAGCGCGGCGTTGTTTATAATATGGGAGCATCGTTGATAATGGCACATGGCACATATAAATGGCGACTGGCCGTCGTTGATTATTCATCATTCTTCGGGTTCTATTTTACTGATCAATTCGTGATGGATACCATTTGCAAGCATATTAAATGTAAAGATAATACTCGGTTGTTTGAAATCTTAGGCGCAAAATTAACTATTTTAAAAATATTTAAGAAAATGTGAAGAACATCATTACCTAAGTTTGCTTAGTGATCGAAATAATTTGAGAAAGAGATAATATAGAAAATATAGCGTGAATTTTTTCGGAATAACAATCAACAAATTATTAATTAGCTCTCCAAAAATAAATATATTGTTACCCTACAACTATAAACATACAATGTGCTACACCAGCCACTGAAATTGGTGTGAGTACACGTTGTATAGGTTGTAATACTTGTAATATGGCAATTAGCCACTTTTAGTATTTAGCAGTAACACACTGGTTTACTGCGACATAAACGCATATTGCTTGTGTCAGCGCAACCTAACGTGTATATATAGGCAGGCTTTTACAGAATATACGTTCTTATTTCGACGACCGGTTTGGCCTAGTGGGTAGTGACCCTGCCTACGAAGCTGATGGTCCCGGGTTCAAATCCCGGTAAGGGCATTTATTCGTGTGATGAGCATGGATATTTGTTCCTGAGTCATGGGTATTTTCTATGTATTTAAGTATTTATAAATATTTATATATTATATATATCGTTGTCTAAGTACCCTCAACACAAGCCTTATTGAGCTTACTGTGAGACTTAGTCAATTTGTGTAATAATGTCCTATAATATTTATTTATTTATACTATGACACATAAGGTGTTTCACTACTACTCCCTGGACCCGCTCGAAACAATATTAACAAGATACACTCTTATTATTTGATCTAACGTTTATAATATAGGCAGGCTTTTACGTTCTTATACTATCACAAATAAGGTGTTTCACTACTTCACCCTGGACCCGCTCGAAACAATATTAACAAGATACACTCTTATTATTTGAAGGTCATACTGAACAACTTTTACTATGAGACTTACCCCGAAATCACGTTAAAAAAATTGACTCGCCCATACAAGATATATATTTTTTTAAGGTTTCGAGCATTTGTGTGTAGTATATTGCACACTTTCGTTGTTTTTTTTTTACATATTGCAATTTAATGGACGAACGTCATTGGCCTTCTTTTATGTAAGCATTTATATGTTTAGTTATATTTACGGCTGTTATCCTGAATACTAATAAAATAAATAAATAAACATCAGCCAGACAAAATGTACGAGAGAGTAATTTTTTTCGCGATTTCGTGGTTGGTCCCATAGTAAAAGTTGCTCATTAGGATCTATACAACGTATACCCATCCCACATTCAGTGGCTGGTGTAACACGTTGTACAATTTCGTCATGCCATAACCAATTTCGTCAAGCAAATACAAATGACGCGGCAGACGCCTCGATAGAACAGTACATTTACATATAATTTCGTTCACTGCTCAAATGAGGCAAAATTTGATGAGGGGGAAATTTGATAGAAATGTACATATACGCAATGCGACAAAATTAAAAACATGTTTTAAGATGAATATAATTTGGTCGGGTTCATTGTTACCCAGCATAAAACTAAAGAGAATTTGAAATAGAGGTGGATTGCCAAAGAAAATTTTGTAACCACAGTAAATTTACTGCCATCTATGCATTAATTGCCATCTATGCATGCGTAAATTTACTGCCATTATAGTTCCAAGGAGTTGACAAGAATTATTGCGAATAACAATCTAAATTACATATACTGATTTCATACACGTAAAGAATCTTGTCTAGACCAAATTTTATCAAATGTTTCCGAAGCTGAAAGTAATATTTTGGAATTGGGCTTGTCGGACCACGAAACTGCACAGACTCTGACTTTTTCAGTTAGCAACATAGAAAAAACACGTTTGTGCTTGTATAGTTATAAAAGAGATTACAATCCAGAAAATATACTAAAATTTCGTGAATGCATCAGTAGTTTATCTTGGTCTGACGTTTATGACAAAAATGATGTATCCGTCGCTTTCAAACAGTTTCATGACACATTTACTCTCTTTTATAAGCTATGTTTCCCTGTAAATAAGATCCGAACAACTATTAACAATAATTCCATATGGTTTACAAAAGGAATTAAGAAATCTATAACAACAAAGAGACGGTTGCGATTCAGATATTACATGCAGTCTAAAAAAACATGGTAGCCATCTGCAAACCAAAATAAAATATAATAATTATTCCAAACTGTTGAGACGGTGCATACACCAAGCTCAAAAGATCGCGCACGCGACCTTTATTAACAAATCTAAAAACACATGCAAGGCTACATGGGACGTAATTAAAAATGTGTCCAACAAAACTCAGTTAAACGATTCAAATTTAAAGAAAATACTTATTAATAATAATACAATTCTTAATCCTACTGAGATTGCAAATTCCTTTAATAATTATTATATAAATTTGACAAATTCTAATTCTAATAATAAAAGTAAACCTGATATCTCTTTGGTAAATGCATGTAACGCCACCATGTTTTTGTCTCCGACAGATGATTATGAAATACGTAAAATAATTAATAACCTGAATCCAACTAACTCTGCTGGCTTTGATGAAATTCAAACCAGGATAATTAAATCATGTAAAGGAGAAATTGCAGCTGTTCTAAGCTACTTAGTAAATTTATCGTTCACAAATGGTGTATTTCCAGAAGTCTTAAAAATAGCGTTAATAAACCTCTGTACAAGAAAGGTAACAAAGAATGTGTCGAAAACTATAGGCCAATCTCACTTCTTCCTGTTATTTCAAAAGTATTCGAGAAGGCATTTCAACTACGCTTGATGTCATTTCTTAACAAGTTCAAAATCATAAAGGATGAACAGTTTGGATTTCAGAGAGGTAAATCTACAACGTTAGCAGCCTTTACCTTGACAAACAATATCCTTGGCTATATGAACTCGAGTATGCCAGTAACCGCTATTTTTTTCGATATGAGCCGAGCTTTCGATTTTGTTTGTCACGAAACGCTATTGGTCAAATGTGAGAAGTATGGTGTAAGGGGAGTAGCGAATAAATGGCTCCAGGACTACTTGCACGCTAGAAAACAATTTGTGAAAGTAACCCAAATTGATTCTGCAAATACAGTAATGTCGTACAAATCTTCTACTATAATAAATAATGTAGCTGTTCCCCAAGGGAGTATCTTGGGGCCTCTACTTTTTATTCTATATATTAATGATTTGCCAAATATAACTGATCATAATTGTACACTTTTTGCTGACGATTTGTCTATTGTTATACCATGTAATGATAGCAGTACCTATAACAATGACATAAATATGACAATTTCAAATATAACTACTTGGTTACGCAATAATAACTTAAATTTAAACATTAATAAGACGACATTTATACAATTTATAAACAAAAACGGCAATAAACAACCCCTGACAGTAACCATTGAAGATAAAAATCTAACAGAGTCCTGTCATACCACATTTCTAGGCTTATGCTTGGACGACAAATTCTCTTGGAGCGAACATATTAATAATTTATGTAACAAAATAAATTCATTTGCATACGCTTTATGGAAACTATCAAGAGTTAGTACAAGAGAAAACTGCCATCCAAGCTTATCATGGATATATTGGCTCCCTTCTAAGATATGGAATCCTTTTATGGGGTAACTCAAGTCATACAACACAAGCATTGATAGCCCAAAAAACAATGTGTAAGGGCCATTTGTAATATAGATATCTTAACATCTTGTAAGCCGTTCTTTAGAGATTTAAAACTGTTGACAGTGCCAAGCATGTACATATACGAAGTTTGTTTATTTGTAAAATTACACCCAGACCTTTTTAGTAAAAAAGGGACGTATGTGAATTTAATACGAGGTACCCAAATCGTCTTGTAATTCCGCCTAAAAAGACGCAATTGTATGGGAAAAACGCTTATTGTATGTCAGTTAGTATTTACAATCAATTGCATGATGACATTAAAGAATTGCCACTTAACTTATTTAAATCTAGACTTAAAAAATGGCTCATACAAGAATGCTTCTATTCTATTAATGATTATTTTGATTATTATAAGTCGTGATTTTATTATTTAAGTTTTTATATAAACATTTCAATATTGACATTGTAAATATCTAGTTGTAGTATCTTAGATTTATGTTTTATGGTTTATGTTTTTTTTTGTTCCTTATTGTTATATTATATTATTTTTTGTGTTATTTTGCATGCCAGTTGCTGGTAAAATGTGTGTTTCCTATGATTAATGTAAATAACTTATGTACCACATTTTATGCGGAATAAATGATTTGATTGATTGATTGATTGATTGATCTTTCGACACATGATTAAAACTTTTAGAGCGCCATTTGACTTTGATCCTTATTCTTTCCCTGATATGTGTTAAATATGTTAAATATCAAAAAGTGGAAATGGTGGTGGTATAACTATTATTCATGGTGGCACTAAAAAAGTGAGACGCTGACAAACAATAATAATGATTTTTTCTGCTACTCCTACTGAGAGATACATAAGACTATCCCTTTCGGTCATGTCGCCCCCCCCCACCCTCTTGTCTGATGTCTGATTCCTTGACATTTTCGTTTGTCACTGACGAAAGTCCTCAACAAACTAGTTCTCATTTTCCTCTGGATATAGGGAGCGTGCATGAACTGTAGGAGGCAGCACAGGAGCCGTCAGATTTTCGGCGCGGGCGTAAATGTGAAGTTTATTGTTCCGATGTAGCCCACAAGTTGGCAGAACCGACTATGCACAAGAAAACACATGACGTGTAAATGTATATGTTTATGGTTCCGATTCAGGCCACAAGATGGCAGAGCCTCCAACGCGCACGGTCCCTATTAACATTATTGAAAATATTTTACCACACTGTAATGTATATCAACGTGCTATGCTCTACGTTTGACTTATTTTCGAATTTATAATTATTATAAGAGTAAAGAGCATTTTAAAGTTTGTACCTATCAAATCTGTTTTTCGCGCCAAATTTTTACCATATTCGAAAATCAACAATCAAACCCGTCAAACGTAGGGGTACAGCTACGGTTAATGCACAAGAAATTATGTAAAAATATTTCCCATACAAAATAAAAATAAAAATTGTTTATTTCAGACATATAAGTGTCCCTAGAAGTATTAGTGAAACTTAAAGAAATTAATAAGACTATGTTAGTTCATTTACATACTAAGTATAATGAAAAACAAAAGTTTAAAAAAATGGGAAACATTCCATTGCCAGAAGTAAGCAGTGAAAATAATTTATTCACTACTTGGTCCTACCAATGACCAACATCAATCCAGTACTTTGTTAGCGGGCAGTCCAGGCGCTCCGCCAACACCCTCAGCATACAGTTGCTGCTGCCACGCACTCGCTTTAGCATCGAGGCAATTCTTTTCCGCCGTATGGCGAAAAAGTCATCCGCCCGTGCCTCGGCAAACATGCCTGATGCACTGCAGTGCTTTGGCATCCTCAGCAGCATCCTGAGGATGTTGTTGTACTGCACCCTTAAGGTGTTATAGGACCTCTGAGTAAAGCTTACCCACAGGCTGCACGTGTAAAAAGTTTGTAATGTCAATATTCAGAGAGGAAAATACTACGTTTGTATGGAGAAGCGGAAGTCCCCTTTTCTTTTAAGATGTTATTTGCTATGACGATTGCATTTACTTTTTGCAGTAGTAAATGAACCTTTTATATAACTTATTAGAACCGCCTTGTAGTAAGTAAGCATTTCTTTGAGAAACATTGTGTCTACGACAACAAGTGACCCATTGTAGGTTCAAAAGGTTAAAAATATGTATTGAGGACTTGTATATTGTAATACTTATTCGAGAAATAGGACCTGTGTGTCAAAATAATACAATTTACTTAGGAACATATATAGCATTTATTTTTTACGTTTTTACATTGCTCAATATAAATAAATATAGTCTATGTCTTGAAATAAAATGATTTAAAATTCCGTTGTTTGTCGTTCGTTTTTCGTGCATCGTAACTGTGTTAAAATGGGTTATTTTATTATAGTCGCTTAATTCAATTTAAAACTGAACTCCAATCTGGCGGCGGACGTTCCATGGGATATCTTCGATGCTGTCGTAGCATACACAGACCTTCCCATGGCCTGGCTTGCCGGGTCTGATCGGGTGGCCCGGTCTACTTGGAGCGCCTGATGGGCCTCCCGGAGCGCCTGGTCCACCGGGAGCACCTGGTCCTCCTGGAGCGCCTGGTCCGCCTGGAGCGCCTGGGCCTCCCGGAGCGCCTGGTCCACCTAGAGAAAACACATGAATGTAAATAGCCGCGAAATGATTTTATAACAAATGTTTGTGTAATAACGTATATCAATGCTAGCGGCGCCGTTTGAACTTATTATCCTCCATAAGATTTGGCGAAGAAAACCCCACAAAGTTAGGGCAGAAACAGTCGTGCGCGTACCTGGTCCACCCGGAGCGCCTGGGCCTCCCGGAGCGCCTGGACCTCCTGGAGCGCCTGGCCCACCTGGAGCGCCTGGGCCTCCCGGAGCGCCTGGTCCACCTGGAGCGCCTGGTCCACCTGGAGCACCTGGACCTCCTGGAGCCCCTGGTCCACCTGGAGCGCCTGGTCCACCTGGAGCGCCAGGGCCTCCCGGAGCGCCTGGTCCACCTGGAGCGCCTGGGCCTCCTGGAGCGCCTGGTCCTACCGGAGCGCCTGGGCCTCCCGGAGCGCCTGGTCCACCTGGAGCGCCTGGTCCACCTGGAGCGCCTGGTCCACCCGGAGCGCCTGGTCCACCTGGAGCGCCTGGTCCACCCGGAGCACCTGGTCCTCCTGGAGCGCCTGGGCCTCCAGGAGCGCCTGGTCCACCTGGAGCGCCTGGTCCACCAGGAGCGCCTGGGCCTCCCGGAGCGCCTGGTCCACCTAGAGAAAACACATCAGTGTAAATGCGGGCGAAATCGTCTAATAACAAATATTTTGTATTGCCCACATAATTAGGGTAGCACCAGTCGTGCGCCTACCTGGTCCACCTGGAGCGCCTGGTCCACCCGGAGCGCCTGGTCCACCCGGAGCGCCTGGTCCACCCGGAGCGCCTGGGCCTCCAGGAGCGCCTGGTCCGCCAGGAGCGCCTGGGCCTCCCGGAGCGCCTTGTCCACCTGGAGCGCCTGGTCCACCTAGAGAAAACACATGAATGTAAAGTAGCCGCGAAATGATTTTATAACAAATGTTTGTGTAATAACGTATATCAATGCTAGCGGCGCCGTTTGAACTTATTATCCTCCATAAGATTTGGCGAAGAAAACCCCACAAAGTTAGGGCAGAAAACAGTCGTGCGCGTACCTGGTCCACCCGGAGCGCCTGGGCCTCCCGGAGCGCCTGGACCTCCTGGAGCGCCTGGCCCACCTGGAGCGCCTGGGCCTCCCGGAGCGCCTGGTCCACCTGGAGCGCCTGGGCCTCCTGGAGCGCCTGGTCCACCCGGAGCGCCTGGGCCTCCCGGAGCGCCTGGTCCTCCTGGAGCGCCTGGGCCACCTGGAGCGCCAGGGCCTCCCGGAGCGCCTGGTCCACCCTGGAGCGCCTGGGCCTCCTGGAGCCCCTGGTCCTCCTGGAGCGCCTGGGCCTCCCGGAGCGCCTGGTCCTCCTGGAGCGCCTGGTCCACCTGGAGCGCCTGGACCTCCTGGAGCGCCTGGTCCTCCTGGAGCGCCTGGTCCACCTGGAGCGCCTGGGCCTCCCGGAGCGCCTGGTCCACCTAGAGAAAACACATTAGTGTAAATGCGGGTGAAATTATTTAATAACAAATAGTAGAAAACCTTACAAAGTGAAGGCAGCACCAGTCGTGCGCGTACCTGGTCCACCCGGAGCGCCTGGTCCTCCTGGTGCGCCTGAGCCTCCCGGAGCGCCTGGGCCTCCTGGAGCGCCTGGTCCACCTGGAGCGCCTGGACCTCCTGGAGCGCCTGGTCCACCCGGAGCGCCTGGGCCTCCCGGAGCGCCTGGTCCACCCGGAGCGCCTGGGCCTCCCGGAGCGCCTGGTCCACCTGGAGCGCCTGGTCCTCCTGGAGCGCCTGGTCCTCCTGGAGCGCCTGGGCCTCCCGGAGCGCCTGGGCCTCCCGGAGCGCCTGGACCTCCCGGAGTGCCTGGTCCACCCGGAGCGCCTGGTCCTCCTGGAGCGCCTGGTCCTCCTGGAGCGCCTGGGCCTCCCGGAGCGCCTGGGCCTCCCGGAGCGCCTGGACCTCCCGGAGCGCCTGGGCCTCCCGGAGCGCCTGGTCCTCCTGGAGCGCCTGGGCCTCCTGGAGCGCCTGGTCCACCTGGAGCGCCTGGTCCACCTGGAGCGCCTGGTCCTCCTGGGGCGCCTGGTCCACCTGGAGCGCCTGGTCCACCTGGAGCGCCTGGGCCTCCCGGAGCGCCTGGTCCACCTGGAGCGCCTGGGCCTCCTGGAGCGCCCGGTCCACCTGGAGCGCCTGGTCCTCCTAGAGAAAACACAAGTGTAATTGCGGGCGAAATGATTTTTTGCTAAATGTTTGTGGAATGTTGCATATCGCAGTCGTGCGCCTACCTGGTCCACCCGGAGCGCCTGGGCCTCCTGGAGCGCCTGGGCCTCCTGGAGCGCCTGGGCCTCCTGGAGCGCCTGGGCCTCCTGGAGCGCCTGGGCCTCCTGGAGCGCCTGGTCCACCCGGAGCGCCTGGGCCTCCTGGGGCGCCTGGTCCACCTGGAGCGCCTGGTCCACCTGGAGCGCCTGGGCCTCCTGGAGCGCCTGGTCCACCTGGAGCTCCTGGTCCTCCTAGAGAAAACACAAGGGTAAATGCGGGATGCGTTTGTGGAATGTCACATAACAATGCTAGCCCCATCGTTTGAACTAATAAAACTCCATAAGGTTTAGTTTAGAAAACCCCACAAAGTGAGGGCAGCATCATTCGTGCGCCTACCTGGTCCACCCGGAGCGCCTGGGCCTCCTGGAGCGCCTGGGCCTCCTGGAGCACCTGGGCCTCCTGGGGCACCTGGTCCACCCGGAGCGCCTGGGCCTCCTGGGGCGCCTGGTCCACCTGGAGCGCCTGGTCCACCTGGAGCGCCTGGGCCTCCTGGAGCGCCTGGGCCTCCTGGAGCGCCTGGTCCACCTGGAGCGCCTGGGCCTCCTGGAGCACCCGGTCCACCTGGAGCGCCTGGTCCTCCTAGAGAAAACACAAGGGTAAATGCGGGCAAATGATTTAATAACAAATGTTTTTGGAAATTTGGCATATCAATGCTAGGGCCATCGTTTGAACTAAACTTCATAAGGTTTAGTTTAGAAAACCCCACAAAGTGAGGACAGAACCAGTCGTGCGCCTACCTGGCCCACCTGGAGAGCCTGGGCCTCCTGGAGCGCCTGGTCCACCTGGAGCGCCTGGGCCTCCCGGAGCGCCTGGTCCACCTGGAGCGCCTGGGCCTCCTGGAGCGCCCGGTCCACCTGGAGCGCCTGGTCCTCCTAGAGAAAACACAAGTGTAATTGCGGGCGAAATGATTTTTTGCTAAATGTTTGTGGAATGTTGCATATCGCAGTCGTGCGCCTACCTGGTCCACCCGGAGCGCCTGGGCCTCCTGGAGCGCCTGGTCCACCCGGAGCGCCTGGGCCTCCTGGAGCACCTGGGCCTCCTGGGGCACCTGGTCCACCTGGAGCGCCTGGGCCTCCTGGAGCGCCTGGGCCTCCTGGAGCGCCTGGGCCTCCTGGAGCGCCTGGGCCTCCTGGAGCGCCTGGTCCACCCGGAGCGCCTGGGCCTCCTGGTGCGCCTGGTCCACCTGGAGCGCCTGTTCCACCTGGAGCGCCTGGGCCTCCTAGAGCGCCTGGTCCACCTGGAGCTCCTGGTCCTCCTAGAGAAAACACAAGGGTAAATGCGAGATGCGTTTGTGGAATGTCACATAACAATGCTAGCCCCATCGTTTGAACTAATAAAACTCCATAAGGTTTAGTTTAGAAAACCCCACAAAGTGAGGGCAGCATCATTCGTGCGCCTACCTGGTCCACCCTGAGCGCCTGGGCCTCCTGGAGCACCTGGGCCTCCTGGGGCACCTGGTCCACCCGGAGCGCCTGGGCCTCCTGGGGCGCCTGGTCCACCTGGAGCGCCTGGTCCACCTGGAGCGCCTGGGCCTCCTGGAGCGCCTGGGCCTCCTGGAGCGCCTGGTCCACCTGGAGCGCCTGGGCCTCCTGGAGCACCCGGTCCACCTGGAGCGCCTGGTCCTCCTAGAGAAAACACAAGGGTAAATGCGGGCAAATGATTTAATAACAAATGTTTTTGGAAATTTGGCATATCAATGCTAGGGCCATCGTTTGAACTAAACTTCATAAGGTTTAGTTTAGAAAACCCCACAAAGTGAGGACAGAACCAGTCGTGCGCCTACCTGGTCCACCTGGAGCGCCTGGGCCTCCTGGAGCGCCTGGTCCACCTGGAGCGCCTGGTCCACCCGGAGCGCCTGGGCCGCCTGGGGCATCTGGTCCACCCGGAGCGCCTGGGCCTCCTGGAGCGCCTGGTCCACCCGGAGCGCCTGGACCGCCTGGGGCACCTGGTCCACCCGGAGCGCCTGGGCCTCCTGGAGCGCCTGGTCCTCCTAGAGAAAACACAAGTGTAATTGCGGGCGAAATGATTTAATGACAAATGTTTGTGGAATGTCACATATCAATGCTAGCCCCATCGTTTGAACTAATAAAACTCCATAAGGTTTAGTTAAGAAAACCCCACAAAGTGAGGGCAGCACTAGCCGTGCGCCTACCTGGTCCACCCGGAGCGCCTGGTCCACCTGGAGCGCCTGGGCCTCCTGGAGCGCCTGGTCCACCTGGAGCGCCTGGGCCTCCTGGGGCTCCTGGTCCACCTGGAGCGCCTGGACCTCCTGGAGCGCCTGGTCCACCCGGAGCGCCTGGGCCTCCTGGGGCACCTGGTCCACCTGGAGCGCCTGGGCCTCCTGGAGCGCCTGGTCCACCTGGAGCGCCCGGTCCACCTGGAGCGCCTGGTCCTCCTAGAGAAAAACACATAAGTGTAATTGCGGGCGAAATGATTTTTTGACAAATGTTTGTGGAATGTCGCATATCGCAGTCGTGCGCCTACCTGGTCCACCTGGAGCGCCTGGGCCTCCTGGAGCGCCTGGGCCTCCTGGAGCGCCTGGTCCACCCGGAGCGCCTGGGCCTCCTGGAGCACCTGGGCCTCCTGGGGCACCTGGTCCACCTGGAGCGCCTGGGCCTCCTGGAGCGCCTGGTCCACCCGGAGCGCCTGGGCCTCCTGGGGCGCCTGGTCCACCCGGAGCGCCTGGGCCTCCTGGAGCACCTGGTCCTCCCGGAGCGCCTGGTCCACCTGGAGCGCCTGGTCCTCCTAGAGAAAACACATAAGTGTAATTGCGGGCGAAATGATTTAATGACAAATGTTTGTGGAATGTCACATATCAATGCTAGCCCCATCGTTTGAACTAATAAAACTCCATAAGGTTTAGTTTAGAAAACCCCACAAAGTGAGGGCAGCACTAGCCGTGCGCCTACCTGGTCCACCCGGAGCGCCTGGTCCACCTGGAGCGCCTGGGCCTCCTGGAGCGCCTGGTCCACCTGGAGCGCCTGGACCTCCTGGAGCGCCTGGGCCTCCTGGAGCGCCTGGTCCACCCGGAGCGCCTGGGCCTCCTGGGGCGCCTGGTCCACCCGGAGCGCCTGGGCCTCCTGGAGCGCCCGGTCCACCCGGAGCGCCTGGTCCACCTGGAGCGCCTGGTCCACCTGGAGCGCCTGGGCCTCCTGGGGCTCCTGGTCCACCTGGAGCGCCTGGACCTCCTGGAGCGCCTGGTCCACCCGGAGCGCCTGGGCCTCCTGGGGCACCTGGTCCACCTGGAGCGCCTGGGCCTCCTGGAGCGCCTGGGCCTCCTGGAGCGCCTGGTCCACCCGGAGCGCCTGGGCCTCCTGGAGCACCTGGGCCTCCTGGGGCACCTGGTCCACCTGGAGCGCCTGGGCCTCCTGGAGCGCCTGGTCCACCCGGAGCGCCTGGGCCTCCTGGGGCGCCTGGTCCACCCGGAGCGCCTGGGCCTCCTGGAGCGCCTGGTCCTCCCGGAGCGCCTGGTCCACCTGGAGCGCCTGGTCCTCCTAGAGAAAACACATAAGTGTAATTGCGGGCGAAATGATTTAATGACAAATGTTTGTGGAATGTCACATATCAATGCTAGCCCCATCGTTTGAACTAATAAAACTCCATAAGGTTTAGTTTAGAAAACCCCACAAAGTGAGGGCAGCACTAGCCGTGCGCCTACCTGGTCCACCCGGAGCGCCTGGTCCACCTGGAGCGCCTGAGCCTCCTGGAGCGCCTGGTCCACCTGGAGCGCCTGGACCTCCTGGAGCGCCTGGGCCTCCTGGAGCGCCTGGTCCACCCGGAGCGCCTGGGCCTCCTGGGGCGCCTGGTCCACCCGGAGCGCCTGGGCCTCCTGGAGCGCCCGGTCCACCCGGAGCGCCTGGTCCACCTGGAGCGCCTGGTCCTCCTAGAGAAAACACATAAGTGTAATTGCGGGCGAAATGATTTAATGACAAATGTTTGTGGAATGTCGCATATTAATGCTTGCACCATCGTTTGAACTAATAAAACTCCATAAGGTTTAGTTGAGAATACCCCATAAAGTGATGGCAGCACCAGTCGTGCGCCTACCTGGTCCACCCGGAGCGCCTGGTCCACCTGGAGCGCCTGGGCCTCCTGGAGCGCCTGGTCCACCTGGAGCGCCCGGGCCTCCTGGAGCTCCTGGTCCACCCGGAGCGCCTGGGCCTCCTGGGGCGCCTGGTCCACCCGGAGCGCCTGGGCCTCCTGGGGCGCCTGGTCCACCTGGAGCGCCTGGTCCACCTGGAGCGCCTGGGCCTCCTGGAGCACCTGGTCCTCCTAGAGAATACATATAAGTAAAATAGCGGGCCAAATGATTAAATGACAAATGTTTGTGGAATGTCGCATATCAATGCTAGCGCCATTGTTTGAACTAATAAAACTCATTAAGGTTTAGTTTAGAAAACCCCACAAAGTGAGCGCCTGGTCCTCCTAGAGAAAACAGCCATTGTTTAAACTAATAAAACTCATTAAGGTTTAGTTTAGAAAACCCCACAAAGTGAGGGCAGCACCAGTCGTGCGCCTACCTGGTCCACCCGGAGCGCCTGGGCCTCCCGGAGCGCCTGGGCCTCCTGGGGCACCTGGTCCACCTGGAGCGCCTGGGCCTCCTGGAGCGCCTGGGCCTCCTGGAGCGCCTGGTCCACCTGGAGCGCCCGGTCCACCTGGAGCGCCTGGTCCTCCTAGAGAAAACACAAGTGTAATTGCGGGCGAAATGATTTAATGACAAATATTTGTGGAATGTCGCATATTAATGCTTGCGCCATCGTTTGAACTAATAAAACTCCATAAGGTTTAGTTTACAATACCTCACAAAGTGAGGGCAGCACCAGTCGTGCGCCTACCTGGTCCACCCGGAGCGCCTGGTCCACCTGGAGCGCCTGGGCCTCCTGGAGCGCCTGGTCCACCTGGAGCGCCTGGGCCTCCTGGAGCTCCTGGTCCACCTGGAGCGCCTGGGCCTCCTGGAGCTCCTGGTCCACCCGGAGCGCCTGGGCCTCCTGGGGCGCCTGGTCCACCCGGAGCGCCTGGGCCTCCCGGAGCGCCTGGGCCTCCCGGAGCGCCTGGGCCTCCTGGGGCACCTGGTCCACCTGGAGCGCCTGGGCCTCCTGGAGCGCCTGGTCCACCTGGAGCGCCCGGTCCACCTGGAGCGCCTGGTCCTCCTAGAGAAAACACATAAGTGTAATTGCGGGCGAAATGATTTAATGACAAATGTTTGTGGAATGTCGCATATTAAATGCTTGCGCCATCGTTTGAACTAATAAAACTCCATAAGGTTTAGTTTACAATACCTCACAAAGTGAGGGCAGCACCAGTCGTGCGCCTACCTGGTCCACCCGGAGCGCCTGGTCCACCTGGAGCGCCTGGTCCACCCGGAGCGCCTGGGCCGCCTGGGGCACCTGGTCCACCCGGAGCGCCTGGGCCTCCTGGAGCGCCTGGTCCACCCGGAGCGCCTGGACCGCCTGGGGCACCTGGTCCACCCGGAGCGCCTGGGCCTCCTGGAGCGCCTGGGCCTCCTGGAGCGCCTGGTCCTCCTAGAGAAAACACATAAGTGTAATTGCGGGCGAAATGATTTAATGACAAATATTTGTGGAATGTCACATATCAATGCTAGCCCCATCGTTTGAACTAATAAAACTCCATAAGGTTTAGTTAAGAAAACCCCACAAAGTGAGGGCAGCACTAGCTGTGCGCCTACCTGGTCCACCCGGAGCGCCTGGTCCACCTGGAGCGCCTGGGCCTCCTGGAGCGCCTGGTCCACTTGGAGCGCCTGGGCCTCCTGGGGCTCCTGCTCCACCTGGAGCGCCTGGACCTCCTGGAGCGCCTGGGCCTCCTGGAGCGCCTGGTCCACCTGGAGCGCCTGGTCCACCTGGAGCGCCTGGGCCTCCTGGAGCGCCTGGTCCACCTGGAGCGCCTGGTCCACCTGGAGCACCTGGTCCACCAGGAGCGCCTGGGCCTCCTGGAGTACCTGGGCCTCCAGGAGTGCCTGGGCCTCCCGGAGTGCCTGGGCCTCCCGGAGCGCCTGGGCCTCCCGGAGGCCCAGGCGCCATCGTTTGAACTAATAAAACTCCATAAGGTTTAGTTTACAATACCTCACAAAGTGAGGGCAGCACCAGTCGTGCGCCTACCTGGTCCACCCGGAGCGCCTGGTCCACCTGGAGCGCCTGGTCCACCCGGAGCGCCTGGGCCGCCTGGGGCACCTGGTCCACCCGGAGCGCCTGGGCCTCCTGGAGCGCCTGGTCCACCCGGAGCGCCTGGACCGCCTGGGGCACCTGGTCCACCCGGAGCGCCTGGGCCTCCTGGAGCGCCTGGGCCTCCTGGAGCGCCTGGTCCTCCTAGAGAAAACACATAAGTGTAATTGCGGGCGAAATGATTTAATGACAAATATTTGTGGAATGTCACATATCAATGCTAGCCCCATCGTTTGAACTAATAAAACTCCATAAGGTTTAGTTAAGAAAACCCCACAAAGTGAGGGCAGCACTAGCTGTGCGCCTACCTGGTCCACCCGGAGCGCCTGGTCCACCTGGAGCGCCTGGGCCTCCTGGAGCGCCTGGTCCACTTGGAGCGCCTGGGCCTCCTGGGGCTCCTGCTCCACCTGGAGCGCCTGGACCTCCTGGAGCGCCTGGGCCTCCTGGAGCGCCTGGTCCACCTGGAGCGCCTGGTCCACCTGGAGCGCCTGGGCCTCCTGGAGCGCCTGGTCCACCTGGAGCGCCTGGTCCACCTGGAGCACCTGGTCCACCAGGAGCGCCTGGGCCTCCTGGAGTACCTGGGCCTCCAGGAGTGCCTGGGCCTCCCGGAGTGCCTGGGCCTCCCGGAGCGCCTGGGCCTCCCGGAGTGCCTGGGCTTCCCGGAGTGCCTGGGCGTCCCGGAGCGCCTGGGCCTCCTGGTTTACCTGTTAAATAAAGTTTTATTTAATATTGCAACCATGCGTTAATAATACATTACGATACAAGTGTGAAAAATAGGAAATTCGAAACGAAGTGGCGATAAATTAAAACACGACCGAAGGGAGTATTTTAAATCGACATGATTTGCGAATTACTTATTCGCACATGTATCGTACAACGTTTTACAGTACATATGGCCCTTTAAATGTTCGGCACAGTAACGTAATATGCTAATTTTCGCACTAGTGCGGTAAAGTAGTACGTAGTACCATATGTACTGTAAAATACAAATAAATAAATAATAAATAAATATGGTAGGACATTATTACACAAATTGACTGAGTCCCACAGTAAGCTCAATAAAGCTTGTGTTGAGGGTACTTAGACAACGATATATATAATATATAAATATTTATAAATACTTAAATACATAGAAAACACCCATGACTCAGGAACAAATATCCATTGCTCATCACACGAATACCTGCCCTTACCAGGATTTGAACCCGGGACCATCAGCTTCGTAGGCAGGGTCACTACCCACTAGGCCAAACCGGTCGTCAAAAATACAAAAACCAACAGCTGAGAGTTAAATATTTAAAGAGCTCATAATTTTTACTGTTTTTCGTTATTTCGAGTAGAATCACTGGACTCAATTCGACCGGAATATGAATCGTGATTACCTTTTATATACTGTAGATAGGAAATTTTACTGAAAGAAAACTTCATTTTTCTTTATACTACTAACTGCTTTCAAAGAATTATAAATAAGCGCCTGTCTGAACCGGGAATCACTATCAGACTACGACAAAAGTATATACTGTTCTCTCATAGCTTAACAAACAGAGACAAGTCTCTTTATATATAACAATTAACATGTCCTGTGCCTTTATTAACCCTTTCAACGCCAAGAGCCCCTAAAGCGTCGTTACTAGTCGTGCCCGCAGCGCCAAGGATCACTAGGTATAGGTGTCATGACGTACGCTGTCAAACCTTCACACTTTCAAGTACTTTGACCCGAGGTCCCCTGGGTCCCCGAGTACCCGGGTGGGTACGTCTTTAAACTACGTCCAAAAGACAGGTATAAGCATTGTGAATGTCATCTCGCTTTATGTGGTAGGGCACAGCACAGCAGATGTCATTCCAGATCTAGAGCAGAGCCCAACTGCAGAAGTACCTCCACCTTACAGAAAACCGCACCCAAATAACACTACCCATAGGGGTGTGTTCCTGCCGGTGAGTAAGATTGCCAGAGCTCAACGGAAGTGCGGAGTGTTAAGGTCGGCAACGCGCATGTAACTCCTCTGGAGTTGCAGGTGTACATAGGCTATGGAGACTGCTTACCATCAGGCGGCCGTATGCTTATTTGCTACCGACGAAGTATAAAAAAAACTTTCAAGGTATACATTAGCTCCTTTGCGCCCGGGAGCTTGGCGTTTGAGTGATGGTTGTGTTTAGGACATAAAGCGTTCAAAAGGTTAAACCCCCATTCCGGGGATGTTTATTATTTAAATTAGAAAAAAATGCAATAGTTTTTCTAGAGTAGAAATAACCTAGCTTATAAGATATCTATGGAACCAACAAATGTGGACCACTGAGTTGCCTGAATAAAGAAATTATTTATTCATTCGAGCTGCCATTTGGCGACATGTGTAATTTTGGCTTTCTGGGGCCCATTTCTCGAACGGTAGGTATTAGTCTAATATTATTGGTGTGTTGCCATGGTAACCCATGGAATTTGACAGTTCGTGGACTAATAATATTAGTCTAATACAATTCGAGAGATGGGCCCCTAGTCATAATATTCTCGATGAAAATTGGTTTGTTAGTATGACCTATATTGTTAGTGAACAAACATACCTCTGTGGCGTGAAGTCTTACTAGATTCTTCGGACGAAGAACTTCGTGACCTGCTGGACTGGTGAGTCCTGCGGTACCCTGCAAGCGAAAAGTTTTTTTAACTATCTTGATTTTATTACGTAACAGTTCAGAGTAGGTTTCCTACCGTCCATATAATTTATTTATTAGCGAACTTTATGCGAAATGTTTATGCGGGAGGAACTTTGCAGCCTAGGTTTTCCCTAGAGAGGGCACACATAGGCGTAGGCAGGTAGGCAGGGGTAGGAGGCAGATGCCCTCAAGCTGAGCTCAAATTTTACATACAACGTATGCCCCTCTGTGGCCTCTGTACCATTGAGAACAGACTTTCTCTTTGTACCATTTAGAGAAGAGCTATATGATTCGGGCATTAGTATTGATTGATTATATATGATTAGAATTGGGGCGTATTTATAATTCAAAGAAAGTAATATATACCCTAATAATATTGTTTTATTTTTCTCACAGGCCCCAATTATACCCATACGTTTTCGGAGCGTGTCCAAATCTCAGTAGTTATGTGAACAGTCTAGCATGTTCAGTGGCTAGCGTTGCCAGATTATCGCTAGTTTGAATGCGATATTATATACATATTAAATATATATATGTCGGAGAACGACAGAATGTGCCATCTATTGCCTTTAGGAGGCTATTCATCACGCCATATTTGACCAATAGAGCAAGCTGGGTGTTACGTTACACCTGCCAGCCTAGCCAAGGTGACAATCGCTATCGCTTCGACAACGAATCGCTTTGTCTCTCTTTCACTCTTCCATATTAGTGCGACGGTAACAGTTGCGTTTCGATCGCTACGGAGCGTAAGCGATTTGCACGCTGGCTACGCGGCCTGAGTGGCGTTCGACGCAGTTTCGCCAAGGCGTCATAGAGTGCGCTGTTAAAACAATTGATATCGAGAACAATTGAAGTTATGCTGTCAATCATTCTGCAGATGGTACGGAAGGTGGAGATATAAGGAACGAAATCTCCATGTACCAAAAAGTGTCATCAAAAAACTTTAAATAGGTGGTGCTACAATACCTAGAGTACTTGAACAAAAAAATCAAATCATAGACAGCGCAATTCCCTCCGTCAATAACGCCTAGGTTCTTAGCTACTCTGGAGAGATTTGGAACTATTATTTATAGCTGACAGCTGGACACTTTTGCAACAGTTCTACCATAAGAGATGCCACTCCTCTTAATTCCACACTCCATAGCAGATGGAAACTAGAGAAGATGACGTCGGTGGCGGTTCCTGGGTCTAACCCACTGGCTTGTGCTATGATTTGTAATCAGTCTTGCTCAATAAATACTGTGAGTTGAAAATCGTATTTCATTAAAAGCCATCGTCATCCACTATTGAAGGTTCTGATGTGCTGTCGCTAGTCTGATACGCCAACGATTTCCCACATATATTTTTAATTGTATACACTTACACTCAGTCCTTGACCTCGGCACAAGTTTCATGACAACAATGCCATCCTCTTCCTCAGTAATAATGTCGTATTCTTCGTTTCCTGTGAATTCGATATGAATACCATATTTAATAACCACATTCGTTACTCGTATGCTGTTCTAGCGTGAATATGTGTAGGTATGGTAATGTGAATATGTGGTGAGAATCAGTAAGATGTTAATGAAAAGTTTTTATTTATTTAACTAGTGTTTCATGGTTCTTGTATAGTTTGTGATACTTACTCGGCAGTTTTATGTCGACCAGCCTGTGTTTTTCTGTAAAAATAAATGAAAAAGATTTTTTTCAAATAAGTGTGTATACTAAATAGGTATTCATATCAAATTCTTAATCTTAATAATGGCTGCTTGTTTATCTAATATGTAGAACATACTGACGCTCAGTTATTGAACAGTTAGTTCCAAAGAATGTTGAACTGTCAAGGGTTTTGTAGCTGGCGCCAGCATAGGTTTCCCCCGTTTCAGCATAGATTTGCTCTATTGGATTTGGCTTAAAAGGATTAACGTCATAAAATCCAAATGCCGTCTTTACAGCCTGATACGAACTGACGTTGAGTTTTCCCTTTACATGATCCATGTACGCTCTCCGTGATCTCCTCTTCTTCTTTGCTCCAACATTATTCCAAGTAAGTTTAAACTTCCAAAGCTCAACGCCCTGGCATTAGCCGTTATATCCATTAATTCAGCAATATTACTATTAATAATGCCTTATTATTAATGGTAATATTGCTGTCGATATTGCCGAAGTCCTGTATATAGTTGTACCTACCCGTGTCTATATCATCGGAGTTGCTATTGTCGACTCCCTTCTCTACAGTTTCAGAAGACTCTAAAAACAAATAATTAAATGATTAGGGCTTTAAATACTTTGTTGTTCGATTGACATATGCGCTTGAGAAGTTGCCTTCCCAATGCATCTATTAGTCAGACCCCCGAACAAAAACGATCCACCCATCGTACCTACTCTACCTACCTGTGGTTTTACTCGCTCCCATCCCATCCTCGTCGCCACTGATAAATACGGAGCGAGTAAAACCACTGACGGCCGTTAGCGTACTGACATATATTTAAACAACCAACAGCGTGTGGACGCAGCCTCAGGCACACATATGCAACAGGTAGTATGAAAGGTTACCACTGGGACGGGGTTTAAAGTTATTTAGATTGTGTATTATCATATATAAGCAGATAATCATACGGATATATGACAGGCGTCTATATAAACCCCTTATAAGAAAGAAAACAAACAAAAATATGAAATAATATACTCTGCCAACCCAAATTCTCAGTAGAAAAAGGCGCGAAATTCAAATTTTCTATGGAAGGCGCGTCTTCTTTCGTGTCTATTTTTTTTTAATTTGCCGCCTTTATCTACTGACGGAAATAGCTTGTCAAACTAAAGATTCCTGTGTAACTCACCGCTGCTTTGCTGAGATTGGGATTTCTGGCTCCTTTCCTGGCTCTCTTCGACGTCAGTCTCGCCGGTCTTTTCATTCTTGATGGACCATTTGGATTGCTCTATGGGGATAAAAGTTGGTATACTCGTATTAAAAACTTTCCGTCATTAAGCGCGCGATTTTTTTACGCGATAAACGCAGCGTTAAACGCGATGCGTTTGCCGCACGCTAATTGTATATCAGAAAATCAAATGTCCGTGTATTGTTTGACGCGGTAAGCGCATCAAATTGTCATTTTTCCTTAGGTACATTCTGTGATCGCATGCGTTCAACGCTGCGTCTATCGCAAAAAAAAAGTATACGCTAACGTGTGCCTTGGCATGTTTGCAAAGTTTCTTACAAAGCCCTTTGTATTAATATTCTGTAACTTTAGGTATTTAAATAAAAGTCAACAATTTGTACATTTTCGGGTAGTTATAACATTGGTTACCTAACCAACCAAATACAAAACCGTCTGGATCTGTGACTGAACGACCTGACTTTAACCGACATAACAGAATGTAATGTAATGTAATATTGTTATTGAATAAAAAAATGAATGAATGAATTATTTGATCATGTTATGTTTTCATCTACCCTCAACTGGATTAAGAAGCCATTTGAGGTTAGATTTTGTGACTTATTTAAATACCTAAAAATACAGAGTTATAGATACGATCTTTTTAAATATTTTTATTTTGTGGTTTCGTTTGTTGATAATGACTTAAGTATGTGTATCGAGTGTTACCAGATTTCTCTTGAGCCTGAGCTCTGTTTTCGCTCGACTTGCTGCTTTTTTTAGTGATCTTGCTGCCATCCTTGCCTTGTCTGGTAATATCGGAGGTTTCTACAAAACACAGACATGGATTTTATGATTTGCAGTGATCGGAACTATCGGAGTAAAACTTTAACAAAACTTGTTAAGCGGACATAAAATAGTGCATACAGCCCTAAAAATATTCATGTCCATAGGGATAGGAATAGTATAGTACTTACAGCCATAAAAATATTTACATTAATAGATAGTCGAATATTTTTAAGGCTATAAGCACTCTTTTTACGTCCGCTTGATAAGTTTTGTTGAAATTTTACTCCCATAGTTCCGATCACTGGTAATCTACCTACTAAAGATACTAAGGCGTAAATAAATGCCATGAAATTTGCTAAATAAATTTAGAATATTACGGTATGATAGGATTTGGTCTCGATTATAGCTTAGATCTAAATTTTATCAACTTCATCTATGTTTTCCTTATGCAGATTTTTTAGGAGTTTAAAGAGGGTATGAAGCTTGAATCGTGTATTTTTTATATCTTGGCCGTTAAATGGCTAGGCCAACTGAAAAATGATGAAAAACAGGTTAGTAAATAAGTAGGAATTACCGGATTTCTTCTCAGAAGCAGCGCTCTTCTTGTCTGCAGAGCGGGACTGAGCAGTGGTCACGGTGCCGTCTCGATTGATCTTCTGGCTGAGGGCGGACGCTGTGAAACGAGCATGATTTGAGGTCGCTGGGGATAAACCATTTTAAAACTGCTCTGCTCCAAAGAAGACACTTTTCGAACAACAATTTATCTAATATTATAAATAATATTTTTACCAGCAATTTTTTTTATACTACGTCGGTGGCAAACAAGCATACGGCCCGCCTGATGGTAAGGAGTATCCGTAGCCTATGTACGCCTGCAACTCCAGAGGAGTTACATGCGCGTTGCCGACCCTAACCTCCTCCCTCCCCTCGTTGAGCTCTTATCTTATCTTTTTATCTTTTTTTGCAGGTTATAGTTATATACAATAATGTATCTATATATATACCTTCCAATGACTCTTGTTGTGCTTGTTTTGCTGACTTGGAGCTCTTCTTGCTGACGATGGATTCTCCATTGCCGCGTTTTAGCAACGACGAAGATTGCTCTGAAAAACACGAAAATGTCGGTTGAATTTCTTAGTATCTGAAGAACTGCTCTCCCGCGACCGTCTTAAATCGCAGATAAGTGATAAAATAAATAGTTTAGTGGATATGTAAAAATTGTTCAAACTGCATTCGCAGTTACGTTACGTACAGTCAAGATACCTATTAAATATCGGCACGGAGAAAGTGCCAAAATATGTACACACTATCTTAATGAATGTATAGGCAATAATGTTGTGTATACATAAAGGTTTAAGTTATGTGTATTTAATTATGTGTTCGGAACCGATCCTTCCGATACCGTTTAGCAAGGTACGCTCAATGCTGCTGGCACGTACAGGGAAACTACACACAGAACACTGGCTGAACCAGACTGGATGCAGACAGGCAAAAGAAGCCATGACTGGCATCAACGGAAAGCTCACAAGGGCGCTCCTGCGACTAGGGAAGGTCCGACTGAGTATGGTAACCAGTGTCATAACAGGTCATGGACATGGACTATTTAACAAACATCTTTTTACAACAGGTGTCACAGACAGTCCCCTGTGCCGAGGATGCATGGAGACAGAAGAAATAGCCTCTCACGTGGTGCTGGAATGCAGCGGAGTTACTCCATACAGGGCTAAACATCTCGGATCTCCGAGAGACCCCTCCCCGAGGTCCTACTCTACATTAAAGGTTTGATAGGATTCCTCGAGGAGCTGGGCTGGCAGGACTAGCCCACCCCCAACATATCACGCAAAATAGGCGCAAGTCGTCCAGTTGCGGAAAATCGGCCGTATACAATATGTGTATTTATATATACCATCTGATGACTCCTGTTGTGCTTGCTTCGCTGACTTGGAGCTCTTCTTGCTGACGATGGATTCTCCATTGCCGCGTTTTAGCAACGACGAAGATTGCTCTGAAAAACACAATAATGTCAGTTGAATTTCTTAGTATCTGAAGAACTGCTCTCCCGCGACCGTCTTAAATCGCAGATAAGTGATAAAATAAATAGTTTAGTGGAGATGTAAAAATTGTTCAAACTGCATTCGCAGTTACGTTACGTACAGTCAAGATACCTATTAAATATCGGCACGGAGAAAGTGCCAAAATATGTACACACTATCTTAATGTATGTACAGGCAATAATGTCGTGTATACATAAAGGTTTAAGTTATATTATTATTATTAATTTCCAAAATAGTTGTACAGCATAACAGTATATACTAAGTCACTGCAAAACTACAAACAAATTGAAACAAAAATAGGTTAACTAATAATATTATGTACAATTACTAATTAGGCATCGACAGTTTCTAGGCAGGTTACCACTCTAAGATATAACAACCACATTCAAACAGTTGAAGGACGTGCATCCATCCTCTCACAGAACCTCAACAATTCATCTCGCACTTCGCTCCACCTGCCAGCAAATAAATCACACTCGGGCGCTGATGCTAAGAGCACATTCAGGAGGGGTAAAGGGCGAACAAGTGGGGATTTTCTGTGAGACACGGTTCGCGAAATCAAGTAGACCACGGTCACGAGGCCGGAAATTGACTCTGGTTGGCGTATATGTATTTATATATACCATCTGATGACTCCTGTTGTGCTTGCTTCGCTGACTTGGAGCTCTTCTTGCTGACGATGGATTCTCCATTGCCGCGTTTTAGCAACGACGAGGAGGATTGCTCTGAAAAATACAATAATGTTACTCAGTTGAATTTCATAGTATCGGAAACACGAGACAATTTTAAAAGCAGATGTTGATACACGGCCAAGCAAAATATTACAATATTGGTTCTAAAAGTGGAATCATCGGCGTTGCTTTCAAATTACTTTTCCAGTCTTGTGAATAAAATGCAACTATCTAATCAGTTATTGAAGAATGAAGAGATCTTTTCCGAGCTGGTGTTGTGAAAATTTATTTTTATGTACGACTAACAGATTGCGACGGGCCGCGTTCGATCGAACCAACATACGGTATTAATTTGAAATAAGTTCATCGCATCGAGTATTTCAAAATGAAATAATCTAAAGTGATGATTTTTACTCACTATTTATATCAAATTTAATTGCATTGAGTGTCTGATTTACAATCTGAATATCTTGCGTGGTTTTATAATTCTAATGGCCTTTCCATGTTACCGATACATTGCCGCATTTGATCGATCGATTCGTTGCTCCTACTTAGCCGGCAATAGGGAAAATTACGCGAAACTCTGCTTAGAGGGCGCCACTACCACAATCCATCACAATCTGAGGGTTTTTTTTTTATGATACAGGAGGCAAACGAGCAGACGGATCACATCAGGCTGACGCAACTAGGAACAAAATAAGTTTTGTATGGAACTTGTTTCGCAAATCTTTGCCAACGAAGAAAAATAAAACGTCAGTGCTATTTAATCTGTCAAGTTTACATCAAGTCAACTGTCAGCCTAATTGTTTTGTTTGTTATGAAGCCTTCAATGTTTTGTTCGGGTATTTCGTGCAATTTCTTTATTATTTAGTGAAAATATAGAAAATAGTGAACCGTGATCAGAGTAAAGAGCGACTTTGTTACAATGCCACCGAGAAAACGGTTTACTAAGTGTGAAATATGTGGCAAGCGAGCCACTCGAGAAAATCACGAAAAGGAATTTTATGGCGAAATTTCCCTTGGATAAAGACCGGTACGTATTGCTTTAGATACTTTTGACCTTATTTTGGTGCAGCAGGCTTTAAACACATCCAAAATATGATATTTTATATTATTTTTAGCTGTGAACTAGAACTATCTACTACTAAAACTATCGATAATTGTGTTTATTTGTATATCAGTGTAAGTAATTAAATAAAATATGTGAAATTTCCTGAGAACTTCATGCAATATGACACAAAATTAATTCGTCGAAGATTTTCAATGGAAAATGATCTATCATCTATGCATTAATGGTCATTATTTGATATATATTTTTTAATCTAGTAATTATTTAATATATTAATTATAAGTAAATGAATCTCTTTTTTTGTGATCAATAAAAAATATTATACGACATTATTACACAAATTGACTTAATCCCATAGGAAGCTCAATAAGACATGTGTTGTGGGTACTTAGACAACGATATATACATATAAATACATAGAAAACACATGACTCAGGAACAAATATGCATCACACAAATAAATGCCCGTACCAGGATTTGAACCTGGGACCATCGGCTTCATAGGCAGCGTTACTGTCCAGTAGGCCAGACCGGTTCACATGATTAACAGACATATAAATACATAAAAAGTTAGAGCATTGATAAAGGGTTGTTGATAACTGGATGCCGAAAAACATGATTTATAGATGCATATTAGCGCTAAATAAACAGTTGATCATCTCATTAGCAAATACTTGGAATATAAACTGTAGATAAAGTCATGTTTGTCCAAGGTATGTTAACTGTATGTTTTCAGATGCAGGCAGTGGGTGAAACTTGTTGGGAACGAAGACCTGACGATACATCTTCCCATAGAAAAGTTACATTTATTGAAACATGTATGTGCAGAACATTTTGAAAATAAAGCTTTAAATAAAACAACACGACTTAAAAACTGTATTAAAATAATTCGGGTCCACATTAAGCCCGACCAGATATTAGTCCACTCAAAGAACTACCCACTATATAACATCCAACTTAAATGTGGACTCGATGCTAACCTGATTTCGAGTACAAAATTTGTAGACAGGAGCTTATGTTTCAACCCTCCCCATTTTATCGATATCGATAAGAATCGCAAGCGTGTAGCGTACTACACTATTTAAATGGGTTATGTTGGTATTATGGTTCCTTGACAGTTCTTTGTCGTAGATTTTGGTAATGATTTGCGAAACAACCTGATTCCACTCGCTAGTATGGAAGTCCCGTCTCTTAAAACGTAGTGATTATATGCTCTTTGGATCACATCATCATCACGGGTGTATCGCGAAACAAAAAAAAACGAAATTTCGTTATCTAACCTCCCTATCACTCTTGCATATTCGAGCGACAAAGAGATAAATGAGATAGAGATAGTTGTAAACAAACCGCCTTGATGCATCAATGTCATATTTTCTATCTGTAAAAACTTGTCAAAAATCAGTTTAAGGCACAGTATATATAAGTTACTCTATGGTTAAATAAAGGTGCTAGTGCTGCACTCTGGCGACAGAACATTGCATATAATACTCCCTATTATCCAAAATCGCATGCCATGTGTTGCAACGTTTGTAGAGGCCTTAAAAAAATACCTTTCGCCATAACCAATCGTTACCTTCAGACTTCTGCTCAGCCTTGCTCTTGTGCTGAGATGAAGACTTTATCAGCGAGGATCCGCCGTTGGAAGTATCTCCGCTGGACTTTGCTGTAGGCAAAACATATATATTGTTATAAAATAATTACTAAATCTAGATATATGCGCCGCATCTGTCAATTTGCTTCATAGACCAGGATCTTTAGAAGAGTTTCGTACGCATAATTGTTAAATCGGTCTAACTATAATATATTTCAAACTTATTACTGGACGACCTAGCTAAACCTCGGCCTACACACACTACACAGGGTATTTATTTAGTCACCTGCAAGATTGTTTTTTTTTTTGGCGCGAAAAAAAATAATCTATGCGACAGATTGTTCAAGTCGGCCAATCCTCCATAGGAAGGCCAAATAATTTTCTCGCAAACAGCATTGAAACTCTAGGTCCACGGGGTTCCAGCGCGTACAAGTTTTTTGCGGAGATCGCGAAGTAACTGGTTGACGTAATGTTGACAGAAGGGCTGGCTGCTTCGTCGCACAACGTACAGCATTGCGATACAACGAGGAAATGCCGCCTGCATCCTTGGTAATGCTTCAAGGGCCTATTTTAGATTTAACTTAAGAGTAATCCTCTGTATACATATATCCATTATGTATATTGTTATTGTAAATAAAATATTAACTCATCAAATAGAATTAATTTAAACTTACTTTCAGAAGACGAGGACGATTCTTCGCTCGATGAACTTTTGAAGGAGGATGATGAAGAGGATTGGGTAATGGCTGATGGAGTAGAATGTTTTTAAATAATGATTAATAACACTTTTTTCAACAATATACTACATACAAAGAACACAGAGGGACCGTAAAGTCGGGTTATATTTGCCCTGGAAGGTAACTTCAGAAGACGAGGACGATTCTTCGCTCGATGAACTTTTGAAGGAGGATGATGAAGAGGATTGGGTAATGGCTGATGGAGTAGAATGTTTTTAAATAATGATTAATAACACTTTTTTCAACAATATACTACATACAAAGAACACAGAGGGACCGTAAAGTCGGGTTATATTTGCCCTGGAAGGTAACTTTGGCCAATTGGACTAATTTTGGTGCTGGTTTGAACGCTTTATTTCATAAACACAAATATCACTCAAACGCCAAGCTCCCGGGCGCAAGGGCAAATGTAATCTTTACTCGAAAGTGTGAAGGTTACTTTGACAGCGTCCGCCATGACACCTATAGTTGTCCTTGGCGCTGTGGGCACGACTAGTAACGACTTTAGGTGTTCTTGGAGTTCAAAGGGTTAATTGTTGCATTGAAATGATATCATAATTTTATCATATAGTTAGTTTTATTTGTCCATTAACATTTTTATTAGATGTTACTGTATGTGCTACTCAAGTGGGGCCAAAGTTACCCTTTGTTGGGTCAATGTCACTCGACCTTACGGTATTAAGGTATTTTGCTGGTCCTTTTCATTAAGAGCTAATGTAATCAATACTTGGAAATGAATTTAGGCTTAGTACAGGTATTGAATTACATTTTAAATTTGGTATCATGTCTAATCGATAATAATTATAAAATGCAGTACTTTTATCAAATTAAGACTGTATTTTAAAAAACAGCGGATTTTTATTTAAGCGCACAAAAACCGAACTAATAAAGAATTTTATTAGTGTTCTGTTATATAGTCTGAACTATGTAGTAGGTATCTTATGTAATCTTGGAAAAAAGTGCCTTATGTTGTGTGATAGCCAGAGATCGGACAAATTTGCGTCATTGCTCGCAATAATGTGGACATGACTCCAAAATTAATCAAATATGTAATCATTTAATTAATTTCTTACTTGACTTAAATTTTAATTCTTAGTCTATAAATACAAAAGTTTGTTAAAGTATAGATTTATTAAAGAAAATAATCAGTATTTTTTCCAAATTTTCTGCAGTTAGTCTTTTTACATCAAAAAGATACTTAAGTGCTGAAAAACTCCGCTCGCACTCCACTGATGGTAATGGGGCAAACTTAAGTAGTTTTATAGGAATATTATTATTCCAGTATAATTCAGAGTTTATTTTCTGTTCTTTGTTTAGTTTATCCCGATTTTGAGGTTATCGCCCACAACTTTTGTATTTATTGACTAGGAATTAAAATTTAAGTCAAGTAAGAAATTAATTAAATGATTATATATTTGATTAATTTTGGACTCATGTCCACATTATTGCGCGCAATGACGCAAATTTGTCCGATCTCTGGTGATAGCCAAACATCGATCAAATGAATTGACACCTCAAAGCAAAGTATACTATAGAGTTGACAGAACATGCAAAGCGACGAAATTAAAAACAAGTTTTTACATTCCTGACAACATATCGAAAACAACCTACGTAATTCAGTCGGGTTCATTGTTGCCCACCGAGCACCGGTGGGTAACAAGTTAAGAACAATACGTCTTGCGTTGGACCAAGCTAAGTTGGCAGCGATTTTGATAGCCCAGACTGTGCAAGTGTTATTTAAACGTCATAATTTCATAAAAGATTGACGTTTAAAATAGCACTTGCACAGTCAGTGGGTCAGCGTATCTCTTCTACTTCTACTGAAAGTTCCATAAGATCATCTCGTTCGGTCATCTCCACACCTCCCCCCCCCGCCCTTGTCGCCTCTATAGTATTGTTGCCCTGAGAATTCAGCCCCAAGTAAATGTGCCGAAAATAGGGTGCATATTATTACTTTTACTTTACGTGACGTAAAACTAAGGCGGTATTTTTTGACACGATGTTTGGCGACAAAATGGTGGCGGCTATCGACATAAAAGCGACATGATAGAGCATCACTAACACCTCTCAATAGTGGTAACGGCTATATCGTATCATTATCACGCGATAATATCGACAGTTACTTCGTGTCATCCACGATGACGCGCAGATTTGTCAAATGTAACCTTTAAAAACATGATATTACGACTCACGGCACGCGTCTTCGTGAATGACACGATCTATATATGTATAATGTGTAGGTATGTCTGTGTGATATGACTATATGAGTAGTGAATGTTACGTAAATAAATGTATAGATTAATGGCACATTTAAGAAAAAAATTGGAGTATTTTTGATATTTCACCGACACCTGTAAAAGTTGAATCTCCTATTCGTCCTTTATGTTTTCAATGTATTTAATGAAAGAATCTGCAATTGGTTTCAATATTATTAACAAAAAAAAAACTATGTTTTTTTTGGTGCAGTCATGGGATGTATGGCGCCATTAATTGTAAAACAAAAGAAAATCAGTGAAATATCAAACTTAAGTAGCTCTTATGGCTCGTGTCTATGGTAAAATGTTACCAAGCTTAGAATAAATTTGAAAATGGAAAAATCCAGAGGCCGTGAGTTCAAGTCTCAGCCAAGGCAGTAATTTTTCCATTTTAAAATTATTCTAAGCTTAATAGCATCGTTCGCAGACGTTTCTGTTAGTTAAATAACTTAATAGTTTAAAAAACACTAGATAAACACGCTTTTAAAAATGCTCGAGAAGTGCAAACACGACTATGATACGATATTCTATCATGGAATGTCCACAATGCCCTATCTTCCGGCTTCATCATCAGACCTAGACACCTAATCGTGGTCAAAGTTCATTACAAGACTTTTCTAACAAATCCAAACACAGCTATGATACGATGTTCCATCATGAAGTTCCAGTTCATATCTTCCGGCTCCATCATCAGATCAGTTTGACAGTACCATATTATTGTATTGTCATCAGAACTACATACAGCTGCCAATTGTTATGACGCTACGATCCTTGGAAGATGGTTAAATTAGTTACCTTAGATTCCATTACATAGTTAGTTACATACAGGTCGACCTAATAAAAGCGTGTTAAAAATAATTTAAAATGTTACCAATGGTTAAAACCTGATGATAAATACTTATTTTATTTCATTTTTATCATATTTCTGTCGCGCGTTCTTATCATATGTATCGATGGTAAAAGGTATCGTGTCGTGCTAGGTGTGCTTTGTGGTTTGGACGGGTAAAGGGTTAGTTAACCCATTATCGACTTACCGGATTCGTCATCCCATTTGTCTTTCGGTGCCGCTTGTACACTCAGGATCTGTAACAACATATTAACAGGATATAAAAGTAGGCTTCATAATGTTTGTGACACCTATTCTTTGACTATAAAGTATCTATTTATTTTAATTAGCATACATATTACATTATAATAAATAAGGCTTAAATACATATTGAAAAATTTTAGGGTAGAAAGGGGGTTTCATTCAATCCATTTGTGGATGGGCGGCACCGTCTTCGAACTCAAGCCACCTGGCAGCGGACTTAAAGCGGTGGCTCGTGCCTCGAATGCACATGCTGGTGGCGCGTATAACGATACAGGTCTCGTAGCCAACGTGCATATCGTTCACACTCCGTGGCGAACGAAACGCAACTGTCATAGTCGCACTAATATGGAAGAGTGATAGAGAGAGATAGTTACGATACGCTACGGAGCGTGAACGATTGTACGTTGGCTACGCGGTCCGAAATAAAAATAAATTGAATTGAATTGAATACAACATTTATAGTAACATCATATAGTGTTATGAAAAATACATAACTGCCAATTACACTTTATCAGGGCTGATATCAGACCCGATTTCGGGCCCGAGAAATAATATTTTCAAATCAAATTGCAAATCGTTTACAATATTTGAAATGTAAAAAAATGGTTCATATGCAAAAATATCAAACATTGAACAGTATTTTTTTCATTTCAAATATTGTCAACAATGTGCTGATATTCCGTGAAACGAAAACTATTATCACGCCCGAAATCGGGACTTATTTCGGGCCCGAAATCGAGTTATTTGGATGTAATTGGCGCTATAGCAACATTAATAAATAATAAATACAACAGCCAGTGAGAAAAAGAGAGTACTTACACTGAGGGCACACACCAGTAGCCCAATAGAAAGCCAACGCATCTTGCAGTCTTTATCTTCCGAATATAAGACTGAAGCCTAGGCGACTATGATTACCTCCTGAAAATCCGTGGCTTATATACTCCGAAAACCAGCATGAGCAAACAGTGTGAACTGCGGAGGGTAATAAATAATTTCGGCTGTCAACTGTTCAAATTTTCATTGTTCTTGGTTATAGGTATAGTAATGTTATTGATAATGGGAAAACAAATATACTGAATATGCTCGTGACTCCTTACCTCCGTCCGATATACCGCACCACGCATACATATGTGCAAGTTTCCAAAAAGTTGTCGGAAATATCAGGAATATCTATAGACTGCAGAGCTTAGAACACCGTAGAAAGTTAGCCTGTTTATAGGTATTCCTGGATATATTTCGGGGAGTGTGCGATGGGATTACATAATCTAATCTCCTCATCTCTGTTCTGCTCCCGTGGGACTAGACGCGAATTTGTGTTTCACCCTTACGTCGTTAATCTGCCGCTGATTCGCACTAAACGCTACGCATCCAGCTTCATCATGCGAACGGCTAAGGAGTGGAATTCACTTCCTGCAAATCAATTCCCAGTCCCCTATAACTTGGATCTTTTTAAATCGAGAGTGAATAGACTCTTTTAGGTAAGCATGTTCCATCCTAGACTGCATCGGCACTTTCCATCAGGTGAGATTGTGGAACTGCTTACCTACCTTACAAAAGGAAATTAAGGAAATTTTCAATTTGGGAACGGAAAATTTCGTTACCCACAAAATCGAAAATATGAGAACATTACGAAAATTTTCAATGCAGAAAATTATGGAAACAACAACAAATTCCCAATTACGGAAACATCACAGCTTCGAAAATGCGTGCTTTCAAGATTTCTAACAATTCTAACTAACAAACTTATATAGTAAAAGGGCAAGTTAAATAAATGCTTGTAATAAGTTTTTGGCAAAAAATTCATTTTTGGTACAAGCTTTTATCGCTGACTGTACTTTTTTTCCACAGGCAACTTGTTAGAGACAATTCTAACCCCAAACACATTGGTTTGCCTTGTTTTAATACAGAGTTCCTGGAGCAAAAAAAACATTGTTTTAATTGGTTAATAATATTGAAACCAATTGCATTAGCTTTCATTAAATACATAGAAAACATAAAGGACGAATTGGACATTCAACTTTGAAAGCATAAAGCGGTAGAAATATTACAGATGTCGGTGAAATATTAAAAATACTCCAAATTTTCTCTTAAATGTCCCATGATTGGTGCCGTTAACATATTTCGTTTGATTTATAAACTGCAGCTATAATTATAAACTAATTATAGGACAGGACCTCGTCATATGTGCAAAGTTTCATTACAATCCAACAGCACGTAATTTTGAAATGAGAACGAAACTCCCTCCGTTGAGGTGAAATTCAGCCGAGCTTGCTGGGGGCTCTTAATCAAACATTATCATGCTAAATAATAGCTTAGCTATCAAAACCCCTAGTGTACATTTATTCGATATTGTGACGTAAAGTACGCGTTTGCGTTAAGTCTCATTGTACGGGATTTAGAAACAGCGCGCCAAGCGGGACGTTTTGGGAACTCAGAATCCCATGCAAAATGAGACTTAACGCAAACGCGTACGTCAAATCTCGCTATCGAATAAATTTACACTATGGGTACTGTACCCCTAGTGTAAATATTTTCGACAGCGAAACGTGACGTACGCGTTTGCGTTAAGTGTCATTTTTTATGAGATTTTGACTTTCCAAAACGTCCCGCTTGGCGCGCTGTTCAAAAACCCATACAAAATGAGACTTAACGCAAACGCGTACGTCACGTTTCGCTATCGACTAAATTTACACTAGGGGTACAGAAGTGTCAAAAAATAGCGTCACGTACATTTGGTGTGGTGCAACTGCAGATGAAGACCATTTTATAACATGATCAGAGGAAACCGATAATGTAAGGGGGAGGGGTACTTGACTAGGTGGGAGACATGAACCATTTAAAAAAAAATTGCCTACTACCTAATTTAACCCTAACATTGACGAAGACGCGTGCCTTAGCTAGAATTTTTATGTATTTATTTAATCTTTATTGCACAAAAGAAAACCTTATAGTACAAAGGGCAGACTTAATGCCATGAGGCATTTTCTACCAGTCAACCTTTAGGTTAAACAGAGAGATTGAGGCGTAATGTCATGTTAGTAAAGGTTAAATTTCACAAATTGGGCGTCGTGGATGACATGAATTAATATGGTTCTAGTCTCTATAGGGAGCGTGCATGAACTGTAGGAGGCAGCACAGGAGCTGTCAGATTTTTGACGCGAAGCGTAAATGTGATGTTTATTGTTCCGATGTAGCCCACAAGATGGCAGAACCTACTATGCACAAGAAAACACTTGACGTGTAAATGTGCCTGTTTATGGTTCCGATTCAGACCACAAGATGGCAGACCCTCCAACGCGCACGGTCCCTATGAATCTAAAATAATAATTATAATAATTCAGCCTATATACGTCCCACTGCTGGGCACAGGCCTCCTCTCATGCGCGAGAGGGCTCGGGCTATAGTCCCCACGCTAGCCCAATGCGGATTGGGGACTTCACATACACCTTTGAATTTCTTCGCAGATGTATGCAGGTTTCCTCACGATGTTTTCCTTCACCGAAAAGCTAGTTAAATAATATTTTATTTATTTATCTTATTTCTTAGGAAAACTTACAGCTAAAGTAACAAAATATGTTTCGAAATAAAAACAGTAGGTAAGCCAATTACAAGTTTCCACAGGTAGAAACTGCGTAAAGTACATGACATGACGTGCGAAATTGCAAAATCTATAATAACTATTATGCTTATAATTATGTTGCTTAACAGTAAGCGTAAGCGTAAGCATATTCGCTCATTAGACAGCTTCCATCTGAGATGCCTTCGCGAAATTATGGGCGTCCATTGGTCTGACCGTGTTAGAAACACGGAGATCCTTAGGCGTGCCGATGTCGCTGGAATAGAGGCCTACCTAATGAGACGACAGCTACGATGGTGCGGTCACGTCTCCCGCATGTCCCAAGACCGAGTCGCGAAACGCATCTTCTACTGCGAACTGCAAGATGGAAAGCGCAAACAAGGCGGCCAATTCTTGCGGTTCAAAGATATGTGGAAACGGCATATGAAGAGAGCTTATATAGAGCCAACGAACCCTTAGTTAAGTACATAATAAAAGTTCAAAATAGATTTTGGAATATGTACAAAAATTTGTACTCAGGGTCTTAGGAGGTTAAAACAATGCATGCTTGTTCCATTTATTTGTTCATATTTCTATTTTCTTTTAAAGGTATGCTTTACTAATAATATCGGCCATTAGAGCCATGCAATAATGATTTTTTTTTTTTTTTTTATATTTCATGGAGACTTTGTGGTCTCTGCCTACCCCTCCGGGACATAGGCGTGATTATATGTATGTATGTACTTTGAAATTTTCAAAAATTCTTTAGCACATTGCTAATATAAAACGAATCTAAACTAAAATTATTAAAATGTATTTAATACTTACTTCATTCTTCATAAATCATACATTTCTAAATTTTAATTAATATACAATCATACAAACATACATTTTTAATTGAATCTTATTTCTGGAACGACCCATTATTATATATTGTATTTAATCAACTGTTTCGTCAAATGTATAGTTTTTAACAAAAGATTAAATTGATTAATAGACTACGCATAATATGGACAAATACTGCATTGTTCTTGCACAATGATTGGAACAAACATGTTGAACTGTGTTTATCTTGGAAGTGACGTAGTTCGGAAAATAACAAGAATAAGTATATACTACTGGCCTTAGCGTCTATTTCAGACGATCTATGGTGCAATGTCCAGAGACATTGCACCGCCTGGGACGGAGTTAAGGAAAACGCAGGGATGCCCAGCACCTGCGCCACCCTCTCGACCTCACTGGCCGGACCCACAGGAAAGGCAAGCGAATACGTGTGGAGCCAGGTTGGCTGCAGGAGTCTACCGCAGATTTCAGGTTGGACCCTACTCACGCCTAACGGGGACTCCGTCCCGGGTTTGATTTTGGAGCTTTCTTTCTGCTAGATAAGTTGCAACCCAATGCTAAGAGGCTTATCTCCCCTGTGACGAAGCGTAAGATGACGGCTTCCTTCGTGAACTTAGTCGCCTCTTACGACACCCTCGTTCTGGGGTGGTGCTATTCTTAAGTCGGACACCACACGGAAAACGGAGTATATAGGTATCCTTTGATGGTAAAAACTTTACAAAACTGTTTGAAATAAATAGATGAATAGCTTTTCTGGCAGAAATCGCGAAACATCTGGTTGACATAAGTATGGTGACCGAAGAGCTGGCATAAGCTCGGTCTCCCAGATATTAAATATTATAGACAATCTTATAAAAACAGACCTACTAGACGACGATATATACATATAAATAGTAAGTTAATTTTTTATATATCAAAACATCCATAACTCCGGAACAAATGTGACTGCGGCCGACAAAACGTCTCACTTTGTCGCTTGCCATAAGGACGACATTTGCTTGTATCTTTATACGAATAACCTGTAAAGGCATTCTAATGGCAAG
The DNA here is from genome assembly GCF_033807575.1 of Cydia pomonella. Classification (NCBI taxonomy): domain Eukaryota; kingdom Metazoa; phylum Arthropoda; class Insecta; order Lepidoptera; family Tortricidae; genus Cydia; species Cydia pomonella. The sequence continues at coordinate 2,712,171 of NC_084729.1, forward strand.
CGACAATGTGGGACGTTTTGTCGGCCGCGGTCACAAATAAATAAATAAATATTAGGGGACATCTCACACAAATCGATCTAGCTATTTATATAAATAAATAAATGAAAATACATCCATATTATGTTGGTAATAACTTATTTAATGTGTGGAAAATATAATTACAATTATTACATATTTATTTACAGTAACAATATACATAATGGATATATACAAATGATTACTATATAACTAGCTTATATTTAAAATTCTAAAATAGGCCCTAGCGGCATTGTACCAAGGATGCTGGCGGCATTTCCTCGTTGTATCGCAATACTGATACGTTGTGCGAGGAAGCCGCCAGCTCTCCGATCACCAGTTACGCCAACCAGACGTTTCGCGATTTCTCCAAAAACCTTGTGCGCGCTGGGACCCCATGGACCTAGAGTTTCAACGCCAAATGGTACAAATTGGTACTCTCTACCGAGGCTCTTATATTTATTACGTTTCAAAATTTCGGCGCTTTCCGCCGCTGCGCCCGCTTTTACATTAGTCCGTTGGAGGTGGGACGGTGCCAGTGTAATTACAATTAGAAATGCACATGTAAAGACATCCAGTGAATAAGGCTGTCCATCCTCTCAGCGATCACCTTCAGGAGAGTGTTGGTACTGCCCCGCACGCGCTCGCCCAGGGACGCCACCCGCTTACGCAGCACGGCTTGGAAGCAGTCTGTTCTCCACGCAGCGAACATTCTTGACGCGCTGCACTCGCTGCAGCGCCAGAGCAGCCCCAACAACCTGCTGAAGCCGTTATTGTACTAGATGTGCAGAGCATTGTAGGCTTTTTTGGTGTAGTTACTCCACAGGTTGCACGTGTTGACAATACGTTTTGAACAGGGTTATTTTCACCTCCGTAGAACAACAACAAAATATAAACTTATAGACATAGAAAACATCCATCCAAATTCAGGAATAAATATCTATAAGTATATTCATCACACACCTTACCGGGATTCGAAACCATCGGCCTCATATTATCATCAGTCAAAATTCAAAATTCAAAAATTTCAAAATTCAAAAATTTATTCTGCAAGTAGGCCTCAAGGGCTCTTTTACAAGTCAATACAACATTTATAGTAACATCATATAGTGACATGAAAAATACATAACAACATTTATAAATACAACAGCCAATACCTGGGTAAACATTACATTATAATAATCTTAAAATAAATAATTACTACAATACAATAGAGATGTATAGTCTCTATGGTTAAAAACACATTAAATCTGGAGATGTAAAAGGTCCCCAATGTCAGAGTACTAATACTAATAAAATTTGGAGGTGTAAAGTCTCTCCAAGTGTCAAAATAAAAATTATACTAAATAAATAAACCGCGTCTGGACTGTTAAACTAGCAGTCTCATAAACTAATGCTACATTCTGTACATAACTAGTATGTACCAAGTCAAGTATATTATACAATATGACAGAGACGTATAGTCTCCACGGTTAATACATTAAGTTTGGAGATGTATAAGGTCCCCACGGTCTGAGAAAAATAATAATACACAATAATAAGATTTGGAGGTGTAAAGGTTCTCCAAATGTCAAAGAATAAAAAAAATAAAAAATTGTATGAAATACATGTTTCACGTCAAGAGACTGTTAAGCTAACAATCTTAAAACTAGTTCTACAGAATACATAACTACTATGTATTTAATATGTCAATGTCATCATCAAAATAACTAAAACATAACAAACATTAATACATAAGGTTAAACAGCTAGAAACAACAGCGCTATATGCCTCTCCGGGACACTGCACGCAAAACTATTACAGCTTTTGAGACTGGATACTTAGCCATGATTCCGTGTCTCCCATAAGTCAGTATTTGACGACCGGTCTAGCCTAGTGGGTATATAGTAACTACCTACTATATACCCGCTAGGCTAGACCGGTCGTCAAATACTTATTTGTAATAAACACACAAATAAATGCCATTACCAGGATTCGAACCTGGGGCCTCGTGTTTGTAGGCAGGGTCACCAATTAGGGTAAATTAAAACATGGCATTTCATAAAAATGGGACCCGGGTACGTCCTTAAACTACGTCCACAAGAGAGGTATGGGCATTGTGAATGTCATCTAGCTTAGTGTGGTAGGGCACAGCACAGCGGATATCATTCCAGATCTAGAGCAGAGCCCAACTGGGGAAGTACCTCCACCTTACAGAAAACCGCAGCTAAATAACACTAGACCCTACTCATAGTGTTGTGTTCCTGCCGGTGAGTAAGGTTGCCAGAGCTTAACGAGGGTTTACATTGCGGAGTGTTAGGGCCGGGAATTCCATCACCCGCCTGAAGAGGTTTCGAGCTGAAAGACCCTCAAGTGCTCCGAGGCGCGTTCAGCGGAGTAGGCTGGTGCAGCAGCATGAGTAGTGTCTAATGTTATTTGGCTGCGGTTTTCTGTAAGGAGATATTTCCCCAGTCGGGCTCTGCTCTAGGTCTGGAATGACATCCGCTGTGCTGTGCCCTACCACACGAAGCGAGATGACATTCACAGTGCGCATAAAGCCTGACCAGTAATATATAATCACGCACCATATTGCGGAATTTCATGGGAACTAAAAATTTCATACTAAACATGAACTGTCACTCTATACATGAAAATAACAGCGCCTTCTTGACAATGATCATATATTTCTGGTCGGTCTTTACCTCTGTTTTGGACGTAGTTTAAGGATATACTTACCCGGGTCCACACAACTAAATATACCGTAAAATGGGGTGAGTAGGGATAAAACTGACATTCAAACCTCGATAAAACTTTATTTTTACATGTGGCAAACTGATTTTTATACGACTGTACGACTGACATAAGGGCGGTCACAGACTAGCGTTTTATGCGAGCGTACGCGTACAAGCGTGTAAGCTCGTATAGACCAAATGCAGGGAAATGTAACGCGCTTATAAGCTCGTACATCAGATATATCGGAGCGGCCAAGGTGCTCATAAATATCTGAACACGCCTCTATTGTCAAGGCGCTAGAGTTCATATTCAGATACTTTTGAGCGCCTCGTCCGCCCTGATATATCTGATGGCGACTTTACCCCCGAAACGACCGACGCGCGTAAAATATAGTATTCTGAAACCGCGCCAACAACTACGAGTACTACTAGTACTAAAAAAACTTTGTGTAAACTTTTTGTTTGAATATGTCCCAATGCTCTAACTTCGCCTACCTATACAAGACCTATGGGACATATTTTGAGCAACTTTTGTCCAAGACTTTGGAATACAATGTTAAATATTTAAAAACACATTTTTTTATAGAATATGGAAAGAAAAATGTGAAATAATCAACCAAATAACCTATACAATAATTTTTGCTAATTGTTGTGTTGTAATTTTTTTTTGTTTGCTGGGTCTTTTATTGAGGTGTGCCAATAAAGAGTATTCTGTCTTTCTATATATACAATAACCTATACAAAATTTGTTTTTCTTTATGAATTACCCTTAAAACAATCATAAATCAACAATTTGTAATTACATATTTGGATAAGAGAATGTGAATTTAGGTATTTACTTAATAACATAAATTCTGCCTTTCCAATGAAATATCCTTAAAACAATAATTAATATTAAAGTGTTCCCCGCTGTGTGCGGGAAAATCCATTGAATCTTTGAATCATAAAATTACTGGACAATGTACTGTCCCGTATTGGTTTCGCTAAATTACGGAAAAAATGAAAAATTCGTGCCTTAAATACGGGACAACCCGTAAAATACTGGATATGTAGCATCCATTCTGAACTATGGCCTCATCCTATGGGGTAACTCTGTAGATGTTGAAAAGGGCATTCAAACTTCAAAAGAGATTTATTCGTCTAATTACTACTACAGTAGTAGTGGTAGACTTTTGTTCAAACAGTTCAAAATCTTACCTTTCGTATGCATAATATACAGGGTAAGTATACATTTTGTTTTTAAATTTTAACTAGGTATATTAAGTTCAAAGATTATTAAGTAATAAATAAATATTATAGGACATTGCTACACAAATTTACTAAGTCCCACAGTAAGCTCAATAAGGCTTGTGTTGAGGATACTTAGACAACGATATATATAATATATAAATATTTATAAATACTTAAATACATAGAAAACACCCATGACTCAGGAACAAATATCCATGCTCATCACACGAATAAATGCCCTTACCAGGATTTGAACCCGGGACCATCGGCTTCGTAGGCAGGGTCACTACCCACTAGGCCAAACTGGTCGTCTAGTATTGTTTAAAAAAGCATATTATTCAGGGTTGGCAAATACATGTGGAACATAATGTCGGACATATGTCCACCACTAACAGCAGGCAAATGTGAGCATATTTTCGCACATTTTCGGCGTTGTCTTCGTTTTTAGGGTTCCGTAGTCAACTAGGAACCCTTATAGTTTCGCCATGTCCGTCTGTCTGTCTGTCTGTCCGAGGCTTTGCTCCGTGGTCGTTAGTGCTAGAAAGCTGAAATTCGGCATGGATATATAAATCAATAAACCCGACAAAGTCGTACAATAAAATATAAATATTTAATTTTTTTGAGGGTACCTCCCCTACATGTAAAGTGGGGGTAATTTTTTTTTTTGCTTCAACCCTGCAGTGTGGGGTATCGTTGGAAAGGTCTTTCAAAACTAATAGGGGTCTTCAACAAACATTTTTTGATAAAGTGAATAGATTCGGAGATAATCGCTCCGAAAGATAAAAAAAATGTGTCCCCCCCTCTAACTTTTGAACCATAGGTCCAAAAAATATAAAAAAAATCGTGGAAGTAGAGCTTAAGAAAGACATTAAATGAAAACTATAGCGGACATGATCAGTTTAGCTGTTTTTGAGTTATCGCAAAAAGTTGCTCCCATAGTAAAAAGACACTTTAATTAGGTACTGATTATGCAAATTTGCCTATTTGTTTAACGCGTGTGAAAGGTACCGTTTCATCCCTTGGTTAACAATTTACTATACTTTAAGCTCCAGTTTAGCTTATTGTGACGGAAGAGTAACTACGGAACCCTACACTGAGCGTGGCCCGACATGCTCTTGTTTATTTTTTATGATACAGGAGGCAAACGAGCAGACGGATCACCTGATGGTAAGCGATTACCACCACCCATGGACACCTGCAACACCAGTAAGTAAGTGCGTTGCCGGCTTTAAGATAGGAGTGCGCTCTTTTCTTGAAGGTCGTATCGGTCCGGAATACCGCAGGCGACAGTTCATTCCATAGTTTAGCTGTGCGAGGCAGGAAGTTTCTGGAGGAACGCACAGTTGAGGACCAATAATTTTGTGTTAGATGGTCGGTTTTAACTGTTTAAATTTCATTAGCTTGTTAAGTAGCATAGACACGCAAATAGAGAAACAAACGCCAATTTCAAATTGATGGATAAGGACAAACGATTATAAAGGGCTTGTATGACTTGACAGGCTTTAAGTAAATATCATCTAAGCGCCACATTATCATAGACCGTTATATTATGTGCTTAAATAGTATGTTTTCTACTGGTCGACTGTAATGGTTGGATTAAGATGTCGTATAGCAAACTATAATTGCGTTCTTTTCATGTATGGGCTCCCACTCAACTATAATATTCATTTCGATACGCTGTAGTGCTTGATTATGTAATTGTTGTATATACTTACAATACTTTTTCTAGGAGTCATCTAAAATAATACCTTTTCTACTTAAAACCTAAATAATTAAAGAAAATTAGGTAAATATCTCAGTAGTACAGTCAGCATCAATAGTTGCGGATGAAACAACGCGCCAAAAGTATCTGACATCCCGCATAACTTTTCCAAATATAGATAAATTTCTAAAATTCATATTCAAAAGTAGGTATATCTTTTTACAATCTTAGTTGTTCTATAACTATACACTTTTTGTTAACAAAATGGTAGACTGTTACATAATGGTAGATACTTATGAAGCGTATACAAGTGTCTTCCCCGCAGCGCCACGTAATTGGTCAATTTTATTATTGTTGACTACAGCGTTTGCTTATGAATATTATAGTTGTGTTGGGCGCCCATACATGAAGAGTACGCAATTACAGTTTGGTATACGAAATCATAATTCAACCATTACAGCCGACGGGTAGAAAAAAATAATTAATTCGTTTATTATTCGGTTTGGAAAACAGGGAAAGCCACCAAAGATAATTTAGATTTTGGACCCGGGTATGTCCTTAAACTACGTCCAAAAGAGAGGTATGGGCAATGTGAATGTCATCTCGCCTTGTGTGGTAGGGCACAGCACAGCGAATGTCATTCCAGATCTAGAGCAGAGCCCAACTGGGGAAGTACCTCCACCTTACAGAAAACCGCAGCCAAATAACACTAGACCCTACTCATAGTGTTGTGTTCCTGCCGGTGAGTAAGGTTGCCAGAGAGCTCAACGAGGGGGGTGGGGTTAGGGTCGGCAACGCGCATGTAACTCCTCTGGAGTTGCAGGCGTACATAGGCTACGGAGACTGCTTACCATCAGGCAGGCCGTATGCTTGTTTGCCATCGAATAGTATTAAAAAAAAAATTAAAAAAATAAATAATCGCTAGACTTACAGCTGTATAGGGATAAATAAGAATATCAATATTTCAGTTAATATACTTTATTTTAACCTAAGTTATCTTGAACTTTTGACCTTTAATTATAATTATCAATAGGGAGTATTACTGCAATGATCTGCCGCCAGAGTGCAGCACTAGCACCTTTCATAAACCATAGAGTAACTTATACATACTGTGCCTTAATCTTTTTTTTGTCAAGTTATTACAGATAATAAAATATGACATTGATGCATCAAGGCGGTTTGTTTGCAAAGGGCCTACCGGGAGACGCGAAAATCGAAATTTAGTTATCTGCCTCTTCATCGCCCGAATATGCAAGAGTGATAGAGAGGTTAAATAACCAAATTTAGATTTTCTTGTTTAGATCGGTAGATTTTCAAATTGTGATGGATTGTGGAAGTGGCGCCACCTACGCAGAGTTTCGCGTAATATTCCCTATTCCGTATGGAAGGTAGAGGCAAGGAACAAAATCTCAATATACCAAAAAGTGTCCGACAAAAAACCATAAACAGGTAGCGCTACAATACCTAGAATACATGAGAAAAAAATCTAATCATAGACAGCGCACTTCACTCCGTCAATAACGCCTAGGTTCTTAGCTACTCTAGCGCTACTCAGGAGAGATTTGGAACTATTATTTATAGCTAACAGATGGACACCTGCAACAATTCTGCCTAAGGAGTTTCTGTTCCTTGCCTCTACCCTCTACCTTCCATACTATTCCGACATAGGACTTTTCGTGGCCAAATAAAGGGCTTGACAAAATGAACCATCGACAAATCTGTTATCGATAAGTTTTACATATATCAATAAACAGAAAAGCATATGTGATGTACCGTTCAAGAAGTTTCAAGACTGTAAATCGTTTAAGTTACAAATCGATACTGCGGCCAAGGATTTATTTCTGTAGGTACGAAATGGTGCAAAATAGTTATTTCTTTACAAGGGGCCAAAGTTGTTGTTGAACCGCTCGTGCTAATATTGATACCCGAGCAAGCGTATGATTCCAAAATTGAACCACGAGCGTTGCGAGGGTTTCAAGGTACGAGGGTTAACCAACTTTGCCTCCGAGTGGAACACAAAAAAAATTTCACCACACCAACGCGAGGAAAATACTATAATAAACACCCCTATAATCGAACAGGCACCAGTAATGTGATGACAAATCCTGTAAAACAAGTATTTACCGTCAGTTTTTAATCGTTGGCTACATTTTACCATAAACAAGAGCCATAGAGCTGCTTAAGTTTAATTTTTCATTGATATTTGTTAGTTTGAAAATTAATGGCGTCATACATCACATGACTGGAGCAAAAAAACATAATTTTAATTGTTTAATAATATTGAAACCAATTGCAGTAGCTTTCATTAAATACATAGAAATCATAAAGGACTAATTGAACATTCAACTTTTAAAACATAAAGCGGTAGAAATTTTACACATGTCGGTGAAATATCAAAAATACTCCAAATTTTCTCTTAAATGTCCCATGATTCGTGCCGTTGACGTAACTATAAAATACCAAAAAAATCGAATCGAATTAAATCCAAATGATATGTTCATTTCATAAAAAAATATCATTCAAAATCACCACTTAAAGGTCAATTCTACGAGCTAACATAAGGAAACAACTCAAAGTTTGCATCTGATTACTTTGTGGATAAAATGCATCTTTCTCGTTAGTCTTTGAACAATCAAGAGGGCTTTTACCAGTTGGTGTGGTGAAAATTAAATCAATTTGACTGTACATGTATTTTATATTCAAAATGTATAAAAACGAGAGATGTAGTATACAGTTCCAAAATCATAGAAATCTACCAAAGAATTAGCAGACGTGTCCTGTACTTCGCGTTAGCTATCTTTAATAATGTTTTTTCTGCTCCAGCACTTTTATTTGTCAATTTACCAGCCAGTCAGCCAGTGCCAAACTCAAAACCAGCCAGCCAAATTTGCCAGTGAAATGAACCTCATAGGAAGCGCGGCACGTGGGGCCCCGGCGCCCGTCTATAAGATCGCAACAGCAGTGTTGTTAGGAATATTCATACAATATTATGCAACTGTTGTATTTTTTTGATGCTGAATTGTAGGCAAAGATTTACAAACCAATAAATACATTGATTTTATTTATCATTTTAGGTGTTTGCTGCTGTTTTAGAAAAAATATTGCGTGCTTAAAATTCTCGGGCTTGTCTTTACGAAACTCAACTTCGTTTCGTTTTGTAACTTCGGCCCTTGCATTTTAAGAACCCGTATTACGTCCCTGTTGCACAAAATACTATAGCATAGATACCTAACTCTAACCAAAGAGAATTTGAAATATAGGTCCAAAGAAAGAAAATTTTGTAGCCACAGTAAATTTACTGCTATATTTAGATACATGATTAAAACTTTTAGAACGCCATTTGACTTTGATCCTCATTCTTTCACTGATATATATTAAATTTGTTAAATGTCAAAAAGTAGCGCCATCTTACCCGGCATAACCCAAGGGTTGCGGCGCTATCGCTCGAAACGATGCCGAACGAACGAACCAAAGCCTTCGATCTATTAGATGGCGCCACTTTTTGATATTTAACAACTTCACTGTAGCTATGATATGTTGTTAAATTCATTTGTAAAGCATGCTGTGTATACTTATGTTTCATTTATTTTTTGAATCAAGTTATCATAACATTAATACAGCTTACGCCAAAGCTTTACGTAGATTCATAACTTAAAAACTACTTGTTTATTAACTAAAAACTAACTTACTTCTACGAATATCTATCTTGCATCCTTTCAAGCACTCCCTTTCACTCAGATATCAGCCTTCCTATCCCTGTCGCAAACAGATCACACTCTGGTAGTGCCGTGAGTAAGGAGTTAGCGAGAGCAGTTGCGCGCAGTACGGGGGAGTGCAGGCGCAGACGAGTACGCGTGCGCAGTATGGTCAGTAGGGGCAGTCGCCTCCGTCTACTACAGTACGCATCAGGTACAGAAAGTTTTAGAAAATTTTTAGGGAGGCCAATACTGTCTATCTTACACCTCAAAACCTTACTATAAAGCATGCTAATCCTAGATTTCTACGTAGCTCTAGTGAATGTTCATGTTCACATGATATTGTACGATTTCTTTTAAGTTTACCCAATAAAGTAAAGTAAAGTAAACACGTATCAGTGAAAGGATACGGATCAAAGTCAAATGGCGTTCTAAAAGTTTTAATCTTGTATCGAAAGATGGCAGTAAATTTACTTTGGCTCCAAATTTTTTTTGACAATCCACTTCCTTTTCAAATTCTCTTTGCTCTAACTAACGTTTTGATAATATCGATAGGTACATGTCGATATTTTATTTTGTCAATCACTTGTTTTTGCCTCGAATGGGTTTAAACACACCCCTATCTCCTTTTAAGAAACCAGTACTCGGATTGTCCTGAGTTACGCTTCTGTACGTAAACGATTATCGGATCCTTTTTCTTTCTGCCCAAAGCTTCCACCATCTTCTGTCCATTATCGTCCAAATCTAAATACGTAACCTCAGGTCGTACTTCTTTGTCATTATTAATTAATTGTTCTTCTTCTTTGCCATCATTTTCTAGGTGTCTATTTTTATTCTTTAATTTTTCATCTTCTAGTTTATTAGCTTCTGCGTTAGCACAGACCTGGTTTTCTTGTTTTACTATACCATTATTCTTTAAAATATTATCTTTTTTTTCACGGACTTCGGGTTTATTAACTGTTTCCTTTTCTTGTTCCGTGGTTATTTTTTCTGCTTCTTCATGAGCTTGCGAGTTTTTATTATTATTTTGTTCGGTTTTTTCACTCAAACGGTCTTGTTTTTTATCAGTATCAGATTTAATATCATTTTCGTGTACCTTTTTCAAATTATGATCTTGTTTCTCACTTGTATCAGATTCCTGTTCCTTTTTCAGTTCCGCTTCTTTTTCTCTCTCTAGCTTCGCCTTTTCTCTGTGATGATCAATCTCTTCTAGATCGTCGTCTACCAATTGACAGTCGTTGACAGAGAGCTGTAGCACTATCTCTTTCTCCTCCTCTTCCTCGACATGCTGCTCTATGGATAGCTTGAGGAGACGGATGTCGAAGTGTTCGTGCTCTATGGTCAAATTGTTGAGGAATTGTCCTAGTTTTTCGACTATCTGGTCGATTTGTTGTTCTTTCTCTGGTGACATTTTGATGCAGTTTGGTCGTCGTGGTGGATCTGAAACTGTAATTTAACATTAAAAATATATGCCTATAAGATTTGAGGACAATTTGCCTCAATTCCTCGTTGATCCTATCATTAGAGCTGGGTTTTAAAAAAATGGGACCAACTTGGAACTCGAAAAATTTCTTGGAACTTTCAAACAATTATTTTTTTCTCGAATAGGTTCAGAAATGACAGAGTGTTAACTCTTGAGGCAACATAAGTACATACAAAAAGAGTACGGTCGAATTGATAACCTCCTTCTTTTAAAGTCGGTGAAAAAATATTTATTTTTAACCTTTTAACCACCGTAGTCTGATGTATAAGACAATATCCAGCTCATTTCGCCGCAGTCTAATAAATCAGCAAAAACTTTGTGTTACTTCGTACCGGCGGCGACACAAGCACGCACGCAAAAATTATAAGTGGTTAAATGATATTATAACCAAAGTTTTATTTATTCACTTTTTTGTATCTTTTATTGACAGGATTTCTCAAATTGGAGTACAGAGATTGTTTTGTTCAGAATTCACGAAAAGTCTCAACGAGTTTTGTAAAAAATATATTGAATGGTTATAAATTTGGATCAAAAACTTTGGAGAAAACTTTTTCTGTGGTCATTAGAGAAGTAAACGATTTGGATATCCTTTTTAAATAAATAAATAAATATTAATGGACATTATAACACAAATTCTAAGGATTTTATCATACAAGGAGCAGAAGGTGCCTAATTGCCTTAAAGGATAAAGTAATAATATTAGTCATGAAGTGTATCTTAGTTTATGATCTCAATAAGAAAGATGCATAATTTTTTTTTACAATATTTTATTACGTAACTCATAAGAATTAATATCATTAAGAAAGAAGATTTTTTTAAAGCATTATGAGGTTTGAAGCTTGATTTTTTTTATAATTATAAGTAATCTTAACTCATACTACTAACTCATAATACTTAATTGTTTTATAAGGCGGCAAAGTTGTTGTTTAACTGCTCGTGGTAATATTGGTACCGAGTATAGCGAGTGGTTCGCCAACTGGAATCTTGAGCGTTGCGAGGATATCAAGGCAGTTAAAAAGGGTGAAACAAACTTTGCCACCGAGTGAAACACAAAAATGTTCACCTCACCTCACCAACGCGAGGAAAATACTAAATATGAAATACTAAAAAAGTCAAACCAAATAAAATCAACGTAATTAAAAAGTTATCATTCAAAATGACCATTTAAAAGTCAATTCTACCAGCTAACATAAGGAAACAACTAAAAATTTGCATGTTGCATTATCGGCACTGGTCTTCTCTGCATTTATCTCTACTAACAAAATATGGACCATGTTTGTCTGAAATAAATGCTTTTTTTTTTAATTTTTTTTTTTTTAAACAATTCACTCTATTTATTGACAATAACAATATACATAATGGATATATACAGATGATTACTATAACTTTATTTTTATTTTATTTTTATCGTAAAAATGCAACTTTCTCATTAGTTTTTGAACAATTAAGAGGGCCTTTACCAGTTCGTGTGGTGAAAAAGTTTTTGACCCATTTGAGGCTATTAATTAAAAGAAATATTAACAAGTAAAACACCTTGACTAGGGAGCGCCAGAGATAAACTTAGGATCTGAAACAAACAATATTAACGGTTAATAAACAAAATATAAAATAAACCTGCCAAGTGCGAGTCGGGCTCGCGCACCGATGATTCCGTATAATTAGAGTAAAGAACCCCTAAATGTGTCGTTTCAAGAAAAAGTCTCACTTTGTCGCTTGCCATAAGGACGCTTTGACAGATTATTCGTATAAAGATGTAAACAAATCTCGTCCTTATGGGAAGCGACAAAGTGGGCCTTTGAGTAGGCTTCGACACAAATAAGTTCTTAAGAGGCGGTTAACACAAAATTCAAGTTTTTATAATTAATTTTACATTTTCTATTAATATATAGATGGTATGATCGTATAGATGTGCTATACGCGTGCGCCCGTGAGGGACAGACAATATAGTATTATTGTTTAGTTCTGTTTTATAGATAAGTACGTTAGTTTTTCTTTATCACACTTGCTCGAAAAATCTTATTTCATGCAGGCCAAAGGCCTATATTATTCCCGTTGGAGTTATGGATTATAAAAAAAGCTATAACTAGTTAAATAAAAAAAGCTTTAAGTAGCTATCTTCGATGCCTAACCTATATCGCACCCAGTAGGGCTAAGATGGTCGGCTCTTTATCATTTGTCACCATGCCTGTCACGTTCTAACAAGTATGTAAGTGCGAAAGTGACGGGCATAGTGACAAGTGATAAAAATGGAACCATGATGCCGCCGCAGGCTGCCACCGCAGGCCATATTAATTGTTAAGACAAAAATGTCTAACCTGTCAAGAAATGACAAAATGGCGGACGAATGTTTGTTGTGTCACCGTTTTTAAGAATTATTTCGCTTAAAATTTAGTTTTTTCTTCACAAGTGTGATGAAAAACATTGTGTGTAACTTCGGGGGTAAAAATATTGCAAACTCGGGTCTTTAATTCCCTCGTTTCCAAAATTTCACTTACCCCCGCGTTCCACAATGTACTTTAATGTATTATAGACAATATTTATTGTAACAAAGGATTTTTCTACTTACGGATAATAATAGTGCAAACTCCATGTTGGAATATGAACCGACGCGACACATAGTTTCAGAACAACTGAGTAAATTTCGCCCATAACGTACGTAGGCGTAGAAAATTGTATCAATATTGGTTTAGCTTTGTTTCTAATGCGTATTGTCGTAACCAGGCATTTGAGAGCCATGTGTCTTGCTTTGTTATTGAGAATATTTTTTGCTAACGAATTTATATGCGAAAATTAGCAACGTGAAAGAAGAAATTGAGTACCGGGAACCCGGTCGGCGGGTTCTCTGTTCGTAGTCGCTTTCCTCTACAAAGCGGGAAAACGCTGGAATCGGCTACGAGCGTAGCGCTACGAAAACGTTGGTAGACCATTCTCAAAAATTCTGGAAAATTCCGTGAAAAAATTTCTGGAAACTAATGAAAAAAATTCTGGAAACTTTCTTAAGAATATTCTCATGAAAGTTATTGTAACTCAATGTTGTTAAGAGGGTAGTAGACCACGTATTCGTCCATAAAAAAAGAGAAAACGTTTTTCCACTTCTAAATATTTCCATTCTCCATGATTTTTAGTATGTTATTGACAAAATGAAAAGCGAGGTCAATAGGTTTTCCATTTTTTTCCAAATTTGCAATACGCCTTGAATATAGCTATTATGCTGATGCGATCGACATCAAAGTCAAAGTTTAGTGATTTGTTAAGATTTAGTTAGTGGAATCCGTTTACTCCCGAAATGGAAATTTCGTAAAAAAAAGTGCCTAGCTAAGCTATTCTTCCCTCTAACTGGTGAAGGATTTGCCACACTGGATGCGTTCTGCGGTCTGCGGTCAGGTCAGGTCAAATTGAAATGTATGCAATGACCTGACCGTGACCGCAGACCGCAGAACGCAAAATGCAGAACACAGTGTGGCAAATCCCTGACGATTGTTTCATTTACCTAAATTTACGTCACTCATTGGGGTCTAGAGTTAGACCAAGCTATGTTTTGGCAGCTATTTTGATAGATCGTAATTTCCTAAAAGTTTGACGTTTACACTATCCGTTGATACATAAATATACACTAACTGGTGGACGTAACTGGTGACCGAAGAGCTTCCTCGCACAACGTATCAGTATTTCGATACGAGGAAATGCCGCCAGTATCCTTGGTACAATGCCTCAAGGGCCTATTTTAGATTTAAGCTAGTTATAGTAATTATCTGTGTACCATTTGATTGTTATTGTAAATATTTCTAGCCAATAAATATACACTCGAATAATACGAACATATTATAACATTATATATCAACTTTTCTAATATTATAAAATAAATGCGATGATAACTTTGTGTGCATTTGTGTGTCTTTCTGTCTGTCTGTCTCTTGCCTCTTCAGGCTTAAACCGCTGAACCTTTGGAGATACTTTGAGGCCCGCAGAAGGACATAGGATAGATTTTTTTTATTGACAATCATCATCATCATGCTCTACTCAACTCCGTGCTCGAGGCACACCCGGAGTGTGACTTGTTTGTGAGTAGGGTTGCCAGATCGAAAGGCGCTATTATCGGGAAAAGATATCAATTTTTCGGGATTTTGGGACTGAAGTCGGGAAAAAAAAACGTTCAAATTATAGTAATTGTATTAATAACAACGATATTTTACATTATTGGCACTACGTCAGCTGCTCTGCCCATAGACGTTTTTATATAAAAATAATATAAATTCTTTGAGATCTTGAACAAAAAAAAATGTCTTCTCATTATCTACCTATACTATCATACTTATACTTATTAGGTATCAATAATCAACCAAATTTATGGAAATAATTTATTTCTTAGCTTGCCACATATATTTTATATTACTTTTGACCGATTTTACCATTTCTTGGCCTTTTTCGCTATTTAAGCTAGACTTGAAAGTCATGCAGTTTTCGTCAAAGTTGAGTCGAATCATTACTTCGGCTTTAATTAGATCTATTCCCATTCTATTTCTTTCTTTTGTGTAGAGGTAAGGCAAACGCGCTCCCGCCCCGCACCGCACCCCTCACCGCACAATCTCACGCCAGCTCGCCACGCGCGCCCCGCGCGCGCGCAGTCAGACGCCCTTGACGCGGGTCGCTCGCTCGTTCGCTCGGCGACAGTTCGGAACTTGAAATTATTGTTTTATTATAACGTGAAGGTGTTTTTCGGGACAGTCTTCACTTCGTCGGGAATCGGGAACACATGCTAAAAATCGGGAGAATCCCGCCAAATCCCGACCATCTGGCAACCCTATTTGTGAGTGCAATCGGACGACTGATGACTGAGAGTAAGAGAGTGATACAAATACAAATACAAATGTTTATTTCTTAGAATATGGTACAAAGATAGTCAATTCATAATAAGTGCATCATATTCTGCCTCTATCGGCGTAGAAATATTATAAACTAGCTGTGCCCGCGGCTCCGCCCGCGTGGTATTCGGTCTGTGTCAGTAACTGGGTCATTCACAGCAAATTTTTCTGCCTCTCTGCTGGAGGTGGAGCTTGAAGTAAAGTTGACAGATGGATACGCTAGAGGACTGTAGTCTAGATAAAATATTTTACAATTAGGTACCACTTAATAAAACTACACTCCAAAATCATTTCTTATTTTTTTTCAAATCCGTCCTTATTCAAATTTTTGACGTGATTTAAACGACATACAGTAGTAGATGTATATCGGACAATACAGTTCCACTTTTGTATTTTTTTTACGTCCTTGACTGTACCTATCCAAATCATGTCCATGGAAAATATCATCCAAATCGGTGCTCCAGACCAATCAGACTAAGCATGAAAAGGTAAGAAATATACCCATAGAAATCCATACTTCCGAACACTATCGAATTTAGGTGTAATACCTATTAGTTAGAAGTAGGATTACAGGAAAGGAGAATACTCGTAGATATCAAAAACTTGAGGCCGAGTATTTACATTTTGTTTACAGTTATGTTTATGTATGCACAACTAAATGTATATGTACATATAATTATATCTACAGTTACATACTAATAATTAGGTATGTAATAGTATATTTACATAACATTGACATTTTACAATATTTATTTGTACACCACATTGCGAGTCTCCCCGGCGGGCATCAACACGAATAGCTCCGTGCAGCTGGTAACGCGCGAGCACGTCACGTAGAGCTGCCCGTGCGAGAAGCAGCCCGTGCACAGGTCCACGCCAGCGGCGCGCAGCGTCTGCCTCTGCGACTTGTTGATGTTCATGGCGAAGCAGGCGCTCACGGAGAACTGTAGGCGCTTGAAGTGGAACGGGAAATTGCTCAGGATGAGGGGGATGCGCGGGATGAACACGACTTCTGCGGCACCGCACTCCGTCAGGATCTGCACCTCAATGAGGTTACGCTGCAGCTGCACTACTTTTAGCTGGGTTCCGTTGCATAACTTCGGAAGCGACAAATTCCGAAAAAGCATGATTGTAACTCCAACTTTCGGGGTTAATGTGTGTGCTGGGAGTCCTGAAGCACTCAATGAGATAAGGAACTAAGGAACTCTACCACCCGGTAGAGTTCCTTAGTTATGTTGTGACATTGCCTTCATCCAAGACAGTGTTAATGGAATTATATACTGCATGTTCACCTTCGATTTCCGCCTGCTAATTTTTCTGCGTGAGCATGGACCGTTCCTCTATGGGCGTGAGTATGGATCTCTCACAAACCCAAGAATGGCTCAGGTCTTCGTACACGCTACGAATGAGGTTTTCAATGGATGGAACGATCCTGCATAACGTCTCTGGTAGTTGTGGCTACGCCTAAAATCACGATCGTCGCTATAGTTTCGTAACGTCAATGCGTTGTGAGACTTTCGTGAAAGGTTCGCTTTTTTTCGGGAAGGCATTTTCAGTTTTTAGTTCTTATGGCATTTTAACGCGTATAAAATGCGAGTCCCAAATCGTTTGACATTTACACCGCAAACATCAGAGAATTATTTTTTTCATAGTACCCACCTTCGTAGCCATTATTAAGTGCTTAAAAGAGGCGATACGTATGAATATGGATACGATAAAATTACGATTAGGTATAATTCATGACGGAGAAAATATTTTTTTAAATAATTATGCAGTTATACGCGTGTTGATATGTGTGTTGATTTTGCCACTACTTAATAATAATAATGTCATTTTTAACCGACTTCAAGATTTCAAAAGGAGGAGAATCGAGGGAACTCTTCAAATATGAAAGTCATACCTACATATAATGATTTTTGTATTTTCTTTAACAAATCTAGCATTTACATTTAAAAAAGTGACATTTGTTGAAGTGGAACTGCTGATGATGATCAGAATGGAACTCTTCAACGACACGTTTGGCGATTTGTCCTCTTCGCTGTGTTTGTTAAGTAAATTAGATTTTCAAGACAAATTTTTGTCTAGTTCGAGTTCTGACGATGGGGTCCATGAGGAATCGAGGGAACTCTTCAAATGTGAAAGGCATACATATAGTGATTTTTGTATTTTCATCAACAAATCAAGTATTTACATTTGTAGAAGGGACATTTGATGAAGTGGAACTGTTCATGATGAACATAATGGAACTCTTCAACGATGCATAGTTCACGTTTGGCAATTTGTTATCTGTGCATCTTTGTCAAGTAGTTAGGTTTTCAAGACACATTTTTATATTTCTATCCTATGTAGTTTTTTTAATAATTATCTGGTGCTTTATTTCATGCATGGTGTGAAATAATTTATCTTAAATACAGTCGAATACCCTATTGCGGGTATCTTACCAGTCAACCATAGGGCAAATCTGAAATGTGTCAAGGTGGGTGCAGTGACAAAAAAAAACATGTTACCTCCTTTTCTACATAATTAGGCGTAGGACGCTGTCTTTTTAATTTAATTGTATGAAATCAAAAATCAACAATAATCGTTCTTTCACCGGTCTACCTCATTGAAGTCGGTTTTTTTTTTCTTAAAAATTATTAGTTTACTTGATTACTAAATTTTTACTCAGTTTCCCAAAAGATGGCACTCTGCAATGTATGGCAATTAATTTACTGTCGTTTAATTTCGTTGTATTATTACATCAACACAATTGAAATTGAATTAATATCCGTACCCCCCTCTTCTAACTTTAGAGTTAATTTGGCAAAATCCTTCCTCGGTGGCTTAATTGCAGCACCATATCTGTTAGTTTAGCAGGGTACTCGATACTCGTAGCACAAAAGTTTGCACCTCCTTCCTTAGCGCCATAAGATTCAGGTGCAAACTTAACTCAATCGAGTGTAGTGGCTACCCCCCATTCTAGGGGTTGAATTTTTATAGCCTATAACTTGGCCGGGCATTTTCTCGACAGATTAGTAAAGTTTGCATCAAAATCCGTTCAGCCGTTTTCTCGTGATGCGAGGTCAAATAAACAGACAAACAGAAAAACAGACAAACAGACAAAAATTCTAAAAACTGTTGGAACGTGTTCTGTTAACGATTCTTAGTATCCCCAGCCTACTTTTTTTCGAATATCTTCCATGTACAGACTTTCGACCCCCTTCAGCTTTATTATATGTATAGATTAGGTTGCTATACCTATATAAAATTATTGCTAACATGCATACCTATATATTATAACAATTACAGATCCAGTATTCATAACTCTTATAATTACCTACCTAAGTATTGACACAATACAATAGTAGTTAAGTCATGTTTTAGTTACAATACAGCTTATACAGCTTATGCAGCAATTTAACTTATATTACAACATTAAAATAATTAGTTTATTAATAATTGAGCAACTCATTAATGGAATAAAAACACATTTCAAGTAACCAATCAAACATTTTTTTCTGACAGTTATTTATATCTAGTGATTTTATGTCATTTGGAACATATAGTTTGTCTGGATACCTGCCATTTGTTTTATTATGAACGGCATCATGCAGAGGAAACAGGTTTGGGTGTTTAGCAACCTCATATACTTATCAGTGGCGGCGCGTCACAAACATTCGTAGGGAACCCGGAGCTAATTTTGCTTTCCTTTTCTCCATAAACCGATCGTGAAAGTACTCAACGGGCTGAAGTTTAGACAAGCCGGTGGGAATCGAGTTCTTTGAACGATCCGCCACTGATACTTATATACAAGCAGGACAGCGGAAGAATTTTTAGCTCCTTGAATATTGGTCTGCAGTGGGCTAAATATTGGGCGCCAGATACAGCTCGAATACACTTTTTCTGAGTGATGAATGCTCTCTGTATATCAACTGAATTGCCCCAAATTATCAGTCCGTGGCGTAACACAGATGATACATATCCATGATACGCAGAGAGAGCGGCCTCTTCAGATGTTACAGTTCTAAGTTTTCGTAGCGCAAACACAAATCTGTCTAATCTGCTGCATATGTTATCGATGTGTAGTTTCCAGTTACATTTAATGGGAAACATACAGCACATAATAAAACAAAATGGTAAAAACTAATCTAAATTAAAATATATCTAAATAAGGCCCCCGCGGCATTGTGCCAAAGATGCTGGCAGCATTCCCTCGCTGAATGGCAATACTAATGCGCTGCGAGAGAAAGCTGCCAGCTCTCTGGTCACCGGTAGAGTCTATGAGCCTTTTACTCATTTCCTTAAAAAGTATCTTGGCGCTTGGACCCCACGGCCCTAGTGTCTCGACTCCAAACGCCACAAAGTGGTATTGGGGGCCGAGACTTCGATATTTGAAAACCTAAGATGTTTCCAGTTAAGATGCTTGTCTATTGTCAAACCAAGGAAGGAGGCTGAGTAATGCAGTGCTGTCATCTGCATAGCAATGAATCTTGTTAGTTAATAACATACAGTAGAATTCATTTATAACGACGTCGCTTATAACGACTAACCGTTTTTAGCGTCGATATTATTTACTCAAGTTCGGTTTAATACATAATTACATACATATGTAAATAGTATCCGTTTTATACGTCATCCGGTTAGTACGACATAATATCGCCGGTCCCTTGAAGGTCGTTATATCCGGATTCTACTGTATATACAGAAGGAACAGGGTAGGCGATAGTACAGAGACTTGGGGTACGCCAGCGTTTATGGGCAGCAATGAAGTCGGCAGTCATGTCGCGCTGCAATACTGCTGCAGTAATGCTGGTGCAGTCTGAATACGAACAGTACCTTAAGGTCTTGTTTAGATGGGATGGGATTTTAGCTACATTGCGGACTATTGAGGATATAGTACATTGTATTCTGCCGACCGATCAAATACCGCAATGTAATAAATCTCGTATGCGACTTCTCTCATAGTCTAAATTAGCCCTAATATATTGAATTGTGGAATTAAATACATTTATTTTAAATTAATATCGTTCTCCCTATTCTCATCCTAATATTTCAGATCACTATTAGGGTCATATACTCATGTCCCATTATAGGGGACCCATCACTGGTTCCTCTCCATTACAGGGGTTCCATCACTGGAGCTTTGTGGTCTATGACTGGAGAAAAAAAAACATAGTTTTAATTTTCCGATTATGTGGAAACGAATAGCAGTATCTTTTGTACAATACGCTTGAAACATAAAATACGGATGATAGGAGATTCAACTTTTAACACGCTAAGGAGTATAATTTTTACATTTTACAGGGAAATGTTACAAATGATACAAATTTGCTCTTAAATGTCCCATGACTGGTGCCGTTACCCTATGTGTGTAACAGAGTCGTTAACTTTGATTGTATTGTCCGCAGAAGTGACCTTTTTCAAAAAGGTGTTTGACCCGTTTAAGACCTATGTTTGTAATTTGTTTCTATCGATCGAAAGTCAAGTCGAATTGATGAAGTTACTAGAAAAAGGCCTCAAGATTGTTATTCATATTGGCAACCGTAAGTATATTTACCTTAGGTATATCTAGATCAGATATGGAAGACCAAAAGGAAGATGGAAAGACGAGATCGTAGAGATTGCCGGAGAAAACTGGCCAGTAATAGCGTCTGAAAGAGACGATTGGAAATGCCTGGAGGAGGCCTTTACCCGCCGAGGGGTCCACACACAAACTACACCGAATGTGTGTGTAAAATTATGATATAAGTACTTACTCTTACATAAAAAAAAAGTATACTATTCTTATAAAAATTCTTTTTTTTAATGAACGTAATCGATTTAATGAATATGAAAAAATTCAATGATTAATGATTAATTTATGAATACATGTACCTCTATTAGGACACAACAAAAAAAATATAATATATATATGTATATTTTCGTTTCCGTTTAAATGCATTCATTATTAAAAAATGAAATTTAAACTATAATTTATCAAAACGAAATATTGCATGATGTAATCAAGATTTGGAATAATAAAGCCTTTTTTATTTTATTTTATATCTATGAAAGCGCTACGATTTTTCAAAAACTCTACTAGCTGTACCTACTGCGGCTTAATAATCGGTCAAAAATATCAGACATCGGACAGCTGGGGGTCTTTATTAAATGGTTTTTAAATATTTAAACTAGTGACGACACTAATATGCCCATTTGCGTCTTATTACAGCTCTTTGTTTTAATATTCGCAATAAATACATGTCACCAAGAAAATAGACAAAAGAGGCCCGGCAAAGGTGACGGTCGCCATCATTACGTCACTTTAAGGCCCACTTACCATTTCGCCGAACGATATCGGCTTGTCAGTTATTCGCAGCTGACAATCTCGAATAACTGACAGACTGATATTGTCCGGCGAACTGGTAATCAGTGGACCCCTTAGATCCATAATGCCTGCAAAAACCAGAATATCATCATTGATGCGAAGAGTTCTGGGTAGCACCAGCAGCATTTTGAGCTCACTTGCTGAACGGGTAGATTGCCCGATAATGCGTTATTGGGATAAGATGCATGCCCCAGTGCGCGCCTCTCCCCGGAGATATTAGGTTTAGGTTTAAGTAATGTATGTCACTAACACTAGTTGTAAGTAAATTGTACAGTGTTGTAGTTGTAAGTGTATTGTGTGTATTATACTAACAAATTATGGAACCAGAGTCCGACATAAATATTTTAATTTAATTTAATTTAAAAAGTTGTACATAATGACACTAACATAACCTATAACAGTACCTATTTTACATAATTAAATTTATAAGAAATAACATTCAACTATTTCCAATTAAGACATTTAAAAGTTCACGTATTACACTAAAACACAAAAATTGTTAGACTCAACATGTTGTCGACTTGCTAAATCCAACAAAACAGTATACATTGCGGGGCCAGGTACCTACAATAAACTACCTGACAACATTAAAAATAATGATAATGATCAGACATTCTTTGCGAAAGTAAAAAAATGGCCGCCACAAATGCATTTTACGACATGTCGGAATATAATAATAATTGAATTTAATTTTAATGTAATGTTTTAATTTTGACTATGTAATTTGTATTGATTATTTATTACGTGTTATTTATTGTTTTTATTTTACTCTTTTTTGATGATAATTATTTTAATGAATTGTGATTTAACTGACATACTTATTAATATTACACCAATGACATTTAAAATTTTAATTTAATGAATAAATGAATATGAATATGAATTAATATGAGTACCAAAGAGAATTTAGGATGTACTTAGTTGAAAATTCGTCAACCATTGGTATATTGTGCGGGAAATATATACTCCGATTTAAACGCCTGCTAAAAATACTTTGCAATGATCATATTGAAGCTGTTAAAGATTGCTGTTAATTTTTAACCAGGCGTTCTATCTTAATTGTATAATACTTAAAATCATATAGGGTTCGTTGTAGCAACGAGTATCTAATTATATTATTATTGAAAAAACTGTAGACTAAAAAGGAGATGGCGGGACGGCGTGGGATGTAGAATGTTAACATTAAGTCATAACGATTGGCAGAAGAAGGGAAGCTAGGTATGTATATTTATTTCTAGGCCCGTATTACAAATATGCTATACACGAACAGTATACCAAAATTACTTAAACATAAAAATAAGCACTATTTAGGCGACAGAACAGCGTGGCTCCGTTGATGCCTGCTCTTTTGACGGATTCGCAGTTTTGTTTGCTCCGAAACTTCCTAAGTCCGAAACACGACACCGTTCGGGCAGAAATCGGCGCACTCGATGGTCCCCTGCCGCCCTCGCGGAACACCCAGCAGCAAAGAGAATTAAGGAGACCAAGAGTGCTCACTCCATACAACGGTTTTGTTACCAAAAATACTATTATTAGTAGTCTACATCTAGCGTCAAGTAGCGGAACTCTCAGTACTGCTACTCGATAATAGATGTCGCGGCAAACGATTTTCAGCTAATATTATAACCAGAGTAAGCATATGAGTTAAAAATAGAGTTCCGGTTACTCTGGTTATAATATTAGCGGAAAATCTTTGACCATTAGACTTTTTGTTTGCCGCGACATCTAACAGTATTTTAGGTAACAAAACCGTTGTATGGAGTGTGCACTTTCTTCTTAAGAGGCTGTCAATACCTAAAGCGCGCACACTGTCTATTTGTATCGGAGTAAATGAGATAGCACTGTCGCATGTTACTGGGCCTGAGCAAGGGAATAAGAAAAATATTTAAATAAAAAAAAAGGGGATTATTAGTGTTATATTTTACTTAACCACGGTTTAGATATAAATGTTTTGTAATTGTGATTTTAATTGCAGACCTATAAGTCAAAACAATAAAGACATAAAACCGTTTAATTGTGATTTTAAGACCAATCTTTGCAATTATTTTCTATCGAGCCGATTTCGTTCAATCGTGTATCGAGTACAACCACGGTCTTTGAAATATAATAATCTTTAAATTAATATGAACATATATTTTTCTTACTTGACTAAAACAAATAATCTTTCTTAAAAAACTGTTTAAGTAACATCAATTTCAAGGACATTGGGTGTTGACAGCCTCTTAATTCTCTTTGCCCAGCATTGTGACATAATATAATATAACTAACGAAAAAAAAATAGGTAGGTATTTGATTTAATAACAGTATTTTTCAATTGTTCGCAAAAAGGCTCAAAGATTTATAGGTACAGTCAGCATCAAAAGTAGCAGCTTAACAAAAAGTGATGATTAACATACGAGTAGAACAACTAAGATTGTAAAAGATATACTTATGAGCGCGAATTGTAGAAATTTATCTATATTTGGAAAAGTTATGCGGAATATCAGATACTTTTGGCGCGTTGTTTCATCCGCTACTACTGGACCCGGGTACGTCCTTAAACTACGTCCAAAAGAGAGGTATGGGCATTGTGAATGTCATCTCGCTTTGTGTGGTAGGGCACAGCCAGTGGATGTCATTCCAGATCTAGAGCAGAGCCCAACTGGGGAAGTACCTCCACCTTACAGAAAACAGCAGCCAAATAACACTAGACCCTACTCATAGTGTTGTGTTCCTGCCGGTGAGTAAGGTTGCCAGAGCTCAACGACTCCTCTGGAGTTGCAGGCGTACATAGGCTACGGAGACTGCTTACCATCAGGCGGGCCGTATGCTTGTTTGCCACCGACGTAGTATAAAAAGAAAAATACTATTGATGCTGACTGTACGTTAGGTCAGTACCTTCTAGCAGGTAGGTTTGTGAACTTTAGATGTATATTTTAGTATTAAGCTATTATTTCTCGAATCAACCGCAAGTGTTACATCACACAGAAACGATTCAGAAGTTAAGTAATACTACGAGGTCAATGACCCGGGCGTGGAGGCTTGCTCATTCTCATAGCAGGTATATGGAGCTAATTGGTTATCCACTGGACTGGTTCGCACGTCACTCCGATGTGCGAGCGGGATGCCGCTATATTACGCGCATAGCGTTGCTCGCTCAAACAAATAGTTAAATAGTTGAAATAACGTAAAAAATATGCGCTTACGCGTACCTAACTGCCAATAGTTATTTGTTTTACGGGGACAAAGTTGTTGTTTAACCGCTCGTGCTAATATTGACACCCGAGCAAGCGAAAGATTCCAAAATTGAACCACGAGCGTAGCGAGCGGTTCGAGACGCGGAATCCTGAGCGTTGCGAGGGTTTCAAGGTACGAGGGTTAAATAAACTTTTTCTCCGAGTGAAACACAAAATTTTTGACAGATGACACCCAGATTTATTACTCTTTCAAAAGCAGTGACACGAAAATGGCTGAAATTCTAATAAATTCGGATCTCAACGCAATAAATCGTGTTAAATCCGTTAAAAACTAAATTCATGCTTCTTGGAACTACCGCACAATGTATGGAAATTAAAGGGAATAATCCAATTGTTAAAGTTGATAATCAAATAATTGAACAGGTTAATGTTACAAAAAAACTAGGTATTTTAATGGATAGCATGTCATGTGATAGAATGTCAGTAATAAGGTTAGACACGCATATTATCGTTTAAAGGCGCTTTACACCTTAAGGGAACACTTGTCAGAAAAGGTACGGGAAACCCTTGTTGAAGCCTTAGTTTTGTCACACTTTAACTATTGCGATTGTTAGATTCTGTTATATTATAATGTGCCAAAGCGCGCGCATGTCATGGCTCCTCTACACGATGGCCCAGCGTAGGCCAGTCCAAGGGACGCATTTATGCGTTAGAGGGAGCAAGTGATATTGCTATCTCATTCCACTGCATAGCTACGTCCCTTAGACTGGCGTACGATGGGCCATCGTGTAGAGGAGCCATCACACCTTTCCTTAACGAAAAAGAGTCCTTAAAAATGGCGGCACGGAGGAATCTGCATCTAGCAACACAGGTATACAAAATCGTCCAAACTTGGAGACCTGAGTACTTACTTGAAAAGCTGAAGTGGCCAAAAAATAAAGACCGAGGAGTTCCAAGTATGTACGTTAATAAGGTAAATGTGCCGACGCATAAATTTATGGACTTTCAAGGAAGTTTTCGCTATCGAGCCTCGAAAATATGGAATGATTTACCTCCCCCTCTCCGTACTAATATGTCATTACCAACCTTCAAAACTTATTTGAAAAGAAGGCTTTTAAAAGAACACAAATGTGAACGATGATAAATTGCAAAATTAAAATTAATTATATGAGTGAGTTAATTTTGAAACGCCTAGGGCCCCATTGCTAGACAAAGATACGTGAACAAGTAATTTATGCCTATATAAAATTTAAATGAGCACCTACTTTAATGTGAACGCAGGCTATGAAGTCATGTATTCTCCATATAGCTAGCAAGTAATTTTAGTTTTTTTATAAGCAAAGAGGTACGGGCTGAAAAACAGCGCTGTGCAGTCACCAGACTCGCGGCAAAAGCCGAGTCCCGAGCCCATTGTCGCACTTAAGAGTTTGAATGTAAACAATAGTTCTGTATGGTATATTATCATAGTTCTCAAAAGCGGTATACTTATTGCTACTGTCCTGTAATGAATGCTTATAGGGTGGTTGACTGTTTAGTCGAATCAAGTTGCTCAGTCAAAACGATTAGTCAATCATGTTTGCTGCTGCTAGCTGTATGTACTATTTATTTATTTTTTGCGACAATAAATGACTTTTTTTTAACTACTAAGAAAAAAAGTCAAAAACCAATAAAATCCAAATTAATGTAAGAAAAAAATTATCATTTAAATGTTTATTCTACCAGCTAACATAAGGAAACAACTAATATATTGTGCTGAAGCCATCAAAAAAAAAAGTACCAGTATGGTATAAGTATACCATATTTACTTCAAAGTTCACTGTCTTCGAGATATTTGGCATCAAAGTTGAACAATTTTAGCCCAAAAAACTGGTTTACTGGCCATAACTTTTGTGTTAATTCGTTTAAAATTAAAATCTCTGACCAGTTTTTAGAGACGTCGAAGACGAACCCATATGTGTAGATTTCGTACATGTAAAATCCTTCACAGCAATCGAGTAAGGAAAAAGTGTTTTTTTAGACATTATAAAAAAAAAGTGTTAATTTCTTTCAAAATCCGGCAAACCAGAATGGAGATAAAAGATTGAAGAACCGATAGCCGTTTGTATTATAATTCTATCTATAGTGCAAATGTAGAAGTAACGACTCAAAACTAGTAAAAAATCGATGAAAACCGCCGAGGGCCCGTAAATTATTTTTACATTTCGGGTACTGTTGACGATGTGCTAATGGTTGGTGAAACCCCGGTGGGCTTGTTACTGGGCCCGTTTGCATGTGGATGTAAAGCGCGACCAGAAATATATGATCATTGTCAAGAGGGCGCCGTTATTCTCATGTATAGGGTGACAGTTCAGTTTAGTATGAAAAATTTTGTTCCAATGAAATTCCGCCTTAGTTTTTTTTTTTTTTTTTTATTATTATTAACTATTAATTTTGAAACAAGATTTAACACAAAAAGCCACTATTGAAAACCTCTAGGGTTTATGTAATAGTTGGCGAGATCGCGCGGCCCGATCCGCGTATGCTTAATACCATTATTACATACTTAGTTATATTTTCCTGTCGAAGCTGTTATTGTATCTATCGTTTAAATATCGGCCTTATGTACGAGACAGTAGAATCAATTTACAACGACAGCTCTTACAGGTGATCAGTAAACTTAATTTATCTTTAAACATTATCTCTGTACTTATATCTAATATACATTACTCTGGGCTTAGGTAGTATTTTTTTGATGTTAATGAGATTATACAGTAAGTTCTTAGGTAAGGTAAGTTATCTCTATTAGTTACATATTTTGATGTAATATATATATATATATATATATATATATATATATATATATATATATATATATAAATAATATGGCGCGTGATCATAATATATATTACTGGTCGGGATTTAATTGGCCTGTAGCCGGAACCGGCCTTAGATAAGTGGCAAGACCATTGCAATACTGCCATTCACTTTAAAAAGTTACATTTCGGCGCGAAGCTCTATGGTCGACATCGGCAAGTAACAGCAGGTCAAGTCCGTGATCAGGTAAACGTTGAAATGGAGTTAAAATCGATACAAGTGCGAAAAATATGAAATTCGAAACGAGTGGCGATAAATTAAAACACGACCGAAGGGAGTGTTTTAAATCGACACGAGCTGCGAATTACCTATTCGCACATGTATCGTACAGTACAACGTTTTACAGTACATATGACTCTTAAAATTTTCAACATAGTTACATAATGTGCTAATTTACGCACTAGTGCGGAAAAGTAGCACCATATGTACTGTAAATTACATTAATAAATGACCTAGTGTACGCGGATGAAAGGCCGTTGGTGTTGAGTCCGGTGCCTCATTGGGGTCATGAAAGACACCCCAAAACGACAAGTGACGTAAATGTTCGCTCTGCAGACGCGGCAAAATTTGTGTTTTACGTTTTACGCGACTTCAGTACCCCTAGTGTAAATAAATTCGATTTCGAAACGTGACGTACGCGTTTGCGTTTAGTCTCATTTTGTATTGGATTTAGAAAGAGCGCGCCAAGCGGGACGTTTTGGAAACTCAAAATCCTATACAAAATTAGACTTAACGCAAACGCGTTCGTCACGTTATGATGTCCATTAAATGTACACTAGGGGTACCGATACCCCTAGTGTAAACTTATTCGATAGCGAAACGAGAAAATGAGACTTAACGCAAACGCGTTCGTCACGTTACGCTATCCAATAAATTTATACTAGGGGTATGGTTCGAGCTCCGTCTTAATAGTCACGCCTCGTGAATTCCATTGTTTTTTGCTCATTTATAATATTTAAAGTGTAATATCGATAGATTACTATACAGTAAACTAATGTGGTAGTATGCAGTGAAAGGAGAATTAATATTGAAGCGCGTTTAACCAACATTTTAGAGTCGACGGCCGGTAGTACACGCGCTACTTGGAAAGTATAAATATCGCGGATGATGACACCACAAAATCTAAGTTAAATGAGAGCGCAGCTTAGATTGTACGGGAGCGGGTTTTTTGGCGGCGAGTTCGTAAAGTAAATCTTGATAATTTTGAAGTTCACCGCCAATTACCTCTGTCATTTTTACCCACGACGGAACGGAGACGGTATATGCGTTTAGGCTGAGAGGATGTTTGTGCAAACCAATGTTGCCATTTTTCATAAAAAGTACTAGTCCTATTTTGATGTGGTTTTCAGTGATGGGTTCGGGTTTGATTGGTGCATGTTTTTAGATAGGTGACAACTCACCAGAGGGCTCTACAGTAAACATTTTTTTGAGCATCCTTTTTCAATTACGTTTTAACCGCGGGTTTTTTCAAAAAAAAAAATTAGTTTTTTTTAATTACTTTTAACACGTGTGAACTATATCGTCGTGTTATCCACGATGACGCGTAGATTTGTCAAATCTAACCATTAAAAACATGACATCACTAGTCAAGGCACGCGTCTTCGTGAATGACACGATATAAAACTATACATACCTACACCTCGATTCTGAATAAATGAATAATTAATCAAAATAGCCACGGGAAATCCGAAACAGCAGAGGAAAATAGCTAGTCGTCCTTGGCGAGGGCGAGCTGGCCGCCATGTTCGTTTTTAGGGTTCTGTATTCGATTTAGAATATAGATCTAGAACTTTTTCTAGCAAACACGAGATTGATAATCTAAGTTTCGGAAGTACGGAAGTTAATGAATATACCTATACTATACTACCAATATGGCTATACGCTTTTACTCCAGTTATTTCATCTTGCATGTTACGTAACCCCGTCCATCTTGTGTGGCCTTCAGCCGTGTTATATATATGGCTGCGTTTCCATACGAAATTTTATTTTATTTTATTATTTATTTTAAGATTATTATAATGTAATGTTTACCCAGGTATTGGCTGTTGTATTTATAAATGTTGTTATGTATTTTTCATGTCACTATATGATGTTAGTATAAATGTTGTATTGACTTGTAAAAGAGCCTTTGAGGCCTACTTGCAGAATAAATTTTTGAATTTTGAATTTTGAGATGTGCGATAATGCGTAGCGAGGGATGTGTTTTTTATGAACCAATAGAAACACTAAATTTACCTATACTTACCCGCTAAGCGCAGCTAGTGCAAACAGCTCAGCGGGGCGAGGTTTTTAGGGTTCCGTAGCCAAATGGCAAAAAACGGAACCCTTATATTTGTTCATACAAAACAAGGGAAGGATGTGAGCGAGGAATCTGGGGGCTTACCGCTAAAATCGATATTCTCAAATTGCGGGGATCTTTCTCTTTTACTCTTACTAAGATGTAATTAGAGTGACAGAGAAAAATGCCCGCAATTGACGAACTTCTATTTTCCCGGTAGTTGCGAGTTGCTAGGGATGTGTTCGCTCCCGCCTCACCGCACCTCGCTCGCTTATTGGACAAGAGCCCGCTACACATCTTCGCTACGACGCATCGCACCGCTCAGCTACGACAGCTACCTCGCACATCTCTGGTGAAAACGCAGCCTATGATTTATTATAAGAATTGCATACAATGTCCTCTACCACGCCTTATGTAGCATGAATTAAATTACAATATTTATAATTAATCAAAACACTTATCCTACATCATTGTATGCAAAATTGCTAATCTGTATGAGTACATTGGTAGTTTTATTAGTCTGCATGTTATATAAGGAGACGTTAAAAAAGTCATAAAGTTAAAATATAGCCTCCGCCCGCGTAGATGTCGTTGAGGTAGTTCGATTTCTATACAAAAAACAATTGCGTTTTTATTAAGTCATTACACAGTATACACTATTACTACATAAATATTTGCGCATCTATCTACTTTCGAATATTCGTTTGCGCTAAAAGTTGCTTTAGTTCCAAATGATAATCAGGCGGCGGGAAAATATTCTTTAGAACTAAGTTGACGCCCATTACAGATGGTCTTGTTTGGACTCGTGTAACTTATTGTGAAATGTTTTAACTAGGGCTATCATTTTAATGACAACTTTAAGCTGATATCCTGTTCTATCATTTAACAATAAAAAAGTACAGGTCAACGACCTCTTTTCCGAAAAAAAAGATAAAATGTAAAATAAAAGTAAATTTAAGAAGACGATTTTTATATTTTTTATTAATTATCGAGTAATTGTGGAAAATTCTTTATGACATTTATGCTTCAATTTATGCCCTAATTCATAAGCTATCGAATGATTATTATTTTTTAGATGTGCGATAGTTAAGGTGCAGTATTAAAGTGGTTGAGAAAAAACATAGGTATGGGGGGTGATTTGTCGATAAATTTAATCGTACTTGTAATACGTGGTTGACGGCTCCACGTACACAAACACATTGTATATATATTTATTCACAAATTTGGAAAGAGAGCGGGGAAGGAAATATCACACAGATCCTTAACTTCAGTAGGGCTAAGATGGTTGGCTCTTTATCATTTGTCACTTTGGCTGCCACGTTCTAACAACAAGTATGTAAGCGCCAAAGTGACGGGTATAGTGACAAGTGATAAAAACGGAACCAATGCTGCCACCGCAGGACGCAATTTTGGCTAATTTCGACAGCAAAGATAAAAAATATTAACTTTTAGGTTGGAAAAAAATAGTATCCCGATCTCACAAATGTATTTTCAAAAGATCTTACCTATTTCGTTGAGGTGTACTGAAGGCCAAAGGCCTATTTTGTTCCCGCGGGAGTTATGGATTGTGAAATAAAAAGCTATAACTCCCTAGGGAGTTATAGCTTTTTTAAATTATGACACTTATTCATACAAACAAAAAAGTATTTTAAAAGTAAAACTCACTTATACTACCTTTTAGTATAAGTGAGTTTTACTTTTAAAATACTGACGTTTATAATTTAATATTTTTGTTTATATTTAAAATTATTTATTTTGTTTAATTTAACAGCTATTTAATTTTTTTTATACATAATTTTCAATCGTGGCTGAATGCCGAATAGGTCTGTGCCTTCGATGCCTAACCTGTCGAGAAACTACAAAATGGCGGACGAAAGTTTGATGTCACCGTATTTAAGAATTATTTCGCTTAAAATTTAGTTTTTACTTCACAAGAGTGATGTAAAACATTGTGTGTAACTCCGGGGGTAAGAATATTGCAAACTCGGGTCTTTAATTCCCTCCATCCTGCGGCTGTCGGGAATGACCACCCTCGTATCCAAAATTTCACTTACCCCCCTCGTTGCACAATGTACTATTACCTTAAGAGGGATTATATTGAAAAGTAAAAATAATAATGTCTTAATATTTTATTGATAAGTCTTCCATTCCACGAACCATTGGAATTAGACCTCCTTTTATAGGAACCTGATTTGGATATAGTCTTGTAATCTTTGCAGATTATACATCGCGTTTTTTTTTATTTCCGTCAATTTCAAGGGTGCATTCTTGAGCTTAAATTAAGTAACTATTTGTTCCTCTTTTTGCGCCGAGGAAATAAAATAACAATCTGATATTGAGAACAAAAAATATTTTTATTCAAAGTTGGCAGCGATTTTGATAGCCAAGACGGTGCGAGTGTTAAATAAAGTTCATCTTTTCAGTGAAGTTTGACGTTTGAAATAACACTTGCACCTTCTAGGCTATCAAAATCGCTGCCAACTTACCTAGCGTCTGACTCCAGAATTTTGACGTTTAAAATAACACTTGCACCGTCCCGGCTATCAAAATCGCTGCCAACATAACTTGGTCTGACTCTATGAGTTTATGATGTTTAAATAGACTTAATAATAAACTAGTTATATATTGCATGTTATGAAATAAGTTACTGTTTATATTAGTCTTTTTATCGATTGAAAATAAAAAATTATATGAAATGCAATAATAAAAAATAGACGGTATAATTTGAATTAAAATATATTTAACGTTGTTGTTTGACTCAAGATAATGATGTACCCTAGATAAGTAATAGATAAATAATGTTTAATTAGAAAAATAATAGTATGTCTAATCCCATTAGCTGTAAAGTGTTGACATTTGTAAAATACCTATATTTTATCAATAAATATTTGATTGACTGATTGATTGATTGAAATAACACTTGCACCGTCTGGGTTATTAAAATCGTTGCCAACTTAGCTTGGTCTAACTCTACCTACTTACCTATGAAGTATTTACTTCACTTTAAATAAATTGAAGCCTGCTCAGAGATCAGACCTCTCACGATAGCCATCACAGCATTCATAGCCCATAGCCAAGCTATTTTTATCAAGTTGGTGTTATCCAGATTTGTCAAATCTATCCTTTAATAACATGGCAATAAGAGTCAAGCCTCGCGTCGTCGTGTATAACACGATCTATAACTACCTAACATACTTATCAATGGTAAAACCACGCATAATATTACAAACATAGTAACCAAATTAAAAAACCACAGGAATGTACTCACAGCCGTATATCGGCAGTGTTTTTTATTTTGCCGCGTGTTATTTGTAAGCACGTTGTATCTGTTTATTGATAATACTGTCTCTGTCTGGTAAAGTTGCTAATTAATAATGCTTTCTCGCTCTAAGCTATTTGGTAAAAAAAACCTAGTTATGCTTGAGCGGTTTTACAAGACCCATGGGCCTACCTACCACGAACTACGTTCGACTTGTTGCCTCTGTCGCACTTGTAAATTCGTAGGTACTACGTTCGACAGGGAGGCAACACGTCGAACGTGGTTCGCGGTAGGCCCCATGTTACATGATGGTGGTTGGTTTAGCCACTGCAAAGCTGCTAAAATCCGTAAAACGTCGAAAGAAAAGGTGGTCAAGTGGTCATTAAACAGAGTTGATGTTGACGTCATTCGCTAAAAATATGAGGTTGACATTTAAATTTAGTGTTGCTAGCTGATGAAGACATACCGTAATTGAGGGGTTTTATATTACGATTGACACATTTTTTTTGATATTTTCTGTTTCACTCGCTTAACCTCACCGGCTAGTCGGAATATGGAAAGTAAAAAAAATCGCTTATATATAAATACCTATGGCCATTTTTGCATACTATTCATTTCATACTGAAGATATTAGATTCAAGCGCAGTACTTGACGCTTATGCGGCAATAGTATATCTGTGAGTTTGAGTTAGAGTTTTTTTTTGAATTGGACTAATTTCTGTTAATGAATACATGTCTATTAAAGGATATTCAGTAATTTTTAGCCCAAGTCAAAAATAACTTACGCTTATAAACGATAACTTACGCTATGTATTTTTTGTATACCACGTGTGACAAGCAAGCATACGGCCCAACCGATGGTAAGCAGTCACCGTAGAATGTGGACGCCTGCAACTCCAGAGGTGTTACATACGCTTTGGCGATCCTTTATAAACCTGTACACTCCTTAAGTTGAAGAATCATATACTGTAAACCCTCGGGAAAACCTCGGCAGGGAGCTCATTCTACAACTTAAGCGTCCTCGGGTGGATATTCCTCTTAAACCGTACAGTGTGTGACTATTTAGACTCCAGGATGTGAGCAGTGGCGTAGTATGGGCGAATGGGGCTCTCGCCCACAGCCTCGCACTTGGGCCCCGTAAAGTCAACCTTTTTATTACCTTGGGAATAAACATTGAAAAGGGCCACACAGTCACAGGCGTAGTTTCGCCTACAGCAAGATTAGTTCACGCTTCGCCACTGGGTGTGAGGATGCCCCGTCCGACGGCGAGCGGTGCGGTGATAAAAAGTGGCCGGTAGCATAATGTCAAAACATCTTCAGAGAATAGCCTATTGTACAAGCAGTAGAACACACACAAAGAGGCAAAGTAGAGTAGAGTAGAGAGCGTTTATTCGTGGCAAAATAAAAAAGAAAACAACAAGTAACATAACATAACATATAAGCCACGAAATAGTCCCGACTCAGCATGGTGCTAGCCTGGCTGGGCTAGCACTGGTCTTCCAAGTCTCTCCTTAAACTGAAAGGTTCAATGCCGCTTGTGAGTTTGGGATCGTCAACGATTCGTACAGCGCGCCTTTGGACTGAGTCCACGGGTCCAAGCTGGCATCCAGGTGCTCCTGCCCAAAGGTGACAGCAGTACTCCATTTGGGGTCTATGTGTTGTTTCCAACCTTCACAGTCTCTTGATAGATAACTGGCAATGATTATTTGAATTCAGAACTATCGCCCTGCTGAAGGAATAAAGATCTGCAGGCGAATTCATTCAGAAAGTAACAAGCATCTGAGTTCGTCGATATTGATGTACTTAATTCGTTGTTGAAGAAAAAAGATCATAATATATTATCAGAAACCTACTTTGAGTGTTTTCATTCCCCACCTCAGATAGACCGTAACCCTTTTACAGTACTATATAAGTACAAATCGAACTTCCCTTTTTTATGGAACTGTATATCATTTGGGGAGATCTTCACCTCCTTTAAATATATATTACAAATAAATTATTATTAAAAAAAAAAACTATAAGAAATATTGTGGCTAGAGTCAGACCAAGATAAGTTGACAGCGATCTTGGCAGTGAAAGTATTATTTTAAACTTCAAACTTCTATAAAATTATGATGTTTACGTAACACTTGCACAGGCTGAGTTATCAAAGTCGCTGCCAACTTATATTGGT
Source organism: Cydia pomonella (assembly GCF_033807575.1). Taxonomy (NCBI): domain Eukaryota; kingdom Metazoa; phylum Arthropoda; class Insecta; order Lepidoptera; family Tortricidae; genus Cydia; species Cydia pomonella. The sequence goes on from NC_084729.1 coordinate 2,747,954, forward strand.
CTAAGTCTAGTACCATTTATAAAATCGTGTTTTGCTATCGGGATTTGACTTGCAAATGAAAGTGACGCAACCGCACTACGTAAATCCAAATTCTTGGTTTGGATTTACGCCAATGCCATTACAATAATAATAATATAATATTATATAATAAATATTATAGGATATTATTACACAAATTGACTACGTCCCACAGTACGCTCAATAAGGCTTGTGTTGAGGGTACTTAGACAACGATATATATAATATATAAATACTTAAATACATAGAAAACACCCATGACTCAGGAACAAATTTAATATCCATGCTCATCACACGAATAAATGCCCTTACCAGGATTTGAACCCTGAACTATCGGCTTCATTGGCAGGGTCACTACCCACTAGGCCAGACAGGTCGTCAATTATATAATAAATATTGTAAATATGAGTTCAGTTTCAGTTTTTAATTTTAATATACGTTTACAGTAAACGTCAAATTAAATATGGGGGAAAACTTTGGATTCCACTGGCAACATTAATGACGCAAACATTTTGACAGATCTACTTCGGCTGTTAACGCTGTCGCTGCGTTGCGTGGTCCGTGCGTACTCGTGCGCAACAAGCCAATATTTTGCAATAAAACGAATTAATTCCAGGAAAACCCGCGATTACCGGTTGTGATTTGTGAATAAACTGGATTAAAAACATTGGAGTGCAGTGAGTGTTGTTTTTGGACGGACCTTTGTCTATACGCAGGTAAGTGTTAAAAAAAAACAACTAGTTCTCTGTGGTGTTTTCGAAAGTTGTTTTTGCAAATTTAATTCGCTATCCGCGCGTCACACGTTTCGTACCTAGTTCTCAAGTCTCTAAACAGTACTTTTATGAGTTAAATGCGATCAGTATCTTGCTTTTTGCTGGTTATATTGTGTTTGAATAAATATGCGTTAGGTCATATTTGTTATGATAATTATGACTAGGTGCCTACGTTCGTGGTTTAGGTAAATTAAGGATTACTTGTATATTTGTCATTGAACTGACTAAATTACTTATAACTTTCATGTTAGGCTGTATTTTCTGTTCTGCGGTTTTCTCGTATTTTACATACTGGTTACCTACTTTATATTAAAACCTGTACTTGGTTCTTGCTGTGCTTAAAATACTTAAATAGCCTTTGGGAATTACCTGCTGTGGACTTGTTTACTGTAATTGTAGGCTGTGATTACATTTCTTAAACGGCTTAGAATGTGGAGGATATACAGGGTGGGCGCTGTAACATGAGCAAATAGTTAAAATATATATTGTACTCGTCAAATGATAAAACTTTTGGCTAACATACAACTTAATAATTATCTTTAATGTATGCTAACATCATTGTAATTGATGTTGCTTGTCACTCTTTAACATAACATAATTCACAATACATTGCACCTTAGAATAGAAACTTTACAGTGTACTATAAATCAAAACAAATTATTTTTAAAAGTAGCTGAACAAATGTTGGTGAGTCTGACACCTATATCTTGTTTTTATAAAAAAATTCATAGTTAATACTCTTTCACAACACAATTACGTTGAGGTCACAACTTACACTATTTAATATTTGTTTATTTGTTATTATTTATTAGCATTTCAGCAGCGTTTTCAAAGTAGTTATACTTAAATGCATTGCAACATGTTCCAGAGAGTTTAGGTTTATTAAAGAATTGCTGAGAACAGAAGACCTAGTAATCATATTTATTTTAACTTTACTGCACAAATATACAAAAAAAGTAACATATTGAGGCATTCCCTACCAGTCAAACATTGGGCTAAATAGAAACAGTTAGTATGGTGCAGGATTGTAAAGAGTTGATATGAAAATAGACACAAGTCGAGACTTTTATGATACTGACATAAATATGCATTTTAAATATACCTACATAATTATATACAAATTCAATATATATAAATAAACATACATTATATAATAATTATGTACCTAGTGTGAGATATCACACAGACATTTAGTCGCAGATGTTTCTAAAATTGTTTACACAATTTGCTAATAAACTAAATAATAAATAAATTAATATTATAGGACATTACAACAAATTGACTATGTCCCACAGTAAGTTCAAGAAGGTTTGTGTCGGTACTTGGTACATTGTTCGTCTATAAAGGTAGATACACAAACAAGACAAAAACAATAACAAAATATAATTTTTATATATTTGCGGTACACCATCTGTCCAAACTGAAGACATCGCAGTTGTAAATGGTTTTGATTGTTTTTTTGTTTTGTTTGACTGTAGTATTGTTTGACTGGTAACTTTTGGTTTGGTTTGGTTGCTCAGTATGTAATGTACTTGGCGCAAAACCTTTTAATTTCGGTTTCACTCGAAAAACCGTTATTTTTCAATCGGTTTTTATGAGAACAGTTCTTGTCAAATTAACCGGTTTAGAACAATAAAAACAAAATGTTCGGATTAAAACGGAAATAAACCTTTACCGGTATTTAAAAAACCGGTTGCTATTGCTATTAATTTGTCCTTGTTATAGGTACTAGGTTTATAATAATATATTTTTCCCTCAATTGAATCTGAGTCTTTCTAAATAGAATGAACCACACCATTAGTTATTTATAAGGTTCACTTTTATATAAATCTGTATGGAAATAATGCCTTATTGACAACGGAAAATAAGGACCATTATGATTTAAAAGGCGTTTTCGGTGATTATGCTATCAATAATGTGGTCAATATGGCGGACATGGCGGTACATTAATATCCTTAATAGTTATTTATGTAACTGCTCTAGAGTTCTGATAAGTGGTAGGTTTTTTTATTAAGTAATGCATCGAAATAACTGTAGCAATGCTGTAGAAATGTAGCAGAACTGTTGCGGAATAAACAGTACTACAATGTATCTTTTAGACAACATAAATCAAAGTAAATCTAATAAAAAAAAAATAATAATAAATAAATATTATAGGACATTATTACACAAATTGACTAAGTCCCACAGTAAGCTCTATAAGGCTTGTGTTGAGGATACTTATACATAGAAAACACCCATGACTCAGGAACAAATATTCATGCTCATCACACGAATAAATGCCCTTACCAGGATTTGAACCCGGGACCATCAGCTTCGTAGGCAGGGTCACTACCCACTAGGCCAAACCGGTCGTCAAAAATAGACAACAAATTATTGTTTCTGGTCATTAATTAATTATTTTACTATTTATATTTGACTTTGTATTTCAATTCAATTTTATATGGTTATAAAAAATAAAAAAATAAAATAAAAATAAAAATAAAATAAAAATAAAAATTATTTATTTTCAGATTCCTCCGATCCATAGATTGTTAGTTACAAGACACTTATAAAACTACATTAGTAAACTATCTTATATTACAGGTTTCATACAAATATATATTTCTTAGGTCGTATGATATGGAGTTCGGTATAACGGCGGAGAATATCCGAATCCCACCTCTCTGCTATCATTCTCAGGATTCAAAAATTCAAAATTCAAATTCAAAATTCTTTATTCAACAAAAACACGTAAATTATGATCAAAGGGATGGAGTCTCCCTGTAAGCAAAATAAATGCTTGTGTTGGGAGACACCGCTCTTCCTTTGGTAAGTTTTTTTAAGTACGAGTATAAATATCTTAGGATAACCAATATAAACTATTAACTAAACTAAACTAACTAAAGAACTAAAGGAGCGATAATACATTCTCTGAATACAGATAAAGTGCCTTACTGTACTAACAACAAACTATCTTAGAGATATTCTCTGTGTGTGTGTGTGTGTGTGTGTGTGTGTGCGTGTGTGTGTGTGCGCGCGCACGTGCGTGCGTTTGTGTGTGTGTGTGCGTGCGTGTGTGTGTGTGCGTGTGTGGATGCTGTTTGCGCTCCCCCTCATCCGCCTCACCACAGATGCCGTCTTCTTCCTCACTATAGCATAAAAGTCCTCTACAGCGGCATCGGCAAACATTCCAGAGGCGCTACAGAATCGAGGAAGCCCAAACAGCATTCTGAAAATGTTATTATATTAGATACGCAGGGTATTATAAGTCTTCAGCCTGAAACTGGCCCACAGGCCACACGTTATGCACCCCCTTCTTTATTTTATTCTTATTTCTGATCTGAAGGCGTTGTATAGTACATTACGATACAAGTGCGAAAAATAGGAAATTGGAAACGAGTGGCGATAAATTAAAACACGACCGAAGGGAGTGTTTTAAATCGACACGAGTTGCGAATTACCTAGTCGCACATGTATCGTACAACGTTTTACAGTACATATGGCCCTTTAAATGTTCGACACAGTAACGTAATATGCAAATTTTCGCACTAGTGCTATAAAGTAGCACCATATGTACTGTAAAATTATTTATTAAATTATATTGTTGTTTAAGGTATGATTGTAAATAAAATTGTTATTTTTATAAAATATTTTGATTTAGGCTAGTTAGTAAAATTTGCATGCTGTGTATGGACGGCTAAGAGGATGGACTTTCTTGCAAATATAAAATAAAATTTATTTATTTCAAGCTATTTGGCTCATATTTGTACAATATTTACACCACACACACATTATATAATGTAATATAATGTACCAAATATTGTAACTCCTTTTTTCGCAAATCTTATACCTTTAAACGAGTAATTCTTGTGTATATATCAGGGGTTCCCAAAGTGTGCGCCGCGGCGCCCTGGTGCGCCGTAGAAAGTAAAGAGGGGCGCCGTGAGTTCTATCATTATCCGAAACCACAAATATTCGCGGGTACTTATTTGAGCGCTCGCATCGGTAAATAATATAGCGTCGTGTCAGTCTTTTTCGACCGTGATTTTAAATTGACAAGGGCGCCGTTGCAAAATACTAAACTTGTAACTGCGCCGCATGTTGAAAAAGATTGGGAACCCCTGGTATATATATATATATATTTCTGTGATCTCGGAAACGGCTCTAACGATTTCGCTGAAATTTGGTATATGGGGGTTTTTGGGGGTAAACAATCTATCTAGATTAGTCTTATGTTTGGGAAAACGCGTGTTTTCGAGTTTTCATGCGTTTTTCTTTCGACGCAGAATATGGTCGGTAATCGGTTTCGTGTTGCCGGCCACTGTCCGTCTGGTCCAGCGGGTTAAGACACGGACTGCTAAACGAGTGTTACGGGTTTGAATCTCGCCCGGTGACTAACTTTTGTTTTTTTTATATGTTCAAGTTTATATAAAAAAAATTAATTTTTATTGTTTTAGACAAGTTTAATTTAATAAAAAAAATTAGTTAAAATTATCACCTATACACCACCATATTACAATAAATAGTTATAACCGAGCAAAGCTCGGTCGCCCAGGTACTAAATTATTATGAGTTATGAAACAACTGTTAGATCCTTCGAGGATATTTGTTACATGATTGGATGAACATTGATGAAGGAAAGACCGCCCAGCACGTGGAATTTCGTACATTTTCTCGCAGAGTCAGTGTTTAAACAATTTAAATGGCAGTTTCACAAACTATGAAATATAAGTAATGAAATAGCCACATTTACTTAATAAAGGATTGGTATTTTAGCCTAAGCCACAAACTGACGCACAAAACACATTTGATAGCAACACTATAGTTATTCATGTTTGCAATAAAGTCATATACGGTCATTTACGTGGGCAATGCATGGTCAATAATTACATTAATTACGTATTATTGGCTTACTTAATTACCCGTCTTATTCAGTGCCGGATTAAGACATTTTGGTGCCCTAAGCATTTCTAGACCATGGTGCCCCCTCATCAAGATTACATTGAATTTTCTTGGTAAATTGAGTGACGTTTATTGCCGCATTACTTCTGAGAATAGAATTTTCAATCCGTCACATCATTTTATCACGGAAATTGACAGAACTGCAGTATTAATGTTCCAAGAGTAGGTAAGGTCAAGTGTAAGCAAATTCGAAGACCGTGCTTCGCATAAGTCCGGAGGCCAAGCCAACCATGGTCCAAGTGTAAGCGAAGACGTAAGACATAGGCAGTATCCGCACAGGATTTTGGAACCTCTAGAGCTTTCCTGCGAAGCTCATTCATGTGAGGGCAAAGGCCGAGCTTCAGTAGGGGCTTAGCCATTGGCCGTTGGTTTTTGTCAGAACAAGTATGTACCAATGGCCACAAATGTTTTAAATAGCAAATTATTGTTTACGAAAACGGGACTTAATAGGGTAAGTTTTAAAATTACCTCTGACCCGACGTTTCAAGGCCGGCGTTGTCCCCATGGTCTCGGAGAAGACTGTGTAAAGTCGACATCATTATTTTGACGTTGGAGGTAATTTTAGAACTTAATCAAACGCGAATAAGGTTCGTTTTCTTAAATAATAATGTGTCACAATTAGGCCAATACAATAAGATTTTTTCGACCTAAAAATACGTGTAATCCGAGTTTTCTCCATTCCAGGAGGTGTGCATAAATGTTTCCTCCTTTTCAGTTTTTTTGCTTGTAAATCGAAAACGGTACGGCCGACGGAAAATTTGTTCTAATTACAAGTATTATTAAAATTTATATCTGAGGATCCGAAATGTAATTTAACTATGTTCTTGCAATAAAATATATTGATTGATTGATTGATTTAAGGTACCTTAATATGTATTCGTAGTACCTAAATTGTAAATTAGGTCGACATTTTTTATTTTTGGTAAAATCATGTTAATAATCCTAAAACGCTTTCTTACCAGTGTCTGATCCACCAAGTGCTATTGTAATTGATAGTGGGTTCCTTCTACATCAGGGGTGGCCAACTTGATTAGACCCAAGATCTCCTGTCTACCAATTACATATTTCGTGAAACCTTAAATGAAACTGGTCTACGTATTTATATTTTTTGCCTTGCCACGATCGACTGGACTAACAGTCGCGATCGACCGGTCGATCGCGATCGACCTGTTGGCCACCCCTGTTCTACATCGAGTGGTTTGGCAATCCAAAGGAAAAAATTATCTCCTTAGGATCCCAAAATGTATGCACACCTCCTGGGATAGAGCAATCTGATGGGATTACACGCATTTAGGACCAAATAAATGTATTAAAACAATTTCCAGCTTGCTGGGAATTAATTCCTCAAAACGCTATTTTTGGATCTAATTTGATTGGCCTAAATCGTGAAGGTGTTTTTAAAGGCAAAGTCTAAGGCTGAATGCGCGGAGCGTTCGATCAGCGCTTACGGATGAGGCCAAAGGTCGAGCTGGAAGAAAGCAAGGCTTGAATTTGACCAATGGCGAGGTATGAATAGCTGGACGTCCGCAGCGTCAGATCGCGGCGCGTTATCATATAATACAACTAATGGCGAGGTGTGAGCAAGGCAGCCCAGCTGCGAAAGAGGACAGCATGGATTTGGATCCATGGCCAAGCGAAAGTGGGGCAGTTTGCATAAAGTAGAAGGCCTGGCGTCGCATAAGACCTAACTAGGGTTGAAAAAACTCGGAATAATTCCCGTTTTTTCTAAAAGCCATGTTTTTTTAAGTTTTATTCGGAAAAAAACAATGTCACTTAGTTTATGTATTTTTCCGAAAAAAAAAACAAAAAAATCGGAAATAAACGGAAAAAAACGCATTTTGAAAAGAACTTGTGAATTTTTCCATTTATATTTAACCCATAGTTTACACCTGCTTAGTCGCGTGTTTTGTAATGCACATTAATACCTGTGACTTAATGGGTAAGTTTGCTGAATACCAAGCAAAAGGCGGTTTCTGGGCCAACGAATTCATATGGCAGCCTGTAATGACCATAAGTCCTCTGAATTGGTGGAAAGGTTTGTGTGGAACAAAACTTCTGTCAACTATTGCACTTGCAAATTAACAGTTCCACTGTCGACGACGTCATTGATTCGGGTATGATAGATTTAGATGATGGCAGTGACAGTGATTAATAAATGTAATAATTAGTATTAAAGTTTCATTTCTTTCCCAAAAAAACTGAAAAATACGGAAAAAGACGAAAATTTCAAAGCGTTCTGAAAAAACGATTTGATTTTTTCGAGATTTTTCAACCCTAGACCTAACGCCGAACTGCAAAAGAATGGCTTGAAATCGAACCTATGTAATCAAGGTCCTCCTACTGCTCGGCCTTTGCCTTAACTCGAAAGCGCAACTTGATAAGATGCTTTTGTTTTTCGGCCTTCGCAGGACCCTTTATTACACTTTGACAATTAGGTCACAGGATCGCGGCTCTGCAGCAACTCGGCCTGGCCGACACATCTGGTGTGCAAGAGACCAAAATACGCTACAAAATCGGTAATCTACGTCGAGAAAATCGGTTGGCCACAAGTCCGACGGTAAGATTTTTTGGCCATGAGCTTTGATGGCCTCCGCGTAAGGTTGGAGATGTGCTTACGTGTCCTCACTCTCTTACGATCCTTCGTTATTAGATGGGTACTTGCACACGTATCAAAAAGTTTCGTGTACATAAGTACTATACTACGAATGCGATGCTGATGCAGCCTGCGCGTTTTTTTTTTCCTATGATTTTGGTGCCCCCCTAGACGTGGTGCCCTAAGCAAGTGCTTATTTTGCTTATTGGTTAATCCGGCACTGGTCTTATTAAAACTATAATGGGAGTGGTAATTTCTCGATACACACGTACAGTCAAAGAATTTAATTTTCGTACCATTTAGGACCTTATCACAGTGACAATTAATATGAAAGTCGCTAGAAACCCTATACTATTGTCACTGTGACAAGGTACGAAATGGTACTGAAATTAAATTCCTTGACCGTACCTACTACTCTTTCCTGCGTTTTTGATCCTAGAGCACACAATAAAGTAATACCCGAGTAAAGTACTATCGTACAGAAAGGAAACTTCCTACAAAACCCTTTGTTAAAAAATGTTGTCCCTTTCTTATCTATGGAACTATCCCTTTCGGCTATTTAGGGTTACCAAAATTTATGTAATTATCTTATCTGTGGTTGTGCACGCAAAGGTCGTCAAGTTGTGCTAACCCTAATAATTGCTCGGAGCAATGCGTGGCAATGCTGAGCCGAACGGAACCGAGAAAGCCCGAACGGTCTAGTTTCCTCCCTCTGCCTAGAGCAATGATTTTTTTCAATACATATTCATATTATCAATATCTGCTTCCGACTGTTTTATTTTTTCTGATCATTCAAAAAGAAAAGCATCATACAAAACTGATGTAAATTAGCTCAAAAAGCAAAACGGTCCGAAACAGATAATTTCATTACCATTTAGATTTCAAAATGTAACGATTGGTTAAATTTTGGAGAAACAATCTAGAGAAACCTCGGTATTTTAAATTTTTCGCCTAAGAAGCAGTTGTCCTTATTGCTCTAATTGTAGGTGCCACCCCCTTAGCGCGACGGATAAAATGGGCTGTTGAATTTTGAATTTCTATGGGAGAGTAACATTTTTTTTCGCGATTTCGGGGTTGGTCCCATAGTCAAATTTGTGTCTGTGAACCTAGCATATCAAGTTTTTTTTTAGAGTTCTAGTAGCATCCCGAGTAGTTCTATAGTTCTAGGTAGTTTTTTTCATAGTTCTACTTATTTACGCGAAAAAAATGAAATTTGAAAATGAGATGCTAACTCCCCATTTTGACACATCCCAGCCGTTATCCACTCCACAGCCTCAAATTCAAGCTAAATGCAAGCTAGTAACATTTCTAGACGATATATAATGAGTACTCTTTAACTCGAAAAAAAAGAAAAAATTGTCACGTGTCAACGAGGCCTGGAGAGAAGCATGCAAAATATTAAAAAAATCCAAAAAATACGGCACTCTGAAATAAGAAGCATATCAAAAGCTATAGATGCTCTAAAATATGCCAAAAAGCTAAAATGGAAATGGGCCGTACATGTAGCACGACTGACAGACGGCCGATGGACCCAAAGAGTGACATCGTGGAAAGGCCCACGAGGGAAACGCGGTAGCGGAAGATTAAGAGATTAAGAGAGATTAAGATATTTATTAATAAAATTATAAATAATTTTACATGTGGAAGACCGCGAACAAGATGGGCGGACGAGATAAATAAAATAGCTGGTCCAAACTGGATGCAAATAGCCCAGAACAGAGCAAACTGGGCATCTTTGGAGGAGGCCTTCACCTGCAGAGGGGTTCTTGCACTTTACGTACTATTAGTTTTAAAAAAAAAGTTAGTGTTAATCATAATCTAGATTTAGTGTTTTTAGCTATGTGAAAATGTATAGTCTTAGTTTGCAGGAAATAAAAGGCTTTTTTATTTTATTTATTTATTTTATAATGAGTTCTAATCAAACTGTAGAACTATTAGGGATGCTACTAGAACTCTCAAATAAAATTAATTAATTAAAAATTAAGAAACGCCACATGCAGTTTAAAAGCGAACTGAAAAATGACAAATGGAAGTAATAGACACGTTTCGATCCCATCAGCGCTATTAATAATAATGTGTATTCAAAACGTGCATTTTATTAATTTCAGTGATTGTACACTTTTGTTTGTGATTGTCATTCATTCTCCGTTACTTCTGTTTTACTCATTTCCTCAAAGGTTAACTGGAAGAGATCCCAGGCAGGGATAAGTTCGCCTTTGTTGGATTTAATATACTATGTAACTGTGTTTTTCGTGTTTTTATTACTATGTACAATAAAGTATATACATACATACATAATAACATATTGGCATGTTTTCAAAACTTGGCCAATAAAACCTACATGATTATAGTAAGTATATGTATTATTTTTATAATCAATCAATAATATTTGTTCTTGTGGGATTATATTTTCTTAAAATATTTTATAAAATTCTTATTTTCACAAAATTAGATACGTACATATTGTATTTATATATTATGAATTGTGTTTCAAAGTTCTTCATTTTGATACCCCACTCGAGAGGTTTGCAAGTATTTTTTTTCTAAAGGTTGCGATATATGACGTATTTAGTCCGCCATATTAATTTTCTAATGACGTCACATAGCCTATGTCACCCGAAATGACGTAAGGATTCTAATGATATATCATACATCTAAATCGGATAAGGTATTCATAAGTTATGGTGGAATAAAGAAACTTACATACATACAAACATGAACTCTGAAAACAATACACTTCTTTTTTGGGCAGTCGTGTAAAAAAAGTCGTGCCATCATTTGATATGGTAGTTTCACAGACACCTAAATCACAGACTAAATAATACCATGTATAGATGGTAGACGCCACGACGCAATAATGTTTATTTAATTTATCGCAGCTAAGCCAATTAACAACTTATTCATGTCAAAACGACGTAACAGCTAAGAAATAATATGTACCAGTGTTTTGTAATATTGGTATTTATCTGCTGTATTTGTTATTATGTTATAAAGTCTTCCTATTGGCAAGTATTTTGCTCCACGGAGATCCCAAGACGTGCCAATACAAGGAGGATAACTCGCCAAGCTTAACGCAGATGGCGCTGCAATAATTTAGTTGCCAAATGCCCTGTTTTGAATTCCAGGTTTTAATAAACATTAGACCATTTCTTAACTAAGTACTCACAAATACATATTATAACTTCATTGAACCTCACGGTGACAATAAATCTCGAATGCTATCGAATGTCAGGAATTGCTTCTAAATTATCTTCCAAACTTTAACCAAAACTCATTGACATATATCTAAGGACGGGCCTTACGGGCTACAAGAATGAGGCCAGTATAGCGGTGTCACGCACACGAATTCGAGCCACTAGCGCGGTCTAACGCCACAACGCGATTGGTTGATGAGTACGCATCACGCTCGCGTTGGTCGCAAATATACTCTGTATCTTAAGATATTGAAATAAAAGTAAACAATCAATTTGTACATTTTCGGGTAGTTATAACATTTATAGATAAACTAACCAAATACAAAACCGCCTGGATCTGTGACTGAACGACCTGTTTAACCTACATTATTTGATGATGTAATGTTTTTATCTACCCTCAACTGTTTCAACATTTTGTTTACTTTTATTTAAATACCTAAAGAGACAGAGTATAGTTCACTACTGCACGATTGGCTTGAATTCGTGAGTGACACCGCTGAACTCGCACCAATCTTAGTACCCGGCTTGTCCTTAGATATATGTCAATGTCCAAACTGATTTAAATTTAAGTTTGTTATGTAATAAAAAAAAAAATCCCTAACAGTCTGTTAACGGAATTACAATTTTCGAAATAAGGAACCATGGAGAAAAATACCAGCTTGGGCTAGAGTCGCAGTAGGGTAAGGATGACTCACGACAGACCGGACCGTCATTTTTATTTTATTTTAATTTATTGATTCAAAAAATGTACACAGCATTACAGCGAATAATACACTGTGAAATTTATAATAGTATTTATACAAACTAGGTACATGATACAGTCTAGAAAGGAAAAACAGAACAAATGTAAGAAAGAAGACTAATACAAGACAGAAGATTCTCGCTTATCCATCGTCTCACAGAACTTCATACATTCTTTACACAGATCCATCCAACTACATGCAAATACATCACATTCCGGTGCTGATGCGAGGAGCTCGTTAATATATTGTAGTATCATAGAAAATAACGCCTCGGCCCGAGCCTGGCCCGGTCTAGTGCGAGTCATCCTTTAATTCGATAGCTCAGATGAGTGGTGGGCCGGTGCCACCGCGAGTTCATATATCAGTTTTTACACGCTTTTTTCTCCCCGCGGTTTTCATCGATTTTTGACTAGTTTTGATTCGTTACAGCGCGGCTTACGTGGGCGATGACTCGCGAATGCGACGCGGCGCGGCGGCCCAACGGCATTCGGAGATCGGCCACGTAGGACACTTCCATAGGTATCAAAGGATTGAATTCACCCGCGCCGCGCCGCGCTGCTTCGCGTTCGCGAGTTATTCGCTCAGATCAGACACTGCCTATGCCTTACTCCAACATTTACAACCATCCAACAACCCTATAGGCCGTACACCCTATTGTCCGTATTGTGCTTGTGTGTCTTTATTTGCTTATCCGTTGCTGTATGTACAACTTTTCTTTGTTTTTTTTTTGCGACAATAAATGACTTTTGATTATGTTTTTTTTTTATTTGCATTATATATAGAATTATAAGACAAACGGCTATTGGTTCTTCAATCTTCTATTTCTATTCTAGTCTGTCGGATTTTGAAAGAAATGAACACCTATTTTTTTATATTTTTTTATATATTTTTTAAGCATTGTCTAAAAAGACGCTTTTTTCGTTACTAGATTGCTGTGAAGGATTTCACATGTACGAAATCTACACATTTGGGTTCGTCTTTGACGTCTCTTAAAACTGGTCAGAGATTTTAATTTTAAACTAATTTACACACAAGTTATGGCCGGTAAACCAGTTTTTTGGCCTATCATTGTTCAACTTTGATGCCAAATATCTCGAAGACAGTAAACTTTGAAGTGAATATGGTATACTATTGTAGAAAATTACATGAAATATAGCCCGAATGAAAACACGCACGAAACGTTTAGCCATTTATTTTAGAGTGACATGTGTAAAAATCATGAAAAATATAAATTTAAATATTTGACAGCTGATCTCAAAAAGAGTTTGCAACATCCTCCCACCTTGGGCAAGAGGCCCAAAACTCTTCTCTATACGTCAGACTGTACTTCAAGTGGGTACAGGCGTTGCACTGCTCGTGTGAACTCTCCATCTGCTGTGCGTACCTTAGCCACTCTTACGCAACCGTCTGTACCAGGGAAAGTTTCGACAATCCTTCCTAAAGGCCACTAAATACGCTTTGAGTCAGTTTCTATCAAAACTACATCACCTACCCTTAAATTAGAGTCCCTCTCCTTGCCCTTCTGGATAAGCAACTGTATGTTCTCGTTACTGTGAGCCTGTTGATCACTGTGGAACTGGTAAGGTAAGTTTCGTTTCAATCATGAGGTCCTTCAAAAAGCGTATGAGGCGCTTCCACCAATCTTCCCGCCATGGCGCTGCAGGAGAACTAAACTTCCTCTTAATGTTCCTAACGTTCAGAGTCTTCAGAAGGTTATCAACTTCGTGGAAGTTAGAATCATTATCCGTGTATTTTGTGTCAACTCTTCCACGTCTCGGGATAAATCTTCGTAAGGCTATGAGAAAAGCTTCTGTCATTAGTGGTTTGGTCAATTCGATATGCACGGCTCGGTAAACTGCACACATGAACAAAATTATCCCAACCTTCCCTCCGGACCGCAGAAAAGAAAGACCGGCTATTAGGTCTATAATGTACTTAAAGATGAAAGTCAGTGTAGATAGAAACGTACTATAATCTGCAGTGTTGTTAGCGAGCACTACTTTCTTACTTTCTTTCAACTTATATTCATTTTCTAATACTACGTTCATTAGGACACTGCATGTGTTCATAACAGGTCCTTGAAGCGTCCATCCAAATTTAGTTTTTATTGCCACGAGGTTATTGTTCAGTTTTAAGAAACTCTCCGTGAGCAACACGCCTGCATGGTCTGCGCCGATCAACAGCCCGATGTCAGGTGCTGCCGCATCGCCGACGTCGCTCAGCGTAATATTATTTTTCTGTAACTCTTTAAACATCTCATGGTCTACATTTAAACGAGGAACATACCCGCAGAGCGTAGACTTGTCTCGCGCGGTCATTGTACATTCAAATTTCTTATCCAAGCTTGCTAGCGTGAACTCATAGGTATGAAATAGTTCCTTCTTAGTTTCAATCCCGCCAAAAAGACAATTTGATACGATTTCTTTGCCGACAGGTTTCAAGTCTAAATTTTCTATTATATCGCGACGTAAATAAGTCTTCTGTGCACCCGAATCAATAAAGCATCGTACTCGTATACATTTCTTATCGCTCATAATATTCGCCATGAACGTTTGCAACAGTGTAGTACTAGCCTTATATTGAGTTACATTATTATTTAAATTTGACGTTTCAACATTCGAAGTTTCTTCAGTTTCATTTTGACTTGACGTTTTAATGTCAGGGCACATCAATACAGAATGACGTTTGGAGCAGAAAAGGCATTTTGTGAAATTTTTGCATCTTTTCGCATTATGTCCGGTTTTTAAACAAATAAGGCACGCTCCTTTTTTATTTAGCATTTCCTTCCTAGCTTCATACGACATTTTGTTAGCTTTGTAGCACTCGAAGCTGCTATGCGATGCCTTTTCACACCAAACGCAACAAATCTTCTTACCTGCGTCTTCCGTTGACACCAAGCATGCCGCGGTGGGTTGAGTAGAAACGCTATGCAAACTGTTACCCGATGCTATCCCGGTGCGCGCGAGCTGGATCCGCTCTTCCGACTCCACTTCGCGTTTCAGGAACTGCATAAGCTGGTTCAGATGATCGTCGCCCTTCTCCTCCAGTACATGGGATCTCTGCCATGCTCGTAAAACAGATTCGGGCAAGGCGGACTCAACTAAAGGGAAAAGTAAAGCAGCGTATTTATCTATAGTGACACCTAAGCTTTCTAATGCTTGCAATTGCGTATTTAATTTATCGTATAAGTGGCCTAATTTATAAGAAGTATTACCTTTTGCTTGTGCTAGTACAAGATTAAGCAGTTCGCGCACATAAATGTCGATCAACATTTCGTCACGTGCAAACCTGGACTTCAATTGCTCAACAGCCTTCTTGTAGTTATCTCCCGACGGCGGAAAACTCTCGACGATTTCTCGCGCTGGAGTATCTGGAACAGTGCATTGGTAAAGGTACTGAAACTTATCTCCATCGTCTATTGTTTCGTCGTCGTCGATTTTCTGAAATTGACACCAAAAACCAATCCAATTTTTCGTATTGCCGTCAAACTTCCGTAACTCAAATTTCGGTAGACGGAATCGTCTTGAATGACAAGCACTACTGCATGCCGACTTCTCACAACATTGATGAGATTTTTGTGTGTTATTCGACACATCGCTGCCGCTAGACTTGCAAGACCTCTTCATGCGTTCGTTCTTCCGAGAAACGTTTTCGTACATGACTTTTATACGCTCCCAGTCGCTTAGATACTTATCGCTCGTCATGCAATCTTCATAAATTTCATCTTCAGTCATCTCGTCCGTTTTTAGCCATTCAGATCGAAGGTCATTGGCGTTAGGGACCTTGCCCTGTTAGTATGTATGTGTGGGTGAAATCTTGGAAGCTAAATTTGACCCACTTCCCGATTTGCGATTGAGCTGAAAATTTGTATACATACCTAAGTCGGATGACAATGCAATATTAATGTACCATCGAGCTGATCTGATGATGGAGACAGGAGGTGGCCATAGGAACTCTGTGATGAAACAACGCAACCTAATTGTGTTTGGGGTTTTTATAACTGTCTAGATGAGTATTAGTTGCCCGTGGTAAGAAAGTACAGTCAGCGACAAGTGTACCAAAAATTACAATTTGGAAAAAACGTATTTCCTTAATTTATTTCAAAGTCCCGTTGTAAGTAAAATGTGTGAAAACCGTGAAAGTTTATACAGCGCTTTAATAATTGGCATTTTTAACACCCTCGCGTAACCTCGAAATCTCTCGGCTATCTATATATAGCACAATATGTTGTTTTGTAACCTGAATTCGTTTCGCGTCTGTACGACCTTGCTTCTGTACACATTGGTCACATACTGTTAACTCAAAATATTTAATTGATTAATATAAGCATTTAATTTTAAAATTGAAGCGCTGGTGGCCTAGCGGTAAGAGCGTGTGACTTGCAAAACTGAGCTCGCGGGATTAAACCCCGGCTCGTACCAATGAGTTTTTGGAACTTGTGAACGAAATATCATTTGATATTTACCAGTCGCTTTTCGGTGAAGGAAAACATCGTGAGGAAACCGGACTAATCCCAAAAGGCCTAGTTTACCCTCGGGGTTAGAAGGTCAGATGGCAGTCGCTTTCGTAATAACTAGTGCGCCAAATCTTGGGATTAGTTGTCAAGCGGACCCCAGACTCCCATGAGCCGTGGCAAAATGCCGGGCCAACGCGAGGAAGAATATAAGTATTTCATTGATCTCACTGACGTACTGCGCTATATGTTATTATTATCATTTAAGTACTTTTTATCATTTAGTTACTTTTTATCATTTAAGTACTTTTGTAAGTTATTAAGTTAACTTCATGTTTACAAACATGTACCTACTTTTACCAACCTAATAAAATTCATTATTTACAATAACAATATTGACGACCGCTCTGGCCTAGTGGGTAGTGACCCTGCCTATTAAGCCGATGGTCCCGGGTTCAAATCCTGGTAAGGGCATTTATTTGTGTGATGAGCATGGATATTAGTTCCTGAGTCATGAGTGTTTTCTATGTATTTATATATTATATAGATATATCGTTTTCTAAGTACTCTCAACACAAGCCTTATTGAGCTTACTGTGGGGCTTAGTCAATTTGTGTAATAATGTCTTATAATATTTATTTATTTTATTGTGTTTTTTAATTTCATGTCCTTTTCCGCCTGCCTGGGGTCTCTTCTTAATCGGTCCAGCGGTTTAAGCATGAAGGGAACAGACATGTCGCAAACATACAAAAAAACCGGCCAAGTGCGATTCGGACTCGCGCACTAAGGGCTCCGTACCATTACGCAAAAATCGGCAAAAAGCACGTTTATTGTATGGGAGCCCCACTTAAATATTTATTTTATTCCGTTTTTTAGTGTTTGTTGTTATAGCGGCAACAGAAATACATAATTTGTGAAACTTTCAATTGTCTAGCTACCACGGTTGATGAGATATATGTACACCCCAAGGGTATACATATATTTCATAAATATGTATACATTTCTTCACCTTAATCCATTGCAATAAGGTGAAAAAATGCATACATATTTATGAACTCGACCGTACATATGCTCCTATACTAATAGGTCTACTCCCCATTTCCGACCGTTCCCGGAATCTCCCGAACCCGTCCGACAGGCATGACGTCACTATGATGACGTCACGTACTAGCCGGTGCCTGGTACAGCCGCCATCAGATATTATCGGAGCGGCTGACTTGTTCACAAATATCTAAACACGCTTCTATTTTACGACCGGTCTGGCCTAGTAGGTTAGTGCCTATGAAGCTGATGGTCCTGGGTTCGAATCCCGGTAAGGGCATTTATATGTGTGATGAATACAGATATTCGAATAACTCGCAAACGCGAAGCGGCGCGGCGCGGGTGAATTCAATCTTTTGATACATGGAAGTGTCCTGCGTGGGCGATCTCGTTGTGAACGCGAATGCCGTTGGCCGCCGCGTCGCATTTGCGAGTTATTCGCTCACGTAAGCCGCTGCGTAACGCGCTGGCATTTTAAATGACTAAGTGTGGCAATGTCATTATTAATGTCAAATATCTATGAAAGTATATGGTTTAAGATATTTATTTCTCAAAAGATTTACATAAATAACTTAATAAGACGTTTATAACACTCCAACACTGTTCTGTTTAGGTTTAGGGAGGTTCTTATAGGTCTGTGTTCCTCTTAAAGAGGTTTCTAGTTACAGAGGTAAAAAGCATGAAAGGTTCGTGGTATAGAGGTAATTACAAACATATTAATTACATTTTGAACATACAAGGACCCGGGTATGTCCTTAAATTACGTCTAAAAGAGAGGTATGGGCACTGTGAATGTCATCTCGCTTTGTGTACACACAGTCGGGCGCAGCACAGATGTCATTCCAGATCTAGAGCAGAGCCCAACTGGAGAAGTACCTCCAATTTACAGAAAACCGCAGCCAAATAACACTAGACCCTACTCATAGTGTTGTGTTTCTGCCGGTGAGTAAGGTTGCCAGAGCTCGACGAGGGTGCGGCATACGGTTGCCAATTTGTACTATATATTATACAAAAACAATATAGTATAAAAATACTATATTTTCATCATTAAAGAAAGGGGAATACAAAAGTGCCTGTGGTACCTTACTGCGGAATGTCAGGGTCCGCAACGCGCATGTAACACCTCTAGAGTTGCAGGCGTCCATAGGCTACGGAGACTGCTTACCAAGTAATGCCCGACCAGAAATATATGATCATTGTCAAGAGGGCGCTGTTATTCTCATGTATAGGGTGACAGTTCAGTTAAGTATGCAAAATTTAATTCCAATGAAATTCCGCAATATGGCGCGTGATCATATATTACTGGTCAGGCAGCATTGGACCCGGGTACGTCCTTAAACTACGTCCAAAAGAGAGGTATGGGCATAGTGAATGTCATCTCGCTTTGTGTGGTAGGGCACAGCCAGTGGATGTCATTCCAGATCTAGAGCAGAGCCCAACTAGCAAAAATATGTCATATAAATGTTGTACAAACGTTTTTCATAAAACTTGATGGTATGCAATTTAAGGCATACAAACGTTTAAATGACGCGATTTTGGCGCAGTTTTTATGGCTAAATAGTCGTTGAGTGGTCACTCAATCGTCATAAGCAAGCACATTTAGTCCTACAGCTGTCATAATAAATATATTAAACGACTTTTTAGTCGGAAAAGTATCGTAAGTTCTCGATTTGTAAATGCAATTGCTTGTAGAGTGATCATAATGCAGACGTTTCTACGACTAATGAGTCGGTGAAATGCAATAGCGAAGCAGTTTCAATCATAATATAATTACCTGTTTGTGTGTACTGTGCATGGATGATTGCCGGTCAAACAAGTCGTGAAAAATATTATACTTTTTACCATTTTAAGTACTTAAGTATAACCGACTCGACATCTATTACTGCAACTAAAATGGGTAATGGGTAAATCAGATACGCATGCGAAAATAATATTTTCGACGAATTTACTAGGTTTTCTAAGAAAATTTTAATGCCCCCTTTAAATATTGTTTATTTATTATATTTAATTAAATAAATTAATTTAATTTTTATATATGAGTAGTTATATGACTCATTTATAATTAAAAGCACTAGCTTACGACTTAAAACTCTTAAGCTAACACGATACGGCCGCCATCACCCTAATTCAGGGTTCCCTGGTGAACTTGGTGAACCTAATAGGTGAAACAAACAGTTTTGAAGTTAAGTCTGTGCTAGTAAGTAAAGAAGCACAACTCTGACGAACTTTGCATCTATAAGTACCGCTCCTTTTGAACTGCTTCCACTTTTTCCAATCTAATTTTAACATTTTGCGTATCAACACTGTATTAAGAACTGAAAATTTATGAAACAAATAAGCCGTAATCCCTATCTTTTAGCTATAAGACGGTCGTGTTTATGACTGTTGTATGGCACTTTAGCAATTTAACAGCTGTAAAAAGCTGATGTTATGATTAGTTGTACAGTAATCACTCATAAAGCTTTTCTATGACCAAAGTGCTGTAAGATGTCATATTGAGGTTGTAAAACCGGGAAAAGGTCTTGGTTAAAACTTTTGTACGACAGTGATTAAATTGCTTTATTACTATATTATACAAACGTCTGTACAACTGCGATTTAAGAACAATTTGCATTTAAACTAAAGTGCGGTATAAATGACATTTATACAACATCACGTTTTAAAACTTGCTTATTTACGACGCACCTACGATGAATTAGTCGTAAAAGGTTCAGATGTTATTACCAATTTGCTAGTTGGGAGCCCAACTGGGCAAGTACCTCAACCTTACAGAAAACATCAGCCAAATAACACTAGAACCTACTCATAGTGTTGTGTTCCTACCGGTGAGTAAGGTTACCAGAGCTCAACGAGGGGGGGGGGTTTAGGGTCGGCAACGCGCATGTAACTCCTCTGGAGTTGCAGGCGTACATAGGCTTATCTTATAATTTCCGGGGGCCCTTGCGGATACACTTCGACCCATAGGGCGTACATAGGCTATGGAGACTGCTTACCATCAGGCGGGCCGTATGCTTGTCTGCAACCGACGTAGTATAAAAAAAGGCACTACTTTATCATCACTATCAATAATCAACATCGTCTGACGAGATGACATCACTGATAGCCAATCAGGACTGTTATCAATTTTACCTATAAATTTACCAACTTAGTATCATCAGTATAACACGGGATATGACATCACTATCAGCCATAACCACTCACTTGATTTTGGTAACTATAGTTACCAGTACCCCTAGTGTAAATATTTTCGACAGCGAAACGTGACGTACGCGTTTGCGTTAAGTGTCATTTTGTGTGAGATTTTTGACTTTCCAAAACGTCCCGCTTGGCGCGCTGTTCAAAAACCCATACAAAATGAGACTTAACGCAAACGCGTACGTCACGTTTCGCTATCGACTAAAATTACACTAGGGGTACTGATATCACACTTATTTTATTATAATAATAGAAGTCACTGAAAAATATGAAGCATGTGAGTGGTTATCATTGTCAAACACTGTTTAGTGTTTACTTTGCAGTTTAGGATTTATTAGGATACTAGCTTCTACTCGCAACTACCTAGTTAACATTTAGTACTTAGTAATCCCAGCGCGCACAAGTTATTTGCGGAAATCGCGAACCGTCTGGTTGACGTAACTGGTGACCGAAGAGCTGGCGGCTTCCTCGCACAACGTATGAGTATTGCGATACGAGGAAATGCCGCCAGCATCCTTGGTACAATGCCTCAAGGGCCTATTTTAGAATTAAGCTAGTTATAGTAATACCTCTGCATGTATCTAATATGTAAATAAAGATTTTAATTTTAGTATAATTATGATTTCCGTTATAGAATCTCTCCCATGTCTTTCTCTAAGGCTCATTAGAGTTAGACCAAGCTAACTTGGCAGAGATTTTGATAACACAGATTATGCAAGTGCTATTTTAAACGTCATAATTTCATAGAAGTTTGGCCTTTGTAATAACACTTGCATAGTCTGTGCTGTCAAAATTGCTGCCAAATCGTAACAAATTACATCTTAATATATAAGCTGTTAAGGCGCCGGAACTTTTAGCGTTGCTCACGTACCACTACAGGCGTAGACAACATGCCAATCGTTTACGCTCCATAGCGAACGAAACGCAACTGTCTCTGTCGCACTAATATGGAAGATTGATAGAAAGAGATAACTACGCTACGCTACGGAGCGTGAACGATTGGCATCTTGTCTACGCCTGTAGTGGTACGTGAGCAACGCGTGGGCGTAGCCAACATGCCAATCGTTTACGCTGCGAAGCAAACGAAACGCAACTGTCACTGTCGCACTTATAGTTGTGCCGTTCTCGCGAACGCTCCCCGTTTTGTATAGAGAATGTTCTCGGGCGAGAACATTCTCCATAGTAAAAGGCGAACATTCTCGAGAACGGCACAACGAACTCGCACTAATATGAAAGAGTGATACAGACAAAGAGTAAACTAAGTATGACAGAGACAAAGCGTTTCGTTGTCATAGCGCAAGCGATTGTTAACTTGCCTAGGCACACACAGACGAAACTACAAAATTCAAAATTCAAAAATTTATTCTGCAAGTAGGCCTCAAGGGCTCTTTTACAAGTCAATACAACATTTATAGTAACATCATATAGTGACATGAAAAATACATAACAACATTTATAAATACAACAGCCAATACCTGGGTAAACATTACATAATAATAATCTTAAAATAAATAATTAATACAATACAATAGAGATGTATAGTCTCTATAGTTAAAAACACATTAAATCTGGAGATGTAAAAGGTCCCCAATGTCAGAGTACTAATACTAATAAAATTTGGAGGTGTAAAGTCTCTCCAAGTGTCAAAATAAAATTTATACTAAATAAATAAACCGCGTCTGGACTGTTAAACTAGCAGTCTCATAAACTACGTAGTAGTGAGACATTGGCATTGAATATTTTACAGAAATACATTAGAATTGCAAAATCGGGGCCTATTGGGAGATATGTACGAGTTGGCATTGCAAACTAGGAGAGTACAATACAATTATATGAACAGAATGCGAGATATGATGTTATAAAGTATTAGCCTGCATTGGATCTGTATGAAAAACCTCAGTGAAAAACGGCGTCACGGTCAAGTTTCCTACTCTTTATAGTTCTTTGGGATTAATTAAATAGAAATTGTGTCCGAAAATAGTAGTAGTATTAACCTTATCTTTGGCTGTATGTTACCGTAGTAACTAGCTATTTTAGGTAACTACTTTTGCACCAACATACACAAATGTCTCTGTTTGACCCAATGGTTGACTGGTAGAGAATGCCTTTTGGCATTAAGTTCGCCATTTGTACATTTTTCTTTGTGTGCAATAACGTTTAAAAAAATAAATAAAATAAATACTTTTTTCAAACCGAATCTGGCTGTCACGTGACAGTCATAGCCTAGTGTAGGGCCGCAGGATATATTTTAAATGTTAATAAGGTCTTTTCTTTTAAATAAACAATTCTTATTCGTATTGTTATTCTAAAATAACTGCGGTTTAGGTTTTTCTAATATTGTTTCTGGTGTTTTATTTCGTATTTCGTGCATAATGTGAAATAATTTATTTTAAATAAAGGCAACGTCCATATTCGCGACTAGTATGGAAGGTAAAGGCAAGGAACAAAATCTCCATATACCAAAACGTGTCCGACAAAAAACCATAAATAGGTGGCGCTACAATACCTAGAATACTTGAGAAAAAATTCTAATCATAGACAGCGCACTTCACTCCGTCAATAACGCCTAGGTTCTTAGCTACTCTAGCGCTACTGTGGAGAGATTCGGAACTATTATTTATAGCTGACAGCTGGACACTCCTTTTGTTATAAGTATGTAACTTTACTTTTGAGTGGCATTAACGTGAGACACTTTATTCGGTTCTTGTCTGTTTGTCTGATTTAACTTTCGTAACAATTCTGCCTATGGCGATCCTGTTCCTTGCCTCTAACTTCCGTAGATGCGATATTGATTAGATATGTCAGTGTCAAATCCTATGTCCGTCGTTAGATCAGCTCGATGGTACAGTGAGCATCAAAAATAGCGGATCAGATAACGCTTCAAAAGTATCTACCATTCTATAACAGCTAACAGTTCTGCTAATGGAGATTGTATTCCTTACCTCTACCTTCCATAGCTCGGAGCAAGAGCCGAAGTAGCCGAACCACAGAATAAATAATAGTATATATATTAGGGTCGGCAACGCGCATGTAACACCTCTGGAGTTGCAGGCGTACTTAGGCTACGGAGACTGCTTACCATCAGGCGGGCCGTATGCTTCTTTGCCACCGACGTAGTATTTAAAAAAAATAGGGGCATGTAAGCGCGAAAGTGACGGGTATAATGACAAGTGATAAAAATGGAACCATGTGGCCACCGCAAAATTATCTGGGGTTCGTTAAAATTATCTGTTTATTCACAACATTGACAACTTACGGCCAAAGTTCAGCGTGATAAAGTGATAAGTATTATATCGACTAGTCTTTAATGAGAGGGGTTTTCCAAGTTATTGGTTACGTAAACGCATAGATTATTTCGCAATGTCTGGCTTCTGTGTACGTAGAGGCATTCTGGCTAGGTTGGTAACACGCATTAGACATATCATATTAGACATATGCGTAGTGCTAATTGTTAATACATATTGTATTAACAATTAGCACTAGATATATCGTATCATATCTCTCGTATCGTATCTAATATCTCGTATTAGAGTTGAAGTCACGCACACAACAACAAAATTATGTAATAGCAGTGAGTTTTTGAAATTAGTATTCTTTTTTCGTACTTACTCATACGAGTATAGTCTGTTTTTTTTACCATTAAAAAGAAGGTAAGCGATTTTAGCGTGTCTTTTTATTGAAAAACACTTTTGAAAAATAAGTCACGGCAAATATGTAACATTTAAATCCTTTTGCTTTCATAAGTAATAGTTACCGATTTAAAAAAAGGGTCCTTCAATAAAAACATGTCAAGATTGATTAAGGTAGAAGTACTAGTGCTCGACGCTGCACTAGTCACCGACACGGGCACTTTATTTCATGGAAATATAGGTTAAATTTGAACAACGAAGATTTTTCTGTATTCGAACTTAATCCTTGTCCCTTTGACATAAAGTGCCCATGTCGAGTATTAGTGCAGCGTCGAGCTCTAGTACTTCTACCTTACCCTTTTTCTTATGCAAAAAAAAGGGAACCATATAGCAAGTTGAACAGCGTACTGCAAGATGGACCGAGGTTCTTCAAGGTGTATTTTATTTAGCTTAAATCGTGCGCGTGCATTACATTTACTCATTCATTCAACATTGTTTTTGCTATTAGTATCTAATCATTTACCTTAAGTCTCCTGCCGATACCGCCTATATATCTACATACACGTGTAGATGTGTCCTGCCCACCATGACATGCGCTGCCGAGACATGGATGCTCACTAAGCAGGCTGTGCATAAAATACGAATAACACAGAGAGCCATGGAGCGCGCCCGCCATGCTAGGCATTAAACTTCAAGACCGAGTGAGGTATGTCGAGATCCGACGCAGCACCAAGGTGAGGTCATTACCAAGCTGAAATGGAATTGGGCGGGACATGGTGCCAGGCATAGTGGCAGCATGGCAGGTGGACCAAAATGTTTAGGGATTCGGATGAAAGAAGCGCCTGGCGTCCGTTGGCAAGTTGGGCGGACGACATTCAAAAAATCGCGGGACACTTCTGGACGAGACTAGCCCAGGAGCGGGATATGTGGCGTACATGGAGAGAGGCCTGTGCTCAGCAGTGGGCGGCTGGAGGCTAAAATGATGATGAATGATAGGTTAATACGGGTAATTTGCGGGATAAGAGTGTCTGGCCTTCAAATTGGGGCCTGTGTGGCACTTCTATCGGCCGACTGTAGCCGGCTAACTAAAACGGCATTAAATGAAAACTAGGTTCGTATAGTAAAACAATATAATAGTAAAAATATATTCAATAAACTAATATTCGTCAGTATGCGAGTCTAAACCAATAAAATATCGTCACTGGCCTTAACGTTCTTGAATTCCAATCTTCGTCGAGCTGAACAATGAATTCCGGCAGCGGCGGCTCACCAGGCGCAAGCAGATTTAAACTTCAGCAGCGAATATCAAGAAAATAAGTAGCTTCAATCATGCCTTCAATTATAAACCATAAGAAAGGGCTACGTTGGAGGCAACCCATTAAGTACTAAGTAATTTTCAACAATAGTACAGCATTTCAGTTTGAATAATATTAAATAAATGTAATTTGAGTTGTGCGATTCGCCTTCAAATTGTCCAGAAAATTCACCTTAAAAAACAAAAGACCAGCGAAAACGGCATGTTTTTATACTACGTCGGTGACAAACAAGCATACGGCCCGCCTGATGGTAAGCAGTCTCCGTAGCCTATGTTAGCCTGCAAGTCCAGAGGAGTTACATGCGCGTTGCCGACCCTAACACCTCCACCACCTCGTTGGGCATGTTTTTTAGGGTTCCGTACCCAAAGGGTAAAACGGGACCCTATTACTAAGACTCCGCTGTCCGTCCGTCCGTCTATCTGTCACCAGACTGACATCTCATGAACCTTGATAGCTAGACAGTTGAAATTTTCACAGATGATGTATTTCTGTTGCCGCTATAACAACAAATATTAAAAAGTACGGAACCCTCGGTGGGCGAGCCCGACTCGCACTTGCCCGGTTTTTTATTACCGGCCAGTGCGCGCGGTGACTGCACCATGCAGGTTTGCCGTGTTACACCATCTTACAAGAAAAACCTGCATTTTGAATCAATTATAAATATTTAAATTTGAATCAAAGATAACTTTTTTTTTAAATTTATTTAAGGTCGCTTTTTAACAACAAAGGTCATTAGCGACCACAAGAGAATTACAATTTTTTATATATATCGATTAATTTTATAAACCTGAGTATATGTAAATATCCACTATTTAAACAATCACTTAAGGTGTTAGGCAACTTACAGATGTCTTTTTCTTTCTTATATGCTAAACACTCAACTAAAATATGGCTCACAGTCAACTCCAAACCGCATTTATCACATTTATTTTTTTCTTCCTTAGTGATAAGATAGCAATGGGTCAAGTTTGTGTGTCCTTTTCTTAACCTAGTAATCGCGATCTGATCTCTTCTACAACTTGTGTAAAAGTTGACTAATGATTTGGTCAGAGTCAGGATCCTTATCATGCGACAAGAATTTTCTGTTTTTCGATGATAACTTATTATATCCAACTACAAGATTGGCGTCGTTCCACAGTGAGACGGGAAGTTGATTTTGGAAATGCCCACAATTTAATTTGTTAGCACAACACAACTAATGTATGATCCATCTTTGAATTTCGAGGACATCATTGAATGCAGGTTTCCTCACGACGTTTTCCTTCCGACAACTGGTTTAGGTCATTGTTCCTGCAATGCGACTTGAAAACGTCTAAGTCTAAGTCAAAAAGTATAAGTATAAGTAGTAAACTCACAGAGAGACAAAATTTTCCGGTCTTAAATCTTGACAATAATGTACATAAAACATTTTTTTTTATTTTTTTATTTACCTAAATAGATGCCTCAACCTCACTGTCCAAGGCCCTAGATCACGCGGCCGCGGTAGGCCTAAGAAGCGCTGGCTGGAGGTCGTGAGAGCGGACATGGTGGAGAGCAATCTCACGTCTGAGGATGCCGAAGATCGGGCAAAGTGGAGAAGATTAAGTAGGAGAGCGGACCCTGGCGCTAGGCCGGGAAAACGCTAGGTTGAAGAAGATTTACCAAAAAAAAAATACAATATTTTAAGTACCTTAATCTAATTTTTCGCCAAACTGTGAAAACAAACTGTGCCAGTTGTTGGTTTGTTGGATTTACAATAGCCTGTGCTTGTTACTACACTGGGATGCTACCTGCGTGGACACAAGGCTCTGAAACCGGTTAAACTTTGCTTGCCGCATAACCTTTTAATTTCGGTTTCGCCGGAATAACCGTTATTTTAAAACCGATTTTTATGAGAACAGTTCTTGTCAAATTAACCGGTTTAGAACAATAAAAACCGGTTTCCTCCTATGTCGGTGTCTTTATTTACGATGGGACACCACCAGACTGGCCGGCTGTTTCGTCGCTCTTCGAATAAATCGTTTTTTAGTAAAAATACAATAAATAAAACAAAGTAAATAAAAAATGTAATAAAGAAAAAATAAAGTAAAAAAATGTAATAAATGTAAATGTAATGTGTGTAATAAAGTTCATAAAACGTTCGCGTTCTTATAAAAGTTCGGAGGAAAACCGATATAAACCGGTTTTTACCGGTATTTTATAAACCGGTCCCGAGCCTTGGTGGACACACTGGCACCGTCCCACCTCCAACGGACTTAATGTAAAAGCGGGCGGAGCGGCGGATAGTGCCGAAATTTCGAAACGTAATAAATATAAGAGCCTCGGTAGAGTACCATTTGGTATTAAAAGTCTAAGTCCAAGTTTTTTTACAGAAATCGCGAAGCGTCTGGTTGACGTAACTGGTGAGCGAAGAGCTAGCGGCTTCCTCGCACAACGTATCCGCATTGCGATACAACGAGGAAATGCCGCCAGCATCCTTGGTACAATGCGTCAAGGGCCTATTTTAGATTTAAGCTATTTATAGTGACACCACTGTATATATACATTATGTATACTGTTACACTGAAGTAAAACATAAAGTTAAATTTGATAAAAAACAACATAGCATATAACTATAGAAAATGAACTTGCCTAGGTCGCCCTTGACTGCGGTCGTCGTTCGGCCGATCGATATGTTTACGACCTTCACTTGATCGCTTCTATCATTTGTCGCGCGCCATGTCATGTCACGTTTTACCGCCATAATAACGAAGAATGTATCCTTCTAAGACCATATCCAGGTAATTAAGTAGTACTACTTCTATGTAATTTAAACCATATTTAATGGGTACAGAATTCCTTTTGTATCCACCTAACAAAAACTGCCAAATTGGGTACTTGAGAGTTACACATGTTGAATATTATAACAAAATTTAGTTAAATGGATAGAAAATGAGCCATCCATTATAAAAAAGTGGAATTTAAAAAATTATATTGAGATTATAAAAAAATACAAGGAGATTATAAAATATATATATATTTTTTGTTTTTCAAAAATAGAAAAGAAAATGTCACCATTCGATTCCTCACATTTTATTGAAAAATAAATTGTATCACAACTATACACATAAACGCAATATTTCAGGGTCAAAATGGCAATTTTCTTGATCTTCCATACATTTAGGACAGACATATGATGTGACGTCACATCACCTTATCATTTTGTTAGAGGCGTTTCAATCGTCGAGTGCGAGCGTCAGACTTTAACTCTCATTTCTGATCTTTGTGTTGCTTACATTCCATGAGTACTATATAGACATTTGATCCTCAAGAAAATCAAGATCGTTTGACATTATTTACAAAAAACAGTCGAGTAGCTAATTCGGGACCCACCGTTTTAAATAGAGGCATGAAATATTATTCGCGACCCATAGTTTGGGAAAATATGCCTTAGTTAAAGTTAAAGGCGTGTCATTACAATACAGTTTTTCCTTATAAACCAGCTGTATAAATACTAATTTAAATTGCTTGAGTATAAAGGTTTTTTAATATTTAATCTAGAAACATACAAACAAGAAAAATAACCGTCACTGAAGCA
This sequence comes from Cydia pomonella, assembly GCF_033807575.1. Lineage (NCBI taxonomy): Eukaryota > Metazoa > Arthropoda > Insecta > Lepidoptera > Tortricidae > Cydia > Cydia pomonella. The sequence goes on from NC_084729.1 coordinate 2,777,409, forward strand.
TATTACGCTTATTCGTGCTGTACGTGGTTTTAAAGTGAATTGCTAGTGCCTATCTCATTTAAACCGCATCCACACTAGACGTGTGCGCGGCGCCGGCGCGCTGCCGCCGGGCTTTTTTTGCTACGCCGCCGCCGCCGATAAATGACCGGCGTGAAATCGGCGTGACCTTGAGTGTTGTTAATTAGCTATTCCAAGTTGGTATTTGGATTACAATATGGATTTTTTGTATTATATATGTTACAGTCTTCAAATATACATCAATTGTTAATTCAATGCAACAGAATAGCCAGTTGCACAAACTATTTTACACACCGATTAAAGCAACTGAGTAATCCTCAGTATTCAGCGTCAAGAAAGATGAGAGAGCGATATATGAACATGAAGTAGGATTTTTGCCTTTTAATTATGAATTCACATTGCCTCACATACGAAGGCAGCATGCTCCGTCATGGAAAGAATTAACTAAGCAACAAAAACCATGGGCCCTCAAGGTGGAACAGAAAAGGAAAACTAACTGCCTAATGTTGCGTCCATCATCCTTGCTTATTTGCTTGCGTCTTAAACTGTAGTGGAGTCCAGCACAAATCTGTGAACATTGATGGGCGAAAACTCTCGAAACCCTTAGGTTCCCAAAAAAGTCGTGAGTAAAAATATCGAGATATAGAAGAGAGACAGAGATTAACTGTCAATCTGGCGCACCGCGCAAATGCTTGCCCTGCGGAAATGTGCAAGCTGTAAATGGGTGAGGTAACATTTTCTTGTCACTCGATGGTTACCCAGGTTACAGTCACCTGGGTCACTGGGCTTTCAATAAACCAAACATTTTTGAAGTAGATACGCCCTTTCCATAATGGGAATGATAATATGACTTAGTACACAAGTTCTTCTAAGACACTGTGCCTGCCTGACGAGAATAACAACAAGAAATACATCGAAATGGCGGCTCTTCTGAAGAAAACTGAAGATGAAAGTTCTAGAGAGGTTTTAAAATCAACTGGCACTTTTGAGATGTGGTATTAACGAAGACGAAGACCTTTCTCAGAGAGCTCAATATCGCCACTGAGCTCTTCACAACATGCCTTGGGTGAACCCTTAGATTTTTTCGGACATATTATGCGGTTTCCAACGCATGATGTGAAGAAACACATGAATTTAGGTCGAATGAATGGCAAACTTGCTCGAGTTGGAGCATGTGTGAGATGGTCGAACGCTATGAAGAGGTCGGCTTGCGGCAGTCTGCACCGTGCATTCCATACGGCTTATGACCGCACGAAATGGAGACAAATAACATGTAGTCGCGATCCTCAGCAATGAGAAAACGAGAAAGAACTACGTACGACAAGAAAACCATTAAAAGAAAGCAAATCCACTGTGACTACTGTGAGTGATGAAGAAAATCTATCTATAGTCATTCGATTTGAAGCTGGCCCCGAGCGGCTAATCTTTTGTCAATCGTAACTAAAACCGCGCGTGCCACTACCTGCAAAATAAAAAGGGTCGTATAATTCTAATTGGCACCTGAGCGCGGGCTGGTCCAATGCTCAAAAAACCACTGTAGATGTAGGCGCGGTCTCCCATAACGCGCCCTTGTTCCGCATATCGAAGACACATTTTAGACTGGTTCGGTAGCGTTCGACTTGCCGGCACTCAGTAAAGGGACCATACAATGAATAGAAAATAAATTATTTTTCCGTTTGTTCATTTTGAATCTTATTTCAAGTAAGGTGAGGAAGGTTGCCAGAGCTCAACGAGGGGGGGCGGGTTTAGGGTCGGCAACGCGCATGTAACTCCTCTGGAGTTGCAGGCGTACATAGGCTACGGAGACTGCTTACCATCAGGCGAGCCGTATGCTTGTTTGCCACCGACATAATATAAAAAAAAAAATTACCATAGGAGCTGTAATTCAATTACCGGTTAAAGTGACCGGAACCTTTTTTTGCAGGTAGTGGCACGCGCGGTTTTAGTTAACAATAGATAAAGGATTAGCCGCTCGGGGCCAGCTACAAATCTAACGACTATAACAAATTTCAAGGATACTTGGAGTTCTGTTTTGTTAAAGTACGTTATTTTTAATACGATAAGCCATGGAAATCATGAGAAAATGGAGAGTTACAGATTGAATCGAAACTCATTGGGACCAGGTAACCAGACTTGCATTAAGGCAAGCCAGTTACTAAGGAATTATCCTATATTAATTTACAAATCCTGTTTTACTCACAGCCTATTCAAAACTATACCTAGTTCACTGACCAGCATTCTTAGATTGATCATATCCTCAAGAAAAACAACAAATCAATGATTTTTTTTAAGAAACCTGAAAGTCAAGGTCACGCCGAAAACACGCCGCCGCCGATTATTTTTTAATCGGCGGACACGTCTACTGTGATCTTGCCTCCAATTCTAAACAGGAAAGACAAATGCGAATATTCTAAGCCTGATATTGATGATATAATCGCTACTTTTAGGTATGTGTCTGTATTCGATAAGGCAAGCTATCTTCCGTATTATGAGAAGCCTATACAAACAGCAAGTGATCAAGTGATATGTTGACCTTGGGTTAATATTAAACATGGCCAGTGGGGGGAAAACTGCAGCGTTCCGGCGTTGTCGGCTCAGCGTTGCTACGAGGAATTATTAGGGTAGGCAAAACTTGACTTTCCTTTGCGTGCACAACCACAGATAAGATAATTACTGGAATTTTGACAACCTTAATAAAGGGACAACATAATTCGTCCCTGATTCGCTGTCAGATTTCGGTTTTGCAGGAAGTTTCCTTTCTGTACGGTAGTACTATTAGTGAGTATTATATTCTTTGATAATATGTATAAATATCAAATATTTAATTTAACATACACAATTAATAGCTATATTATCAAAAAACTAAGCCTGTACTATTATTGAAATTAAAAAAACTAAGCCTGTACTGTAGTACTATAATTTATTCTGTGCCATGGCGAATGGATGCAGTTCAAGGTAGCATTCAGGAATAAATTATACTAGGGTCACCACGCACAGTAAAGGAAGCAGTCAAGAGAATTTGAAAGCTTTTTTAGGTTTCGTAAAGGAGCTGGAATTGTTTGTTTTCCGGACAACATGACAATATGGAGTTAGCAATGTGCGAGTTGCCGAATTTCTGGAAACTTTCATCAGAAAATTTTCATGCAAGTTTCGACTTAGAAAGTTCCCGTTCAGGGGCTCATCTCTCGCACGGTATTAGACTAATATTATTAGTCCACGAACTGTCAAGTCGTATGGGTTACCATGGCAACACACTAATAATATCTATTAGACTAATGAGTTCGAGAAATGGACCCCAGATTAGGGTTTCTTAACTGTTGACGACTGTTTCATTTAACATGTACTTACATTATATTGGCGTCTGTTTCAATTGTCATAGAAATATAAACTAACTGTAAGAAGGTTTGTCAATACGTACTGAAAAAATACCGATAACATTTCATGAGAACTTTGCTATTTTTGAAATTTCTCTTTGGCACATTGCTATATGCAGTATGAAATTGTTTCTTAAAACACATCATCTCTGATTTGAGAACAGTTATCATTTCCTGTTATATTTCTTCGCAGTAATCCGGCTGATACGATTGATAAATAGCTGTAATCTCTTATCTGTGCATACTAGCTGGAAAATAAACAATAGAAAGTAATACTTAATCTACCACTTATTGCACTTATCTTATAGGCCGTTCGTATAGAAGTTGCTCGGTAATTTTCTAATAGAAGTTGAGTTTTTGGACTAAAAGCGGCAACGAAATTCTGCCACGAGTTGCTAAAGCTCGTATACATTTCGATATGCCAATCGATACTATCATACTGCAATGGCGTGTGGGGTGGCTCCACTAGCTCTGCACTAGGCACTGCCTCTCGAAAGGGCCCAAATGTTTGTGCTCAAGGTCATGCTTGGGAAGCGCCGGTGGTTCCTGACGGTCACCCACGTGACAGGCATAGCCTAGTGTGGCGCCGTAGGATATTTTTAAATGTTAACAAGGTTTTTTCTTTTAAATTAACAATTCTTATTCTTAAAAACTAGTTTGTACTAGCGAACCGCCCCGGCTTTGCACGGTCAGTGTCATATTTTAACCAAATTACATAAAACCTTAATAAATACCCCTAAACCTACCTCAAGAATCACTATATTCTATAGGTGAAAACCGCATGAAAATCCGTTCCGTACTTTTCGAGTTTATCGCGAACATACAGACAGACAGGCGCGGCACTTACTTGTCGAAGTCCGAACATATGCATAATAATATGAGAATGAGCAAATAAAATAAGAGAAGAATGACATAGACAAACGATCATTGTGTACAAAAATGTGTAATGCTATCTACAGTGTTGACCCTGTGATTGAAGCTAGACTATGACAATTTCGAGCTTCGAGTCGACAATTGGCGAGAGGTCGCACAGGACCGAGAAAAGTGGCGCTGTCTTGTGTCGGAGGCCAAGTCTCATTTTGGGTCGCTGAGCCAACGGAGTAGTAGTAGTAGTAGTAGTATGACAATTTGTCGAGTGAGACGGCTTCCTACACAGTTAGTCATATATACAGACGTATTCGTCCGTAAATTCGCAATAAACATGCCATCGCCCGAGCTTGGCAGCGTGCCGGTTGCTTGTTTACTAACAACGACCTACAGTCACACCGATGGCTTCTTCTGGTGCCATATCTATCGGATGTCGGCGATCATCATACGAAAGTTTTCTCTACTCTTTGCCGTTCTAGAAAGATCCGCGTCCGATCCAATCCCTAATATTTTTACTTCATGTTGTTCTAGGTCCTTTACCTCCGTTACTTTCTAATATGGCTAATTGCTATTTGAACTTGTAATAGAAATATCTATAGGACGATGACAGTAGTACAAATACTAATATGCCATCGAACTTTCCGTTTCTAAAAAAATCCCATTTTAGTTATTTCTTGTTATACTCGTATTTTAATGAAACGCTGTGTGGTATATACCTTGGTATGCCATTTGTGTTTTTCCCAAATAAAGTGATGCAAAAGTTGTGATAGGGTAAATTTCACCCATTTTGCGAGATACGTTGTCATCACTACTGTTGCACACGATTCGAACAAGAAGCCTAGCAGATACGCCAAACCCTTTGATGGGAAGAGATTTTTTGCGCCAAAGTTTTCGTCTATACATTTTTAATTCGGATCGATGTGACTCGAGAAATTGGTTACGCAACGGTGTGATACACACTCATTCTGATTTATTAACATAGTGGGTGGCGAAGTGCTGATGTGATACCGGGAAATTCTTGAAATAGAGCGTTTCCGACGATATCAGGTTAATTGTTACAGTATTTGTTGAAATTTACTTTTTATTAAATGGTGTATCTGTGAAGAGATAATTGAAGGGGACTTAATAGCTCTGTTGAAATGTTTTTAGTTTGTGCTATTTTTAAATTCAAATTATTCACGTCGACTCTAATAAAATGCTTTTTATTTCTCTCTCGTTTTTTGTTATTTAGGTTTTTAGCATTTTATACAGGTACATTAGACATACACCTGTTGGAATTTGAGATAGAAAATGAATTCTAAGCATTATCAGTGTGCTTTGTGCAATGTATAAAATAAGTATACTCGTATTTCAAGTCTTTTTTCTTTGTTTCAGAATGACATTAAGCTAAAATCAAGATGGGCACAGCTACAATGTTACACACAACTCCGATGGAGAAGGAGAAGAAGCCCAACTTGTTCAAACTCGTCCGAACACTCTTTCAAAAGAAAACCCAAAAACATGAAGAGAAACAGGAAGAGAAAAGAGAACCAAAACCAAAGACAACGCTCAAAGTCACCCCAGTCGCAACTCTGCTAGAAGAGTTTCAGAAAATATCTATAAAAGAAAAAGAAAACATCAACGAAGAAGATAAAAACGAATTGAACAAATTTACATACACACGAGACAGAAAAGATAGCGAAGATGACAATAAAGAATTCGAAAGAATCGAACCCCGTAACGATAGAGTCGGTTCACATTCCTCACAAGACAGTGGCTATTCTGAACAGGGTGATCAAAATGCAAAAGAAAACGACCAAGATGAAAAAGAAACGGATGAAAAAGACAGTGACGATGTGGTTAAGAAGATGGAAGCCTTGAAGATTGGGAAGAAGAAGCTGCAGACGGTGTTCTTGCCAAGAGCGCCGATAAAGACGAACAGGGAGGTGCCTGTCATGCATCCTTATAGCAGGGACGTGGAGAAATACAAAGAGGTATGTTGAAATTATTTAAATTCTTCGGACCAAGCTAACTGAAGACTTTGGGGTAACAGTGTGTTGAGTGCTACTATGACATCAAATTCCTGTGAAAATATGTCATTTTTGCACATATACACTTTGTCACGTACATGGTGTTGTAGAATAACAGTTTTGAATGATTCACGGTTAGTTTCACTAGACTTGAATCTACTGGGATATAAACCGTGATTACCTTTTATATTATTTTTGAGCTCCCGATATTTCGACGCAGTTACATTCAGTTACACAACTATTTATGTAAACTCCCCTATTCGCAAACTCCCAGCCGATTCCGCTCAGCAGTGATATTGACGACCGGTTTGGCCTAGTGGGTAGTGACCCTGCCTACGAAGCTGATGGTCCCGGGTTCAAATCCTGGTAAGGGCATTTATTCGTGTGATGAGCATGGATATTTGTTCCTGAGTCATGGGTGTTTTCTATGTATTTAAGTATTTATAAGTATTTATTTATATCGTTGTCTAAGTACCCTCAACACAAGCCTTATTGAGCTTACTGTGGGACTTAGTCAATTTGTGTAATAATGTCCAATAATATAAAAAAAAAGTTATGGTTGTAGAAGTAACTTGGCACGGTTAATGAGATGCTGATAAAGCGGCATCTCCTGGGAATTTGCGAATAGGCGAATAGCCATAGCTAGGGGAATGAGATTTTTGTACAATGACCCTTTTATCGTATGTCAGTCTGCTGTCGTGGCCGTTACTGTCAAGTATTTTAAGTGCAAGAGTGACGATATAGGGAGCGTGCAGGAGGCAGCACAGGAGCTGTTAGATTTATGGCGCGAAGCGTAAATGTGATGTTTATTGTTCCGATGTAGCCCACAAGATGGCAGAACCTACTATGCACAAGAAAACACTTGACGTGTAAATGTGCCTGTTTATGGTTCCGATTCAGACCACAAGATGGCAGACCCTCTAACGCGCACGGTCCCTATAACCGCAACGTCCGCAAGCATAATACCCAAATTTCGAGTACTACAGTGTTTTTAATCATTAGTACTGAAAAGTGAGTAGAATAGAATAGATTTTATTTGTATTAATTGTATATCGTCATATTACCTAAAACTACTTTTTACCTACGACGGAACGGAGACGGTATATGCGTTTGGGGTGAGAGGATGTTTGTGCAAACCATTTTTCTCAAAAACTTCTAGTCCGATTTTGATGCGGTTTTCAGTGATGGGTTCGGGTTTCATTGATGGGCTCGGGTTTGTTCGGGTGCATGCTCTTAGATAGGTGTTACGGTGACAACTCACCAGGGGGCGCTGCAGTAAACATTTATTTGTGCAAAATCACAACTATGAGTCCGATTTTGATGCGGTTTAATAATAAATTTCTATGCAAGTCAATACATGTCTATGTACTCGTAAGTTAATTGGATTATATATATATAAAGTATACTGAACACAAATTAATTTAAACATATTTTCATTAAATTGAATTATAAAGATTAAAATATCATATCCTCGTAAGGCCCAAGGTCCTACCTATAGGACTTATTCAGTTCGATTAAATTTAAATCATATTCAATTAGGACAGAGTTGCATTTGTTTTGTTTCGTGCAATTTTCAAACAAAATAAAATCCGTGCACTATAGGTTCAAATTCCAGTGGCAAATTTTGGATTTTTCATTTCTATGGCTGGGCCTTAAGAGGTTAAAAACGAATACAAATTACAAATATATATATAATTATTCAATTGTTTCGACATATTCATTCAACCAGGAATTCTTTTACTGAGTAATAAGCCTTTGTTGTGCAAAACGTTTTGACCTCACGTGTGAAGCGTCGTTCAGTACTAAGTTTTTTTATTATCTCAGGTAATTTATTATAAAGTACCCTCTAAATAGATAAGGTGAGTATCAAGGCTCGAGGCTCTTTATAAAATACCGGTAAAAACCGCTTTATTTCGGTTTCCCTCCGAATATTTATAACAACGAACGTTTAAGAACTTTATTGTAACCTAAAAAAACCGGTTTATTCGACGAGCGACGAAACGGCCGGCTGGCCTGATGGTTTGCCACGTAAACATAGACACCGAAATAGGAAGAAACCGATTTTTATTGCTCTAAACTGGTTAATAGTATGGTTTTTAAGATAACGGTTTTTCAAGCGAAATCGAAAATAAAAGGATTTGCGCCAAGTACATGATAACGGTTTGGAAATTTAACCGGTTTCCGAGCCTTGGTAAGTAAGTATATTTATATTTGTTCATGGAAGGACTCAGTCAGATGCTTTCGGTGGAACCTTGAGCCCCGAAGCTACCCTGAAACCCTATCAATACCAACCCTAGGGCGGATGTACAAAGATAGGGATTATATAACCCCAAAATGACAAAGGCACTACCACTACCAACAGAGAAGAACATATTCTAGTGGTTTTTATTTCCTGTACATCGCAAAAATAGAATTGTCTTCGGAGAACATAAAGAAATATTCAAGGAGGAAAAATTCAAAATCTGATTTAAAGAGTGTTGGTGCCAAACATAATTAAGATAAGTCAGTTTCAACTATCAATGTTGTTGTAACCTACTGGATTTACCCAACCTCTTTGGCCAACGCTCTCAAAATAACTGATAATTTGTTGGGTTTCATACCTATGTTTATATTCAGTAGCAGCTTAATAAATCAACCATGCGGTCTTTGGTAATATTTAGTACCTGATTTCACCTTGATTTGTCTTCCCTATTAATAAATAAACTAAAATCTGTGATCTCTAGGATGACTCACGCTAGACTGGGCCGGGGCCAGGCCGGAGCTACCGGCGCTTCGTTTTCTATGGAAAGCACCACGTGATCACCGATCAGCTGTCATAGTAAATGACGTGTCGGACGCCTCGGTCCGAGCCGGGGCTGGTCTAGCGTGAGTCATCCTGTCTTCTACAAAACTATGTCAGGATAGGGCGTTAGGGCGCCTTTGAAACAGCCTCCCTCGAATGTTTAACCATTTTCTTTTATAAAATCTGTACTTTCTTTAGCATATCATTCTTGGATATTCGGACCTTATCCAAATCTAATTAAACTATTTTTTTCAGGTGGTCAACACAAACACATTCTCCGGCGGCCAAGTCTTCGTCAAACCCAACACGGACCTCGCAGAGATCTCCCGCGCCATCTCCACCATCGAAACTAACGTCCAGAACTTCCCACTCAATAACGACCAGCGGGACTTCCTCCTAGAAACCGGCTTAGACTTCGTTACTCAAGAAATCAGTCCGCAAAAAGAGTCTGAACTGCCTGAGGAAATTCATTTCTGCATCGATGAACTAAACATGCTGAACGACACGCTAGCGTTCAGAGAGTACACAGATGTCTCTAACACCATTCTCAATTTCGATTTAGAGAACTATCAGATCACAAATCAGGAGCCCCAAGCTCATACTTTCCCTACTCCGCCTTACTCTGAGAACGCTTTAAGCCCTCTATCTCTAAACTTAGGCTCACCTCCGCTAACATCTCCAGCATATTCATCATCGCCTGGTAGATCGCCGAACTATAATGACTTGGAAAGATACCAGGAGATATCCGAGGCGTATCAAGAGCTCCCAAACTTTGAGAGTATAGAAAAACCTGTTCTAGAGAAGAAGAAATCCAATCCAACATCAATAATGTCGATGAAGCAATATAAAGATCTTCAGAAGGAGTTGTCGGCTGGGTTCTCAAAGTTTGAGTGCTGCATGATGACCCGGAAGGCGTGTAAGGAAATTTTCGAAGAGCACGCGAAGAAGCTAAGGATTGAAGAGCGGAAGGGGTTGTGCGTGAAGTTAGCGCGCTTGGATACACAGACGGCGTACGGGTGAGTACATTATTGTTACACGCTTTAAACCCGTGGTATATTAATCGATTTTTGGAGGCGCTCGGCTCACGACTGCTCGGAGCAATAATTGAGACACAGTACCGAGCGAGTAGACGTGCCTATATACGGATCCTTATGAAAGATTGCACACCGCTTGCGTGACGTGTGCGCGTACGGCTTCAACATTTTAGGCTACCGAACACATATTTTTATTGCTTTTACTCTTTAATAAAAGTTAGATTAAATTATTATATACAAAAAAAAACACATTATGTTATTAATTACATCCACACTTGATTAGCCAAAGTTTAATGAATAAATTAAATTAAATTATCCTTTTTGAACAAACAGTAACAATGAAACTAAGTGAAATAAATAAAATACGAGTATGTTAACTACTGAATGTCAATTTAAATTTTAAAAGGTTTGCTTTTACTTAATTCCACTCCGTGTCCTTATTTACAGTTTTATATGGTATTATTCAAACATTTCCTGATTGTTAATAATTTTCACAAATTAGAAACGCGAAACCTTCTTGATAGTTGCCAACAGAAAAAATAACGTATGAAAACTTGTAACAACTAATAGTAAACTTACAAAAAACGTAGTTTGGTTACCTGCACAAATGTACCAGTTGGAACAAGCTCTGCACCGATTAGGCAAACGACAGAGTGGGGCAGTGACACCATAAACGTTAAATAATGACATTTCCAATTCCGAAAATGCAAAATTATTGCAAAGTTTAGACGGGTTCTAAACAAGAATTCAACCTAACAAGTATATGAATAATAATGTATAATCCTTACCTTTGCAGAAAATGCTATTTTTGTCCCAGACTCGTGGGCCGCGATGACGCAATGCGCAGTTTTCCTCACTATGATAATGCGACCTCTCGATTGAAGGAATATAAATGCGAATTGGTCCATAAAATCGGTGAACAAATGTATTGAATTGAAGAAATTTTGCAGAATATTAAAGGATAAAGGGTTAATCCTGGTAAGGGCATTTATTCGTGTGATGAGCGTGGATATTTGTTCCTGAGTCATGGGTGTTTTCTATGTATTTAAGTATTTATAAATATTTATATACTTATTATATATATACCGTTGTCTAAGTAACCTCAATACAAGCCTTATTGAGCTTACTGTGGGACTTAGTCAATTTGTGTAATAATGTCCTATAATATTTATTTATTTATTTATAAAGACGATGTTAGACAAATAAACCTAGTCCTACAGTAATCTCAATAAGGTTTGCGTTGTGGGTGCTACCAAAAATATATAAATCCGTATTAGGGTGGTCAAAGTTTGTATGAAAAAAAAAGTAGAATACATTTTATCTCCACAAGGGACCCCCTTTATTCTGTTACGAAATAGTAATGTGTGTGCCATATTTATACTCATTTTGTCAATGATTGTGTGGTCGCTATAATTTTGTGATTTGCCAAAATCTCATACAGCATTGAAACAAAAACATACAAACTAACACAAAAGTAAACAATTCGACCGGCAAGTTTTTCCATACTTATAACTAATAGATAAAACGTAAAAAAAAGCAATTAAAAAATTTCTCTAGAACAGAATTATTGATCGGTTAATTTATTTTCATACATTTTTAAAGGCAGTAGTAGCTTAGTAGGGAATTGTAGCGCGCGTGTAAGCTCATATAGACCAAATGTAGAAAAAGAGACCAATAGACCAATTGTGGGGAATAGTAACGCGCGTGTAAGCTCGTATAGACCAATTGTAGGGAATAGTAACGCGCGTGTAAGCTCGTATAGACCAATTGTAGGGAATAGTAACGCGCGTGTAAACTCGTATAGACCAAATGTAGGGAATAGTAACGCGCGTATAAGCTTGTATAGACCAAATTTAGGGAACAGTAACGCGCGTGTAAGCTCGTATAGACCAAATGTAGGGAATAGTAACGCGCGTGTAAGCTCGTATAGACCAAATGTAGGGAATAGTAACGCGCGTGTAAGCTCGTATAGACCAAATGTAGGGAAAAGTAACGCGCGTGTAAGCTTGTATAGACCAAATGTAGGGAATAGTAACGCGCGTGTAAGCTCGTAACGCTGAAACGAACATATAAATACGCGCAGAAAACTACGCTAGACAAAAATAACCGCCATATTGAAGCCGGCAACCGACGGTGATATATCATACTTTTAAAAATGTATAACCAAAACAAGTAAAAACGTTTATAAACAGTTTTTTTTTGTTAAGTGTGTCAAACAGGATACAATAACATTCGATTGACATTGACACCATTCATTCTTCGTGAAAATTTGAAAAACAATTTTTTTCCTTGAATGTAACCGAGTTTTGCCGATTATTCGCTTTGTAAGCTCTCAATAAATGCCATGAAAATTGTTAGAACCATTTTCGAGAAATGTTTCGTTAATATTGTCTTAGTTATCTTAAATAAATTAATATTATAGGACATTATTACACAAATTGACTAAGCCCCACAGTAAGCTTAAGGCTTGTGTCGTGGATACTCAAACAACGATATATATATTATAAAAATACATAGAAAGCACCAATGACTCGGGAACAAATATATATGCTGATCACACAAATAAATGCCCTTACCGGGATTCGAACCCAGGACCATCGGCTTCTTAGGCAGGGTCACTACCCACTAGACCAGACCGGTCGACCAATCTTAGTAGGTCAGGAGAAATGTCTATTAAATATTAAGAATGATGCCTTTATAATAAATCTGTTTAATAAAATAATGAAGGGAGCGGAGTCTTTCAATCCGGAGGTCGCCGGTTCAAATCCTGGCTCGTACCAATGAGTGTTTTGGTACTTATGTACGGAATACGGAATATCATTTGATATTAACCACTAGCTTTCCGTTGAAGGTAAACTTCTTCCTCCTGTTGTCCCGGCATTTTTGCCACGGCTCATGGGAGCCTGGGGTCCGCTTGACTACTAATCCCAAGATTTGGCGTAGGATCTAGTTTTTACGAAAGCGACTGCCATCTGACCTGCCAACCCAGACGGTAAACTAGGCCTTGTTGGCATTAGTCCGGTTTCCTCACGATGTTTTCCTTCACCTAAAAGCGACTGGTAAATGTCAAATGATATTTCGTCCATAAGTTCCGAAAAGCTCATTGGTACGAGCCGGGGTTTGAACCCGCGACCTCCGGATTGCAAGTCGCACGCTCTTACAGCTAGGCCACCAGCGCTTGCCTTGCTTAAAAGCGCCTAGTAAATATCAAATGATATTTCGTCCATAAGTTCCGAAAAGCTCATTGGTACGAGCCGGGGTTTGAACCCGCGACCTCCGGATTGCAAGTCGCACGCTCTTACCGCTAGGCCACCAGCGCTTCTTCTGCGTTGAAGGAAAACAAATTCAAAGGGGTATGTAAAGTCCCCAATCTGCAGCGTGGGGACTATAGCCCACACCCTCTCGCGCATGAGAGGTCTGTGCCCAGCAGTGGGACGTATATAGGTTGAATTATTATAATGATAAAATAATGAACTATGTGTTAATAAAACTAAACGTAATTAACTTATACGGCAGCTAATTAATATCGCAACAATAATAAATATGTTTCATTGTCCTTAAGGACGATGGTTAATTATTTAATTTAAAAGTACTTTTGATCACATCCTAAAATAAGGAAACATCTAATGTTGTTTAGAATATTATCGTTTTGTGGGACTTCCCATAGCCCTTTTGGCAGGATGTTGTTTGGATCGAAAACCCTGTTTGATATATATGGGCGTACAAAAATACGATACCATCTGATCTGTACCCCTAGTGTAAATAAATTCGATTTCGAAACGTGACGTACGCGTTTGCGTTTAGTCTCATTTTGTATTGGATTTAGAAAGAGCGCGCCAAGCGGGACGTTTTGGAAACTCAAAATCCTATACAAAATGAGACTTACAGCAAACGCGTTCGTCACGTTATGATGTCGATCAAATTTACACTAGGGGTACTGATCACTTTTCAAACAAATATTTATTTCTGACATTATGATGGCATTTTTAGTACCTAATTAATGCTGTGTTATCCCTATTAATATATGTATATTTTTTACATTGTACACCACATTTTATTTACAATAACAATATACATAATGGATATATACAGAGAATTACTATAACTAACTTAAGAGGATACGGGAGCTGCGATTTAAATATATTAGGTGAATATATCCGTCTCGCTAACGGAAGCGGCTTCTAAAACTAGTGCGATAAGGGCAACGCTAGGTTAGGCGAATAATCCTGCGTACTCGTAAAACTCCCAAAAAACGATGTTTCATATTTGACTGTTTCCTCCTCCAAAATATAACCAAATGTAATAAAATTTTGAGATCTAAATGGTAATTAAATTATCTGTGTCCGACTGTTTTGCTTTTTGGGCTAATTAATGTCAATTTTGAATACCATGCTTCTCTTTGCGGCCTAGTAAATTAGGCCGTTTTTGCAAATATTTGAAGTGCACTAGCGCCTTAAGAAACAAAATTAAATATATAACAATATCTTTATAATGTGCTTATACATTTTTTTCATTGTTTTGTAAATATTTTACTTTTATATTCATATAAAAGTCGTCAAAAGATATGTCCCGCCGAGTTTTTTTTTTTAATACCACGACGGTGGCAAACAAGCATACGGCCCGCCTGATGGTAAGCAGTCACCGTAGCCTATGGACGCCTGCAACACCAGAGGCATTACATGCGCGTTGCCGACCCTTTAAAAACCTGTACACTGCTTTTTTGAAGAACCCCATACTGTAGCCCTCGGGAAAACCTCGGCAGGAAGCTCATTCCACAGCCTAAGCGTTCGCGGGAGGAAATTCCTCTTAAACCGCACAGTACGCGACCATTTAGGTTCTAGGGTGTGAGGATGAACACCCTGCCGACGGCGAGCGGTGCGATGATAGAAAGCGGCCGTTGGCATCATGTCAAACAATTCTTCAGAGCACAGCCCATTGTACAAGCGGTAGAACACAGAAGGAGGCAAAGTCTCTCCTTAGACTTAAAGGTTCAATACCGCTTGTGAGTTTGGGATCGTCGACGATTCGTACAGTTTCAATTCGTGAGTTTCTTGCCGGTCCATATTGGGATACCCTCCTCCAATTGAGGGGGGATTTAAATCTTCTCGGGTCAGAGGTGTAGCGTTAGAGCCGGTGTAGCTATATTTGACGTTCATAAGCGCATTGTAATATGCCTACTTGAATAATAAACTATCTTTATCTTATCTTTACGCCCATGTCCCATTATGGGCAACAAATAACCCGTCCAAATTACGTAGGTTTGTTTTTGGTATGTTGTCAGGAATGTTGAAACGTGTTTTTAATTTTGTCGCATTGCGTATGCTCTGTTCCTCACACATCTATAGCACATCTATAGGACCCGACCATCTATGAACCAGATCCATGCATTTTAGCCCTATGGTCAGAGGTACCCAGTAATAACTTATACAGGGGCCACACAAAGGCATATCCTTTTTATAATCATGAAGTAAAGCATTGTTTGAAACAATATCCTCAGGTAGAACTTGAAATGTACATCGAGTTTCAATAATAAGACGCTGGGATGGCTACCTGCGTGTTGAGAGCGCGAAAAACAACCGTATTTCATTTAAATCAAGGTTCAAAATAGAATGACAAATGGCAATGGACAGAGGCATAAGTAGGGGCTACTATACCTGAGGACTTACCGCGAAAATCGTCATTTCGTTACCTGCGTCTCTATCTTGCATATTGTAACGATAGAGAGGCAAATCAAACAGCCATACGAACGAAATGGTTCGCCGGTGTAGATGATTGTGTCTGAATAATATGGATACGTATTGTTTGATATTGTAGTATTGGTACCATCAGATTCAGATTTTTATTTATAAAACATAGTATTTTACATGTCAAAATTAGGTGACACATAAGTTAAATAGGTGTTTAACAGGTACATACATAGTATTTTTTAAAGTCTGCAAGTATTATTTTCTAAGTATTAACAAGAAAAAGAGGTTTAGTTTGCAATTTATAATTTCGGGTCGCTACACGTCTTGACAAATTCGTCAATAGTATAGCAAGCAAGATTTGTTAATAACGTTTTAAGACGATTTGCAAACGTGATATCGCTTCGTACTTGTTTTAACTCGACTGGTAGTGAGTTATATAATTTTGCACCCATGACACCAAGCGACCCTCGAATCTTTGCGAATCTGCAACGCGGCACGACTAAAAAACTACTTCGACGGGTACTGGAGTGAGTGGTGTATGTGTTCGGGTTTGCTCTCACATATTTGCAGGCGTTTAATATATATACGCTAGGCAGGGTGATAATCTTCGACTCCTTAAACAGATCCTTAGCGGGAATGTCGTACGCCTTTCTCATTATAATTCGAACAGCTCGTTTCTGGGTGAATCAACTTTTTTTGTTTTGTTATCCTGTCCCGTTGTCCAAGGGACAACAGTGGCACAGTTTGTTTGAAGAGACGTTGTATGCCGTTCTATTAACATGCTTAGTAGGGGGCCCATTATGGATATTGGTTATAACGACCACAAAAACGCAAGTTTAATTCATTTAAGTACCATAAAATCAGTATTTCAATGAACTTTTGTCCCCTGGACAACTAATCGTAACCATGGCAACGAGTGACGCTAAAAAGTTGATTCTCCCTTCTGCATCCTAAAGGCGCATCTAAAGGCATCAGCGACGGAATGTTAAAGTATACAATAGACGAAGCTATTAGTACCTACATTTATAGAGATTCAGACTGAATTAAAGCTCACAAAATTACCCCAAAGCGACTCAACTGTATTGCGCGCGGCTTGACAACGACAAATATTGTAATTAGGATTAACACGAGGGACCGCAATTTCGAGATCTCGCACAAATTTTCACGATTCAATCCCGTTGACAGGAAATCTCGATTTTTTCAGGCAATTTTTTTTTTTTATACCTCGACGGTGGCAAACAAGCATACGGCCCGCCTGATGGTAAGCCAGAGGCATTACATGCGCGTTGCCGACCCTTTGCAAATTGCGCGACCGAGATTGAAATATTGATCCGTGTCAATTACTTTGTTTTGAGTTATCTTTTTGACCTTAGATTCATAATGTGCAGTGCTATTGTGTGCGGCCTGCTTTAGCTGACGATAAATGTATAAGAATAAGAAACCACTTATTGCCACACAATAAAAAAAAACCAGATAGGTCACAAAATACAATGATTAACTTATAAAAAATTGGCATGCGCGGCAAAAGGAACGGGCTCAGCATACGCTGCGTCAGACATCTCATTACAAATTGACTGCGCAGCGCTGATTTTCAGTCCGTCCCCTTCACTGAACCACATTGATATGACATGCGGGTAAAACGGTTTTTTTTATTACCATAGATAGCTTATATGTACAATTATAGTATAAAAATGAGGACATTTTTATTACAAGTGAATATTTAATGTTTTAATTTGGTATTTACTTAACATTGACAACAGCCTTAGTGTAAATTTATTCGATAGTGTGACGTTAAAGTCGTGACGTTTGCGTTAAAGTCTCATTTAGTATGGTATTTAGACACAGCGCGCCAAGCGGAACGTTTTGGAAACTCAAAACCCCATACAAAATGAGACTTGCTTAACGCAAAGTTCAGTACCCCTAGTGTAAATAAATTCGATTTTGAAACGTGACGTACGCGTTTGCGTTTAGTCTCATTTTGTATTGGATTTAGAAAGAGCGCGCCAAGCGGGACGTTTTGGAAACTCAAAATCCTATACAAAATGAGACTTAACGCAAACGCGTTCGTCACGTTATGATGTCGATAAAATTTACACTAGGGGTACTGAACACTAGAAACATAAATTTACACTAGAAATTTATTCGATAGCGTGACGTGACGTACGCGTTTGCGCTAAGACTCATTCTGTATGGGATTTAAAAACAGCGCGCCAAGCGGGACGTTTTGGTACTGGTTACATTTATAACTTAAGTATTTTACTGAAAGCACTGCTGTGCGGAAGAATCATGCAAACTTTACGTACCGTAAAACCACCCAACTATAGTACAAAGCTCCCAACTATGGTCCACAAATAAACTCAATTTTTCTCGTTCAGGTGTGTATTTTACTATATTTTTGTAGTTCTAAGGCAAAGTATGTTTACAAATGGAAGGTAAAACTAGGAGTAAACCGAAAGGAACATTGGTATAGATACTTAATTTCCTTTTGAACTTGTGGACCATAGTTGCAGTATTGGACTATAGTTGGGTAGTTTTACGGTATCCACAATTATTTATATGATTTTTGCACGCTTATCCTAAATATTTTTATAAGTTGCTTAGTGCTATAAGTAACGTTTGTAGAAATTGTCCTAAACTCACAACATTTTTCCCTCCATTTGGCCTCAGAAATGCTGGTAAAAGCTTTCGGGTTCCTCCTGTTATATTATCTATTGTGACGGCCCTTTAATAGTACATTACGATACAAGTGCGAAAAATAGGAAATTCGAAACGAGTGACGATAAATTAAAACACGACCGAAGGGAGTGTTTTAAATCGACACGAGTTGCGATTACCTATTCGCACATGTATCGTACAACGTTTTACAGTACATATGGCCCTTTAAATGTTCGACACAGTAACGTAATATGCTAATTTTCGCACTAGTGCGGTAAAGTAGCACCATATGTACTGTAATAGTATTTTATGCAACAGTTGTATAAGAAGGGTCAAAAAAGGCGAGTGGCGTGAGTTACAATGTGAGCCGGAGCCGAAGGTGTAGGCGAACATTGTAAAGGAATACGCCACGAGCATTTTTTGACTTACTTATACAACGTTGCATACAATATTTTTCCTACGAGTTAACAAAAATAAATCTTAATTTAGGTAAACAAATTACAGCAAAAGTATATAGCCAAGACGCGCGAGCATACCTTGTTACGCGTCCGGCCCGCCCCGGGCCGCGGCCGGCCGGTCAGCGACACCTCGTAACTCATGAGGCCCTGGTACTTGCTACTTGCTAAATTAAATTTTAGGACAGTTTTTTCTCAATTTTGGCCACTGTAGCCTACGGAGACTAACAAGCAACGCTAAGCGGTCTTCGTAGTCTATGGGTGTTGCTATATTACGGGTGTCACATACGTGTTTCTGACTTTTGAAGTAATTATTTTTACTATGCAACCAAATGAATATTTTTAAGTTGGCAGCAATGCACTTAGTTTAAAACTGTATTCGTTTTGGTTTTGTTAGGTTGGTAGCCATTAATATTCGCAGTAACGTTATAGCGATTAAAAGCACAAGAGCTTTTATGAGTAATAGACAATATAGACTTTTCTTGAAACCTTTTATGTATGTTCTTATATTCGTGTTAATGAATGCATAAATGACAGATAACAGTAGAGGAGTAGGAAAAGTTCATTAACCCCGCGGAATCCAGGAAGTTCCAGATTCTTTGGGCCGTAATGTTCTGTATCTAATAGGGTTGCCACAGGAACAGAGAATGTGCATTGCAGTCTCCTCGGACTCCTGGCAGAACCTGCATTGTTATATATCCTGTCGCTGTTTTTAATACATAGTAAAGCAGTCTAGTAAACTGGGTGCTATAATGACCACAGCAAACGTCATAATAACGCTAAGTACGTTTTTCCCCGCCTTACTCAGTGGCACGTAATTTCTGACATGAATGGATATACGTATTTCTTTATTTCCCCATCGAAATAGGTACCTAAATCGGTCATTCATAGGTATAAAAATAGAGGCGTTAGAGTTCAGGTCACAGATGTCATTTAAGACGAATTGGTCTAATGCTAGTGGTTTTTTTTATAACAAGCATACGGCCCGCCTGATGGTAAGCAGTCTCCGTAGCCTATGGACGCCTGCAACTCTAGAGGAGTCACATGCGCGCTGGCGACCCCAACACTCCACTGTGCACACCCTTGTTGAGCTCTGGCAACCTTCCTCACCGGCAGGAACACAACACTATGGTATTGGTCCGCAGCAAGCTCGGTTCTCCATACAAACTTAGTTACGTTCTCATATTAAAACGACTAGCTAGATTGCTCTGAAACTTTGTACTTACAATAGGATAAGGTATATCTAGCCCTGTAATTAGTTTATGTAGCTTCAGATACCATAGTTAAAAAAATACAGCGAATTTAAGTTTTTCATACAAAACTTGTTTTTGCTCTATTTTATTTGTTTTATAAGCTGGACCTATATAAACTAATTACAGGATTAAAAAATAAATTTCCTGCTACCTAAAGGTTGTCTGGAAGAGATCGCTTTTTAGCGATAAGACCGCCTGTTCTCACCTGGTTCTATTTTCCTTTAAAATTCATTTGTAGTTTTACATGTATGTAATATGTATGATTGTTGGTGCAATAAAGAATATTTACTTACTTACAGGCATGGATATGCCTCATGTCATTGTACCTCCGCGGTGGGCCCAACATGGCGGATTCGGCATATATCTTTAGGTATTTAAATAAAAGTAAACAAACAATTTGTAAATTTTCGGATAGTTATAATATTTATTGGGTAACCAACCAAATACAAAACCGCCTGGATCTGTCACTGAACGACCTGACTTTAACCTACATTATTTGATCATGTAATGTTTCCATCTACCTTCAGCTGGCTTAATGAGCCATTTGTGGGTAGATTTTGTTTAATTTTATTTAAATACCTCTTTAGGTATCTTTATACAGAGTATTGCTTCCCGGACCAGGTGGTATGTAAACGCATTTCCCCCCAGGAAATTATAAGGGGGAAAAACGATATGGCGCGCCGCGCGAAACTTGCGACACAAATGTCAAAATCTATGTTGCTGTCCGGATTTTTGCCGTTTGCCAAAAATCCAAAATTTGTTACTGAAACTGTTTGAAAATTAAAGGAAAAAAAAATGCAATGAATTTTTAATTTTTAAGGCACTAGTTTTTACGAAAGCGACTGCCATCTGACCTTCCAACCCAGAAGGTAAAACTAGGCCTTGTTGGGATTAGTCCGGTTTCCTCACGATGTTTTCTTTCACCGAAAAGCGACTGGTAAATATCAAATAACATTTCGTACATAAGTTCCGAAAAACTTATGTACGAAATGTTATTTGGCAATGCATTTTTAATGTGGTTTGTGTTTAATCGAACTGAATAGGTCCTATAGGTAGGACTTTGGGCCGTACAAGGACATGATAATGAACCCCCGTCACTACAAAAACTAGGTAAATAAGTATAACAGTCCGTCAAGTCTTTTATAAGGAAGTCAAATGACTTTACATGTAATATAACAAACTATAATCATTTACGAAGCAGCCGGAAAATGCTTGCGCTACATACAACGTGTCCCAAAACTCAACGATAAGCCGGCACCAGAGGATGGAGCTGCTTATGATTAGTCGAGAAAAAATAAGGAAAAAAATATATCTCAATTATTTTAGAAATTACAGAAAAAAAATGAAATTCATTGAAAATCGACATCCCTAATGGTATTTTTAACGACCATGTCTACAAATATTCAAATATTACTGTTTTTTATTTTGTTTTTGGAAACTTCAGTAGCCCTGCTATCTAACACAGTTCTTAAAAATACCAAAATACATGTAGTTTTTACACAAAAAATAATCAAAATTCATTTTGTCCCTACAATTTTGAAAGATTGTTTCTTACAGTCCACTTTCAATCATCATGGTGTAAAAAAATAGTATCGACACCACTATGGCAATTATTTTCAAAAGTTGACGCAACTAACCAAGATTCCAAAATGGTATAATACTTTGGGAAACCTAGTCACAACAAAAAACAACGAATTTTTAAACAAGAACCGACATTTTTAAATGTTGATAATAATCACTTTTGAAAAGGGTTGTTGTTGCAAGTTTTAAAATTTCAATGGAAAATGTGGGTAGTTAATACAATTTTCAAGTCAGTACACTCTGATCCTTTGTTCGCTGTGCACCGTTCCGTATTAATTGATGTGGCTCTCATACTAACAACTCTTGGCTTTGCTTTTTGGACTGGTGATCTGCAAACTGTACTGACCTGAACATTTACTGTAGTATTAATAATGTAGTAAATGAATTTAAAAAAAAGGAAAAAAAATTGTACCATTTCTTTGCATTTATTCAACATTTTTCAACAACAAAAATCCTTTTTTGGGTACAGTAAAAGTGATTACCGCCAACATTAAATAATGTCGATTCTTGTTTAAAAATTCGTTGTTTTTTTTGTGACTAGGTTTCCTAAAGTATTATACCATTTTGGAATCTTGGTTAGTTGCGTCAACTTTTGAAAATAATTGCCATAGTGGTGTCGATACTATTTTTTTACACCATGATGATTGAAAGTGGACTGTAAGAAAAAATCTTTCAAAATTGTAGGGACAAAATGAATTTTGATTATTTTTTGTGTAAAAACTACATGTATTATGGTATTTTTAAGAACTGTGTTAGATAGCAGGGCTACTTAAGTTTCCAAAAACAAAACAAAAAACAGTAATATTTGAATATTTGTGACATGGTCGTTAAAAATACCATTAGGGATGTCGATTTTCGATGAATTTCATTTTTTTTCTGTAATTTCTAAAATAATTGAGATATATTTTTTTCCTTATTTTTTCTCGACTAATCATAAGCAGCTCCATCCTCTGGTGCCGGCTTATCGTTGAGTTTTGGGACACGTTGTATACGTACGTGCATACCTATATATGTATTATCTATATTAATAATTCCGTCGAGGTTTACGTTAGACCCGAATGAAATTATACTCAAATAAAAAGCGATAAAAAATAAGAGTTTTGAATCGACTACATATATTGACAAAATTCGGATTACCGCGTATTTTGCATTTAAAAGTGTTAATTTAATGACAAACACATTACGAAAGGTAGGCCATATTAATTGGTTTGGATAATGAATGACAGAGACGGGTGCGTTCGGAAATTGTGAATACGTTTGCGACGGCATGTTGGTTGGCACCCAGTGTGTAAGATGCACAAACTTTTTTTAAAGAATGACTATGTATGTCACTGTTTGTAAATGATGTATAAAGTAAGGCGCGGTAAATAAAATTTTCTATGGGAGGACAACCCTTCACGCCTACATTTTATAGCTGCATTTTTCTACTAACTGGGTGTGCCAGAGTTATTATTTAACCCGAGCAAAGCCGGGTTTTCGTCTAGTTATTATATAATTATAGGCGAGCAGCTATTTAATAGCTGATGAGCCTATGTTACACAGTGTCCTGTATTATACAGTTCAAAGTTTGTAAAGTCGTATCACATCACTAAGTAACATCAGTCTAACTTATTGTTTAAAAGCCACTTGTCCAATCTGTTTTTAAAACCATTGACCGAGGGAGCAGTTACAACGCTATCCGGTAAACTTCTCCAAGCCGCCACGACACGGTTGGACAAAGAATGATATGCAGCTTTAGTAGTAGTGGGAGTACGAACAATTCTTAGGCTGTGACCTCGGGTCTCGCGGCTGATAGTTCTCTTGTTGATTATATCGTGGATGTCGGGGAGGTTGTAACAGTGGGTAACAATCTTAAAACACTCGATAAGGTCTCCTCTCGCTCTCCTGGCTTTGAGTGTGGGCAGCTTCAGTACCTTTAGCCTTTCTTCATAAGGTAGGCGTTTGAGCATAAATTATGTATTGTACATATACACGAGATAAGGATAGTTGATACACTACAGCAGAGCATCTTTAATCCGTACCCACGCTAATACGAACACCTCTATAATCCGAACGACCGCGACCCCCCTCTCCACCCGCGCAACCGCTCAGGACTCAGGTTCTGACTTGCAGTGCCATGAAGTGCGTTTTAGGTGTTACACGTATTGTTTTATCGTCCGCAACGCGTCCGTTAGGCATTTTGTTATCGAATTAAAGCACCATACCGGAATTCTTCAAAAATACTGAGTGATTATTTTGTAGAATTGTTTGTAACTTACTTAAATATACGAAAATTGTCAAATATGCGTGTTTTATTCTGAAAAATTTCTATGAAAATTTCTGCATACTATAATCCAAACGCTCCGTGAGTCCGAACAGGGTATACATTTTGGGTGTTCGGATTAAAGAGGCTCTGCTGTAATTGCTATTCGACCTTGATTTGTATATTAAGACATGGTGGGGGGAAATGACCGAACGGGTCTGGTCTTACGTATACTTCAGTAGGAGTAGCAGAGAAAGGGCTATTAGTGTTTTTCCTTAACCCTATTACTAAGACTCCGCTGTCCGTCCGTCTGTCCATCTGTGACCAGGCTGTATCTGCTGAACCGTGATAGACAGCTGAAATTTTCACAGATGATGTAGTTCTCTTGCTGCTATAACAACAAATACTAAAAAACAGAATAAAATAAATATTTGAGGGGGCTCCCATACAACAAACGTAATTTTTTTGCCGTTTTTATAGATAATGGTACGGAACCCTTCATGACCGAACTTGGCCGGTTTTTTCTCGTTCACCACTAAAAATAAAATAAAATTGCGGACTTGGTTGACTTGGCTGTTAAAACAAATCCACCATTGCCTTAGAAAAAGTAATCAAGACTCGTGAAAGATTTAAAGTAATAGAAAGTAGGAAAGGCGGAGGTAAGGAATACAATTTCCTTAGGCAGAACTGTTGCAAAAGTGTCCAGCTGTCAGCTATAAATAATAGTTCCAAATCTCTCCAGAGTAGCGCTAGAGTAGCTAAGAACCTAGGCGTTATTGACGGAGTGAATAGCGCTGTCTATGATTTGATTCTTTTTCCTAGTATTCTAGGTATTGTAGCGCCACCTATTTAAGGTTTTTTGATGACAGTTTTTGATATATGGAGATTCCATTCCGTAGGCAGAACTGTTGCAAAAGTGTCCTGCTGTCAGCTATAAATAATAGTTCCAAAACTCTCCAGAGTAGCGCTAGAGTAGCTAAGAACCTAGGAGTTATTGACAGAGTGGTGCGCTGTCTATGATTTGTTTTTTTTTTCAAATATATTTAGTATTAAATATATTTCATATTTAAGGTTTTTTAACGGACACTTTTTGGTACATGGAGATTGTATTCCTTACATAATACCACCTTCGATAATAGAAAGTAAAGAAGCAGAACGTGACATATCATTGGTAAATATAAAAAAGCCATTACTCGATTGGACACTTAAGCTATCGGGACAAACAATTACGCTAATGGTTAATTAATTAATACATCGCATTGTTTCACTTTGTGTTTGTTTAAGTACTTATATCACGTAAATGTGTCATACACCAACATAGGAGGGGATGCATTCACGCGATTCGTTCGCAATTAGACAACAAAATAAGTAAAAAGTGGCCAAATGCGACTCGGACTTGCCCATGAAGGGTTCCGTACCATTTATGACGTATTAAAAAAAACTTCTTACTAGATCTCGCTCAAACCAATTTTCGGTGGAAGTTTGCCTGGTAATGTACATCATATATATTTTTTGTTTTCTCATTCTCTCATTTTAGAAGTTGCAGGGCACATTTTACCACTTTGGAAGTGTCTCTCGCGCAAACTATTCAGTTTAGAAAAACATATTAGAAACCTCAATATCATTTTTGAAGACTATGGGTTATAACGTATGGGTTTGATGAAAAAAAAATTTTGAGTTTCAGTTCTAAGTATGTGGAACCCCCAAAATGTATCGTTTTTTTTTCTATTTTTGTGTGAAAATCCTAATGCGGTTCACAGAATACATCTACTTACCAAGTTTCAACAGTATAGTTCTTATAGTTTCGGAAAAAAGTGGCTGTGACAGACGGACGGCCAGACAGACAGACATAGAGAATATTTTTTCTACTCTACTCTTGTCTGTCAAAAAATTGTCTATGGTAAACTTTGTTTTTAATTGACGTTCACTAGATAATAAAAAAATAGTTTTTGTAAGTTGGCAGCAATGCACTTAGTTTGAACACTATTAATTTTCATTTTGTTAGGTTGGTAGCCATTCATTACAGCATCGTCTTAGCGATTTTAAAGCACAAGTGCTGTTAATAGACAATATAGACTTCTTCAAACCTATTATGTATGTCCTGATATAAGTGTTCATGAATGCATAATTCAGATAACAGTAGAGAAGTAGATTTTTTTAAAATGGAATAGTTATGCCATTGACAATGAAACTTATATTCTATTCCTTTTTTACAGAGTCCTCCAACGAGTGTTGCTAAGTCTGTCGACAGACGGCAAGCAGGAAGACTTGCAGTGCGTCCTATTCAGTCTGTTATGCGAGAGAGTCCTGGCTCTGCGACCTGAGCTGTTCTTGGGAGACTTCGGTATGTCAAGGTTGCTCCAACAAGTGTTGCTAAATCTGTCGACAGATGGCAAGCAGGAAGACTAGCCGTGCGTTATGTTCAGTCTGTTATGCGAGAGTCCTGGCTCTGCGGCCTGAGCTGTTCTTGGGAGACTTCGGTAAGTCGAGATTCCTCCAACAAGTGGTGCTAAGTCAGTCGACAGACGGCAAGCAGGAAGACATGCAGTGCGCCTTGTTCTGCCTGTTATGCGAGAGGGTCCTGGCTCTACGACCTGAGCTGTTCTTGGGAGACTTCAGTAAGTCAATTAAGGTTCCTCCAACAAGTGGTGCTAAGTCTGCCGACAGACGGCAAGCAGGAAGACTTGCAGTGCGTCCTGTTCAGTCTGTTATGCGACAGGGTCCTGGCTCTGCAGCGTGAGCTGTTCTTGGGAGACTTCGGTAAATCAAGGTTCCTCCAACAATTGTTGCGAAGTCTGTCGACAGACGGCAAGCAGGAAGACTTGCAGTGCCTTCTGTTCAGTATGTTATGGGAGAAGGTCCTGGCTCTGCGGCTTGAGTTGCTGGCCTAGCCAAGATGACAATCGCTATAAGGTGACAACGAAACGTTTTGTTTTTCTATCACATTTCCATATTAGTGCTACAGTGACAGTTGCGTTTCGATCGCTACGAAGCGTAAGCGATTTGCATGTTGGCTACGCGGCCTGTTCTTGGGAGATTTAGGTAAGTTACCTACAAGGGTCCTAACACGACCCTACAAGTGTGGTTAACATTGCGATTCATAGCATTTAGATTACCCGCCTAAGTCTGGTGGAGCGGGACGAAAAAACGTGGATCACAAAATGTGGATTGCTATTGGTTGATTCCCGCTCGTCTGCTCTCATCTCCGCCTTAGAGAAAGGGCCTAATTAGCGACATGCGCGCGAGCATATAAATTTTGTTTCAAGTAGGTACCCGACAAATGTTAAATGAGTTAACGTACATGCGCCGAAGAACGTCCAACGTTTTTATTTATTATTGTTTTTAATATGAACTTGCAGTATAGTCTATAGCACCTACTAGCGAACATGGGTGCAAAATTGAACCTATACTATTCACACTTATAAAATTATGAAAGTAGACAACCTTAAGAACCGGGCTTTCTTAGCCGCAGATACCCTTTTTTCATATCTTTAGTCCCACGTTGAATTCGTAAGAACATTAGCGCATGCTACCGCTTTATGAGCAACTATTAAAATGTTTATCTCACCTGTTCCAGGTCTTGGTCTATTGAAATCCGCGGCTCTTCGCTGCCCTGGGAGGCCTATATTCACGCGCTATTTGGTGCAGTGCGTGAGGACCGCTCTGCAACTCAACCCCTCCTACATGGAGGGGCGGGAGAGCGTATTCCATGAGGTCAGTGTCACCCCTTACCCCAGGATTCTCCATCAGGACTACTATCTTCTCGCTGCCGCAGGACACATGAAGTCCCCTGCCCTGAAGGCCTATATTCACTTGCTACTTGGTGCAGTGTGTGAGGACCGCTCTGCGACTCAACCCCTCCTACATGGAGGGGCGGGAGAGCGTATTCCATGAGGTCAGTGTCACCTCTTACCCCAAAACCATCCATCAGGACTACCATCTTCTCGCTGCCGCAGGACACATGAAGTCCGCTGCCCTGAAGGCCTATATTCACGTGCTACTTGATGCATTGCGTGAGGACCGCTCTGCGACTGGGGTTGAGTCCTACATTGTGGGGCGGGAGAGCGTATTCCATGAGATCAGTGTCACCCCTTACCCCAGAACCATCCATCAGGATTACCATCTTCTCGCTGCGGCAGGACAGACACATACAGGCCTATATTCACGTGCTACTTGGTGCAGTGCGTGAGGACAGCTCTGCGACTCAACCCCTCCTAAATGGAGGGGTGGGAGAGCTTCCATTAGGTCAGTATTATCCCTTAATAAAGATCCCTCGTACTTACCGATGTTTAACTGCGGAAGGTCACGTATCACATACATTAAATATGAGTTTATTATGGAAAAATAACATTCACAGCTACCTCACATCCACTCCAGCTTCGTCATACTCGTAGCTGTTGCATGCAAAGATAGTACCTTTATCTACAATACTTTTGGTCAAAATATATATAAAATAATCCGCAATTAGCTTCGTTAAAGATTACAAGATATCATCGTATCATGTTGTAGGTATGCGTCATATCGCAAGCATACTTTTAGACTTATTGAATACATTTAAGCAATCAGCGATTACATTACTTACCTCGAAAGACCCGTGCCGAGATCCTTAGGAGGTTCCTTGACATTGAGGTATCGTATGCTCAGAAAGTGGAGTTTTTTTTTTAAATCTTACCGCTTCTTTAAATAAGAATACGGTTGCCAAAAATTTAATTAGCAATCTTGAGGATTTTTTCTAAACTCTGTATCTTTAGGTTTTTAAATAAAAGTAAACAAAATCGACCCTCAACCTCAAATGGCTCCTTAAGCTAGTTGAGGGAAGAGGAAAACATTACATAATCAAATAATGTAGGTTAAAGTCAGGTCGTTCAGTGACAGATCCAGGCGTTTTTTGTATTTGGTTGGTTAACCAAGAAATGTTTTAACTGCCCAAAAATGTACAAATTGTTTGTTTACTTTTATTTAAATACTTAAAGATACGTATAGAGACTTCAGCGATTAGAATCATGATTTTTCTTTCTAATGTTATGTCTAAAATTATGCACTTTAAAAATTTGTAATCAACAATGATGGCACGGACGGTGGGTTTCCGAGTAAAAATCTTATTCAATAACTCTTAAAAAAAAAATATATATTTTTTTTTTATTATGGCAACAAACAGTCATTACATGAAAAGATACAATAAATGGACTACGGAGAAGACAAACAGTGCCGAAACATTTTTCAAGTTATATTGTGGAAACATAGGAGTTGATACTGAGTGGTAAATAGATTCATTGTGCAACACAACAGACAGGTTTACAGCATTTAAACTGATCTATTACTTTATATACATATATGTATATAATATATTTATATTGGAAACCTTCCGCTGTCAGTTAAGTTGCCGACGTAATCCGGTTAACAGTGTAATTAAATGACAGTAAATAGGAATATTAAATGATTTCTTACAATCTTTATCCTTCTGATACAACACACACACACACATATATATGTATATCATTTAGGTTTTACAATATTCAATGTTCAAATTATCGGGGATTTCAATAAGCAATTACGTATTTCGTTTTTAGGGTTCCGTAGCCAAATGGCATAAAACGGAACCCTTATAGTTTCGCCATGTCCGTCTGTCTGTCTGTCTGTCTGTCTGTCTGTCTGTCTGTCTGTCCGAGGCTTTGCTCCGTGGGCGTTAGTGCTAGAAAGCTGAAATTTGGCATGGATATATAAATCAATAAAGCCGAGAAAGTCGTACAATAAAATCTAAAAATTTAATTTTTTTTAGGGTACCTCCCCTACACGTAAAGTGGGGGTGAACTTTTTTTTTCGCTTCAACCCTAGAGTGTGGGGTATCGTTGGAAAGGTCTTTCAAAACTAATAGGGGTTTTCAAGAAACATTTTTTGATAAAGTGAATATATTTGGAGATAATCGCTCCGAAAGAAAAAAAATGTGTCCCCCCCCTCTAACTTTTGAACCATAGGTCCAAAAAATATGAAAAAAATCGTGGAAGTAGAGCTTAAGAAAGACATTAAATGAAAACTATAGCGGACATGATCAGTTTAGCTGTTTTTGAGTTATCGCAAAAAGTTTTCCCTTCATAGTAAAAAGACTTATTTTAATTAGGTACTGATTATGCAAATTTGCCTATTTGTTTAACTCAGGTGAAAGGTACCGTTTCATCCCTTGGTTAACAATTTACTATACTTTAAGCTCTAGTTTAGCTTATTGTGACGGAAGAGTAACTACGGAACCCTACACTGAGCGTGGCCCGACATGCTCTTGGCCGGTTTTTAAAAGTTAAAGTGGATACATTAAAAGGGTTTATATGCAAAAATTTAATTTTTGATTTTTTTTTCTAAACTGAATAGTTTGCGCTAGAGACACTTCCAAACTGGTAAAATGTGTTCCCCCCCCCCCCTGTAACTTCTAAAATAACAGAATGATAAAACTAAAAAAAATATGTTATGTACAGTCAACCAATTTGACTCCCAGGCCACTATAGAACCATGCCATAATGACTTCTATGACAGTGCTTATTGAGTGATGCGTGTCAAGTATCTAGTAGTTAAAGCGACAAGGTTCTATAGTGGCCTAGGATTCAAATTGGTTGACTGTACATTACCATGCAAACTTCCACCGAAAATTCGTTTGAACGAGATCTAGTAAGTAGTTCTTTTTTAATACGTCATAAATGGTACGGAACCCTTCCTGGGCGAGTCCGATTCGCACTTGGCCGGTTTTTTATTGATTAAAATGTAAAAAATTTTTTAATTCAAAAACATGATATTACGCACGGTTCATGAGGACAGCGGAGTCTTAGTAATAGGGTCTCGTTTTACCCTTTGGGCACGGAACGCTAAAAACATGATTACTGATGTTTCAGACGGATGCGCTGGGCGACACACTCGTTACCGCCTGCGCTCGCGCCGGGGACACATATGCCGATGTACTCAACGAGCTAGTGTGCGATCCCCCAAACTCCAGACAAGGCCACGCTAACACTGAAGGTAAGTAATGTGGCACACACGCCTAGGACACGCCAACACTGATGTGGTTCGATCCGGTCGGGCCTCTTACATACCTAAACCTAGTAATATTCTCTAATCTTTTATAGTGCTATCTACAGTGTGCTACTATTAATTATTGTGATAAAAGCGTCTTAGTCTAATTAGTTATTGTTTTTGTTTTGTATAACTTGCTAAGCTTGAGTCGGTCAGGACCGAAGAACTAAAAGGAATGAAATCCCACCACGGACCGAAAGGAACTAGTTCATCTTAAGCGCTCTTAATCGGTCTCGGTCCTTTAGTTCAGTAGTCGGTACGTCGGTACCTAGTAACAAATCGGTCGGGAGCGAATGATCGGAATGAGTCAAGGGCAAGAAATTCGCCCGCTCACGCTCTCGCTCTGTTTATTTGCGAGCGAGAGCAAGACACATACCTAGTCATCCTGATTATTGCAAGTGAACTAAAAGAGCGAACTAGTTCCTTTGACCGATTGACCGAGATTGGAGCGCTCTTTTTAAAGACCGAGCGGGCACAACTCTAGCCTCTCGCAAGTTAAACTTGCGATGCTCACTGATTTACTTTTGATTTAATATATATTCTCATTAAGTGAAATGTAAAATTTCTTTTCAGAAATAAAGTACTTTAAACATAATATTAATGCTATTAAAAAAAAAACAGGCCAAGTGCAAGTCAGACTCGCGCACGAATGGTTCCGTACCATTACGCAAAAAACAGCAACAAATCACGTTTGTTGCCCCACTCAAATATTTATTTTAATCTGTTTTTAGTATTTGTTATAGTGGCAACAGAAATACGTCATCTGTGAAAATTTCTTGTCTAACTATCACGGTTCATGAGATACAGTCTGGTGACAGACAGACGGACAGTGGAGTCTTAGTAATAGGGTCCTATTATTTACCTCTGAGGGTACCGGAACCCTCAAAAGCACTGATAGATTTAAATGTAAAAAGACGCAGTAGCATATAAACATATTTAATTGTAACTCAATAGCTTCCCTTCAATATATTCCCTTCAATTGTTGTTTACTCTGATAGTACGTCTGGTACGTTGGTCAGGGGCTGCATCCCCATATCCTTGTCCATATAATCTTAGAAATAAGATTAGCTCTAAGTTAGATAAATATTTAAGTCATTGTGTTTCTAACAACAATAAAGAGTTTAATCTAATCTTATATTTAATTTTTTTTTCAGTACCGCCGCCCCTCTTCAGACAAGGCCACGCTAACACTGAAGGTATTGTATTGTATTCTAATGGGGGATTTTTCCGCAACTCGACGACTAATGCCTATTGTGCGTGACCGGGGTGGGGGTTAGGCTAGTCCAGCCAGCACAACTCCTCAAAGAATCATATCAAACCTTTGATGTTGAGTAGGACTCGGGGTGATCTCTGGGAGATCCGAGATGTTTTGACCTGTACGGAGACACTTCGCTGTATTCTAGCACCACGTGAGGGGCTGTCTCTTCTGTCTCCATGCACCCTCGGCATAGAGGACTGTCGGTAACACCTGATATGAAAAGATGTTTGTTAAATACATGACCTGTTATGACACTGGTTGCCATTCTCAGTCGGACTTTTTCTTGAAGGAGAGAGTTGGTGAACACTGAAGGTACAACAGTTCACATTTAACACTAACCACCGAAGAAGGCGACTGACACGTGGCGACAGCCCAATATCAACCGTGGCGTATAGTCGTTAGTTTTCAAGCCCTGGCCCTAATTCATTGTCTATTGTAAGTAAAACCGCACGTGCTACTTACCTGTATAAAAAAGGTTCGGTCACTTTAACCGGTTATTGAATTATAACTCCTATGGGAATAGTAATCAGATTCAAAATGAACTCCGTAAAAATATGTTGCGAGGCTGTTTGTGGTCCCTCTACGGTTACTGAGTGCCGACGAGTCGATAGCATTAATAACCAGTCTAAAATATGTCATCGAAATGCGTAACAAAGACGCGTTATCGGAGAGCGCACTTGTTTTTTAAACGTTGGACTAGCCCGCATGCTGGTGCCAATTATAATTATTTTTTGCATGTAGTAGCACGTGCGGTTTTCCTTACAATAGACAAAGAGTTAGCGGTAAGAGCTAGCTTGAAAACGATCCGCAAACATTTTTTGTTTTATTTTTAAAATTAATTTTTCATCTCCCCTGTTTGGATAGCTGAGTTGAAAATCGTTAACTCTATTCAAAGTACTTACCCATTTTATCTTGAAACATTATCGCTCTCTCTTCGTTTGAGCACCAAAATATCTCGAGTGCAGTGCGAAATGTACGAGCTTTGGTAAATAATGTACTATTATGTTTCAGGATACACGGCACTGCACGTGGCGTGCAAACTGCACAGCAAAGAGAATCCACATCTACGCATCGTGCACGTTCTCTTGCGACACGGCAAGGCGGACTTATGGGCTGGGGTGAGTTTCCTCCAGTAGGATGGACATACACTTACAGATCATGCTAAAAATAAAATGAAGCGTATAGGCACGTTTTTTATACTACGTCGGTAGCAAAACGTTTACGCCTGTACGCCTATAACTCCAGAGGAGTTACACGCCGACCCTAACACTCCGCACCCTCGTTGAGCTCTGGCAACCTTACTCCCCGGCAGGAACACGACACTATGAGTAGGGTCTAGTGTTATTTGGCTGCGGTTTTCTGTAAGGTACTTCTCCAGTTCGGCTCTGCTCTAGATTTGGAATGACGTTTGCTAACTACGTAATATGCCGGTTTCCTTCAGTTTTGGACGCTCCACGCGATAATCATCAAGCTTTAAAGCGGTTTAGAGTCTATATGTTTATTGGTATTCGGGCCATTCAATTTTGTTTGTAGATAAGTTTTTGACACTTTTTCGTAAAATGCATATATTAGAATACTTGGTCATTACTTTCATTTTCTGTTTTGTGAATGAATGAATGAATGAATGAATGAATGAATGAATGAATGAATGAATGAATGAATGAAAGTTTATTCACAAGAACATATGGTACATTAGATATCATTAACATTGTTGACCCTTGATATGCTCGGCCCTAGGGCATGTGAAAATTATTTGTATTGACACTGTTTATGCATGTCAAAGTAAAATACGTTACATAAATGTCGTGTTTCCTAAAATATTATCAAATACAAACATTAAATTATTAAATACAGACGTCAAGTTTTAAGTCTCAGTCAGTTAGTCATTCAAATTCCGCACATAAATTCATCAAACTGTTAGCTAATAACTAGTTAATCCAATTTACTTTTTTACGTCAAAATGAAGTAATAATTAGAATCAATAATGTCAAAATGAACCAGTAATTAGAATCTATAATGTCAAAACTTAAATGAAGTAATAATGAGAATTTATAATGTCAAAAGTTTACATGTCAAAATGAAATAATAATTAGAATTTATTATGTCAAAAGTTTACATGTCAAAATGAAATAATAATTAGAATTTATGATGTCAAAAGTTTACATGTCAAAATGAAATAATAATTAGAATTTATAATGTCAAAAGTTTACATGTCAAAATGAAATAATAATTAGAATTTATGATGTCAAAAGTTTACATGTCAAAATGAAATAATAATCAGAATTATAATGTCAAAAGTTTACATGCCAAAATGAAATATGGTATAATTAGAATTTATAATGTCAAAAGTTTACATGTCACAATGAAGTTATAGCTAGAAATTATAATTAAAATATTCATCAATGGTATAAAAACTTGCATTACACAATATATTTTTCAATTTAAATTTGAATTCATCATTTGGTAGCGACTTTATGTTTGCAGGAATTTTATTAAATATTTGTATACACATGTGATACGCGCTTTTTTTTCTTATTTTAAGCTTATAGGGCGGTAGTGCCATTTGGTACTGTCGAAGAGGTCTATTATTTATATTATTAAATGGCGGGAAGAGTTCTAGATTCTGCTTCACAAAGACAGCTGCTTCGTAAATGTATAGACTTGTCAGTGTCAATAAGTTAAGCTTTGCAAAATCAAGTCGGCACGAGTCTCTGCGACCTTTACCACAAATAGTTTTAATGCACTTTCTTTGAGCTACAGATGCACGTTCTATTTCAACTGAGTTTCCCCATAAGATGATCCCATATCTAAAAATAGACTCGATATACGCATGATATGTTACGAGAGCTGTTTTTTGCGAAACCGTTTCTTTGAGTCTCCATAATACATATATAAATCTATTAACTTTCTTACATACACTTTCTACATGTTTTTTCCAGTTACAGTGAGTGTCTAAAGTTAAGCCTAAGAATACAGAATCTTCTACTTCTTCTATTTCGATGTTGTCATGTAAAATGTTTATTATCTGTGGCGCTGCTTTATATGATCTAAACTGGATAAATTTTGTTTTGGTAAGATTTACCTTTAAATGATTTTCACTAAGCCAACCGATGACATCGTTCAATGCCATATTTACCTCGCATTCATATGAGTCTACATTGGTACCTTTGATTAATATCGTGGTATCGTCAGCAAATAGGATGCAATCATGTCGGATACATTCAGGTAAATCATTGATATATATCAAAAACAACAACGGGCCTAAAATGCTGCCTTGAGGCACCCCGTATGTATTAACTTTATACTGAGACTTATACGATTTCAGCTTATTTTGTTGAACCCTCTCAATTTGAGTACACTGCTTTCTTTCAGACAAGTAACTTTGGATCCAGGAATATGCGGGTCCTCTAATTCCATACCGTTGGAGTTTGTCTAAAAGTCGGCGGTGACAGACGGTGTCAAAAGCTTTAGACATATCCAACAGTAATACCCCAACTGGAATGCCTTTGTCTATACAGTCCGTAATTAAATTATTTAACTTAAAGCAAGCTAACGTCGTAGTTTTTTTTTTCCGAAAACCGTTTTGCTCGTCCTTTAAAATATTAAATTTGTCTAAGAAACTTTCGATTCTGTTGTACATGGCTCGTTCATAAATTTTAGCCATGACAGGGATTAATGTGATGGGACGATAATTACCTAATTCCGACTTGTTACCTTTTTTAAATATTGGTTTGACGACTGATTTTTTTAATATCGTAGGGAATGCACCTTGTTCGAAGGATTTGTTAATCAAATACGATAGATGAACTGCCAGTATCGATGAAATACTTTTTATGATTTTGGTCGGTATTTCATCAAATCCAGTAGAGGAGGTATTTTTAAGAGCGCATATGATTTTATATATTTCACTAGGACCAGTTGGCGTTAGAAACATACTGTTTTGTTGAGATTTAAAGGTTATTGGCTTTGGGAACTGATGGCTGTTATTAGATGATTGGTTTATATTAATATAATAATCATTAAATTCTTCTGCAATGTCTTGAGGCCTGTGTAATTGGATGTCATGCCTGTCTGTAATGCTAGTTATTTCTTTTTTAGATGTTTGATTGTAACTACCTTTGATTACATTCCACGCAGCTTTGCATTTATTTGATGAGTTTGATATGAATTTAGTATTTTGTATTTTTTTTGAGTGAGAGATGCATTTTTTAAGTATTCGTGTATAGTTATGCAGCCGTTCTTTATTCAAGTCTTTATTTTGTGTGCTTTTTTGATGTTTAAGGAACAGTTTTCTTTTCGTAACACAACATCGCTTAAGTGATTTCGTAATCCATTTCAGCTTTCTATTTGCGCTTGATATTTTTATCTTTATTACAGGAAAGCAAAGATTGTGGAATAGAACTATAAGATCATGAAATACGGTAAATGCTTTATCTGAACAATTTTCATCGTAAATTTCTGAGAACGAGAGCTGACTGACGTGATTTTTAAATATGAGGATATTTTCTTCGCTATAGTCTCGTTTCGTAGAGTACCATTCGCGTATGTAATTATTTATTTTAATGGGTAAAGTTACGATTTGAGCTGTGTTATGGTCTGATAGGCCTAATTGTACAGTTTTCCCTGTCGCCGTTTTTAGGCTGCTAATTATATGGTCGATGCAATTATTTTTCCGAGTAGGTTCATTTATATGACTAAACATATTATAGTTGTCAAGAAGAGCAAAATAGTCCTTTGTTGTGTTATTTTTAATTAACGTATTAATGTTGAGATCGCCACATATAATAATTTTTTTACGACTATTAGCTTTTGATCGGAGAAACTTTAGCATTTTCTCTAATTGTATAAAAAATGAATTTATGTTCGAATCAGGAGTTCTGTATAGGCACACGACTACCAAATTAGAGTTATGTATTTCGATGCCACAGCATTCAAATTCTCGTTGGATAGAAAATGTTTGTATGATAGGTAGATCATCTACATCAAGAGTTTTATCAACCACTATGGCGACACCGCCTCGTTTCTTAGGTCTAGAGTAAAAGGAGACTAATTCATAGTCTTTGAGAACAAGATTATTTTCGATACCAGAGGACAAAAACGTTTCTGAGAGGCAGATTACGTGTGGAGCAGTTCCTTCATTTTTAAAACTATCCAGGATTATTTCTAGTTCATCAATTTTTGATAAAATGCCAGCTATATTTTGGTGGAATAAGCGTAAAGTATCATGTTGAGACACGAAAAGTCCTATCTTGTGAGTCGCATGCGTTTATATCGTTCAGGTGGCTGCTTTCGGTAGACACGCGTGGTTGTGTATTTTCGAGGTATGCAGGCTCATTCTGGGAATGTTCGGGGCGCGGTGACTGACTACATGTTGGCTGCTGAGGCTGAAAGGCCTCCTGTGGCTGATTAGGGAGCTGAAGCTGTTTGGACTGCTGACCCTCAGTCTTTGAAGGCTGCTGCGGTTGTAGGGGTCGCTGTGACTTATCGTCATCGATTACCCATTCTTGGCCACTTATGAATAATCGTCCATTCCGTATGACAGCGTGTTTGCCGTTCTTTCGGGCGTTTTGAAGGCAGTCTCTCATTTGATGTCTTTTTTTTAATGCTGTGCTGTCTAATAGTTCG
The DNA here is from genome assembly GCF_033807575.1 of Cydia pomonella. Lineage (NCBI taxonomy): Eukaryota > Metazoa > Arthropoda > Insecta > Lepidoptera > Tortricidae > Cydia > Cydia pomonella. The sequence goes on from NC_084729.1 coordinate 2,815,305, forward strand.
GCAACGGCATATCCAGTATTATAAAAACAGGACGCATTATTAAGTACATATTTCTTCATACGTTGACTGATCAGTTCGATTATGAGCGGGCGGCGAGCACCTTTTTTCCCAATTCGTGCTATAGTTTCGATGTAGGGATTTATGTTTATATGTAATATGTCGTAAAACATAGAACTAATCCGCGGAAAAAGATCTTCTTCAGTCTCTCCAAGATACTCATCTAGTCCATACAATATAAACTTTTTTTCGTTTTGTTTAGTGGAAGATATCAAGCTCGCACTGAGATGTGCTTGTAAATCTGTTATTTCTCTTTTTATTGTATTATTTTCATCCTGTAGGGTCCTTATTAATATGTTAGCATCTTGTAACTGTTTTGTCAGATTTTGTTGTTGAGTGTCAAGCATATTATTTCTCTGTAAGAAGTCGTTTTTGACCTTATCAATAGCCGCAGTTATTTCTGAATGGATTAATTGTTTTATGTCTTTTTTAATGGTTTCGTTGTGCTTAGTTAATTTTAAATCTAACAGGGCGCTGATCTGGTCGATTGTTATAGGTAGCTGACGGGATTGATTGGGTTGTGCTATACTACCTTTGTGTATATTTATCTGGGGTTCGTCTTGAGTGAGTTCATTCATCGATACATCTTGTGGTGCGGTTACGTCATAGGGTTTTCTTACGGGCGTATTATCATTTCTATTTCTCTTTGTAATATTCGAGCATGACGGGCAGTTCCATCTACGCTCAAGATCTTGTTTGCTTGATAAATAATTTGATAGGGTCATGCCAAGACAACAAAAATGGTAAGTATCTTTACATGCGACACATCTTACTATTACCGAGGGGTCAGTTATTAGGTCATCACATCCAATACACTTCATTTTGCTTAATTCTTTCACTCAAATCAAAGATAAAGTCCTATTGTTTGGCAGTAATGCAACACCGCATGCACATATGTATTTTTTGTATCAATAAGAAAAATAAAAAAGAACGGAAGAACAAAAAAATAAAAAATGCAAAAAAGTTTCTCAGTTCATAAGAATCGAACTCGGTCACTTTGCGCTACAGGCTTAACATATACCGCACAGCCATGAATGCACATACACAACGGGCGAAATTAAGTATCGTTAGATGATTTGACAAAAGACACGGTGATAAGCAAGACCCGATGGCAGCGGTCAAAGTCCAAGTCAATTTAAACGTAGAAACGGTCACTTTTATATTTACAATGTTCATATTTCTATTCACTTCGCAGTTTTTATTGTTTATGTCACTGTATTTATGTATTTTAAAACGGTTGGTTCTCACTTAAAGCATTTTTTTTGTTAGAATTCAGTCTAAAAATAAACATTTGCAAGTCTGTAGTATTTTGTATATTTACAACACTTCCTGGTCATATTGCACTTAGATAACTCTTCCACAGTTTTCACGTATAGTTATTATCACGTCAGTCTTATTTTTATTACATTTTGGCAGTATTTACTATTTTTAGCATTAAAAATATCGCAGAGCACTTGTTTACGTGACAGCCAGCGCCATCTAACGTGTTGTGATTAAGAAATAGGCTAAATTATTCTATAAAACTCGATAGCTTCGTTCAATAAATTTTCCTCAATTCAATGGTCCTTGATTGTCTCCCGATTTGTATGAAAATATAGCATTTACCACTGCGTTCAAAAATTCAAAATTCAAAAATTTATTCTGCATTTAGGCCTCAAGGGCTCTTTTACAAGTCAGTACAATATTTATAGTAACATCATATGGTGACATGAAAAATACATAACAACATTTATAAATACAACAGCCAATACCTGGTGTTGTCCAATTTTGGTGTCTAGCAGTGGCGCACCGCTACGGAACCAATACTTTTTGATGCATGTTTATGTAGACAAATTTGATAGTTTTGTATTAGGTAAATTACCTATGTATTTGACATTTCCTGCTGTAATGCAGTCGACCGCAGCAGTATTGCGGCACGACAATACTACTGACTGCATTGCTGTCAGAAAAACTTTAGCTATACTACACACTCAAAATTTGAGGGTTCAATGTAATAATTTTGGACCCGGGTACGTCCTTAAACTACGTCCAAAACGGAGGTATGGGCATTGTGAATTTCATCTCGCTTTGTGTGGTAGGGCACAGCCAGTGGATGTCATTCCAGATCTAGAGCAGAGCCCAACTGGGGGAGTACCTCCACCTTACAGAAAACCGCAGCCAAATAACACTACACCCTACTCATAGTGTTGTGTTCCTGCCGGTGAGTAAGGTTGCCCGAGCTCTACGAGGGGGGGCGGGTTTAGGGTCGGCAACGCGCATGTAACTCCTCTGGAGTTGCAGGCGTATATAGGCGACGGAGACTGCTTACCATCAGGCGGGCCGTATGTTTGTTTGCCACCGACGTAGTATAAAAAAAATAATGGAACCCTAAAAAGCTTTTGTTACAAAATTAAAAATCTACATACTTTCAAAATATTGATAACCAAGTATAAGAATGTTGTTAAAATACCCCTACTCGGACGGGAATAAATATATACCGTAAAACCACCCAACTATAGTCCAAAGCTCCCAACTATGGTCCACAAATAAACTAAATTTTTCTCGTTCAGGTGTGTATTTTACTATATTTTTGTAGTTCTAAGGCAAAGTATGTTTACAAATGGAAGGTAAAACTAGGAGTAAACCGAAAGGAACATTGGTATAGATACTTAATTTCCTTTTGAACTTGTGGACCATAGTTGCAGTATTGGACTATAGTTGGGTGGTTTTACGGTACTGGCAACATATTTCAAATCCTTAAATGATTTTTTAAATGATAAGTTTTAAAAATATAGTTAATGTACATAAAATAATATTAGATTACATAGTGCCTTTCTCCATATTTGCTGCGCCCAACAGGGTACATAATGTGAGAACATAGAATTAAGATTACCACCTGTATTTAACCATTATGTGCAATAAATGTATTGAGTATTGAGTATTCGTCGCGTCGCACGCACACGACGATCGTGTTTCGCCTTCGCTTTTCGCAGATAAGCCGTATGGAGACTATCGGTGTCTGTGTATTATGTCTATGGTTGGCACTTTGTACGTGTCGATATTTTATAATCGTACATTGACTGTACCTCTATAGTCTGTATCTTTAGGTATTTAAAAAAAGGTAAAATCTACCCTCAAATGGCTCCTTAAGGCAGTTCAGGGTAGATGAAAACATTACATGATCAAATATGTAGGTTTAAAGTCAGGTCGTTCAGTGACAGATCCAGGCGGTTTTGTATTTGGTTGGTTAACCAATAAATATTAAAACTACCCGAAAATGTACAAATTGTTTGTTTACCTTTTTTAAATACCTAAAGATACAGACTATAGCTAACAGATTTGTCCCCAAGTTAAATATTGGTGTACCATCGCTTCGCTCGGTCAATATGAAAGATGGCGTTGTCTGTCGCAGGACGTGAAGGGCGGGGACACGGCGCTGCACCTGGCCGTCAACTCCTCCACCTGCGAGCTGCGGCTCGTCATGACGCTGTTCCAACACTTGGACCGCGCCAAGTGGAAGCAGCTGGCCCACGTGTCCAACCGCAGGTGAGCATTCTACTTGCCAACCTTACGGAATATGTGGTAACACTATTTGAAATAGAGGTGGATTATCAAAGAAAACTGTAGCCACAGTAAATTTACTGCCAACTTTCGACACATGATTAAAATTTTTATGCGATTTTCTGTAAGGTGGAGGTACTTCCCCAGTTGGGCTCTGCTCTAGATCTGAAATGACATTCGCTGTGCTGTGCCCTACCACACAGAACATTGTTACATATCGAAAAATAGGCGTCTTCTAATAGACCTTAGGCCAAAGGTATGGCGGCATCGTTTCGAGGGATGCTCTTTAGTAGTATTTAACAAGATTCGGAACCGTTTTAAAAAATAGCGGTAAATACCGGTTTATTTCGGTTTTACTCCGAACTTAAGAATGCGTTATAATTAAGAACTTTATTGTAACCTGAATAACCCTGTTTATTCGACGAGGAAGAAACCGGTTTTTATTGTACTAAACCGGTTAATTGGACAAGAACTATTCTCATAAACAGGTTTCAAAATAACGGTTTTTCGAGTGAAACCGAAATTAAAAGTATTTGCGCGAAGTATATGATAACGGATTGGAAATTTAACTGGTTTCTGAGCCTTGGTGCTTAGTTTATAGGGCGTGTTAATACGTTTATATACACTTAAACTACAACCATAAATATCTACGTGATTAATTTTTTTATTGTACGTACTGACAAGTCTGCCCAGCTCTTGATAAGTACAATAGTTATTTACGATACAAATGCGAAAAATAGTAAATTCGTAACGAGTGGCGATAACACACGACCGAAGAAAATCGACACGAGTTGCGAATTACCTATTCGCACATGTATCGTACAACGTTTTACAGTACATATGACCCTTTAAATTTGAGACATAGTTACATAATGTGCTAATTTACGCACTAGTGCGGAAAAGTAGCACCATATGTACTGTAACATAAATTTATGATCAAAATATTTTGTTTCCAGCTCGGTGACGCCCATCGAGTACGCGCGCTCCCAGAGCAAGTCCATCAGCCGCCCCTACCCGCCCGAGGTGCTCGACTTCCTCAAGAAATGCCGTTGACCGTACATATATACATCGTATGAATGTCATACAAACATGAAAAGTCCTTTGGATAGACTATTTTTGGATTTGAGAATCCTTAACAAGGAATCTCAAATACCGGCCCGCAGAAACCGGGAAACCCTTAATTAAACTTGTTACCTTACCACACTAGCTTATTCTGAAGAGATTTGAAATAGAGGTGGATTGTTAAAGAAAGCTTTGTAGGCACAGTAAATTTACTGCCATCTTTCGACACATGATTAAAACTTTTAGAGCGCCATTTGACTTTGATCCATATTATTTTACTGATATGTGTTCAATTTGTTAAATATCAAAAAGTGGCGCCATCTTACCGGACATAACCCAAAGGTTATGGCGCCGTTCTTTAACAATTATTTTTTGTACGAGCTCACATTGCCCACTGATTTAACTTTGCTCACACTTCGTACCTATCACATTAGGTTAATATACAAATATATTCTAAAATGATGAAATATTAAACTAAAAGTTGTAGTGTTTCTTAAATAATAAAATAAGTGAAGTACATTTTGCAATTAAACTATACTTACCTACATTGATTTCCTACTGTTTCCTGGTGGGCAAAGTTGACATTACATTTTTATACGAAACACTATGAAATATGTACCTTATTTAGGTAAGGGTTTTAAGTTTCTTCTGTTTTTGTTGCCTGTAAATGTTTTTGAATGTCACGAATATTTTTTTTTATCTTTTCTTATCTTAAGTAAAGTGTTTACGAAGGACACGATAAGAAGGTATAATATATCGCAAATTAACATTTAAGATCATGTGTTTCACAGCTTAATTGTTCAGTGCCTTATGCGATATATAATTAAGTTATTATTAAGTTTTAGTTAAGTAAACCATGACATAAGGCGAAACTTATGAAATTTTCATGTCATTCATAGAGCTTAAAGCCGGGTTTTAGTAATAGTTGCATTATGTTTATTATTACCACAGAAGGTAATTTTACCAGTGAACAAAAGTTTAATACTAGGTATATAACGTACATAGAGTCAGATAAACCTAACTCTGTACACTTTTCGGTGACTAAGTGTCCATTAACTATAAATGAAATATGACGTTTACAGTGGCACTGCCACACTTTGTTCTGGCAAAGTCAGCAAAGACTTAGCTCAGTCGGATAAGTGTATTGGCAGATTCATAAAATAGATATATTGTGCGTCGATCACTTTTAATGTAAAAAAAAATAAAAAAAAAATAACACAAATGTGAATGAAATGACACCATTTAAAATTAGAGCTGTCTCTCTCGCACTTATATAAAATTATGTATATTTTTTATGTTATTTGCCTCATTAGTGCTGGTTTTTGTCACCGCGATAGTTTAACACCGAGTTTATTACAATATGAGATTTAGTTGTTATTCTTATTCATGCTAATCGTAATCTTGTTATAAGCATTTGGCTAAGTTAATCTGGTTCGAACGAATTTCGTTCGTGACGATATTTTTAGGGTTCCGTAGCCAAATGGCAAAAAACGGAACCCTTATAGATTCGTCATGTCCGTCTGTCTGTCCGATTTTTTTGTATATATGGATGGATTATCGCATTGCTTCTAAAATCCCATAAATGCTTAACATGTTTTAGAAATATGATATCAACTGGTTACTTTATATGCATTATTCGCATGAATAATTAATTAATTTAGTTGATAGAATGTGTTATACAATCCGGTTGAAACAAAATAGTTACGTTATTATTTGAGATTGACTTAAACATAATATTTGCATAATATTAATAATTAAATGTTAGAGATCTTAGATATGGTTAAAAATAGAATTATGAAGTCATGTGTACCTATTCTATAATCATCACAATGAACAATTGAACACACCACAATGCATATTAATTTATAAGTTTGTTTTCAATCGTAACTTAAGCTTAAGAATTGTCTGTCCTTGCAAAAATTATAAAGATTTGACATTTTTTTTCGGAAGTTCCAAATTATCAATGTGGTTACCTTAAAATGCACAGGGCCAAATTTATTTTTAATGCTGTAGATTTTAAGTATAATAAAAATTTCCCCATACATTGTTTTTTAGTAATAAGATAAATTGTTAAATATCGATAAAACAATTGACAAAAACAAAATGAGAACGGCAAGAATATGTCAATTTGGACACAAGCTTTTAATCTAACATCTGCTTAACCCTTTGACTGCGGAAAATGTCAACTGACGCGCGCGGCGACAGCCCAATATCAACCTTCGTGCATTCCGACAAGGTTCACGATGCGCCGCACAAGATAGGCGTGGCGTTCAAAGGGTTAAAACTTTGCTGGTATTGATCTCCCGCTTTCGCATATTGATCTGATGATCGTAGTGGTTTAAATTAGGAGAAAATTGAAATTAAAATAACCCACCATAATGGGCAAAAAATATTGTTGGTCAACTTTGCCCTCGAGGAGGCAAAGTTGTAACAAAATGTGGCAAAATAGCGCCATCTGTTAATAGTACTATGATACCTGCACATCCTTTTGAACGATAACGATAGTAATTCTTATATTAATGACAATCATTAATGTATTTTTTGCTTTGATGTGAATAGTATCGTGTTTGTTCGAAAGGATTTTTAAAACGAAATATGTGTATGTCGTTTATTATATATTCCATTTGAAATATTGTCGTAAAAACAATGAGTTATATATTTTGTTTGCAATAAAATGATAAGTTTTTACTGAACAACGTCTTTCTTTTTACCGATAAAGATTTCGCACATGTATCGTACAACGTTTTACAGTACATATGGCCCTTTAAATGTTCGACACAGTAACGTAATATGCTAATTTTCGCACTAGTGCGGTAAAGTAGCACCATATGTACTGTAATAGTACATTACGATACAAGAACGAAAAATAGGAAATTTGAAATGAGTGGCGATAAATTAAAACACGACCGAAGGGAGTGTTTTAAATCGTCACGCGTTACGAACTACCTTTTCGCACATGTATCGTACAACGTTTTACAGTACATATGGCCCTTACAATTTTGGACATACGTAATGTGCGTGTGCGTGTGTGTGTAATTTTGGGTTTCGTAATGTGCTGATTATCGCAACAGTGCGGTAAAGTAGCGCCATATGTACTGTAAAAATATTCGTCCGAAGCTTTGCTCCGAGATCGTTAGTGCTATAAAGCTGCAATTTAACACGGATACATGAACCATGCATGACATAGGACAGTAAAATACAAAGTTTTTTTCGGATACCTCCCAAACAGAATAGGGTTGTTTCCATCTACAAATCTTAGGGCAGAATAGTATCCCAATAAATTCTTATGGATTATAAGAACATGTTGAACTACCTTTAGTGAACCTCTAATGAGCATATTTTTGTAAATATTGAATTTAAAATATCTTTTAACACACGTCACGTCGAAACGACATTGAAGATTCTGATGACGTCACAACTCACGGTTTGACACTGGGCTATAACCGCGAAAATCGAAGTTCGTCATTGCGGGCATTTTTCTCTGTCATTCTAATTACGTCTTAGTAAGAGTAAAAGAAAAAGATCCCCACAATATACGATTTTCGGTTTTTGCTGTAGGCCCCCCGTTGTCTGTTCCAAAGAGTAAAATAAGTATATAGGTCTGTTCTCGCACAAAATTTAATATTCAAGCCGTAGCCATTTTGGTGGTGGGCAATTAACTGAAGCTTCGATATCTGCACTAAAAATTAACATCATAGAAATGCTAATGGACAATAAATACTTTATAATATATAAAAACTCATTATTATAGAAAACATATTTTATTAGCTGGTTAAAAACTCACACGCACGCATACACAGCTTGCCCACCACCTAAATGGCTACGGCTTGAGTATCAAATTCTGCACTGAGAATAGCACCTATATAATTACTTTACTCTTTGGTATGTACATAGTTGTGTCAAACCGTAAACTGTGACGTCATACAATTTTCAAAGAGCGTTTTGGGCGCGAAAGCATGGGTCAAAATATATTTTGTTAATTTAACATATTTAAAGCCGTCTTTAGAGTAAAAGTTAAATTTTAGGGCAACGTTTGGTTAATATAGAACGTATTACAAACGTTTCAAAAAATTGGAAACAACTCTTTATTTTTCTGAAAACAAAAATCACTTTAACCCAATCGTGTGGAATATCGTTGCAAAGGTCTTTCAAAACAAATTAGGGTCTCCTAAAACCATTTTTTGATATAATTAATATTTTCAGAAATAATCGCTCCTAAAGAAAAAAAATATGTGCCCCCCCCCCCCCTCTTACTTTTAAATGAAAGTGTCATTTTTGTTAAAAAATGTTCAAATATCAAGGAATATCACGCGAAACTCTGCGTAGGGGGCGCCACTACCACAATACATCACAATCTACCGCGAAACAAGAAAATCGAATTTTCGTTATCTAATCTCTATCACTCTTGCATATTCGAGTGATGAAGATAACTAAACTTCGATTTTCGCGTTTCCCGGTAGGCCCTTTGTAAACAAACCGCCTTGATGCATCAATGTCATATTTTATTATCTGTAAAAACATGTCAAAAAACAGTTTAAGGCACAAGTTACTCTATGGTTTATGAAAGGTGCTAGTGTTGCACTCTGGCGGCAGAACATAGCAGTAATACCCTATATATGGAGGCAAATTTCGGTAATTTCTACGAAACCATTAATTTTCTCTTCATTGGCTTTTCGTTCGTTTACAAACTAATCAACACAAACGCTTTGAAAATGATACATTATGCCGCATTAATAGTTATTTGTTTTACAAGGGGGCAAAGTTGTTAATCGCATTGATACCCGAGCAGGCGAAAGATTCCAAAATTGAACCACGAGCGTAGCGAGTAGTTCGAAAAGTTAAATCTTGAGCGTTGCGAGTGTTTCAAGGCAGGAGGGATAAACAAATTTTGCCTCCGAGTGAATCACAATTTTTTTCACCACACCAACCGGAAGAAAACGGTAACTAAGATATCAAATCATTTCGAAATGAACGTCATTAAATATTTATCATTCAAATCATTTAAAAGTTAATTCTATCAGCGACCATAAGAAAACACACAATTTGCATGAGATTACTTTGCCCCACATGTGGATAAAATGCAACTTTCTCATCAGTTTTTGAACAATCAATAGAGCCTTTACCATCGGGTGTGGTGAAAAATGTTTTGCCAAAGTATTTTTCGGCCATCTTGTATCTGAGATATCTATAAAAACAACGGTTGTTTAGCAGTTCATGTCCCCGTTTTACTCGTAGCAGGCATGCAAGTTAAGGCCAAGCCTTACAGCATGCGTGCTTAAGTCTCTCAGACAAATAAATGTCGTGTTACGAAATAAAACGAATAAAAGATTATTTTTAAAGGTCCTTTATTCTACAATGAATACAATTTTAGATACTTTCATACAAAACATAGGACAGGAATCAAAGGCATAGCTGATAGTATACACCGTGGGCTGGTAAAACCCGACAAATTTTAACCACGCATTCCTGAGGTCATGAGGAGCAAAAAATTTTATATAAGTTTTGGGAAAATTCGGCAATTTTTTTTTTATCAGTAAAAAAAATTTTTTTTTGCTTTTTTTTCATGCGACACGTTATTTCTTCTTACTTCTAGACCAAGTCACAGTGGCCGCGTCGCAGCCAAAAAGGAGTTTTTCGCTAAGTTATTACAGAAATGTTTTTTTACAAAAATTGTCATTATCTCTAAAACAAGACCGATTTCTGAAAACTTTCTATGACATTTTAGTCTCTAAATGCGGTCAAGAATACATCTTTAAAATCCGTCGGGTTATATCGGTGTAAAAAATAGAGAAGGGATTAAATTGTAATAAAAATTAGTTACAGTTCTTAAAGGTAAAATTAACAATTTCCAATTTGCTTTATCAAATCCAAAACAGCACAATCCGGTAGGTAATGAGATTCTGAAGTCATCATCATCAGCTGTCCTATCGTCTATAGCAGTTCATGCCGCCATAGCAGTTGGCGTGGAAGGCGTGTCCATGAGCCTGGCAGCAGGAGTCCTTCTCGGGGTCGCTGCGGCTGCAGACTATGTCGCACGGCGGGACGCGAACCTGGATCATAGGATGTAAGATAAAACTACTGTTTTTTCATCCATAACAAATCGATGTTGTAAAAATTCGGTAGGGTTCGGTAGTCTACTCTATTTTACATGTACCAGTGGGGACTCCCTCTGGTCGCATAACAACGTTTGTCATATTTTTAATTGTCATAAAACTTTATGCATACAATTGGGAGTCATAAAAATCTTTAGTCAGAATTATTCCTAAGCATAACTGGGTTTTTGTCATAAATGAGTTATGTCATAATTTTTATAGTCATAAATTTAATTCGCATAAAATTTTAGGTAAGGTTCGTTAGGTATGCACAAAAAATATATGACAAGTGCTATGTATGTCATCAAGTATTATGGCTAATGTAGAACATAATGTAATATGACTTTTCATTTGTATGCGCAATGATGATTATGACACAAGTTGTTATGCGTATCAAAGATATGACTTAAACTTTTATGCAACCGAATATGGACCCTTACTAGTGCCCTAAAGCAAAGAGAATTGGAAATAGAGGTGGATTGTCAAAGAAAATGTAGCCACAGTAAATTTACTGCCATCTTTCGACAGATAATTCCAACTTTTAGAAAGCCAATTGATCATTATTTTTTCACTGATAAGTATGTGTTAAATATCAAAAAGTAGCGCCATCTTACCGGACATAGGCCAAAGGTTGTGGCGCCATTGCTCGGAACGATGCCGCCACTTTTTCTTATTTAACAAATTTAACACATATCAGTGAAAGAATAAGGATCAAAGTCAAATGACGTTCTAAAAGTTTGAATCATGTGTAGAAAGATGGCAGTAAAGTATTCTTGCCTTCGTTTCAGGATTATTGAATCCTGCGTACATTGTTACGCCCTCGCCGTAAATATGTCATTTTGTCTCCTTGTGTCACAATTTGTGATAAAATGTGTCTCACAATCTACTATGTCCCTCTTAGCGGCAAGATGGCAGAACGTGTTCCACGAAAATTTGGATCTTTCTTATGAATAAGGTCGTTTTGGTTTTTTTGTAAGCTTTTGAATATTTCGTTAAGTAGGCAATCGTGAAAATTAGATCCCATCAATAACATTTTCATGTAAAATGTTGCCAAGACAAAACCATAAGGTCCGCACTGTTAAAAAATATCAGATCTCTTGTAGAGCCAAGCTTCTAACTCTACAAGCCCTAACTTCACAAACTTGCTTGGATGTTTCGTCGTTTCTAATAGTAAGAAGTATTGTATAATAATGAATAATCAATAGCACTACGTAAAGTAATACGTTTTGAGCAACAGTATTTAAAAAAATTAGAACAAGATCTTTTTGATTAATTGTAAAAATTTATTTATTTAGTCAAGTTTTACTAAAAAGGTAATATTCTCTGAAACTAGACTTAATAGTAAAAAAATTACGACATTTTAGGATCTAATGAATTGACGAGGTCCATATTACTGGTATCAATATCCAGTCAAGGTATTAAATATCGACATGGACAAAGTGCCAAAAATATGTACACGCGGCCTGAATTATTTCACATACATTATGGTTGCACCCACCGCCTACGGCCTGGCGGTCCAAGGGGCCTCGCGCCTCAACTATATCTCGGACACAACGTAAAAAATGTTCATTATTTCTTGCGCCACCAGAGGGCCTCGCTAAATGTACCTTGCCCACATAAAATTTTGGCCTTGCCCTGCCACTGATAGATAACATACATACATACATACATATAATCACGCCTATTTCCCGAAGGGGTAGGCAGAGACCACGGATTTCCAATTGCTACGATCCTGACATACCTCTTTCGCTTCCTTCACTTTCATGACAAATAGATAAATATTAAAAAAATCAACGGGATGCACTCCGGGAGTGCCGGCAGAAGTGAAAACTTGAATATTAACGTTTTGCATTTTTTTATTTTGGAATGGTTAGGGAATAATTTTGCAGGAATTGCTTTAATTATTAGTATAAAAGTACTATCATTTATGTGGTAAAATACAATGTTAATTTATTGCGCTATCGTACACAAATATTAAAAATATAACACTTGAGAACTACTTATTACAATTAATTAATATTAAAAAGTTTAACTTCCATTCATAATTTCAACGACTCTAACTAGCTTTAATGACATTGTAACAGTTTTCGATCAGGTCACGTGTCCGTCTTACGAATTTTCAATCTGTCGAATCTATCGGTCACGTGACCTGTCGCGAGTTTAAATTTTTTTCCCCATCGCAAAAAGTGCACAGTGCCGCTAAATAAGTTTTCACTTCAAAAATAGCAACATGCTACAAACCCAGTTATTGATAGCTTCAGTGTTGGCAATGAGTGCACAGGCGACGATGAGTAGGATCAAGCTTGTCTTGATAACGGCCATTTTGATTTTTCGAGATGGAAGGGGTTTCTGAAATGAAACAAACTAGGTATTTAAGTTCAATAACACAGATCGACCTAGCCCCAAAATAAACCAAGCTTGTACTATACTACCTACTAGGAGACGATATAGTAGTAGTAGTAGAGCCATTTATTCCAGACGATATACAAGGTGGCAAAAAATATGTGCAATCCCGATGCCATGGAGGACCAACCCCGAAATCGCGGGTCCAGGGAGTGACGAAAGTACGACTTTCCTCACTCCAGGGAGTGAGACAAAGTAGCTTTTTAATTGAGTTAAGACCATGAATACAGGAATAAAAACTTTACTTGACGTTGAATTTTTTTTTTACCTTAAATATGTTCTCACTACTGAGGTGAAAAGTTGTATGTGTCACACGAGAGCAAAGTTATTTTACATCTCGTGTTTTTGAGTCCCTCGCTCCGCTCAACATTCTAACTTAGAATCTTTCGCTTACTCGGGACTCAAAATCAACACTCGCAAGAAATACTAACTTTCCTATCTTGTTGCACAAATAACTATTTACACAGTTTTCAATCGTGGCTAAATACCGGATTAGGGTCTGTGCCTAACCTGTTAAAAATGACAATATGGCGGACGAATTTTCGAAATGACACCGTATTTACGAATAATTTCGCTTAAAATTTTGGTTTTTCCTCACAAGTGTTATGTTGTATTAAATTAAGTTTGTCAGTACCTGTATTCGTTGTATTAAATTAAGTTTGTCAGTACCTGTATTCGTTGTATTAAATTAAGTTTGTCAGTACCTGTATTCGTCTCGAAAGCAGGTATACTTGTGAGGTAATTACTGATTCAACTCGTATATATACGGCGTGTACACAAACAGGGAAAACTTAGTAAAGTGGTGTATTGATACAGTTTCCTCATCGTCTACATTGTTCATTCATAATATTTGCGCAGCTTAATGCGCGACAGGAAGGTAAATATATTTTTTTAAAGAAACTTAACAGGAAAATTAAAAAAAATACAATAAACAATAACAACCATTTTGCTGGCGGGAGCCAAGGCTCGGAAACCGGTTAAATTTCCAAACCATTATCATGCAGAGTGGCGCAAGTGCGTTGGAGATGGTCGCAACTTCTGCGACGAGGCCTGGTTTGCGGCACTGGCAGACAAAAGGGAAATAACCGGCCAAGAGCATGTCGGGCCACGCTCAGTGTAGGGTTCCGTAGTTACTCTTCCGTCACAATAAGCTAAACTTGAGCTTAAAGTGTAATAAATGGTACCTTTCACCCGAGTTGAACAAATAGGCAAATTTGCATAATCAGTACCTAATTAAAGTAAGTCTTTTTACTATGAAGGGAAAACATTTTGCGATAACTCAAAAACAGCTAAACTGATCATGTCCGCTATAGTTTTCATTTAATGTCTTTCTTAAGCTCTACTTCCACGATTTTTTTCATATTTGTTGGACCTATGGTTCAAAAGTTAGAGGGGGGGGGGGCACATTTTTTTTTTCTTTCGGAGCGATTATCTCCGAATATATTCACTTTATCAAAAAATGTTTCTTGAAAACCCCTATTAGTTTTGAAAGACCTTTCCAACGATACCCCACACTCTAGGGTTGAAGCGAAAAAAAAAATTCACCCCCACTTTACGTGTAGGGGACGTACCCTAAAAAAATTAATTTTTTAGATTTTATTGTACGACTTTGTCGGCTTTATTGATTTATATATCCATGCCAAATTTCAGCTTTCTAGCACTAACGACCACGGAGCAAAGCTTCGGACAGACAGACAGACAGACAGACAGACAGACGGACATGGCGAAACTATAAGGGTTCCGTTTTATGCCATTTGGCTACGGAACCCTAAAAAGGCACCGTAGCGAAACGTCACAGTCCGTCGCGAACTTCTCTTGCCAGCTCTGTGGCAGAGTATGCCGCTCTCGCATCGGTCTTTTCAGTCACCAAAAAAGATGTTTTGCGGACATTGCACTATAGATCGTCTGAAATAGACGCTAAGGCCAGTAGTAGTAGTATCATGTACTTGTTAAATCACTAATTAAATAAGTGAATGAGTATGAATGCGAGTTGAATTTTATTGCTAATGTCGACTCCATAGCTCGCTATTAGTTTTACCATGCGATAAAAACTCCGATGTCTACTCATGAACCGTGATAGTTAGACAGTTGAAATTTTCACAGATGATGTATTCTGTTACCAGTATAACAACAAATAAATACATGAGATACAGCCTGGAGACGGATAGACGGACGGACAGCAGAGTCTTAGTAATAGGGTTTTACCCTTCGGGTACGGAACACTAAAAACCACGTGTTACTGGAACAGAAACAGAAAGCAAATAGGTACAGCAGAACAATTACCTAGAAATGAAACAAAACTCACCACTTGATTTGCTATGATTATTTATTTCTCCAACCTTAACTTATCCACAGTAATGCCTTCTTAAAATCTACACTTCTCAATCCCTCAACAACCACGTCAGTCGACCGTTAACTTCGTTCTCCATTCCAACCCAGACATTTTTTTCATTATTCATAAGTACCCTCCTTTGTTTTTATCATTTTTCGAGCAAAGAGAAGGGAGCACGATACCAATATTACCAGATTAACCTTAATAATCACCCAAATAATTAAATTAATATTTTAAAATCATGACAGTATGTAGTAACAGTAGCTAATAATCAGTCTAGTTGTAACACCACATTTGCCCGTTAACACAGAAAGCGTATCCGAGGTACCCGTTATTAGTACAACACGCACTACTTTCTTGAATTTTTCCTGCAGAGCAGTAATCGTCACATCTAGGCACTCTCTCGTTTCGGGGGCTGAGCGCTTCTATATTAACTACGAGCGCTAATATTAGGAGCAGCGCTACTGTTCTAGAGAACATGGTTGTCGCTTTGCGAAATAAACTAGTAGTGACAGGTTGCCCTTTTTAGGGTTCCGTAGCCAAATGGCATAAAACGGAACCCTTATAGTTTCGCCATGTCCGTCTGTCTGTCTGTCTGTCTGTCTGTCTGTCTGTCTGTCTGTCTGTCTGTCTGTCTGTCCGAGGCTTTGCTCCGTGGTCGTTAATGCTAGAAAGCTGAAATTTGGCATGGATATATAAATCAATAAAGCCGACAAAGTCGTACAATAAAATCTAAAAATTTAATTTTTTTTAGGGTACCTCCCCTACACGTAAAGTGGGGGTGAATTTTTTTTTTCGCTTCAACCCTAGAGTGTGGGGTATCGTTGGAAAGGTCTTTCAAAACTAATAGGGGTTTTCAAAAAACATTTTTGATAAAGTGAATATATTCGGAGATAATCGCTCCGAAAGAAAAAAAATATGTGTCCCCCCCCCTCTAACTTTTGAACCATAGGTCCAAAAAATATGAAAAAAAATCGTGGAAGTAGAGCTTAAGAAAGACATTAAATGAAAACTATAGCGGACATGATCAGTTTAGCTGTTTTTGAGTTATCGCAAAAAGTTTTCCCTTCATAGTAAAAAGACTTATTTTAATTAGGTACTGATTATGCAAATTTGCCTATTTGTTTAACTCGGGTGAAAGGTACCGTTTCATCCCTTGGTTAACAATTTACTATACTTTAAGCTCCAGTTTAGCTTATTGTGACGGAAGAGTAACTACGGAACCCTACACTGAGCGTGGCCCGACATGCTCTTGGCCGGTTTTTTATATATTGGTGTATGTATACGAGGGGTGATCCAAAATGATGAATGATGAAGAGTATGAATAACACATCACATGTTTAATAGTTATTTGTTTTATAAGGGGGCAAAGTTGTTGTTTAACCGCTCATGCTAATATTGATACCCGAGCAAGCGAAAGATTCGATAAGTGGAATCTTGAGCGTTGTGAGGGTTTCAAGGCACGAGGGTTAAATAAACCTTTGCCTCCGAGTGAAACACAACATTTTTCACCACACTAACGCGAGGAAAATAATAGCTATGAAATACCAAAAAAAAAAAACCAAATAAAATCCAAATGAACGTAATTAAATATTTATCATCCAAAATTATCATTTAAAAATCAATTCGACCAGCTAACATAAGGAAACGACTCAAAATTTGCATCTGATTACTTTGCCCCACATGTGGATAAAACGCAACTTTCTCATTAGTTTTTGAACAATCAGGAGGGCCTTTACCAGTTGGTGTGGTGAAAAAACATTTATTTAGATTAATTTAGTCTCTTCGTGAGCTGACTAACATAAACCATCGTACCTCTAGATGTACTGTTTTAAAAAAAATGTTGACCCTTAAAAAATGCCTTAATAACGACCATTACTTCGCTATCATCCAAAAAATGTTTGCTTCTAAGATGTTATGACGACCAATTTGGCCTAGTGGATAGTGACCCTGCCTACGAAGCCGATGGTTCCGGGTTCAAATCCTGCTAAGAGCATTTATTCGTGTGATGAGCATGGATATTTGTTCCTGAGTCATGGGTGTTTTCTATTTATTTAAGTATTTATAAATATTTATATATTATATATATGGTTGCCTAAGTACCCTCAACACAAGCTTTATTGAGCTTACTGTGGGACTTAGTCAATTTGTGTAATAGTGTTCTATAATATTTATTTTATTATTTATTATTTATGTTTCAGCCGTGGAAAGGAAAAAAGACGCTGGGTGCTAGATTGAAATATGGGAAGTTTACTTGCAATTTGAGCCCTGCGTGACGTATGGCTGCCACTGCAACATCAGTCTTGTAGAGGGGTCTTTTGTTCGGCTGTGGACATTCTAGGCACCCAGCGAGTGGAGACATTTTTCATGTATAATTCATGTGTTAAGCTTTTTTTTAATACTGACAACCGAGATCCTCTTGAGTTCAACTAGATACCTGATATATATATATCTTTATATCTCAAAAGTTCAAATCCTGTTAAGGGCATTTATTCGTGTGATGAGCATGGATATTTGTTCCTGAGTCATGGGTGTTTTCTATGTATTTAAGTATTTATAAATCCTGATTTTTTTGGACGTTTTCTTTAGTAAAGATAATAAATAGGCAGTTTTCTTCAGTTTTCTCCATTTCCACGCATTTTTTCGACAATTCACGAATAAATGGATTTGTCTCACTAATAGATATATATATATATATATATATATATTTATTAACTAGCCAGGAAACGATTGTAAAACCGAACCTCTTTTTACTGTTTTCAACCACTAAAAGTAATTATCATTTCTTTTGGATCACCCTTCGTAAAATAACAAGTTTAGATAAATTACCCGGTCGTTCGTATCGCTTCTTATTATCATAGTAATTAAAAATAATTAATGGTAGGTATGCCATTAATGTTATCATTTTGGTACCTTAAATTGGAATATTCTTTAAATCCTAATCATCTTTTGGTAGCATGTGACCTAAAATCCTAATTTAAGCATAATAATATTTAACGTTAGCTACAGAATGAATTAAGAAGGGTTTTACTATCAATCAATCATATTCTTTATTTCAGACCAGGTCCATAATTATACTATGTATTGATATGAGTGACTTCTATAGCCTCTATTTTTTTATGATAACATCTTCTGATCTTCATCATAATAGTAGCTACCATTATTGCTTATTTATACGAAATTAAAGCTGATAAATTTTTCTACGAGAATAACTCAGTCAAGTTTTTCGATATCTTGTAAAGTTTTCGAAATATCCGCTCTTAAAAATCTGTAATTATGCATTAAATTTCCTTTAATAAAATATTATTAAAGGAAATTTAATGCATAATTACATACACCGTGAATACACGGTGCTCACAAAGTACCCGAAAGATTTTGACAGTGTATTTTCATCAGCTTACATTTTATATAAATGTTCATATAGCTAGGACGCATAGTCAAAAAAAAAATATAACTTTATTTGCTCGGATATGGTAACAAGGCAAGATCTTATGGCTAAGTTGTACATGCATATTCAACCTGCATGCAGGCGTGCAAATTATTTACACTTCTATTATTATTTAATATGTCATTAACAAATTTTAAACTGAAAATATAATATTGACGACCACATAATAAATAAAAGGGAAAAGAAAAACCTAAATGACTAACAATTACACTTTCTCGTGTCAAATACTCCTTAACGCTATAAAAACATTTGTCTAGCAGCCATATAGTTTTAAATGAGGTATTATTTTCTAACTTTATGTGTTCCGGCAGACTATTGTAAAGGACTATACACATGTAGCAGTGTTTTTTGTAAATGGCTGTTTGCCAGGAAGGCTGATGTAAAAGGTTATGTATATATAGAGACACGGAAGTGGAAGAATATAAATTTCTTAAAAAGAGGTCTGCAACTTTCTAGAAACCATGCGTTATCGCGTTATCTAATAGTCTCCGAGATAGAAGCGAAAATCCGAAAAATGGGACCTTCAAACCCCTTCTTCCCCCCCGGCTCAAGGGCTACGGCCGGGGACTTTTGATATGTTCACCTCCAGTGCAATCTCTAACTCTTCCGGTCCTCTGCCAACTCCTTAACCTTCTGGTATGACACGACCTGAATCTTTTCTTTTATTTCGTTGAATTTTTTTTCTCGTTCTTCCTCTTTTTCTCTTTCCTTCTATTTTACCTTCTATGATGTTCTTAAGGAGCACATCGTGTCGTAGCAGATGTCCAATGAGTATCCCAATACACACCTCATCATCATCATCATCATCGTCTCCTAACCGTTATCGGCCACAGCAACTGCTTTCTACCGCTGAGAGTGTCGCTGGTGCGCTCTCAGGTGACTGGCGTTAGGTTATACATACCTAGGTGACCTAGGTATGTATACCCTGACAATATTTTATTTCGTGTAAAAACACCAAAATATTAGGTTTGATAGATTATTTCAGATACCTGAATGTTACTTAGGTCTGATTTTTCAATCATCGGATAAAGTTATCTGTCAGATAAACACAACATTCTCTTTTTCTTCTTGCATGTGAAAGAAAGGGAGCGTGTATATGTGACTTTATCTGATATTTGAAAAATACGACCTTAATAGATCATAACATTCGGGGATAAAAAAAACTAACGGAATAAAGTGTAAGTAGAGCTTTATTATAAAAATTTAAAATAACAATCATTTATAACCAGTAGGTACCCCTAGTGTAAATTTAGTCAATAGCGAAACGTGACGTACGCGTTTGCGTTAAGTCTCATTTTGTATGGGTTTTTGAACAGCGCGCCAAGCGGGACGTTTTGGAAAGTCAAAAATCTCATATCTCGTACGTCACGTTTCGCTGTCGAAAATATTTACACTAGGGGTACTGTTCGCAATTAAGTATCTAATATCGTTTTAAATCAAAAGAATAAAATCATTAATTATAAGTATGTATTGTCAAAAAAAGACTTTTATTACTCATTAAAAAGAACATAATTATTAAACATCATCTTATATCCATTATTACAATCCCGATATCCTTTATATCAATTGGCGTTGCAGCACGTGTCTCGCTTCCGTAGTATGCGATTGCACACTCCGTCACATTGGGGTACTCTTTCCCACCACTCTCAACGGGATACCATTCTTGAGAGCTGACGGCAACCGCGGCAACCAGCATAGTATCTTTTGACACATTATTGGTTTCAGGACTTCCAGGTTCAAGTATGAGCTAATGCTTCGATGTCTTTGCAAAAATACTGCTTTATCGTTTTTTTACGGCCAGATAGAGACTGATCGCCTGTTTATACTGAATACAGAATTTTTGTAAAGCGAATAGTACAGTATATATATTTATTTATTTATCATATTTATGTATATATTTATATGTTATATACATATATATTTGTGCTGTTTTATTTTTTTCCTCTGTTCTGGTTCTCCATTTATATTTGCTACCCTTATACATATTTCTTCCTTACGGTAATTTCTACTACCTGAAGGTTGTCTGGAAGAGATCGCTTTTTAGCGATAAGACCGCCTGTTGTTGCTTAGTTTTTTTTTATGTTAATTGCTGTATTTAATCATGTTTTCGTTACGCACAATAAAGAACATTATTATTATTATTACAGTAGAACAATTACCTAGTATGTATGTAGTAACAGTAGCTAATAATCAGTCTAGTTGTAACACCACATTTGCCCGTTAACACAGAAAGCGTATCCGAGGTACCCGTTATTAGTACAACACGCACTACTTTCTTGAATTTTTCCTGCAGAGCAGTAATCGTCACATCTAGGCACTCTCTCTTTTCGGGGGCTGGGCGCTTCTACATTAACTACGAGCGCTATTATTAGGAGCAGCGCTACTGTTTTAGAGAACATGTTTGTTACTTTCCAAAATATTTGGTTGGTTTCAGGACTTCCAGTTTTAAGTATAAGTTGGTTGCTTCGATGTCTTCGTAAAAATACTGGTTGATCGTTTTTTCACGGCCCGATAGAGACTGGTTGACGGCTGTTCCGCTGTGAAAGTGTGAAATGGCGAAGCACGTACTTATTATATACCAACAGTTTTAAAAACAATTATTCTTATTGAAACAACTGTTATAATATGACTTTGGTAAGAAAGGAATAAAACCATATGCATAATAGATATATTGATTTAAGCAAGCTGGGGACAGCAAGCTCGGCCGAATTTCACCTTCCCATACAAACAGAGTTTCGTTCTCATTTTAAAACTGCGTGTTGGATCATGTCGGATAGAAAACTCACAAGATCTTAATCTCAGAGACGGAATATATATATATATCGTTATATAATAATAAAGTCAGAGGGTTTTTATTAACCATGTATGTATATGAATAATATTTCTTATGGGTTTCTGTTATTTTTTTGGGTTAACGTCTTCACCATATTGATACCATTGTCCTCTTGCATTGTATCCTGCAGGATAATACGGAACGGAAGGTGTAAAGGGCAAATTAAGTTGTATGAAATATAGTAATGAAGAAAATTCAAATGGTAGTTACTGCTAGTATCAAAAAAAATTAATGTTCTTTATTCTTTTTTAGGTATACAGTTTATTGTACCTTATGGATAGGGCCAAATATTACATAAAATCAACAAAAGCGGTTATATCTTATCTACACTAGCCCCGCACCGACTCTGCAAAGATAAAGTATGACAGTGCCATTAATGTATATAAAGGTCATATTTTCATAAGAATTTGACTATTATGGTGACATTTCCGCACTGTCGCTTGCCCAATTAGTGCAGAGTTGCAGAGTTAAAGACTTTAATAACAGTACATCTGCCCCCGTTCACACGAGGCATACGTGACGTGCCCGTGTTGCCGGCAGCACTCCGCCTTCTCCCTGTCGATGCGGTTACAGACCTCGTCACACGCCGACACTCGGGTCCACGCGTTGGTTGCCTCCGTCGCGGCAACCAGTGTCAGTGCGACCAGCAACAATATTGTCGTTTTTGAGAACATGGTTGATGATTGATAAGTGTGCAGTTAATTGCAATGGTGGCTTTTATATTCATTGCGTCGTGCATTGGTATGATTAAAGTTTGGAGTAGTGAACAGGTTTTGACAATTCGCCTCTTTTTTTTATCGCTTTTTACTATCGGAGAATTAATTAATTATAATTTAGTTACTCCTTTTGCGTCGTGAATTGGTATGATTAAAATTTGGAGACGTGTTTGGTTTTGATAATTAACCGGTGTTATTCATTACTTTTTACTATCGAGGAATAAATTAATTATAATGTAGGTAGTTACTTCATTAATGCTTATAAAATCCATTGGTTGGCTTATGGGTACATGATGAAATCGGAAATGTGATCAATAATGCGGTCAAGTCAAAAATATGAAACCCATGTATGAAAACAGTCGTGGTATCTAGACGCAACCGCAGACATTCTCAGAAAATGACCAAATTGCTAAGAATGCAAAATGTCTGGTCAAAAATGGAATATTATGTCCGTTGTTTATGGCCATGCTCCGGTCTGATGTATTTTTTTGGCCTTTCAAATTTCTATTCAAATTAACCTGTTTAGAGCAATAAAAACTGGTTTCTTCCGGTTGCATATTTACGTGGCACACCAACAGGCCGGCCGGCCGTTTCGTCGCTCGTCGAATAAACCGGTTTTTTAGGTTACAATAACGTTCTTAAAACGTTCGCGTTCTTGTAAAAGTTCGGAGGAAAACCGAAATAATTCGGTTTTTACCGGTGTTTTATAAACCGGTTCCGAGCCTTGGGGCCTAGCTAATGTTAAGGGCAAAGCCTCGATTCACTTTAACCTCTTGCAGCAACAAAGTTGTTTAGAATATTGTAAACGCCGTTTTTTAAATAAATGGTGTGTACTCCATGGTGGGAAAATTTGCTGGCTATGGATGAGGTCTTGGTGGCTCAGATGGCAGAGCGCTGGAGTATCTATCCAGATGCCGTGAGTTCAAGTCTCACAAAAGGCAGTAATTTTTTTCACTTTTAAATTTATCCTATACTTAATAGCATAATTTCGCAGACGTTATTGCTTGTTAAAAATATATAATATATTAATAAAATTGTGTACTTGTGTGTTAATTAAGTCCTTCTTTTTTATAACCTTTTTTATATGTTTCCCATCACCTAGTAATCCTGACAATCGGCAGTCGGATTAAAAATTCTTTAGACAATTTTTTTAAAAGTAGTTAAGTATAATTTATCCCCCCTTCTTTTTTCGTGCCCTGAATTATAGGTTTCCTTTTTTAGGGTTCCGTACCCAAAGGGTAAATCGGGACCCTATTAAATTATCTGACAAAGCAAACGTGGATTCATATGTGTAGGAGGTGATAAACTAATAAGAAGGTAGTTTTGTTCACTGTACCACACCACTACCTTTTTAGGGTTCCGTAGCCAAATGGCAAAAAACGGAACCCTTATAGATTCGTCATGTCCGTCTGTCTGTCCGATTATGTCACAGCCACTTTTTTCCGTAACTATAAGAGCTGTATTGTTCAAACTTAGTAAGTGGATGTATTCTATGAACCGCATTAAGATGTTCACACAAAAATAGAAAAAAAAAACAATAAACTTTGGGGGTTCCCAATACTTAGAACTGAAACTCAAAAAATCTTTTTTCATCAAACCCATACGTGTGGGGTATCTATGGATAGGTCTTCAAAAATGATATTGAGGTTTCTAATATCATTTTTTTCTAAAATGAATAGTTTGCGCGAAAGACACTTCCAAAGTGGTAAAATGTGTCCCCCCCCCCCCCCCCCGTAACTTCTAAAATAACAGAATTAAAAAACTAAAAAAAAATATATGATATACATTGTCATGCAAACTTCCACCGAAAATTGGTTTGAACGCGATCTAGTAAGTAGTTTTTTTTAATACGTTATAAAATTAAAAAAAAAAACATCAAACCCATACGTGTGGGGTATCTATGGATAGGTCTTCAAAAATGATATTTAGGTTTCTAATATCTTTTTTTTCTTAACTGAATAGTTTGCGCGAGAGACACTTCTAAAGTGAAAAAATGTGTCCCCCCCCCCCCTGTAACTTCTAAAATAACAGAATGAAAAATCTAAAAAAATAAATGATATACATTACCATGCAAACTTCCACCGAAAATTGGTTTGGACGAGATCTAGTAAGTAGTTTTTTTTAATAAGTCATAAAATAAAAATATTTTTTTTTTCATCAAACCCATACGTGTGGGGTATCTACGGATAGGTCTTCAAAAATGATATTGAGGTTTCTAATATCATTTTTTTCTTAACTGAATAGTTTGCGCGAGAGACACTTCCAAAGTGGTAAAATGTGTGTCCAAAATGGTAAAATGTTGAACAAGATCTAGTAAGTAGTTTTTTTTAATACGTCATAAATAGTACGGAACCCTTCATGCGCGAGTCCGACTCGCACTTGGCCGCTTTTTTTAGTCCTAGCGTTAGTCCCGGTTTATTGCCACGGCTGATGGGAGCCTGGAGTCCGCTTGGCAACTAATCACAAGAATTGGCGTAGATACTAGTTTTTACGAAAGCGACTGCTATCTGACCTTCCAACCCAGAGGCTACTCTGCCTACTCTAACTAGGCCTTATTGGGATTAGTCTGGTTTCCTCACGATGTTTTCTTTCACCGATAAGCGACTGGTAAATATCAAATGATATATATCAAATGATAAAGCGTTTATTTGTTTGCTGCAAATACACACAATTTAAAAACACAGGCAAACAGAGAAATACACACTTAACAAAGTACACAATTATAGGTCATTGCACTCTGTTTCTTCCACTGTTATCTACGTCAGTCAGACAATAATTATTTTCGCAACAAGAGAGGAAAGTTGGTTTTTCTTGCGAGGGACTCAAAACACGAGATCTAAAATAACTTTTCTCGCGTGTGACACATACAACTTTTCACCTCAGTAGTGAGAACATATTAAAGGTTAAAAAAAATCAACATAAAGTAAAGTTAACCACATTTATTTACATTCATAAATTAAAGGCATCATCATTATGACGAAAGCTTGTCTCACTCCCTGAAAGTTAGTAGGCTTGCTCGAGCTGCTGAGGTGAAAAATATATACTTAGGAGTTAGGTAAAGTTGCAAATGGAAGCATCAATTTTCGTTTTTGTTTTTGAAACAAGTCATCAACATTTAGATATCATGCAAAAAACATAATCGGACAGACAGACGGACATGACGAATCTATAAGGGTTCCGTTTTTTGCCATTTGGCTACCGAACCCTAAAAAAGGTGTATCCGGTTACTACGGAACCCTACATTGCATGAGCATGATCCGATACGCCCTTGGCCGATTTTTGTTCGATGAGAACATACAACTTTCATACATATATTATTAGCAGCATATATTCCAACTTTAAGTAATTAATGAGCACTTTTATCTCTAGCTAATCCACAAATACCACCATAAATAAACCGATAAAAAAACAATTATCAGAACCTGTTCATTTAAAATACTTCCCCACAATATAAAAAGCCTAAAACCTTTAAAGCGTTACCATTTCTCACTATTCAAATAAGCGAGATGTTCTCGAAAACCATAATTTTACTTTTTTTAGTCGTGTTGGCAACCACGGAGGCGGCGGCACCCAAAAAGTACAGGGTGTCGAATTGCGACGAGTACTGCAATGGGAGTAAGGAAGAAAAATTATCCTGCTGTTTGGAGAACCGTTATACCGCTTTCGCTTCGTGTAAGAATGGGCAGTTTTATTGCAAGTAATAGCTGTTTATAATGTACCAATAAATGTAATTAAATAGATAAGGTTTTTCATTGTTACCCATTGTACTATATGCCTAAATGAACATATTACTGCCTGCAACATAAATATGCGACGCACGTAATTGTATAAATAACATGTAAGCAATATTAGCCTATAAATAAGTTATGTTCAGTTTTACCCGCTCTTCTATATACTTGTAAACCAAGAATACAACACATCTTCGGCAATGTATGAGTGTTTACTTAATCTCCTTTCAATCCTCCAATTATCAACTTATTCGATGGCGACCCATACCAGAGGAGGACCAAGAAAAAGAACACCACGGCGCATCACATAGAAGAATGAAGACAGGAGTCGAGGCAAGAAGATCACCCTAAAGAAGATTGAAGTCGAAGAACCTTTCCTCATGCATTTTTTCAAGAAAGAAAGCTACCCACACATTTTAAGACGAACCCTCCCACGCAGTCTGAAAACCAGCGCTAGGCCCTCTGCTTGGCATATGCTGAGATTGGAGCCCATTGCCCAATCATCAGGTATTAAATGTTGAATTACCTATCTTTCTAATTAATTTGTATTTAGTATTTAAGGTTATTATATTGTACTTTATTGATAAGGTTTTTTGTGGCAATAAATATTTTCTCTCTCTCTCTCTCTCTCTCTCTCTCTCATTTTCAATTCCGAAAAAAGAAGAAAGAAAATATGACCAAGAACCAAAATTCAAATTAAGAAGAGTGCGAAGAAAGAAGAGCGTTGTCCAGGGTTATCCCGGCTCGCAACTCAAGAGGTGTCCAGGGTTATCCCGGCCCATTTCAAGAGGAGTCCAGGGTTATCCCGGCCCATTTCAAGAGGAGTCCAGGGTTAGCCCGGTTAGGGTTAGGGTTTACTTAAGTGGCGAAGACACAACAATCCGACGTGACAGGATGTGGCTGTGATGTTATCATGTTACTTTAGAATAATGCATTTTATAAACTTAAAACTAAATTGCAATAAAGCAACTAAGAAATGTAAAAATGAATACGATAAACAAAGTAGGTATATTAAACTGTAATAATAATATTAAGAAATTATGGGAGAAAATAAACAGTTTGTTAGGAAATAATAAAATCTCATTAGACAGTTCCGTCCTTAGTAATATGGTAGATCAAGGTAACACTATTAGAGACATCTGTAATAAGTTTGCATTTACTTTTTCAAACGAGATAGAACAAATTAAGCACACGTGTAACGATATATGGTTAGATAGGAACAACTATGTAAACAAGGCGAACGTGTGTATGAAATGGCAACCCGTGCATAGCAAAGATGTCAAACGTGTAATTAATCTAATAGATAAAAATAAAGCGCCGGGGAGCGATCTTGTACGCATGTCTGACCTGAAGCTAGTCGTAGATAAAGTAAGTCCAGTCATAGCCAAATTGATTAATTTATCAGTTGCTCAACATAAATATCCTAATAAGTTAAAAGAATCTCTAGTTCGCCCAATCCATAAAAAGGGTGACCGTAAGGTATACTCAAACTATCGACCAATATCCATTCTCTCCAGTATAGATAAAATAGTTGAAAAATGTATAATCAATCAAACAAGCTCCTTTCTTCAAAAAAACAGTATATTAAATGATTGTCAACATGGGTTCCAGAAAAATAAAAGTACTGCCACTCTTTTGTCCAAATTCACTGATGAAATAAATACTTACTTAGACGATAAAAAAATTGTTGTAGCAATATTCTATGATTTTAAAAAAGCATTCGACACTTTAGATACAAACACCCTTTTAAATGGAATGGCCGAATGTGGTGTGGGGCAGCCGCTAAACGAATGGTTTCGCGACTATCTCACGTCACGTTCATACCGCGTTAAGATTGGTGACGACCTAAGTGATGAGACACTAGTACATTGTGGAGTACCGCAGGGCTCCGTATGTGGCCCTGTGTGTTACCTAATGCATGTAAATAGCTTATGTGGAGTTTTGCGAAACTGTTCCATGCACACATGTTTGCTGACGATCTATGCACCCTACGCGCAGGAACCAATATGATAGAAACTTGTCGTCTAGTTCAACAAGATATAGATTCAGTAGTTAAGTGGTCTCATGACAATGGGATTATATTGAATTCAGATAAAACGAAGCTCCTAATTATACAGTCGCCATATTTAAGTCCATCAGAAATGCCCCTCCCTATGTATACCCACAGTTTTACTTGCCTTCATAATAACTTACACGATTGCCATTGTAGACCAATAGAAAAAGTAGATTGTGTTACATATTTAGGTGTTAAAGTAGATTCCGCATTTTCTTGGCAACAACATATAAATTATATCTGTAGCAAACTTAGAATTTTATTAGGAAGATTTTACCACCTTAGTTTTAAAGTACCAATTAATATATTAAAATGCTTATACTTTGCCATAGTAGATTCCGTGTTAAGTTATGCCCTTGATTGCTATGGTCTCACTTTCAAATCGTACATAGATAAAGTAGAAGCGATACAAATTAGATTCTTAAAGTTACTTGTCAGTAAAAAAACTAGAAACAGCTGTAAAGGTAATTATAATAAACTATTTAAAATTTGTAAAATACTCCCAGTCAGTCTAAAACACAAATACCTCTTAGCTATTAACAACCACAGCAATAAGGTGCATATCTCGACACGATTAGAACATAAACATAATACAAGATCAGTGGCTGTGCAAAAATATGAAATACCCCGCGTTACCAACTATTATGGAGATAGAACATTAAGAAAAAGATTGCCGTATTTTTTAAATAGTCTGCCTGAAAATATCAGACTTGAGCCCAATAAAATTAAATTTAAAAAAGCACTAAAGCTGCACCTAATGGAAACACTTGGGTGACAATTGTATGCCTGTGCCTGCAAATGTCACTCAAGTGAAGAGAGTTATATTCATGGTGTAAGTTTTAATTAATAATATGTTACGTTGACTATGTACGTAAGAACTTATAACAGAGACTCGCGCCTGCAGTCAAACTGTGTAAACAGTTTTGCAGGAAACTGTACTAGATCATAAGTTTATTCCATGAAATAATAATAAAATAATAATAATAATAATAAAAGGCGACAAAATGGCGTGGCTCCATTGAATCATCTGGTTTTGTGTCAGATTCGGCAGTTTGCACCGGAATCTCCGAAACTCGACTTTACTACTATACTACTACCATTGTATTGTTATTGTACCTATTATTTGAAATATCAAAGTCTAAATTAAAAATTATGCTTGTTATTTTCAAAATTCCAAAGTATGCTTGTTATAATTGTTAATCGTGCTCGTGTATTATCTTATTTACTGAATGTTACTGTTGAATTCAACTTTAAATTAAAAGTACCCAATAATTGTACTTTTTTTCGGAGTAAAGGAATTTGAATTAGCTATAAGTGGAAACTGTTTTGGCTTATGTTCTAACTTTATCTTGTACCTTATTGTATTATTATGTGCTGTAGGTTTCCCAAATAAATAAATTAAATTAAAACTAAACTATAGGTACATATTTAGTGGCACAGAACCTCTGACTCTCTGGCTGGCTCTGGCTCGACATCAAAGTCTGGAGCATCGTCGCAAGGTTGCCAGCCTTTTACCTTTCTTCTTCTTCGAACTTTTACACTGTTTTTTTTTTATTTTATACTACGTCGGTGGCAAACAAGCATACGGCCCGCCTGATGGTAAGGAGTCTCCGTAGCCTATGTACGCCTGCAACTCCAGAGGAGTTCCATGCGCGTTGCCGACCCTAAACCCGCCCCCCCTCGTTGAGCTTTTACACTGTATCAGGGAAATGTCACATAAGCTACAAATTTGCTCTTAAAGTCCCATGACTGGTGCCGTTACCCTAATTGGTCTTCCATGCTTAAATCATCGACCAACGATCATAATTAAGTACAGTTTTATAACCATTTTATGCCATTTTCAAACAAAAATCAATTAGTGACCCTGCCTATGAAGCCGATGTTCCCGGGTTCAAATCCTATTAAGGGCATTTATTTGTGTGATGAGCACGAATATATTAGTCATCGGTGTTTTCTATGTATTTAAGTATTTATATATCATACAACGATATATAAATACCCACAACACAAGCCTTATTGAGCTTACTGTGGGACTTAGTCAATTTGTGTAATAATGTCCTATAATATTTATTAATTTGTGGCACCTAGTCAGTAAGGCGCTATCTACTGTAACTAACATAAAACAGTAAATATAAATCAACTTTTTTAACACATGAATACCAGTAAACGTCAAAAATTTAGAACAAGGATGAAAAATGATACCAAAAATTAAAACCAAAACCCTTTATTGACCATATCTAGTACATAGGTAGTTAATATACAATGTCTAATTGTCCCAGCAGTTCATCCAGCCGTAACGGCAATCAGCATGGCCCCTGCTGTAACCGTGCGCGCGGCAGCACTCGTCTCTCTCCGCGAAGCTTCTCTGGCAAACTATGTTGCACGGGTCCACGCGTATCGCCGCTGTGGTTGCCAACATGGCGCACACGACGAGTAAAAACATGGCTACCTTTAGTGCTGCCATCTTTGAGCTGAGTTGTTATTGTTAGCTTTTTTTTTTACAAATTAATTATAGTCGAACGGATATATTCCGTCCCTATTACGTGCTATTACTCTTTAAAGTATGTTCGCTTTGAGACTTCGTTCCGTTTATATACGATATGAATGACATAGACGCCCTCTTATAGATTGCGCTTCATGATGTATTACTTTTTTACTTTATATTTACTTTCAGAGTACTTAAAAAAAATGTTCTATACCCCTAGTGTACATTAATTCGATGGTGTAAGCTGACGTACGCGTATGCGTTAAGTCTCATTTTGTATGAGATTTTGAGTTTCCAAAACGTCCCGCTTTTCCATACTAAATTAGAGTTAACGCAAATTCATACATCACGTTTCGTTATCGAATAAATTTACACTAGGGGCACTGTTAGTAGGCCTCGACTGCCTCTTTTACGTAAATAAAAAAATTACAGTGACATGAAAATAATAAATACAACAGTCGGTCATTGCTTGTATGTATATCATCAAACTATCTCTAAATTTCAAATAACACGAGTATATTACATACCCCGGATTTTTGTGTGCGGGAATGTTTTTAGACAATAAATAGGTTTAATTTATAAAAACAAAAACTATTTTGACATTTCTAAGTACACGAGAAACAAAGTTATAAATAGTACTAAATCATTTCCGCACTCCGCACCCAAAATTCCGGGGTATGAAGAAATAAATAAATAAATGAATACGGCTATGCGGTGTTTATTTTGTATGTTGTTACTTGTGAATAAATTTCTCATTCGTTCATTACCTCGTTCGAATAGTCGCGGTTACAACATATGTGTTGTTCACCAATATTTTAGTCGCCAACAGCCTTAGTTTACCCCTATTTACACGCATTGTTGCTATTTACACAAATATAAACACAAAACGGGAAAGCAACAGCCCGCGTAATCAACATACCAATCGTTAACGCTCCTTAACGTATCATAGTCATCTCTCTCTATCACTCTTCCAATTAGTGCGACAGTGACAGTTGAGTTTTCTTCGCTACGGAGCGTTACGATAAGCGTGTTGGATATGCGAGCTGTAAAGAAAAGTGGAATTTTCATATTTAAAGGGACTAGTTGAAAAAACTTTTTTGCCAGGGATAAATATTTGCTTGGAAGTTAATACCTAATAAAGTCATCAAAGGGTTTTTCTGTTAAAAATTGTATGGACAACTTCAGACTCCCAGGGACCACTTGTTAAGAACCACACTGACAAAAAAAACATTTAAAAACAATTGAAATTGCATTAACGTTTAATGCTTTAAACATAAAACTATATAAGCCTATCATCATCTCTTTGGCCTATCGAACAAAACAGTAAATTTTAATGTTCCGAAAAGACAGTAAGTTTTACTATTTTTTATAGTGACTTTTCGTTTATTTTTAACGTTTTTTTCAATACTTAATTAGAAATGTTCAAACAGTTAACGTATTTTGGGTTGTATTTTACAGTTTTACAAACATTTGTTGATATTAACTTAAATCTAAAAGATGTGTGTTTATAAGATTTGTCGATATTGTATATACTTAACAGTTAATCTTAATAAAAATCGCTTTCATATGTGCTCGATGGATCATATTTTTTTTCAGTGCAGTGACGTGTAATCATATATTCCTATTCAAATACTTTTGGTACTATTATAATAATTATGATGTTATTTTAATTGATACATAGTTTTAAGGATAAATTGCAATACCTACCCGTTCTGCGTCCATGAGATACTTACTCTTTCGCATGTAAATACCATCCTGTAATTACCATGGTGCAATAAAGGAAGAATAAAGAATAATTAATGCTCCTTCTAGAAGATATATCTGTGGTCTGTGGAAATGGAAAATGCCGGCCGGGCTTCGTGAAATGCGCAGTAGGTGGACCAGTATATTCTGAGCTTGCTTTCACCATGTTTGCTATGAATGTAAATGTCTGTGCTGCTATGCAGATGTTCAGGGGTTTTGTTTTCTTTATAACAGTAAAAAAATTCTTTTTCCTTAACGGTCAATTCTCAACCGACCAATAGTCGATTTATTTTTCAAAATCGTGGAAATTGTAAGGATGTTGCAAGGTCTACAGTTCATAGAGCCACAAGTTATGTACATAGGTAGGTAAAGTCGCCTTCAGATTTATCGGAGCGACGGAGGTGGTCAAAATATCTGAACATGCACATACCGCCTTGACAATAGAGGCGTATTCAGATATTTGTGAGCATCTCGGCCGCTCCAATATACTTGATGGCGACGGTTCGGGATTCTTCGGAAGTTCTCCCCTCTGAGAGGACAACGGCCAACGCTACAAGACCAGAAAGCAAACGACACTGACGCAAGGACGCACGTACTTACGTCCTTCATAATTTTGATTTAACTACCACGATTAAACCGATTAGGATCCGTAAGAATGCCGAAATCGAGGAGTTAGTGGCCGAACCCAATATCATCGGCGAAACGAAATGCCACAGACTTCGCTGGTTCGGCCATTTACTGAGGATGGGTGAGGATCGAGGTGTTAAGAGAGCTTATTTGGGACAACCGACTGGTCGCCGTCCAGTGGGTCGGCCCAGATACCGCTGGAGCGACAGTGTACAGGCGGATCTGTGCCAACTCAAAGCCGACAACTGGCAGGAAGTGGCACAGGATCGGGACAGGTGGCATTCTCTCGTTTTGGAAACCAAGACCCTCTTTGGATCACTGCGCCACGATAGTTAGTTAGTTAGTTAGTTTACTACGATTAAACGAATCATTTAAAAAACATTTTTTAATCGAAGAAACCATCAACCAGCGACTGTACATTTACAATAAGGACTTTTGTCTGATGGAAAGCCACATTTGTTCCGGTCGACATGAATATGACGATTCGATTGTATTTACATGTAGGTAAAAATAAAAATTAATGAATTGCCCTTCATAAATAAGGTTTAAACAAACAGCTCGCCACACAATCCCCCGATGAAAAAAACAAGGAAAAAGTTCCATTCATTGTTAAACATAGGTACTTGAACGTTTAATAACATATTTATTTAACTTAGGGACACTTGCTCATTCCATTGTCATTATGTTATTATGTGTTTTTTTAATGCAAATAAAGGATTGAATGTGAATATAAATATTGTTAGCCAACTAACTCTGAGTTAAGCTTTTAACCCTAGATGCTTAGTATAAATATGCTAAATGCGTGCTCCAGTGAGGGAGAATGCGACAAACACGTTTTAACATTCCTGACAACATACCGAAAACAACCTATGTAATTTGGTCGGGTTATTTTACGGTGCCCGTAAATTATTGCAGGTTACTAAATAAACACCCTGTATTTCAAGTGGTAGTAGATCTAATCTAATGCGACGAAGTGGGTATCTCTCACATTCTTTTTTGGATTTCTATGAGCTAATAATCAAATAAACAGATTATACAGGTATATACAATGCAATTGTTGTAAGAATATTGTCTCACTCACTGTTTCTTAAGTATATGTCATCTATTTCATTTTGGAAATAAATGGGTAGGTCCCCATCCTCCTCCTCCCTACGCTTAATATGTCTGCGGTTGCGTTTGCGTCTAATTGCCACGACAATTTACAATACAATACAAAACAATACAAATACTCTTTATTGCACACCTCAATACAGAAACAATGCAAATAAAATAATACAACACATTAAGAAGAGGTAAACAATAGCGCGGTCTTATCGCTAAAAAGCGATCTCTCCCAGACAATCTTTAGGTAGCGGAATTAAGTAAATTAATGTCATGTCAGTAGGTGTTCCAGATGCAATAGCACAGAATAAACAGAAAACAAAACAATATATAATATACAAATATAAATAAAAAATATATATAAATACATATACATACATACACCCTTTTTATACATTTTGTATTAATGGTTGCAGCAATAAGACCGCTGACGTATTTTTTGAGAATAAATAAATAATAAATATTATAGGGACATTCTTACTCAAATTGACTAAGTCCCGCGGTACTTACAAATACTTAAATACATAGAAAACATCCATGCCTCAGGAACAAGTATCTGTGTTCATTACACAAATACATGCCCTTACCGGGATTCGAACCCAGGACCATCGGCTTCATAGGCAGGGTCACTACCCACTAGGCCAGACCGGACGTGAAAAGAAAGAATGTAACGAAAAGTACTTACAATAAATATAATAACGAAATATTTATTTTTATTTTTTATACTACGTCGGTGGCAAACAAGCATACGGCCCGCCTGATGGTAAGCAGTCTCCGTAGCCTATGTACGCTTGTAACTCCAGAGGAGTTACATGCGCGTTGCCGACCCTAAATTGATTTAATATTTTGCACGGAATTTTACAGAAATTCCATGCATTCCCCGCGTCTAAAAAAACAAAGGTACCTAGATGTAGACTGCAGATACAGCTGTTTCCTTAAAAATTACTATATAAACGGTGTAAAGCGTGAATTCTTACAGTTCTGCTGTTCTCAGTTGTCAGTCATGGTATGTTACAAATTAACTTTGTTGACCGCGCTGGTGGTCGTGCTCGCTATTGGCGTGCAGTATTCTGAGGCGTTTGTAGATGCTTGCAATGAGGTTTGTAGCAGGTGAGAATTGTTATAGTTATATTAATTATTCTCAGAGTTTTTAATTGTAGTTCTTTACAACAGTAGCCCCACATTTTTTTTATACTACCTCGGTGGCAAACAAGCATACGGCCCGCCTGATGGTAAGCAGTCTCCGTAGCCCATGTACGCCTACATCACCCACACCACACCAACTTAGTACCTATGTTAAAGGCACCTATCATGGAACATTTTCGAGAAAATTGGAGTATTTTTGATATTTCACCGACATCTGTAAAATTCCTACCGCATTATGCTTTAAAAGTTGAAACTCCAAATTTGTCCTCTATGTTTTCTATGTATTTAATGAAAGCTACTGCAATTGGGTTCAATATTATTAACCAATTAAAACTATGTTTTTTTGCTCCACTCATGGGATGTATGGCGTCATTAATTTTCAAACTAACAAATATCAATGAAAAATTAAACTTGAGCAGCTCTTTGGCTCTTGTTTATGGTAAAATGTTGTCAGCGTTTATAAAGTGATGGTAAATACTTGTTTTACAGGATTTGTCTATACCATCCCATTACTGGTGCCTGTTCCATTATAGGGGTGTTTACTATACAAGGTTTAATAAAAATAGAGGGGATTAGGAAAAAGTAGAAGAAAAAAATGGCCTTTGTATGGAAGCAAAGAGAATTAGAAATAGAAGTGGATTGTCAAAGCAAACTTTGTAGTTACAATAAATTTACTGCCATCTTTCGACACATGATGGGCCTACGCTAGCTGACGCGGACGCCCGCCGCGTGCGCACGCACGCGGGTGCTATTTGTAGGTGAAATCCGCCGCACGCGTCCGCTTTAGTTAGCGTTGCTCATACTATTTTTCGTTAACCCGCTCGTCCGCTCCGTGCACCCGCGCCAGCTAGCGGAGGCCCTAATAGCGCCATCGCTCGAAACGATGCCGCCATACCTTTGGCCTATGATCTATTATCTAAGAAAGATGTTTCTTTTGTCAGGAGTAAAGCTGAGTGGGATGAGTGCTGCCGAGCCCACGGCTACCCGAAGGGCGCTGTGGACTGCCGCTACCACGGCCGCATGAACTGCTGGACATAAACCTAGGGAAGAGCGGTGCTTCCCAACACATTGTTTTGCTTACCGGGTGGCTCCATCCCCTGCACCAAAAAAATGTATATTATTATGAAATAAATAATTTTATTATATTTAATCTTTATTGCACAATACATGAAGGTACAAATGGCGGTCTTAATGCCTTAAGGCATTCTCTACCAGTCAACCAATGGCTTAAACCAGAAAGATTAAGTAGGTGCAGTGTCATTTAAAGTAAAATCATTTGTAACCGAGACTATATATGAATATAAACTATATACTGATAAACTTACACATATACTTAATACAAATAAACATACATAATTATACCAAGTATGAATCATTAAGTTGATGAAGAAGAAAATTTGTTGATGAAGAACAATTTTATTTATTTATTTGAACTTTAATGCACTAAATACGAAAAAGAATGTACAAATGGCGGACTTAATGCTTAATCGCATTCTCTACCAGTCAACCATCGGGCTAAACAGACATGTAAAAATGGTGGAAGGAGAAAGAAATAATATTATTGATATTTATTAGAACTAACGAAAACAACTGAAAAACTTGATATAATTTTGTATTTTCGTATGACAAGATGGAAACTGATGTTATCTCATATTCTCATAAGTAAAATTCTGACAAAAATTATAAACTTAGGTCAAAGATTTTAGAATGAATGTTTTATTTTTCATGTTTGTTACTGACTTTTTACCAAAGATTACCCAAGCACCATTATGTATGTCTGAATCTGTCTTAATGTATGGCCTGAGAGTTTACAGACTCGATTTCTGCGGGACCCAAGTCTCTAAATTTTTGTCTCTTAATGTCTAGCTGATTTTGTACAGTACTGGTTCCCGGTCTGCCTCTTTTTCGGTCATGTTTCTTACCGATAGATAAGATAAGATAAGATAAGATAATCATTTATTTGATAAAACATGAGTTGATAAGCTGTTAGTATACAAATTCAGTTCTTTACATGTTCGGCTGGGATTTCAGCATTCAAATATTAATCACAAAAATAAATTACAAATATAAAAGAAGCCGTACTGAAAAATATTGGGAAAAAAAATGTCAATGTGTGTCAATGTCAAATTACTAAACTAAATTATCTAAAAAGTATGAATTTTAAAATGTTGTATTGATTCACTAATGTCATAAAAACAATGTTCCCATAGTTAACTGTACAGTTCTTTACATGTCTGGCTGGCATTTCAGCATTCGAATATTAAGCACGAAAATAAATTACAAACAAAACAAGCATTCCATTAAAATGTCAAAAATTTAAATCAAATATTAATATGTGTCGATGTCAAATTACTTAATTAAATAATCTAAACATTATTATTTTTAAAATATTGTATTAAATCATTTATGTTATAAAAACAATGTTCCATCAGTAAACTGTACTGTACTGTACTGTACCGAGTTCACATAGTCTCGGAAACTTCGAGCCGAAACATAGCAAGAGTGCTCAATTTTTCGTTAGTTTTTTGAAACATGACATCTTTGTAGAAAATCCACGAGTTTATCATTGCTAAATCAATAAAGTGGTGAAACAATTTCATATACCAAGTGTTCTACTTTTAATTTGTATATGATACCGTCCTATGTAGCTGCCTACGAGGCCTACTCCGCCTATGTGGCTGTTATAATCTGTGACTATTTTAGGGCAGTCAATTTTAATATATTGCTTTAGTGATTTATCAAATCGACTAAGTTTTGTAAGGGGTTGAACTTCCACATATAAATTCCCCAAAATTCCTTCCTTTAGTTGTTTATCTAATTAATAAAAAAAATGAAATAGAATAACCTACAAATATCATTGAAATCATGTATGAGTGAAATTATTTAGCAAAACAATTTCGGTTCGATACGAAAAAGTGCTGGGAATGCATAATGTAAGCTAGATCGTACATGATCAAATATGCAAATATGTTTACTTTTAGATTGAGAACTTTATTAAATTAAGTAAACGTAACATCGTTATGATATGAGTTACAAAATTATAATAATAAATAATTAGTTACTTAGTTCAAAGTTCAATTCAAACCCGCCAAACACACTCAACGTAAATCTTAAATATTTAACTTTTTCTAAATTGACGCCATCTTGCTTATAAACACTTATAACTTTTTTTAAATACAGTTTTGCCAACAAATCAGTAGTAAATGTGAAAATACGTTAGTCTTCCTTGCACAATCACTCTTAAGAATATAAAAAAATGTATCTAGTTTTCAAACACTAACTATGTTTTGGTAATGTACGATGCATCTTACACCATGCATTTAAGGGTTTAATTTTGCAGAATGAAGGCCAAATCGAAATCGATTAGTGCGTCCTTCGAATCGTCTAGAATACTTTTTGATTGATAAAAACGGAAGCCAAGGTATAGACGTCAAGAAAGCTCTTCAAATCTTGCAGGATGGAGCCCTGATGTAAATTAAAAAATACATTTAAATAAAATCATTTATTCCGGTAAAAAACCCTGCTTTTACAGTATTTTTTCTTCTGCCAAACTGCAAGATAGTTTGTTGGCAGACGGAACTCCCTTAAAGACAGATGGGTTAGGTTAGGTTAGATGGGATGGGTGTAGAAGAATGTGTCCAATCCAACGTCTAGTAGCAGTGCATCTCGCCATTAACAGTGCAATAGGCACGGCTGTAGCCATGGGCGCGACAGCATTCATCTCTTTCAGGTGGTATACGGTTGCAGACTTGGTCACAGGGCCAGACACGGTCCCCCGCGGCGGTTGCCATGACAATCGCCAACACGACGAGGATGAGCAGAGTCTTGAGGGTAGCCATTTTGGAAGTTTCAACGTGAAGTTTAATTCAGTTGTGTGAAGATTGGACGGGCGCTGGGCTTTATATAGACGGACGTAAACAAGTTCGCAGCTGCAATTCAGCTGCAATTTTCCTTATTTTGTTAGTTTGAAATGTAAATATTTTTCTGTAATGGGGTAGACCGAGGCGAATCGGTTCACAGGGCGAATTCATTCAAACTTAAAAAAATGGTGATGTTTAAACTATTATGAGTGTCGTCGCCGACTAAGATTAGAACAAGCGGGCATCTCGCTCGTTTTTTCCCAGAACGTGCAAGTTGTGGAATGAGCTACCTTCTGAGGTGTTTCCCTTGCGCTATGACATGGGGTTCTTCAAGAAGCAGGTTTTTAGGGTTCTCAAAGGTTGGCAACGCATAAGTGGCTCCTCCGATGTTGCTTATGTCCATGGGCGGCGATGACTGCTTCCCATCAGGTGGATCGTCTGCTCGTTTGCAGCCATTTACATAAAAAAAAAAAAAAAATTGCAGAATGAAGGCCAAATCGAAATCGATTAGTGCGTCCTTCGAATCGTCTAGAATACTTTTTGATTGATAAAAACGGAAGCCAAGGTATAGACGTCAAGAAAGCTCTTCAAATCTTGCAGGATGGAGCCCTGATGTAAATTAAAAAATACATTTAAATAAAATCATTTATTCCGGTAAAAAACCCTGCTTTTACAATATTTTTTCTTCTGCCAAACTGCAAGATAGTTTGTTGGCAGACGGAACTCCCTTAAAGACAGATGGGTTAGGTTAGGTTAGATGGGATGGGTGTAGAAGAATGTGTCCAATCCAACGTCTAGTAGCAGTGCATCTCGCCATTAACAGTGCAATAGGCACGGCTGTAGCCATGGGCGCGACAGCATTCATCTCTTTCAGGTGGT
This sequence comes from Cydia pomonella, assembly GCF_033807575.1. NCBI lineage: Eukaryota > Metazoa > Arthropoda > Insecta > Lepidoptera > Tortricidae > Cydia > Cydia pomonella. The sequence continues at coordinate 2,855,410 of NC_084729.1, forward strand.
ATACGGTTGCAGACTTGGTCACAGGGCCAGACACGGTCCCCCGCGGCGGTTGCCATGACAATCGCCAACACGACGAGGATGAGCAGAGTCTTGAGGGTAGCCATTTTGGAAGTTTCAACGTGAAGTTTAATTCAGTTGTGTGAAGATTGGACGGGCGCTGGGCTTTATATAGACGGACGTAAACAAGTTCGCAGCTGCAATTCAGCTGCAATTTTCCTTATTTTGTTAGTTTGAAATGTAAATATTTTTCTGTAATGGGGTAGACCGAGGCGAATCGGTTCACAGGGCGAATTCATTCAAACTTAAAAAAATGGTGATGTTTAAACTATTATGAGTGTCGTCGCCGACTAAGATTAGAACAAGCGGGCATCTCGCTCGTTTTTTCCCAGAACGTGCAAGTTGTGGAATGAGCTACCTTCTGAGGTGTTTCCCTTGCGCTATGACATGGGGTTCTTCAAGAAGCAGGTTTTTAGGGTTCTCAAAGGTTGGCAACGCATAAGTGGCTCCTCCGATGTTGCTTATGTCCATGGGCGGCGATGACTGCTTCCCATCAGGCGGATCGTCTGCTCGTTTGCAGCCTATTACATAAAAAAAAAAAAAAAAAAATTGCAGAATGAAGGCCAAATCGAAATCGATTAGTGCGTCCTTCGAATCGTCTAGAATACTTTTTGATTGATAAAAACGGAAGCCAAGGTATAGACGTCAAGAAAGCTCTTCAAATCTTGCAGGATGGAGCCCTGATGTAAATTAAAAAATACATTTAAATAAAATCATTTATTCCGGTAAAAAACCCTGCTTTTACAATATTTTTTCTTCTGCCAAACTGCAAGATAGTTTGTTGGCAGACGGAACTCCCTTAAAGACAGATGGGTTAGGTTAGGTTAGATGGGATGGGTGTAGAAGAATGTGTCCAATCCAACGTCTAGTAGCAGTGCATCTCGCCATTATCAGTGCAATAGGCACGGCTGTAGCCATGGGCGCGACAGCATTCATCTCTTTCAGGTGGTATACGGTTGCAGACTTGGTCACAGGGCCAGACACGGTAGCCCGCGGCGGTTGCCATTACAATCGCCAACACGACGAGGATGAGCAGAGTCTTGAGGGTAGCCATTTTGGAAGTTTCAACGTGAAGTTTAATTCAGTTGTGTGAAGATTGGACGGGCGCTGGGCTTTATATAGACGGACGTAAACAAGTTCGCAGCTGCAATTCAGCTGCAATTTTCCTTATTTTGTTAGTTTGAAATGTAAATATTTTTCTGTAATGGGGTAGACCGAGGCGAATCGGTTCACAGGGCGAATTCGTTCAAACTTAAAAATTGGTGATGTTTAAACTATTATGACTGTCGTCGCCGACTAAGATTAAAACAGGCTTAAATGTATACTTACAGTTATAGGTAAAAGTGACGCATACTTTTAGCGTTTTACTGCCCCCTGATACTCGGCCGCCGCTCCGGCCGCGCGTGCCGTGCATTTGATATGAATAGTGGCTAAGGTGCTGGCGCACGTAGACCAAGCACCGTCCTCTCTCCCACGACACTAAAGTTAGGCCATCAGGCCGTTTGCTGTCCGTGCGACTTAGACCCGGAGGCTCAAGCACGGATGGAACATCCGCTGACCTGAGCGCCTTCTGGACCATGTCGTTCAGGGCATGGTGACACGGATGCCTCCCGACGCATCGCCGGCAACTCAATGCATGATGGCCGTCAGCCCCCACCGTGGAACCGCAGATGCATACGTGTACATACATCGCAGCCCTGGTGGAGAGCGACGGACACCCGCAATGAGTCTCCGTCGAGTAACGTGTCCAGTTGAGGGGAGTAACGCCTGCAGCCAAGCCCCTGATTATGGCTGCGACACAGCCAGTAGCCTTGCGCGGTCGACCCCCGAAGCGTTTCTAGAAATTTACCCCCTTACTTTCATTTAAGCCTGTTTTAATCTTAGTCGGCGGCGACAGTCATACATAAGTAACAGTTTAAACATCACCATTTTTTTAAAGTTTGAATCGATTCGACCTGTGAGCCGGTTATTGAAACAAACCCTATCTATATGACAGCCGACACGTGTACTGTTGAACTCGCCGATTAAGGCATCGATATACAAATTGAAAAGTTTAGGTGAGGTCAGTCCCCCTTGCCGCACCTCGCATTCCAGACTCCAGACCGTACTCATCCGACAACACACTACCCCAGCGAACACAATTTCGCTGGCCAGCATACCAACATATAAATATGCGTGTGAGTTCCTCAGAAAATGCACTTCGTTAAGTTTCTACCAAAGTAGATCATAGTTAACAAGATCGAAGGCTTTGGAAAGATCGAGAAAACACGCATAAACAGGTGTTTTTCTGCGTGAGTAGTTCTCAACAGCTTGCTTTAGACAAATTATGGCAATTTCAAGGTACTGGCAGAATACCAGCGATGTGGCTTGCTGCATCATCATGCTGAGTCAGAGCCTTTTCTGTGCATACATACATACACACATACATGGCGTATTAATTAACTAAAAAATTTTTTTTTATTAAATTAAGTTTGCATTTTGTTATATGACACTTTTCTTTATTGTTTGTTCTGATGCCAATGCCATGTATATCGTGGGTATGAATAAAGAATGTATCTATCTGTCTATCTATTCTAATTTACGCTCGGATAACACTGGTCACGAACATCTTCCTGCTGACTTTGCCCACTTGAGGTCCTCACGATAAGGTAATCCATGATAATGAGGTTAATACACCTACAATAAATTAATATATTCATGTCAGTACAAAAAACATAATATAAACAGTACCTAACAAACTCATTTTAACTTAAGGCTAGCTACAATAAAGTGGTAAAAATATTTTCCATTGTGTCCATATCCTGAGAGGAAAATGGGTCCTACGCAGGTCCTACGTTTATACGGAGAAGCGGCCTTTCACTCACGTCTTAGTTTAAAACGAGTTTAAGCAGTCGCATAGTGACTCAGTTTTCCATGTTCAAAGATGTATGTGAAGCCCCCACAGACCACTCATTTCTGTGTCTGTGGAAGCCCCAACTCACATTGGGCCAGCGTGGGGACTATAGCTCCAACGCGCTTGAGAGAAGGCCTGTGCTCAGCAGTGGGACGTGTACATAGGCTGCATTATTGTATCTCCTTGGATTTCACGGGGCTATAAATCCCGGTCCTTTGATAGGCTTGTGTGGGGATATAGATCCAACACGTAGAGACCCCTTGGAGAGCTTTAATGTCATGTAGAATGTAGAATGCCTGCTGGAACCCGTTCACTGGCGCAACAATACACCCAGGATCCCAGGAACCGGTCGCAACAGGCATTGAGACTATTGTAGTAAAAGTGTGTTAACAGTATAACGGTCTATGGATTGAAGTTTGGGAGGACAATGAGACTGGGTGATTGCGAAGACGTCCGGACACTTGCCATAACAATGTTTTCACTAGTTATCGAGGCAGGCGGTGACTCGCCGCCCACTAGATGGGCCCCTGAAAATGCCGACGTGAAGACGACCAGGAGCAACACCGGTGTGAGCGGCTCAAGGGTGTCGAGAGGTGTACGTCGCTTTCTACCCAGTGGCTGATATAATGAAAAACCGGTCAAGTGCGAGTCCGACTCGCCAACCGAGGGTTCCGTACTTTTTAGTATTTGTTGTTCTAGCGGCAACAGAAATATATCATCTGTGAAAATTTCTACTGTCTAGCTATCACGGTTCATGAGATACAGCCTGGTGACAGACGGACAGCGGAGTCTTAGTAATAGGGTCCCGTTTTACCCTTTGGGTACGGAACCCTAATACGAGAAGAGTACTATTTTTCACCATTTGGCGTTAAAATAAAACTTTAGTCCATGGGGTCCCAGCGCACACAAGTTTTTTGCAGAAATCGCGAAGCGTCTGGTTCTGGTGGTTGTGATCGAAGAGCTGGCTGTTTCCTCGCACTAAGTATCAGCATTGCAATACAACGAAGAAATGCCGCCAGCATCCTTGGTACAGTGCCTCAAGGGCCTATTTTAGATTTAAGCTAGTTATTCATTTAGTTTAATATTTGTACAGTTAGGTACTGTAATACCTCTGTACTGTACTCATACTCGTTTATTGGCAAAATATAAGAATTTTACAAGTCAGCAATTAAAATAGTTTGTACAAGTCAGGTGAAATTAAATATACAATACAATTAACAATTATATAGTTGATATGTATACATTCGATATCTTCTTCGCTTGCTGCTTCTGTGGGAGCGTAGACTTGTATAAGCGACATTTTGATGCCGTGTATATTTAGATTTAGTAGAGCCACTCTATCCGAGATGCCAATGAAACTTTCAATATTGTTTTTATGACGTTTACATTGATTATATATATAAATTTAATTTTCGACGTGATTGAATGATAAATACTAATATTCCAGTTTAGCATTTCGATATGTATCACCTATTGTGTGCCTTGCAAACTTTCACTTGAAATATTACTTTGTCTTATTAATAATATATCTATCTGCAACCAACGGATAACTGTTATTGGCCTAAAACTATGTAAAAATAGTTATGTATGTTGTATATCTACGGCTGTTATTGTCCTGAATACCAATAAAAAAAAGTGGCTGTGACATAATCGGACAGACAGACGGACATGACGAATCTATAAGGGTTCCGTTTTTTGCCATTTGGCTACGGAACCCTAAAAACCACCCAGCCCTTTTAAGTAGGTATTACCTAAATCAGTACGAATAAATCAAGTCATGCTTTAAGCAGAATAAATACGCATTAATTAAATCATGTTACAAAAACAATTTCATATTTATTATAATAATAGCGGAACAGGTACCTACTCGTATAGTAAGGAAAGACAAATAATTTTAATGTTAATCTAGTGTCTGCATCAGTATAATAGATATTCTGTTGACAGACAAGTTTGCAACTGTTTCAATAGAAGATATTTCAAAAAAATAACATGTTGTCTTCGATTAATTTTTAATACATTTCCGAATAATTTTATGTTTACAGAAACAACTTATTCGGTACAAACACAACATAATACATATAAAAATTAAAATCTAAAAATAAATAAATAATAAAATTCATTTATTTCAGACAATTGACAATCTATAATTTATAAATTATATACTATTAGACTTAAATAAATAAAAATAAAAATTAAATATTAACAAATAATAACGAACATTACATTAAATTAAATTTCCTATTAAAACTGACATGCAGGGAGGACCAGTGCCTCAAAAGGCCACTGTCCCATCTATTTGCCACTGTGGCCAGGAGGCTGTGGCGGCTGTCACGCACCCTGCTATGCATCGCGGCGTAATGCGTGCGGAGCGTGGCGTGGAAACCGTCCACGCTCGCATCCGCAAACATCCCGGACGCGCTACAGTATCGCGGCAGCCGCAACAGCACCCTAAAGGCATCGTTGTATTGGACCCGCAGAGCATTTAGCGATCGCTGGGTGTACCTTGTCCATAGACTACATGTGTACAGAGATGTACAGTACGCTTTAAATAAGGCTATCTTTACTTGGGCTGTACATCGGCTGAACCTGCGCGCAATCATGTTTGCTCTCATCGCTAAAGCTCTGCGTTCCCTCTCAATGTCTGCATCATCACGCAGATTTTCGGTAACCAAATGTCCAAGATATTTAAAAGACCTCACCCTATTTAGTTCCTGTCCATCAAGAAGAATGGGAGGGACATACGTTGGGCTTTTGGTTCCCGCTTTAAAAACCATATATTCGCTTTTGAGCGCATTGTATTTTAACTTATGGTCACGGGCGTACGATTCGCAAATGTCGATAAGTATTTTTAATCCCCCTATCGACGGGCTCAGCAACACCATATCATCCGCATAACTTATATTATTGAAACAGACTCTGTCAACATGGCATCCGACATGCGTGCTGCTGAGTCCATCGATTAGGTCATTAATATATAAATTAAATAATTTCGGGGAGGTTAGGCCCCCTTGCCTTACACCGCATTGCAATCCGTACTCGTCCGAAAGTACGTTGCCCCACCGGACACTGTTTCTCTGGCCACCGTACCAACAGCTAAATATACGTGTTAGCTCCTTGGGAAACTTGACCTTGTCAAGCTTTTTCCAAAGTAGGTCGTAATTGACAAGATCAAAACTTTGGAAAGATCCAAAAAGCACGCATATATAGGCGTTTTTCTTCTTGTATAATACTCGACAGCCTGCTTTAGACATGTGATTGCGCTCTCTGTGGAAAGGCCTGCACGAAAACCGAACTGAGCGTCATGTATCTGCAAACACTTGTCCAGTTGCACACTAAGCAGGCCGTCAAACACTCTAGCTATAATGGTTGCCAGAGAAATAGGCCTGTAATTCGTTTTATCGGATATATCACCAGTTTTATTTTTGATGATAGGAACTACTAACGTTTTTAATGTTTTAAATATAAATAAAAATATGTAAAACTAATTTTAAAATAAATAATTAAAAACTATTCGGGGCGGCATGGTGCCGTAGATGCTGGCAGCATTTCCTCGTTGTATCGCAATACTTATTCTCTGTGCGAGGAAGTCAGTGCCGGATTAACCATTAAGCAAAATAAGCACTTGCTTAGGGCACCACGTGTAGGGGGGCACCAAAATCATAGGAAAAAAAAACGCGCAGGCTGCATCAGCATCGCAGTCGTAGTGTAGTACTTATGTACACGAAACTTCTTGATACGTGTGCAAGTACCCATCTAATAACGAAGGGTCGTAAGAGAGTGAGGACACGTAAGCAAATCTCCAACCTTACGCGGAGGCCATCAAAGCTCATGGCCAAAAAATCTTACCGTCGGGCTTGTGGCCAACCGATTTTCTCGACGTAGATTACCGATTTTGTAGCGTATTTTGCTCTCTTGCACACCAGATGTGTCGGCCAGGCCGAGTTGCGGCAGAGCCACGATCCTGCGACCTAATTGTCAAAGTGTAATAAAGGGCCCTGCGAAGGCCGAAAAACAAAAGCATCTTATCAAGTTGCGCTTTCGAGTTAAGCCAAGGGCCGAGCAGTAGGAGGACCGTGATTACATAGGTTCGATTTCAAGCCACTCTTTTTGCAGTTCGGCGTTAGGTCTTATGCGACGCCAGGCCTTCTATTTTATGCAAACTGCCTCACTTCTCACTTTCAATTGGCCATGAATCAAAATCCATGCTGTCCTCTCTCGCAGCTGGGCTGCCGCTCACACCTCGCCATTGGTTGTATTATATGATAACGCGCCGCAATCGGACGCTCCGGACGTCCAGCCTCGCCATTGGTCAAATTCAAGCGTTGCTTTCTTCCAGCTCGACCTTTGGCCTCATCCGTAAGCACCGATCGAACGCTCCGCGTGTTCAGCCTTAGACTTTGCCTTTAAAAACACTGATCTAAACTTACACGATTTAGGCCAATCAAATTAGATCCAAAAATAGCGTTTTGAGGAATTAATTCCCAGCAAGCTGGAAATTGTTTAAATACATTTATTTGGTCCTAAATGCGTGTAATCCGAGTTTGCTCTATACCAGGAGGTGTGCATACATTTTGCGATCCTTAGGAGATAACTTTGTCCTTTGGATTGCCAAACCACTCGATGTAGAAGGAACCCACTGTCAATTACAATAGCACTTGGTGGATCAGAAACTGGTAAGAAAGCGTTTTCGGATTATTAACATGATTTTACCAAAAATACAACTCAACTCAACGATTTTTTGACTCAACGGGGGGGGGGGGGGGGGGTTTAGGGTCGGCAACGCGCATGTAACTCCTCTGGAGTTGCAGGCGTACATAGGCTACGGAGACTGCTTACTATCAGGCGGGCCGTATGCTTGTTTGCCACCGACGTAGTATAAAAAAAATAAAATAAAAAAAATGTCGACTTTTTTTTACAATTTACTACGAATACATATTAAGGTACCTTAAATCAATCAATCAATCCATATATTTTATTGCAAGAACATAGTTAAATTACATTTCAGATCCTCAGATATCAATTTTAATAATACTCGTAATTAGAACAAATTTTCCGTCGGCCGTACCGTTTTCGATTTATAAGCAAAAAAAACTGAAAAAGAGGAAACATTTATGCACACCTGGAATGAAGCAAACTCTGATTACACGTATTTTTAGGTCCAAATTCGAAAAAAACTTGAAATCGAAAAAATCGAATTTGCTAACACTTGACCTTACCTACTGTTGGAACATTACTGCTGCAGTACTGTCAATTTCCGTGATAAAATGGTCTGACGGATTGAATATTCTATTCTCAGCAGTAATGCGGCAATAAACGTCACTCAATTTACCAAGAAAATTCAATGTAATCTTGATGAGGGGGCACCATGGTCTAGAAATGCTTAGGGCACCAAAATGTCTTAATCCGGCACTGGAGGAAGTTGCAAGCTCTACGATCACCGGTAGCGTCTGCAATTTTTTGGCTAAATCCTTGAATAGAGTAGACGCATTCGGACCCCACGAGTCAAGGGTCTTGACGCCAAAAGGTACGAAATCGTATTCGGAGCCGAGAATATAGGGGTATATTTGATCTTTTTAGGGTTCCGTAGTCAACTAGGAACCCTTATAGTTTCGCCATGTCCGTCTGTCCATCTGTCCGAGGCTTTGCTCCGTGGTCGTTAGTGCTAGAAGGCTGAAATGTGGCATGGATATATAAATCAATAAAGCCGAGAAAGTCGAACAATAAAATCTAAAGATTCTTTTTTAGAGGGGGTGAAATATTTTTTTTGCTTCAACCCTACAGTGTGGGATATCGTTAGAAAGGTCTTTCAAAACTAATAGGGGTTTTCAACAAACATTTTTTGATAAAGTGAATATATTCGGAGATAATCGCTCCGAAAGAAAAAAAAAATGTGTCCCCCTCTAACTTTTGAACCATAGGTCAAAAAAATATGAAAAAAATCGTGGAAGTAGAGCTTTACCCCACCTTTACGTGTAGGGGTGAATTTTTTTTTTCTAGCAACCCTACTGTGTGGGATATCGTTGGAAAGGTCTCTCAACACTAATAGGGGTCTTCAACAAACATTTTTTGATAAAGTGAATATATTCGGAGATAAACGCTCTGAAAGAAAAAAAAAATTGTCCCCCCCTCTAACTTTTGAAATCCAAAAAATATGAAAAAAATCTTGGAAGTAGAGCTTAAAAAAGACATCAAATGAAAACTATAGCGGATATGATCAGTTTAGCTGTTTTTGAGTTATCGCAAAAAGTTTCCCCTTCATAGTAAAAAGACGTACACAGTTCATCCCTTGGTTGTTCAATCGACTATACTTTAAGCTCCAGTTTAGCTTATTGTGACGAAGGAGTAACTATGGAACCCTACTCTGAGCATGGCCCGACATGCTCTTGGCCGGTTTTTTAATTTTTCGGCCGCCTCGCCTCTGCTGCCGCGCCGGCTTTTGCAGTTGTGCCGTGGAGATGAGACGGGACTAGGGTGACGGGACACATGTGACGTCCCACACCAGCACCCGTCCCATCTTCCACGGAATTAGTGACATTCCGTCCGGTCTCTTACCATTGTCTCTTACAATACCGGCAGGCTCAAGAAGAGCTGGCACGTTCACGCTGGCAATAATAATACTGAATGCATTAAAAACTGATTCCAAGTAACACTTATGCCCCATCATTACCAGCATATTACTTACTTTACTCTTTGATTTGTCTGAAAAGAGTAACGAAACTGGATTTGAAAAGTATGGGAAAGGAATGTCGAACTGACAATGTCCACATTAGCGACAGGATATACCTGTGAGTGTTGGTTTTGATCTGATGATGGATCCATGAGGAATTGAGGGAACTCCTCAGTTTTTAATGGCATGTGTATGGTGATTTGGGTGTTTTCTTATGAAACTCGAGCATTTTCTCTCGAAAACCACAAATTTCATGTAGTGCAACTGTAGGCTTACCACGATTTTGACAGTAGATATTCGCTAACGTCTTAGTAACTTACTTTTTATACATATACTTAACGCATCCTAGACTTAAACAATAGCATATCGGGCCATGCTCAGTGTAGGGTTCCGTAGTTACTTTTCCGTCATAATAAGCTAAACTGGAGCTTAAAGTATAGGAGATTATTAAACAAGGGATGAACTGTGAATATTACGTCTTTTTACTATGAAAGGGAAACTTTTTGCGATAACTCAAAAACAGCTAAACTGGTTCAAAAGTTAGAGCCCCCCCCCCCTCTAACTTTTGAACCATAGGTCAAAAAAATATGAAAAAAATCGTGGAAGTAGAGCTTAAGAAAGACATTAAATGAAAACTATAGCGTACATGATCAGTTTAGCTGTTTTTGAGTTATCGCAAAAAGTTTTCCCTTCATAGTAAAAAGACTTACTTTAATTAGGTACTGATTATGCAAATTTGCCTATTTGTTTAACTCGGGTGAAAGGTACCATTTACTACACTTTAAGCTCCAGTTTAGCTTATTGCGACGGAAGAGTAACTACGGAACCCTACACTGAGCGTGGCCCGACATGCTCTTGGGTAGAAAGCGACGTACACCTCTCGACATCCTTGAGCCGCTCACACCGGTTTTGCTCCTGGTCGTCTTCACGTCGGCATTTTCAAGGGCACTGTTTTTTTTCTTTAGGAGCGATTATCTTCGAACATATTCTTTTTATCAAAAAATGTGTGTTGAAGACCCCTATTAGTTTTGAAAGACCTTTCTAACGATATCCCACACTGTAGGGTAGAAGCAAAAAAAAATATTTCACCCCCTCTAAAAAAATTTTTTAGATTTTATTCTACGACTTTGTCGGCTTTATTGATTTTTTATATCCATGCCAAATTTCAGCTTTCTAGCACTAACGACCACGGAGCAAAGTTTCGGACAGACAGACAGACAGACGGACATAGCGAAACTATAAGGGTTCCTAGTTGACTACGGAACCCTAAAAAGAATAATATTTTATTTCATCCTTTTTTTGTAAAAAAAAATATTTCGAAAAAAAAGATGTATAAAATGTGAAACGTTATTTGGCTAAACATTCCTTAAATGAAAAGATTACTCTGCCAAATGAAAATCGTCCAATAATTGCTCTGCTAATTTACACAGAAGCGAACTGAACTTTATGTGAATCAAGAGTGCGTAACGTTAGTCGACCAAAACTTACATCTACAAATAAATCACTCTGCGAAACGATGTTCGGCGAATCGTTGTCTGCGAATCGATAATCTGCGAAACAATTGTCGGAGAATCATTAGTTAGACCGTGAGAACGATTTTCACGTTTCTCCGTATGCCTGGGATTTAATTTTGCTAATATGGATACCCGCGCAAGCGAAAGATTTCAAAATTGAACCACGAGCGTAATCTTATAGATATTTGACGTTTAAAATAACACTTGAGCCGTCTGTATCTTGGTCTGACTCTAAATACGAGTAGAAGACTCCCATGACTCAGGAACAAATATCACACAAATAAATGCCCGTACCGGAATACGAGACCATGCAGGACCATCGGCTTCATAGGCAGGGTCACTACCCACTAAGCCAGACCGGCCGTCATATAGATGGACGTAAACAAGTTCGCAGCTGTAATTCAGCCGTAATTTTCCTTATTTTGTTAGTTTTTGATGTAAATATTTTTCTGTTATAGGGTAGACCGAGGCGAACCGGATCACAGGGCGAATCGGTTCAAACTTTTTAAAAAACGTGATGTTTAAACTATTACTTATGTATGACTGTCGCCGCTGACTAAGATTAAAACACGCTTAAATGAAAGTAAGTAGGTAAATTAGATATTTGATGCGCTTCGGGGGTAGACCGCGCAAGGTTTCTGGCTGTGTCGCAGCCATAATTAGGGGTTTGGTGGACACGTTACTCGACGGTGACTCGTTGCGGGTGTCCGTCGCTCTCCGCCTGGGCTGCGATGTATGTCAATCACACGTATGCATCTGCGGTTCCACGGCGGGGGCCGACGGCCATCATGCATTGAGTTGCCGGCGATGCGTCACCATGCCCTGAACGACATGGTCCAGAGGGCGCTCAGGTCAGCGGATGTTCCATCCGTGCTTGAGCCTCCGGGTCTAAGTCGCACGTACAGCAAACGACCCGATGGCCTAACTTTAGTGCCGTGGGAGAGAGCACGGTGCTTGGTCTACGTGCGCCAGCACCTTAGCCTCTACTCATATCAGTTGCACGGCACGCGCGGCCGGAGCGGCGGCCAAGTATTAGGCGGCAATAAAACGCCAAAAGTATACGTCACTTTTACTTACTTACATTTAAGCCTGTTTTAATCTTAGTCGGCGACGACAGTCATAATAGTTTAAACACCACCAATCTTAAAGTTTGAACCGTTTCGCCCTGTGAATCGATTCGCCTCGGTCTACCCCATTACAGAAAAATATTTACATCTCAATCTATCAAAATAAGGAAAATTGCAGCTGAATTGCAGCTGCGAACTTGTTTACGTCCGTTTATATAAAGCCCAGCGCCCGTCCAATCTTCACACAACTGATTTAAACTTCACGTTGAAACTTCCAAAATGGCTGCCCTCAAGACTCTGCTCATCCTCGTCCTGTTGGCGATTGTCATGGCAACCGCCGTGGCTGTCCGTGTCGAGCCCTGTGACCAGGTCTGCAACCGTATACCACCTGAAAGAGATGAATGTTGCCGCGCCCATGGCTACAAGTTTGCCTATTGTACTATTAAAGGCGAGATGTACTGCTACTACTAGACGTTTGGTTGGACACATTCTTCTACATCTAAGCTCCATTCTGCAAGATTTGGAGAGCTTTCATGACGTCTACACCTTGGCTCCCATTTTCATCAATCAAAGAGTATTCTAGACGATTCGAAGGACGCACTAATCGATTTCGATATGCCTTACATTCTGCAAAATTTAAATACTTTTTTACACTTCATGTCGATTTCGATTAGGCCTTCATTTTACTAAATTGAAGAACTTGACGAGTACTTTTGAACCGACATCTGAAAATTACGAACACCCAAGATCTTTGATGTCTTTGTGTTTCTGTTCCAACGCTTCGCATCGGCAGATCAACTTTAAATTTGGAGCGTGTTAACTTACAAAAGTTTTTATCTGTAAGCTTTTTCAGTGAAAAAAGCGCGAAATTTTATCATTCTATAGGATGTGTTCACGCCTATGTTTTTTTTTGCCTTTTTTACTGGCTATAACTGTGTCATCTTCGTTTCTTGGTAGGTTAAATATAAGTATGCTTCAGGTAAATTCCTATTACGCCATTAAGTCAAACCAAGATAAATTTGCAGCAATTTTGATAGCCCAGACGGTGCACGGGTTATTTTAAATGTCAAAATTCTATGAAATTATTTCTTTTTTTGACACTTGCGCCGTCTGGGCTATCAAAATCGCTGCCAACTTATCTTGGTCTGACTCTACCTACTATAATAATAATAATAAACTACTACTTTATTGGATATAAGATATTAATATATTGTTTTTTCTTTTTTTTATCCCCAAACCTCTTCAAGGTTTGCCTACGATGTGTCTTGTATTAAATTCTAGACTGTGACTTGTTTGTGTACTCAATAAAAAAAAAACTAATCTTAATATGTAATTTTGATTTACGAGTAGCTTTCTTTCTGATTCTGTTACTAATTGTTTTGTTTTTTCTTACAATTTATAAAAATGCAATTCAAAATAAACAATACATGATTAAACATACTTTTACCTATTTTGTTTACTTCCTTTTGTCATCCACTTACACTAAATTCTGACATTATTACTGCAATTTAGCGTTTTTGTGTCCCAGATATAAAAATAACAAATCGATGGGAAATTTATTACCCGATCATCCTTTTTTTACGAGAACAATCTCTTATGGGAAAACTGTTGCTAAAGTGTCCAGCTGGCAGCTGTAAATAATAGTTCGAAATCTCTCAGGTGGCGCTAGGGTAGCACAAGCTCATGACATGAACTTAGACGTTATTGACGGAGTGAAGTGCGCAGTGATTTGTTTTTTTTTTTATCAAAGTCAAAACTTTGTTCGCCATATATATTTTGTAGGTACCTTCAATGACAGATTGGTTGGTTGATGTAAGAAATATTCTTAATTTCACCACAAAGAAAACATTTTTTTATAAACAGACAACAACAACAACAGCAACAGCAACAGGGGGTCTTATTGTTTTAAGCGATCTCTTCCAGACAACCTACAAACAGATTTGCAATATAAATAAAGGGAGCAACAGGGGGTCTTATTGTTTTAAGCGATCTCTTCCAGACAACCTTAGATTTAAGTTCGAGAACCTTAAAATCAAACATTAAATATTAGTTAACATTTCTTTTACAAGTGACAACAATTCCATACCAAGGGAATAATTTTTTTTAGTACATTGTGCCTTAAATCAAAAGTGAAGTGACCCGTGCGAAATCGCCTTTTCATACAAATATTTTGACACAATTTATTGTACATGAACCACATCTATGCACCTACGTTTGATTATATTTGAATTTTTAATTCTTATAAAAGTTAGGAGTATTTAAAAATTTGTATGAAATATGTTTTTCGCTCCTAATTTTTACAATAATCGTAAAAATCTAAAAAATCGTAGGTGCATAGCCATGGTTAATATGCATCAAATTATGTAAAAATATTTTCCATAATGTCAATATTCAGAGAGGAAAATGGAGACTACGTTTATTTGGTTTCGTGAGATGAGCATGGATATTTGTTCCTGAGTCATGGGTGTTTTCTATGTATTTAAGTATTTATAAATATTTATATATTATATATATCGTTGTCTAAGTACCCTCAACACAAGCCTTATTGAGCTTACTGTGGGACTTGGTCAATTTGTGTAATAATGTCCTATAATATTTATTTATTTATTTGGAGGAGCCGTCCCCTTTCGTCTTAAGGGTTCCCGGCAAGCTCGGCCGAATTTCCTTTCCCTACAAACGAAGTTTCGTTTTCATTTTAAAACTACGTGTTGGATTGTAATGAAACTTTGCACATACAATGACATGAGATATATGCCTGTAATTAGTTTTGCATATTTAAGGACATGGGGCATATCTAGGATCTAAAATTAGTTTATGTTGCTCCACCTTATAAAACAAACGCAATAAACCAAAAACAATTTTTGTATGAAAATCTTAAATTCGCTGTATTTTTTCTAACTGATGACTGGTACTGAGGCTACATAGAAATAGAAATAGAAATAGAAATCTTTATTGCGAAACCATGGTACATAATAGATGTTATATTAGAGTGTGAAAACACATGGCACCCTGTTAGGGCATTGCAAATAATCTTACATCTAGGTATTCTAGTTTCTATCATGTAATGTTCTTAATTAAATATAAACAACATTGTCTAAACTTATTAAAGAATTAA
The DNA here is from genome assembly GCF_033807575.1 of Cydia pomonella. Taxonomy (NCBI): domain Eukaryota; kingdom Metazoa; phylum Arthropoda; class Insecta; order Lepidoptera; family Tortricidae; genus Cydia; species Cydia pomonella. The sequence continues at coordinate 2,870,723 of NC_084729.1, forward strand.
CTAAGAATTAAATAGTCGTACCTAAATTAACATTTCAGTACACAAGGTGTTAATTAGGGATATATAATATGCAATAAGGGAATATCATTAGTAATTACAAAATAAAGTTATCTTCCATGAACTCTTGGACGGAATAGTATGCCTTCTCCATTAAAAATAATTTTAAATTTGATATGAATGACTTTAAATTTTCTATGTTTCTAATTTTGTTGGGCAGTTTGTTGTAAACCTGGATGGCCCTGAAATAAGGGCCTTTTTTGTAGATATCTAAAATTGGTTCCGGGGGTGAGAGCTTATTATTTCGACGTGCACTTTTACAATATTCAAATAATTTTATATTGTTTCGGACAAAAGTTGAAATTTCTAGAATGTAGAGAGAGGGGAGAGTCAAAATTTGGAGGTTGGTGAAATGTTTCTTGCAACTGTCGGTTTGTTGTATATTAGTTAGTATGCGGACACATTTTTTTTGGGCTATATAGAGATCATGAGCGTCACTGCTATGACCCCATAACATAATACCGTAACGTAACCAAGCTTGAGCGTAAGAGTGATATGCGGACAAGGCGCACTCAGTATGAGTGTTTGACTTTAGAATGCTCAGGGCAAAAAGGAAAGTAGATAGTTTTGATTTTACTTTTGATATATGTTTTGTCCAGTTGATATGAGTGTCAATAGTTATTCCTAATAAAGTGCATTCTGTGTCTTCATTTATTTTTAGATCCTGCAACAGCGGTGTTAAATCGGTAGGCTTTTTCTGATAGGGTCTGAATTGTATTATCTTTGTTTTATTTGTATTAATTATTAAATTGTGTTCCTGTAACCAGTCTGTGATATTTGTGTAAGTTTCCTTAATGTAGGAGTAGTCATTGGAGTCGTTGTCATGTCTAAACAGGAGGGTCATGTCGTCAGCAAATATGATACATTTGTGGTTGGTTATCTGGAACACCTACTGACATGACATAATTTTTTTTTTAATTTCGCTACCTAAAGGTTGTCTGGAAGAGATCGCTTTTTAGCGATAAGACCGCCTGTTGTTTACCTCTTCTTTATGTGTTGTATTATTTGTACTGTTTCTGTATTGAGGTGTGCAATAAAGAGTATTTGTATTGTATTGTATTGTATTGTATAGAAAAATGATAGAGACACAAAGTGTTTCGTTGTCGACGTGATAGCGATTGTCACCTTGGCTTAGGCTGGCTGATGACCAGACTTTGGCGAAAAATTGTTCCCGTCTGAACTGGCCTTTCGTCTTTGTATACTTTTTCCCTACTTAAGCGCCAATTACATCCACACTTCTCGATTTCGGGCCCGAAATCAGTCCCATTTTCGGGTCTGATAATCGTTTTCGTTTCACGGAATATCAGCACATCGTTAACAATGTTTGAAATGTAAAAAAATACTTTGTCTCTCATTGCCGAAAATGTTAAATATTTGTTGCATATGAACCATTTCAAATATTGTAGGTAAACGATGTGCTGATTCGTGAAATTGTGAAACGGAAAAATATTCTTTTTCGGGCCCGAAATCGGGTCTGATATCAGGCCTGATAAAGTGTGGATGTAATTGGCACTTCATACTGGACTAACACTATACTATAATAGTTGTAACAATCATAAGAAAACTCATTCAATTATATTCACCCTATTCCAAATTCTAACTAATTTTCCATTGGCTGCTACGGTTGTTTTCGTAGTATAAGGGCAATTCATTTTTGATGTCGAAAACATATCTAAATAATGTCATTTTGTTATCATTAATCCATGTGTCTCGCTCGCACTAATATATGCACTACGAAGTACGAGCGAAATGCACGCGCGAATGATAACAATATAACTTCAATTAGATATTAATATGACATCAAAATGTACATTTGAATTGACTTCTATAGCAGATGGCAGACTATATAAACGGATTACTCAACATCATAATATCATTACGCGGACTACTGTACAACTTAACGCTTCTTAAAGTGTAAACAGATTTAAATAATACGTCAACCATTAATATGATGTCGTTCAAAGTAATGTTCCTGGTTGTGCTGGTTGCGGTAACCATGGTTGCTCACACTGAGGCAACCAATACATGGACGAGGGTGTGGGCTTGTGACGAGGTAACTGATAGTATTATATTTATAATCTTCATTAATTAAGTATAAACTACTTTAAAAACGGCGCCGCCCTCTGCAGAGCAGTTATTACGCTCACACCTAAAGTGCCAATTACATCCACACTTTATCAGACCCGATTTCGGGCCCGAGCAAGAGTATTTTTCCGTTTCACCAAATATCAGCACATCGCTTACAATATTTAAAATGTAAAAAAATGGTTCATATGCAAAAATATCAAACACTGAACATTTTCGGCAATTGGAGACAAGGTCATTTCAAATTTTGTTAACAATGTGCTGATATTCCGTGAAACGGAAAACGATTATCAGGCCCGAAATCAGGGGGCCTACCGCGAAAACCGAAATTCGCAAATTGCGGGGATCTTTCTCTTTTACTCTTAGTAAGACGTAATCAGAGTGACAGAGAAAAATGCCCGCAATTGACGAATTTCGATTTTCCCGGTAGCCGCCCTGGACAGATTTGGGGCCCAAATCGGGAAGTGTGGATGTAATTCGCGCTTTAGATTAACTTTTAGACGAGTACATACCTATGTGGGCTGAAATCCAACTCTCATTGACATAGAAACCAAACTTGTTATTTTCATATTTTTTTTCTTATTGAAATAGTTTTTGTCTAGCATTATTATGGTAACTTTTGAATTTGGGACAATTTGGCATTAAAAGTCGACACTCAAAGAGCATATAATAATATAATCACTACGTTCTATCGACACTTTTAAATCATAACTCGACAATTATGATTTATTTTCAAATAAAAATTATATATATGGATATGTATTAAATAAACACACGATTGGAATTATATATAGGCCGAAGGTATATCGCCATTTGATTTATCTTATACGGAATTAAATATATATATTTGCTTACTGACTTTCGTGGTAGTGTGCGTGCAATTGTGCATAAATACACAAGCATAGATTGATCACTCCAAACATGGATAAAACTCAGCACGAACGGTTAAACAACTTTACCCCCTTGTAAAACAATTTGTTTTAAATCAAATCCAAATAAAGAAAAAAATTCCAAGGAGAAGAAAGGAAGGTACTTAATAAAAAAAATTACATTCAAAATCATTATTTAAAAGTAAATTCTACCAGCTAACATAAGGAAACGACTCAAAATTTGCATCTTATTACTTTGCCCCACATGTGGATAAAATGCAACTTTCTCATTAGTTTTTGAATAATCAAGAGGGTATCTTTTATTTATTTTTTATTTATACAAGGAATTACCAGCTTTAAAAAATACATTAAACGTTTTACATAGTAATACAGAGCCAATTACAGGAACTCGCAAGTATTTACCAGGTGTGATGAAAATAATAGTAGTCAAGACAGAGGTGTGATTATATTTTTCCTGTAATATATATGATGAAGTTAATGTTATGTGAAAATTTGATCATTTTTCGTTGATAAACTTCGGAAATAATTTTTTTTTTTTTACATATCCTTTCATGAATCTTTTTTTTTTAAGAAAAGGTTTTGGGATGTACAATTAGAGCTCTTTCAAATAATACCCTTGATTTTGTAACTACACTTCAAAAAATTCCCTTCTTCATTCCGGCCATTTTCCATAGTTAATAAAAAAAAAATTTATGTGAGTTAGCCTTGTTCGTGTTTATTCCAAATTTTTAATCGATAGCTTAAGTTATAGATATTTAGCGATGTGACAGACAGACGGACGGACAGAGTCGCAACATAAGGGTTCCTTTTCCACCTTTTTGGCACGGAACCTTAACAAGATGCTAGAGTCAGACCAAGCTAAGTTTGCAACGATTTTAAATAGCCTAGCCTGTGCAAGTAAACGTCATAATTTCATAGATGTTTAAATAAATAAAATAAATATTGGACATTCTTACACAAATTGACTAAACCCCACAGTAAGCTCAAGAAGTCTAGTGTTGTGGGTACTCAGGCAACGATATATATACAATATGTAAATACATAGAAAACACCCATGACTTAGAAAGAAATATCGGTGCTTATTACACAAATTAATCACTACCCACTAGGCCGATCGTCCAAAATGTTTGACGTTTAAAATAATAAAATAACACTGGCACTCTCTGGGCTGTCAAAATCGCTGCCAACTTATCTTGATCTAACTCTATAAGTAATTCTGTTCTTTTCGGTACTATGCCGCAGGGGCCATTTTTAGATTTATTTTAGTTTTAGATTTAATTTAGTCATATTTTAGTTTTAGTTTACATTATTAATTGTTTATAAGGTTATATTATTGTACTAATAAATGTAATTACCTATCAATTTTAAATTAATTCTGTTCTATTCCAGGTGTGCAGTAGAAGTGACGCCGAGAAAGCTGAATGTTGCCGCGCGCACGGACATGTCACTTACGCATCCTGTGAAGGCGGGATGTATTGCTACTGACGCTGCTACACCCACTATCCCACACCCACTATGCCACACCCATTATCCTACACCCATTATCCTACACCCACTATCCCACACCCACTATGCCACACCCATTATCCCACACCCATTATCCTACACCCACTATGCCACGTCCACTATCCTACATCCACTGTTAGCGCTTATTTGCGCTATTTAAATAAAACAAAATAAATCAAAAAGTACGATTGTTTTAATGGTTTATTACAACTGTACCCCTAGTGTAAATTTGATCGACATCATAACGTGACGAACGCGTTTGCGTTAAGTCTCATTTTGTATAGGATTTTGAGTTTCCAAAACGTCCCGCTTGGCGCGCTCTTTCTAAATCCAATACAAAATGAGACTAAACGCAAACGCGTCGTCACGTTTCGAAATCGAATTTATTTACACTAGGGGTACTGTTTCTTTATGGTTAGGTTCTATAGTCTAGGACACGCGCGTTCAGTGTGGTGGTTCGAATGCAAGAGGTCGATGATCGGGCCGCGTTTTCTGGCGACAAAGAGAATTAAGAAGACCAAGACCGGAACTAAATTTTTAACTCCTACTTGATACATACATACATACTAACACGGCAAGTTAAATAAAAGCGTGTAATAAAAAGGAAGTAAAACAAAATATATACTTAATACTTTATAGTTTTTTTTTTCAAATTTATTTTTGTATATTACAAGACAACACAAGTAGTAACAGTATCCCAACTCGAAAACTAAATCAAAATCACTGAAGAGTAGCTACTGCTATATTTATTTACAATAACAATATACATAATGGATATATACAGATGATTACTATAACTAGCTTATATCTAAAATAGGCCCTTGAGGCATTGTACCAAGGATGCTGGCGACATTTCCTCGTTGTATCGCAATACTGATACGCTCTGCGAGGAAGCCGCCAGCTCTTCGGTCACCAGTTACGTCAACCAGACGTTTCGCGATTTCTCCAAAAAACTTGTGCGCGCTGGGACCCCATGGACCTAGAGTTTCAACGCCAAATGGTAGAGTAGCTTAGATAGGCATATGGACACACTTATAGTTAAAGTATAATTTTTATGAGATGACTTTTTGGGTCTAGGATCCTAATCTGTTAGACAAAAGGTATTGTTTCTTTTATGCAGTGCTACTGCGAAAAACGCCGTCATAAGTAATCGTTTTAAAAGCAATCTTACCATCCTTTTTATATGGTTCAAATTCATAAAACAGCCCATTCGGAGATACGTTTTGTTATCTCCAAAAATAATGCATTTTGGCACCGCGTGGCTGATTGGGTTTCGATTAAACTGTTACATAAATTTGACGATTTCACGATGGATGTTTTTAGGGTTCCGTACCTCGAAAGGAAAAACGGAACCCTTATAGGATCACTTTGTTGTCCGTCCGTCCGTCTCTGTCTGTCAAGACCCTTTTTCTCAGGAACGCGTGGAGGTATCAAGCTGGAATTTATATCAAATACTCAGGTCTACTGTCCCTTGGAGCTGTGAAAAAAACCAAACTTCTAAGCCAACGCAATCAAAAGATACAGCCGTTTATGCCGCAAATTTTCGACACTCGCAAGGGAATCAAAACCTGTAGGGTACTTCTCGTGAACTCAAAATCTTGAAATTTGGTATGAAGCAACGTCTTATAGCACAGATAAAGGAAATATTGCGAAAACCGTAAATTTTTGTACGGAACCCTCGGTGCGCGAGTCCGACTCGTACTTGGCCGGTTTTTTTAAAGACATTGTTGCTTTAAAACGTGCCATTAAGAGGAGAGCAGACCGCTTACAATAAAAGCTTTCTTTTAACATATAAGACCTTGAGCCAAAAAATCATTTCATAAAATTCGTACCAGATATTACCACCAAGGAAACGATGATGACACAGTAGTCTGGTAAAACCCAGTAAAAAAAGCGGAAAAACAAAAAGCAGGCGCGAAGGCATCCTAAGTAGAATGATTAAACTTTGCGCTATTTTCACAGCAAAGTTTTACAGAAAAACACTTTTTTAGGTTAACTAGCTCCTAACCTGCAATTGAGTTTGAGCCGATGCGAAGCGTTGGAACAGAAACACAAAGACATCAATGATCTTGCAGGATGCCTTCTTGTCCGTAGTTTTCTGGCGACGGTTCAAAAGTACTCGTCAAGATCTTGATTTGGGTAAGGTTTAATCAGAAATCTATTTAAATCTTGCAGAATTAAGTCCAAATCGAAATCGAATAGCCTTCAAGTCGTGCAGAATACTCTTCGTTTGATAAAAACGCGAGCCAAGGTGTAGACGTGAAGAAAGCTCTTCAAATCTTGCAGAATGGAGCCAGATGTAGAAGAATGTGTCCAACCCAACGCCTAGTACTAGTAGCAGTTCATCTCATTTCCATTACTACAGGTGGCACGGTTATAGCCATGGGAACGGCAGCACTCATCACGTTCAGCAGCTATACGGTTGCAGACCTGATCACAGGGCTCGACACGGACAGCCACGGCGATTGCCATGACAATCGCCAACAGGACGAGGATGAGCAGAGTCTTGAGGGCAGCCATCTTGGAAGATTCAACGTGAAGTTTAGATCAGTTTTGTGAAGATTGGACGGGCGCTGGGCTTTATATAGACGGACGTAAACAAGATTGGGCGCGATTGCAACTGCACCTGCGATTTTGTCGGAATTTTCCTTGTTTTGTTAGTTTGAGACGTAAATATTTATCTGTAATAGGTCAACTTGAATATCTAATGATTGTTCATACCTATTTGGTTTTTTTGCCCATATACATATGCATGTATTTAATAGTTGTTGTTCACATGGATATAGTGAGGCTACAACTACCAATATGCATACATAAAGGGCAAAAGGTATCTTTTTTATTAACTACGTCGGTGGCAGACAAGCATACGGCCCGCCTGATGGTCACCAGAGGCGTTAGATGCGCGTTGCCGACTCTAACACCTCGCACCCTCGTTGAGCTATAACAACACAATGTATGGTGTTGTCTCTCTTTCATGGGTCTACAAAAAGCGACCAAGTGCGAGTCGGACTCGCCCATGAAGGGTTCCGTACCGTTTGACGTATTAAAAAAAACTAGATCTCGTTCAAACCAATTTTCGGTGAAAGTTTGCATGGTAATGTATATCATATATTTTTTTAGTTATATCATTCTATTATTTTAGAAGTTACGGGGGAGGGGACACATTTTACCACTTTGGAAGTGTCTCTCGCGCAAACTGTTCAGTTTAGAAAAAAATGATATTAGAAATAAGATTCCGACATAGGCATGTAAAGTGCTATTCACCACACTAGTGCGGTAAAGTAACGCCATTATTATTGTCAAACAGAAATTGAAATAGAGGTGGATTGTCAAACAAAACTTTGTAGCCACAGTAAATTTACTGCCATCTTTCGACACATGATTAAAACTTTTAGAACGCCATTTGACTTTGATCCTTACTCTTTCATATGTATTAAATATCAAAAAGTGACGCCATTTAATAGAGCATTTGTAGAGCATAGGCCAAAGGTTAAGGGGCCATCGCTCGAACCGATGCTGCCATACCTTTGGCCTTTTTTTAATACTACGTCGGTGGCAAACAAGCATACCGCCCGCCCGATGGTAAGCGGTTACCGTAATCTATAGACAGACGCCTGCAACTCCAGAGGTGTTACATGCGCGTTACGGACCCTATTTAACACCCCGCTACAGATGTGCAAGTTGCGGAGTTTCCAAAAAATAGGAAGTTCTCGGAAAATTTCACAGTATTATAAGAAATTTCCTTTTTATGTTTCGGAAACTTTCAACCCCCATACAAAATCATAAGAAGTTTCCGGAACTTTCCAATGTGGAAAATTTCGCAATTTTGAAAAGTTCCCTTCGGCACACGCACCCTCGTTGAGCTCTGGCAATCTTACCGCCAGGAACACAACACTATGAGTCCTATGATCTGGTTGTTGAGCATTCGACTTTTCGTTCGTCGCGACATCTATTGTCAAGTAGCTGTACTGATAAATCTGCTACTTGACGCTAGATGTCGACTACGAAAATAATAAGCGTTTTGGGAAGAATACTGATGTATGAAGCAGGGATCGGAACCGGTTTTTTTGCAAAAACATCGAAATAATCATATATTTCGGTTTATTTTATACTCTAAACGTAGGACTCGGTTGTGTTTTCAGATAACGACTTCGTGTTATTAGATTGCCTAATTAGAAATGAAGTAATTAACAAAGAACGAAAAAATACCGTTTTCGTTCCCATACAAAAAATACCGGTTTCCGATCCCTGGTATGAAGTGCGTGCTTCGGGATAAATGTATACAAATAAAACAAGTAATCAGCGCTTAATTGTTTATTACTTAAAAACTCCAGACGTCACACAAGGTCTAAACACCGTATATCAACGTCTATAGCAAAAACTTAAGAAATGCCCGTGGTCTATGTAGGAGTAGAGGGCCTACCGCGAAATTTTGTTATCTGCATCTCTATCACTCTTGCGTATTCGAGCGATAAAGAGGCAAATAGACGAAATGGTCCCAAATACGTAAATATATCGTGAGATAACAACGAAAACTTAGTAATTACTACCACAAATTCATAGTGAATTTAGTAATTACTACCACAAATTCATAGTGAATTTAGTAATTACTACCACAAATTCATAGTGAATTTAACCGTTCTGGTAACGAAACAGTGTATTTGTTTAATTATTTTTACAGTACATATGTAGCTACTTTTATTCACCGCACTAGTGCGAAAATTAGCATAGCATATGTACTGTAAAACGTTGTACGATACATGTGCGAATAGGCAATTCGCATCTCGTGTCGATTTAAAACACTCCCTTCGATCGTGTTTTAATTTATCGCCACTCGTTTCGAATTTCCTATTTTTCGCATTTGTATCGTAATGTACTATTTGCAATTAGTGAGTTTTGGTAGTCACTTCACGATATACGTCAATATATATGAATCTTTTCATCACGCTTGCTCGTAAAAGGTGTTATTGCACGAAAATGATTCGGTCCGTAAATCCTAAATTCGACCTCGGACTGTAATGTACGGCGGTATAGGAATTACTAACTCGTGTTAATTAAGCCGTCACCTACGGCTTCGGGCTTCAATTCACACTCGTTCATGAAGTGTTGTTACACAATGTACTATTTGGCCCTTAATTTTTTTTTTTACGTCGGTGGAAAACAAGCATACGGCCTGCTTGATGATACCTACAATTCCAGAGTAGTTAGATGCGCGTTGCCGAACCTAACACTCCGCCCCCTGGTTGAGCTCTGGCAACCCTTACTCACCGGCAGGAACACAACACTATGAGTAGGGTTTAGTGTTATTTGGCTGCGGTTTTCTGTAAGGTAATTTGAAATAGGGGTTTGCCAAAGAAAACTTTGAAGCCACAGTAAATTTACTGCCATCTTTCGAAACATGATTTAAACTTTTAGAACGCCATTTGACTTTGATCCTTATTATTTCACTGATATGTGTTAAATTTGTTAAATATGAAAAAGTGGCGCCATCTAATAGATCAAAGGCCAAAGGTATGGTTTCGAACGTTGGCGCCATAACCTAGGTTGTACCCGGTAAGATGGCGCCACGTTTATATATTTATCAAATTAAAAACACATATCCAGTGAAAGAATAATGATCAAAATCAAATGGCGTTCTAAAAGTTCTCATCATGTGTCGAAAGATGGCAGTAAATTTACTGTAGCTACAAAGTTTTCTTTGACAATAGAGGTGTATTGTCAAAGAAAGCTTTGTAGCCACAGTAAATTTCATTTCAAATTCTCTTTGGTTAATAGACATTGTTCCTAGGTAAGCCAGACCTTTCTTTCAAAAGCTATGTGTTTTTTTAATGAGCCGGTTAGATGTTTTTTTGCAAACTCCTTCACATAGACAAGAGACAATTCTTAAGTTATCACCATTATACTTTACAGACAGCATTTAAAATAATCCATTTAGAATACAATAAGGTATTCGTCGCAAATACAATTCATCTATTTGAATATTACTTAGATTACGTCGGTCGGGTTTGACCGTGGTGCAGTTTATCCGACTGCGGAGCCAAAAAGGAGGGTAATGAGCGTGTTTTTAACCACTTTTGAAGACACTATTTTGTAGAAATGACAATAGATTTGGCTAGTTTCCGATTTTCTGCTAGAAATGTAAGTCCTTTATCAAATAATGTTCAAAAATCTTCAAAATAATGTCCAATAGTGTTGTTAAACGCTCAAAACATACACGCTACATAAAATACGACTATATTAGAGTTGGACCAAGCTAAGTTGGCAGCGATTTTGATAGCAATGACGGTGCAAGTGTGACGTTTACTTAAACTTGCACCGTCTGGGCTATCAAAACCGCTGCTAACTTAGCTTGGTCGGACTTTTGCCATTTCCAATTTTTTATATAAATTTTTCTCTCAGAACTTACGAATATTAGTTTTGGATTACACTTAAAATCGTTAAAACATTCCGTTTGGATTTCATATTTAATTTACCTAGTATAAAATTTCATACATTTTCTGGCCCACAGAATAAGTAATAGTACTACCGTATAGAAAGGAAACTTCCTACAAAACCGAAATTTGACAGCGATTCAGGGACGCATCATGCTGTCGCTTTAGTTAGGGTTGTCAAAATTCCAGTCATCTTCTTTTTTTATAAACCACGTCGGTAGCAAACAGGCATACGGCCCGACTGATGGTACGCAGTCACCGTAGCCTATGGACGCCTGCAACTCCAAAGGTGTTACATGCGCGATGCCGACCCTTTAAAAACCTGTACACTCCTTTTTTGAAAAACCCCATACTGTATACCCTCGGGAGGGAGCTCATTCCACAGCCGGAGCGTCCGCGGGAGGAAATTCCACTTAAACAGCACAGTTTATCTGCGAGCGGTTTATCTGTGGTTGTGCACGCAAAGGATCAAGTTCTGCCAACCCTAATAATTGCTCGGAGCAATGCTGAGCCGAACGGAGCCGACAATACCCGAACGCTGCAGTTTCCCCCCACTGGCGTAACCAAGGTGCAAATTGCTAATCGTAAACGATCGATTAAGTGACTATTCACATCTAGGGTCAGACCAAGCTAAGTTTACAGCGATTTTGATAGCCCAGGCTTTGCAAGTGTTAATTGTATTGCATTTATTTTTCAAGCAAAATGGCTAATCGAAGCTTTGAAACATAAAGATTAAAATTAAAATACAAACTTAATAGAATTTGTACGGAAATTGTTTTTCGCTCTTAACTCTTCTGGTCAATTACATAAAAATACTTTTCATCACACTTGTTCGAAAAACTTATTTCATGCAGGTATTCTGAAGGACAAAGACATGTATTGTTCCCGCAGGAGTTATGGATTGTGAAAAAAAAAAGGTACATCTCCCTAGGGAGTTATAACTTTTTCAATTATGTCACTAATTCATACAAACGAAGTAGCGTAAATGAGTCTTACTTTAAAAACACTGCCTTTAACATATTGTTTATAGCGGACGAATGTTTGAAACGTCACCGTATTTAAGAATTATTTCGCTTAAAATATAGATTTTTCTTCGCAAGTGTGATGAAAAACATTGTGTGTAACTCCGGGGGTAAGAATATTGCAACCTCGGGTCTTCAATTCCCTCCAGCCGGCGGCTGTCCGGAATTACCACCCTCGCTTCCAAAATTTCACTCACCCCCCTCGTTGCACAATGTACTATTCTATATCCAGAGAGAAATAGATAACTACGTTTATAGGTTTTTCGTTCCCATAAAGTTTAACAATTGTTACCTAGAGTGTTCTCAAGACAGAAAGTGCAAACGATTCTAAGACACTTAACACTTTCACTGCCAAGAACTCCACTAGGGAGTTCTCGAAAAGTTTGTTCACATGCCACGCGACCCCCGAGGGGAGTTCGTACTATACAATTATAGATGACTAAAGGCCATGCCATCCGACTCCTCTAGCGAGTTCTTATGAAACTTACGATTTTTCAGGGTTATAGTGACAACCTCGTTTTTTAGGATTACAAAAATGCTAATAGCTAATATACCAATAGCGAGCCTAGTAAATAAAGTTTAGAGTAGGTAGGTATCCGTCATACCTCCCTAATATAGTATGTATTTATGTTCACTATGCAACTAAAAATGCATGGCGTTGGCAATTTTGTCCTTTGTGACAGCCCTGGACTCCCTAGAGGAGTCGTCGGCATACGGCATAGAAATAAATGAACTCCCCAGCGGAGTTGTTGGCGTGCAGCGTTGTTTATTCGCCGCGTGCGCGTTTGGACTCCACGGGGGAGTCTTATATAGATGTTTGTATTTACGCCGGCATTCAGCGGTGGACTTGAGTTTTGGCCTGGCAATGAAAGTGTTAAAGTGAGTTCTGAGAGAAAAAAATAGCAAAAAGTATGTAAATGGCCGTATACTTTAATAGTTGTAGTCATCCCCGTTGGCCTCCTCCGGGTTGTATTTGTTTTCGTCGTCGTCTGCTGGCTCCTGCTTGATCTGAACGTCCATGGCGGGCAACGTGAACTCAGGATAGTCTGAAAGTAAAACAATATATGTATTCGACGACCAGTTTGGGCTAGTGGGTAGTCACCCTGCCTACGAAGCCGATGGTCCCGGGTTCAAATCCTGGTAAGGGCATTTATTCGTGTGATGAGCATGGATATTTGTTCCTGAGTCATGGGCGTTTTCTATGTATTTAAGTATTTATAAATATTTATATATTATATATATCGTTGTCTAAGTACCCTCAACACAAGCCTTATTGAGCTTACTGTGGGACTTAGTCAATTTGTGTAATAATGTCCTATAATATTTATTTATTATTTATTTATATAAAATAAATAAAACTGGCCAATAGCATGTAGAGCCATGCTCATAGTAGGGTTCCGTAGTTACTCTTCCGTCATAATAAGCTAAACTGGAGCTCAAAGTATAGTAGATTGTAAACCAAGGGATGAATGTACAGTCAACCCATTAGAATCCTAGGCCACTATAGAACCTTGTCGCTTTAACTACTAGATACTTGACACGCATTTCATATCAACGAGATTGAAACTCGAAAATTCATGCGAGATGTCGCGAGATCTCGAAATTGCGAGATCGAGATTTCATTCCCTAGTTGTAACTACTTTTACTCCATAAGATTTAACGTAGAAAAGCCCACAAAAGGGGGGCAGCACCAGCCGTGTACCTAGCGAACACAGATGTACTCACCAGTATTTGGTTCCTGTTTAACCTTGATTTCATCAACCCGCAGCTTGGGCTCCTTGCGGTCGCGGTCCTGAAATAAATTAGTACATTAATAGGCGGGTCCGGACAGAACGAGCCGCCTCGCGGGGAAATTGCCGCGCGAGGCGGCTTGGTCGGTGGAGACGTGCCTCGCGTATATTGATCCAAATAAGCGCTACGATTTTTCAAAAACTGTTACCTGGATGCTTTGAATCCAGTTTATCAACAATGTCAACATTCGTCATCTGGTCACTTTGGCCTGTAGTATTACAGCAGAATGGATTTTGCACTAAGGTGTGTCTGCACTGTGGGATTACCTGCGCGCCTTCCTCGTCGCGCCGGCGGGAGTGACAGAGACAGACTGTAACATTACCTTATCCTTGTCCCTCCTCGCCCGCTTGCGGTCGCGGTCGCGGTCGCGGTCGCGGTCGGAGCGCGCGTCGCGGTCGCGGTGCTTCTCCTTGTCCTTGTCGCGCCGGTGGGAGTGACAGAGACAGACTGTAACATTACCTTATCCTTGTCCCTCCTCGCCCGCTTGCGGTCGCGGTCGCGGTCGGAGCGCGCGTCGCGGTCGCGGTGCTTCTCCTTGTCCTTGTCGCGCCGGCGGGAGTGACAGAGACAGACTGTAACATTACCTTATCCTTGTCCCTCCTCGCCCGCTTGCGGTCGCGGTCGCGGTCGGAGCGCGCGTCGCGGTCGCGGTGCTTCTCCTTGTCCTTGTCGCGCCGGCGGGAGTGACAGAGACAGACTGTAACATTACCTTATCCTTGTCCCTCCGCGCCCGCTTGCGGTCGCGGTGCTTCTCCTTGTCCTTGTCACGCCGGCGGGAGTGAAAGAGACAGACTGTAACATTACCTTATCCTTGTCCCTCCGCGCCCGCTTGCGGTCGCGGTCGCGGTCGGAGCGCGCCTCGCGGTCGCGGTGCGTCTCCTTGTCCTTGTCGCGCCGGCGGGAGTGACAGAGACAGACTGTAACATTACCTTATCCTTGTCCCTCCGCGCCCGCTTGCGGTCGCGGTCGGAGCGCGCGTCGCGGTCGCGGTGCTTCTCCTTGTCCTTGTCGCGCCGGCGGGAGTGACAGAGACAGACTGTAACATTACCTTATCCTTGTCCCTCCGCGCCCGCTTGCGGTCGCGGTCGCGGTGCTTCTCCTTGTCCTTGTCACGCCGGCGGGAGTGACAGAGACAGACTGTAACATTACCTTATCCTTGTCCCTCCGCGCCCGCTTGCGGTCGCGGTCGCGGTCGGAGCGCGCGTCGCGGTCGCGGTGCTTCTCCTTGTCCTTGTCGCGCCGGCGGGAGTGACAGAGACATACAGTAACATTACCTTATCCTTGTCCCTCCGCGCCCGCTTGCGGTCGCGGTCGCGGTCGGAGCACGCGTCGCGGTCCTTCTCCTTGTCCTTGTCGCGCCGGCGGGAGTGACAGAGACATACAGTAACATTACCTTATCCTTGTCCCTCCGCGCCCGCTTGCGGTCGCGGTCGCGGTCGGAGCACGCGTCGCGGTCCTTCTCCTTGTCCTTGTCGCGCCGGCGGGAGTGACAGAGACATACATTAACATTACCTTATCCTTGTCCCTCCGCGCCCGCTTGCGGTCGCGGTCGCGGTCGGAGCACGCGTCGCGGTCCTTCTCCTTGTCCTTGTCGCGCCGGCGGGAGTGACAGAGACATACAGTAACATTACCTTATCCTTGTCCCTCCGCGCCCGCTTGCGGTCGCGGTCGCGGTCGGAGCACGCGTCGCGGTCCTTCTCCTTGTCCTTGTCGCGCCGGCGGGAGTGACAGAGACATACAGTAACATTACCTTATCCTTGTCCCTCCGCGCCCGCTTGCGGTCGCGGTCGCGGTCGGAGCACGCGTCGCGGTCCTTCTCCTTGTCCTTGTCGCGCCGGCGGGAGTGACAGAGACATACATTAACATTACCTTATCCTTGTCCCTCCGCGCCCGCTTGCGGTCGCGGTCGCGGTCGGAGCACGCGTCGCGGTCCTTCTCCTTGTCCTTGTCGCGCCGGCGGGAGTGACAGAGACATACAGTAACATTACCTTATCCTTGTCCCTCCGCGCCCGCTTGCGGTCGCGGTCGCGGTCGGAGCGCGCGTCGCGGTCGCGGTGCTTCTCCTTGTCCTTGTCGCGCCGGTGGGAGTGACAGAGACAGACTGTAACATTACCTTATCCTTGTCCCTCCTCGCCCGCTTGCGGTCGCGGTCGCGGTCGGAGCGCGCGTCGCGGTCGCGGTGCTTCTCCTTGTCCTTGTCGCGCCGGCGGGAGTGACAGAGACAGACTGTAACATTACCTTATCCTTGTCCCTCCTCGCCCGCTTGCGGTCGCGGTCGCGGTCGGAGCGCGCGTCGCGGTCGCGGTGCTTCTCCTTGTCCTTGTCGCGCCGGCGGGAGTGACAGAGACAGACTGTAACATTACCTTATCCTTGTCCCTCCGCGCCCGCTTGCGGTCGCGGTGCTTCTCCTTGTCCTTGTCACGCCGGCGGGAGTGAAAGAGACATACTGTAACATTACCTTATCCTTGTCCCTCCTCGCCCGCTTGCGGTCGCGGTCGCGGTCGGAGCGCGCGTCGCGGTCGCGGTGCTTCTCCTTGTCCTTGTCGCGCCGGCGGGAGTGACAGAGACAGACTGTAACATTACCTTATCCTTGTCCCTCCGCGCCCGCTTGCGGTCGCGGTGCTTCTCCTTGTCCTTGTCACGCCGGCGGGAGTGAAAGAGACAGACTGTAACATTACCTTATCCTTGTCCCTCCGCGCCCGCTTGCGGTCGCGGTCGCGGTCGGAGCGCGCCTCGCGGTCGCGGTGCGTCTCCTTGTCCTTGTCGCGCCGGCGGGAGTGACAGAGACAGACTGTAACATTACCTTATCCTTGTCCCTCCGCGCCCGCTTGCGGTCGCGGTCGGAGCGCGCGTCGCGGTCGCGGTGCTTCTCCTTGTCCTTGTCGCGCCGGCGGGAGTGACAGAGACAGACTGTAACATTACCTTATCCTTGTCCCTCCGCGCCCGCTTGCGGTCGCGGTCGCGGTCGGAGCGCGCGTCGCGGTCGCGGTGCTTCTCCTTGTCCTTGTCGCGCCGGCGGGAGTGACAGAGACAGACTGTAACATTACCTTATCCTTGTCCCTCCGCGCCCGCTTGCGGTCGCGGTCGCGGTGCTTCTCCTTGTCCTTGTCACGCCGGCGGGAGTGACAGAGACAGACTGTAACATTACCTTATCCTTGTCCCTCCGCGCCCGCTTGAGGTCGCGGTCGCGGTCGGAGCGCGCGTCGCGGTCGCGGTGCTTCTCCTTGTCCTTGTCGCGCCGGCGGGAGTGACAGAGACATACAGTAACATTACCTTATCCTTGTCCCTCCGCGCCCGCTTGCGGTCGCGGTCGCGGTCGGAGCACGCGTCGCGGTCCTTCTCCTTGTCCTTGTCGCGCCGGCGGGAGTGACAGAGACATACATTAACATTACCTTATCCTTGTCCCTCCGCGCCCGCTTGCGGTCGCGGTCGCGGTCGGAGCACGCGTCGCGGTCCTTCTCCTTGTCCTTGTCGCGCCGGCGGGAGTGACAGAGACATACAGTAACATTACCTTATCCTTGTCCCTCCGCGCCCGCTTGCGGTCGCGGTCGCGGTCGGAGCACGCGTCGCGGTCCTTCTCCTTGTCCTTGTCGCGCCGGCGGGAGTGACAGAGACATACAGTAACATTACCTTATCCTTGTCCCTCCGCGCCCGCTTGCGGTCGCGGTCGCGGTCGGAGCACGCGTCGCGGTCCTTCTCCTTGTCCTTGTCGCGCCGGCGGGAGTGACAGAGACATACATTAACATTACCTTATCCTTGTCCCTCCGCGCCCGCTTGCGGTCGCGGTCGCGGTCGGAGCACGCGTCGCGGTCCTTCTCCTTGTCCTTGTCGCGCCGGCGGGAGTGACAGAGACATACAGTAACATTACCTTATCCTTGTCCCTCCGCGCCCGCTTGCGGTCGCGGTCGCGGTCGGAGCACGCGTCGCGGTCCTTCTCCTTGTCCTTGTCGCGCCGGCGGGAGTGACAGAGACATACATTAACATTACCTTATCCTTGTCCCTCCGCGCCCGCTTGCGGTCGCGGTCGCGGTCGGAGCACGCGTCGCGGTCCTTCTCCTTGTCCTTGTCGCGCCGGCGGGAGTGACAGAGACATACAGTAACATTACCTTATCCTTGTCCCTCCGCGCCCGCTTGCGGTCGCGGTCGCGGTCGGAGCACGCGTCGCGGTCCTTCTCCTTGTCCTTGTCGCGCCGGCGGGAGTGACAGAGACATACATTAACATTACCTTATCCTTGTCCCTCCGCGCCCGCTTGAGGTCGCGGTCGCGGTCGGAGCACGCGTCGCGGTCCTTCTCCTTGTCCTTGTCGCGCCGGCGGGAGTGACAGAGACATACAGTAACATTACCTTATCCTTGTCCCTCCGCGCCCGCTTGCGGTCGCGGTCGCGGTCGGAGCGCGCGTCGCGGTCGCGGTGCTTCTCCTTGTCCTTGTCGCGCCGGCGGGAGCGGGAGCGGGAGCGGCGCCGGCGGCGGCTGTGTGACATGCTCGTTATGATGATATGTTACACAAAATATATAAAGTAAGATGGTACAAAATCGACTACACTATATTTTGTTTTTATATCTTAATTATTTTATATATGGCCAAAAGGTGGGTCACTCATGTACGGAGAAAAAAAAAGTATTAGTTGTCCGTCGGGCATATTTATAAAAACTTGCGTAATAATACCAATAAACAGTATTTCAAATTATTCGGAATTCATTTTCTGCCTAGAATAGTTACCTCTCAGCGGGCTCTTCGTCCCTCGTCCTGTCCCTTTCCTTCTCACGGCGGCGAGAGCGAGACGTACTGCGCCGGCGCGGCGAACGTGAGCGGCTGCGGCGACGCCCGCCACCTAGAAAAATCATTAAGATAATAGCATAATTTGTTACTAAAATAGACATGGAACTCGTTTTCAAGGTTTTCGAGAAAACGAAACATGTGTTATTATATTAGTGACGACCGGTTTGGCCTAGTGGGTAGTGACCCTGCCTATGAAGCTGATGGACGCGGGTTCAAATCCTGGTAAGGGCATTTATTTGTGTGATGAGCATGAATATTTGTTCCTGAGTCATGGGTGTTTTCTATGTATTTAAGTATTAATATATTATATATATCGTTGTCTATGTACCCACAACACAAGCCTTATTGAGCTTACTGTGGGACTTAGTCAATTTGTGTAATAATGTCCTATAATATTTATTTATACCTCATCCCACCAACGGAACGGCAGCTAACGTTCACGAGGCTTACTTATATACTTCAATCAGCCAACCACATTATTGCTCTCTAGTCTTGCCATGCATACAAATATAGCGTAGAACCACTGCGTTGCGTAGTACGTCACAGACCACCTCAGTCCTGGCATGGGTACTTCATAATGCGGTGTCTGTGTAGTGTGAGTATGTGTACTTACGCGGCTCGTCTCTCTCTCTCTGCTCCCGGCTATAGCGTTCTCTTTCACGCTCGTTATCCTCGCGGCCCGAGTGCTTAATATTGACGTCGGCGCCTCCTCGCCGGGTGCCACCCAGTCCGCCGCCTGAGAAACAATATCAGGTAAGTTAGAAAATAAGTTTTTTAACCATTTTACCGCCAAATTTGTCAACTGACGAGCACTGCTAGCCCGATATCAACCTTCGTGCATTCCGTTAAGGTTCAAAATACGATAAGAGTTAATTTTAAGAGGCTGTCAACACCCAATGTCCTTGAAATTGATGTTACTTAAACAGTTTTTTAAGAAAGACTATTTGTTTTAGTCAACTAAGAAAAATATATGTTCATATTAATTATATTTCAAAGACCGTGGTTGTACTCGATACATGATTGAACGAAATCGGCTCGATAGAAAATAATTGCAAAGATTGGTCTTAAAATCACAATTAAACAGTTTTATGTCTTTATTGTTTTGACTTATGGGTCTGCAATTAAAATCACAATTTCAAAACATTTATATCTAAACCGCTGTTGAGTAAAATATTACACTAATAATCCACTTTTTTTTATTTAAATATTTTTCTTATTATTCCCTTGCCCAGGCCCAGTAACATGCGACAGTGCTATCTCATTTACTCCAATACAAATAGTCAGTGTGCGCGCTTTAGGTATTGACAGCCTCTTAAGACTACTCACTTATTGTATTCTAGTGGTAAGGCGTCCATGGAACTCGATTCATACCAGCTTAATAGAAAATAAAAGTAACTATGGGTTGGAAGATATGGGCTCGGTGCAAGAACCTTCAGAAATACAAGGAACGTAACAGCAACTTGACCAATTTAAGGTCAAAAATTGAGCAAAAACTTACAAGAATTTGCCTATTTCTTTTAACGAGATCACTTCACAAGGCGACCCTGCCGAGTGGTCCTGAGCGATGCGATCGAATGATAGCTTGAATATATTCTAAATATGAATGTTGGCGACCGCTTGTCATTAGGTGGGTGCTTTTGCCACCGAAATTGTTGTTGTGGGTTGATGATATAATAGTATATTAACCATAGAGGCCGGGAAACGTAGGGTTGCAGGCCAAGTAGATATATACCCGGATAGAGATACGCGGCTGGCAACCCCGTTTCTCGCCGAGATTTGTAGTGCTTTTCTCAAACTTGCAATTAAAACAAAAAATTGTAGTCAATTTGTTTTGTGGCGACCTACTCGGCTCGCCACTCTACCAGCGGCTCCTTACGCGCGTAAGTCCGCGCGCCTGCGCAATGCGCCACCGCCGTTGCTTAGCAACGAATATGCACAACAGATCACCGTACCAAGCTAACTGAAAAATATTATTTGTTGATGGTTGAATTCCAAGACGTTGTCACAATTTGACGTTAAAAAACAAAAGAAGGTTGCTTTACAGTCCTAGGTGTGTAAGGCAGTATGAAATCCCTTTACATATCACCTTCACTCATCGCACCTGATATGTAGTATTTCCGGACCTAATTTGACGTAAGTCATGTCATGTCATGTCATCATTTCATAGCAAGTTTGAGAAAAACAACTTACCGAGCCTCCTCGGCAGCCAGCCCTTGACGGTCCGTGCTCGCTCCACGTCGACCAGCACCCGTTTCCCGTCGATCTTCTTGCCGTCCGCGTGTTTGTACGCCGCTGTGGGTGTTGGGCGGGTTAGAGGGGTCTTTGGAGACTGATCGTGACGGCCCAACGGTATTTGACCTTGTCCGAGTTGCAAGAGTATAAAGGAATACTAAGTCATTAAATCAAGCCGCCCCAAAAGGAGCCAGCGCGTCGCCGCCGCCGGGAATTTAAAATTCGCGTCGAAATAAACTACGTTTGTCATCTTTGGCGCAGGGGTTAGTATGCATTCCAGCAACTGGTACGGTCACGTCTGAAAATATCGATACGGAAAAAGTACCAAAAATATGTATACACGACTTTATTAAGGTAGTGTATACCTATTGCACTTTTTTCGTATCGATATTGTCAGACGTGACTGTACCAAAGAGAATTTGAAATGGAGGTGGATTGTCAAAGAAAATTTTGTAGCCATAGTAAATTTACTGCCATCTTGAGCCACATGATTAAAACTTTGAGAACGTCATTTAACTTTGATCCTTATTCTTTCACTGATATGTGTTAAATTCGTTAAACATCATAAAGTAGCGCCATCTTACCAGACACAACCTAAGGGCTCCTCTACACGATGGCCCAGCGTAGGCCAGTCTAAGGGACGCAGCTATGAGGTGGAATGAGATAGCAATATCACTTACTCCCTCTAACGCATAAATGCGTCCCTTGGACTGGCCTGCGCCAGGAGCCATAAAGGTTGTGGCGCCATCGCTCGAAACGATACCGCCAAACCTTTGGCCTTTGACCTATTAGATGGCGCCACTTTTCATATTAAACAAATTAAAAACATATCAGTGAAAGGATAACAATTTAAATCAAATGGCGTTCTAATAGTTTTAATCATGTATAGAAAGATGGCAGTAAATTTACTGTGGCTACAAAGTTTTCTTTGACAATCAACCTCTATTCCGAATTCTCTTTGCTGGTACTCCAAGTGAAAGAGTGTTTTCGGCTGCTGTGTTGCTTATAACAGCTAAAAGACCTCGGGTTAGCCCCTTTAGGGTTAATACAATAATGTAAAATTGCAATTACAATTACAAAGTTGTAAAGAAAATGTCTATATCAAGAATATTTTGATCGAGTCGTCTTTTGTGTTAAATTAAAGTAATTTTTTTATGCAGGGCTTTTCGTTATACGTCTTAATATTGCCCATGCAAGCAATATACAAAATACTAAGAAAAAAAATAATGTTTCTGAAAATAATTTAATTTGTTCTAATACTTCTAATATTCAAAACAGTTGAAAAATGTCACGCCGCCGCCTTGGGCTTTTTTGTGGTCCAATTTTTGGATCGGCGCGCATGTCCAAATACTAATCATAGTGGTACACGAACACCCAGCCACAAAAGCTACTTTCTAGAGAACCACCCCGCAGAGAGATGAGTGGTATTTCAAGGTCATGGACATTGCCAAGACAGAACGTCCAGTTTTAATTAAAATTCCTTGTCACAGATGTCGCGGCAACGTATTTCAGCTTTACGTATACTGCGTTACTTTAAGCGTCTTAATATTCCTTTTGTCTTGCCTAATGTGAAGATTATAATATTTTTCCCTTGTGTGTATAATATAATATAGTCGTGAGGGTATTTATAATTCGTGGGTAACTTAAAACACACGTTAAAATATGGATAGAAATATATATTTTGTTAATTTTCCACGCCTTAGTGCTACCCACCCTTATTAAAAGAAAGCTAGGTTCAAAATACAACTTACATGTGCGTTGTCAGTCAGTTATTAGTTTAAATTATAGACAGACAAGGTCAAATTAACCATACCCGTGTTGGAAAGACGATGTTTGCATACAGATATTGTATGAAAGTTAACGTCTAGCCGTCACAAATCAGTCGTACAAAAGTGTTATTATTTATATGGACTGTAAGTCATTCATATACAATTTTAAATATATTTAATTTGTGTGAAGAATAACATTACAGACCATATAAAAGAATATTTTCACTGCTACTTTTGATTTTTCAATAATATTGATTGCAAAAAAACATTCACAGTGAAAATAATAACACTTAAAACAATAACAACAGTCAGTTTACCTTTCAGTTGAGTATAATAAATCATTTTTTTCAACAGAAGTTGAAAATAATGATAATGATAAAGTAAGAAATAATGACATCAATTTAATTACAATTGAGAATGATGATAGTAACAATTCAATCATATTTAAAAAGTCACATACTATTAAAGTTGAAAATAATGATCATTATTTTCAACTTTAATGACATTACCTGTAAACATAGACATAAATAGAAATCATACCTACTGTCGTACCTACCATGACCAAGCCGAGAGACGCCAGAACGAAATCGTCAATTAAAAAAAGTACAAATTGTTTTATACCCACCATCCGTTTGAAACTTACCGGAATTTTACGTTTTACCATTTTATCCAAACCCTGAGGCATGAGCGACCGCAACTCTCGATAACCAATGAGGTTTATGTTACACCATTTGTATTGTACAAATAATTTTGATTTCCTATGGTCTATTTCATTATAACAAAGGCCTATAAAAAGGTCTCCCAATCCATTGAGTTTTGAATCTTTATTTTGACAAATAAAAATTGCATTGTTTTGGCTTTGAAGAGGTATTTGCATAAAATACATTTTTATTGACTGGTGTAGCCGTACACAGATGTATGATTCTATTTTGTGTACATATTGAACGAACTGTTTGTGTAATTTATAAAAATTATATAATGGCAAGCTTTAAAAAAATCATGGAATAATTTTTAGCACGGTTGTATCATACTAAGATTCGTGTAATTAATTGTAAATGTCTTACCAGAAAAGGGACAAAAATATCTTGTTCTTTTAAATGTAGTTGAAAATAGTATATAGGTAAACTAGTATTAAGTTAATTAACACTTAAATAAGGGTTGGAAATGTAATTTAAATAATTCTTCTTTTCTATTTTTTATTTATGCCTGTTTGCTAGCTTGTGCTGTAATTTATTTTTTGGTCTTGACATAAGTTATATATTTTATACATAATTTCATTTGGAATAGAATAAGGGTTGTATTATGTACCTCAAATTCCTGATTTAAGTACCTCAGTTTCCTAACTCGTCGAAAATCGCGGCGCCCGCTCACGCCCCGAGCCGCAACTTACGCATTTTTCAACTTACACTTTTACTTACTCTTTTAACTTTTACCGACGCGAAGATACCTTTACCTGGTGCTCTTTAGAGCCAACTAATGCTTGCTTACATCCCAACTATTAGGCGAGAGAGGCTTTACAAATCTAATTATTAATGAAAAATTACAAAAATGTATTTTTAAAAATATATCTGCATATTAATGTTTGAAAATAACAGACATTATAACTATGTAAATATAAAAACACAGTAACAATACATGGAAATGCAGCAAGTGCAATATTTTTAATAAAAAGGGTTACTAAAAACTTATTTCCTAAGGATCAAAATAGACAAATATTTACAAATTGTCGTGTAAAGTTTGTAAATTAAGGTCTTTGAAGAGGACTATATTTTTTTACTTCCTTTACAGGAAACTAATTATATTTTGTGTAAGTTTATTATAATATTTCCTGAGAAATAAATTATAAATTCTCCACCTAAACAGTTTGGATATAAGCAGCTTTATCAACGAATGCGGTCTACCATAATTAAAAAGGTTTGGTTGGGTTTTTAATAAATATTTGTATGTTGGCATCTTACCACATACAAACCTATTATATGGCCGGTTACTCGAGTGGGGTCTTAACGGCTGGGTCTGTGATATAAAATAGAAAATGCCTTGTTAATCATGTACTCAATTGTCTAAGTTCCGTGGAGACCTTTTTGCAGGGGTATTTGATCAATAAATATAATTTGATATATAATCAGTGATAAAAATGATTTTAAAAGTGGTGAAAAAAAAACACCCAACTTATACCCACAACAATGACAAAGAAGTGGTTTAGCGCAACTATTCGGAATCAAAGGAATTAGAAGCCCTTAAGATCCATCATCCAACATTTGGAAATGGTTAAACAAGCTCTGGAGTAATCAGGAGCAAATATGAAGCAGTTACACAAAAGACAGCTATAGTTCGAAGTCTGGGTACAGTTCCCTCAAATCAGAAAACAAGAAAAGATCAGGAATCCAAGTAAAAAATAAAAACCATTAAAGTATGCCGACTCAATTTGCCTGTTTGATTTTCAAATCAATTTTCTAGAGTGTGCTACATCCTAGAGGTTTATCTGAATATGAAATTAGCAATAGAGTAATAATATTAGTATTTCAGTGATTGTACACTTTTGTTTGTGTTAGTCATTCATTCACCGTTACTTCTGTTTTACTCATTTCCTCAAAGGTTAACTGGAAGAGATCCCATACAGGGATAAGTTCGCCTTTGTTGTATTTAATTTAGTCTGTAACTGTGTTTTTCGTGTTTTTATTTCTATGTACAATAAAGTATATACATACATACATAATACAGATATTACGTTAATCATGCCAATTATTTACGTTACAAGTACGGAAAGTAGGAAAAACGCAGCGACTGGTGATAAATTAAAACACAACTGAAGGGACTGTGGACTGATGACGTGTATCGTACAACGTTTTAAATTACATATGGCCCTTTACATTTTGGACATAGGCACGGAAAGCGATTAATTCGCGCACTAGTGCGGAAAATTGCACCATATGTACAGTAAAAGTAATATAAACGGGTGTTATATGAAGATGAACGAGATTATTTCAGAGTCATTTGGAATATTAAAAAAAAATGAATAAAAAAAGATCATAAGAAATCAATGCCTTTGTTATTAGTTTGTGTTTCTCTTATAATTTAATTTATATGATGTTATCACCCCGCAAAAAGGCCAATTACTCTCCAAATCATTATTTTCGCAAAATAATGGCACTCTTTAATGAAGAGTTTAGATCATATTCATAAATGTGTCATCATTATATTTTACTTAACAACCGCCTATAACCAAGGGATAAATAATGATAGACTATTATATCATTAAGGGAAAAATAATGATAAATAAATAATACGTCAATATTTCAATGAAGTACCCCAAAAGAAAGAAAAATGTAAAATAAATGTCATACACATGTATGAACATGACATATGTTAATACAAGTCAGGAATATGTATGGTTCGTGACTTTTAAATATATGTTTCAGACATATATGCTCATATATGCTTAATGACAGTGTTATCTATATACACCCACTGCTTGGTACCTACGGGAAGTTTTTTCGTATAGAAAAAGTTTGCTGTTATTTATGCTAACTAAATCTTATCAGAGAAATCCTCAGACTTATTAAATTCGGCTCTAACTCTATTATAAGAAAGGTTAGCTAAGATATAAACCTTAGTTTTTAATAGCGTGGAATTCTGACAGCTGTCATAATTTGACGTTTCAGGGATAGTGAACATTTTTTTTACTGTCAACATTATTTTCAATTATTTTTATATGGTGTTAATATTTCTTGCATGAACTCTTATTTGACTGAACATTTTCAAAGTGGGCAGTTC
This sequence comes from Cydia pomonella, assembly GCF_033807575.1. Lineage (NCBI taxonomy): Eukaryota > Metazoa > Arthropoda > Insecta > Lepidoptera > Tortricidae > Cydia > Cydia pomonella. The sequence continues at coordinate 2,897,061 of NC_084729.1, forward strand.
ACTTGAACGTAATTTCTAACACATTCGCACGTTGAAACGTAACGACGTAAACAATTATGCAATTACAACATCGTGCGGCGGCAGCAGCGGCGAGCGGCGGCCATAGGTTGGAACACAGCGACTCGACCTTTGTTCCCACCTATGGACGCCGTTTGCCGCTCCGTCACACGAACGGCGGATTAAGTCAAAGCTCTTGATAAAACTCAATCAATTATATTGATTGATTTTAGAAAAATACAAAGAATGACAATAATTTTAAGGACGTGACATAGACACTCATTATAATTATATCGCAGTGGCCAGATATGCTAAAAAGAGGGTTCATATGGAGGATAGCTGGAGCTGCCACGGTATAAACCAATCCACTTGAACATTTTTTTTTTGTTTAAAATGAGACGAGATTAATAGTAAAAGTATAAAAAATATCATTTTAGTCCAAAGGTTTACGATATATGAAAGTCATGAGAATTATATTTTACCCCAGAAAAATACCTGATATTTTCTCTTGTCGAAATAGTGCACTTTAAAATTAAACTATCATTGTTTTCACGAATAAAGTATTATGATGATTGAAATTAAAAATAATCATGTCCCATTGTATTCCCGATGTTTTAATTAGTCTTGTTAATTCTCACCATAAATTTAAGGAGTATTTTTTTGCCTGACATCACCGGGAGACGTCAGAATTCCACGCAATTAAAAACTAAGGTTTACAAGAAGATTACTATGTTGTGATGGAGTACTACAATTGTCCCTTACACTGTTACATAGCGAATCCTTATGTGACGACACTTGCAGCCCCGATAGTTTTCACGTCCATCATTAAAAATCCAAGTTTATCCGATCAGTACCTACCCCTACTCGACTCCTACTGGATAGTGTGCTCAAATCACTGCAGGGCTACCGTGTTTAACATATTCACTGCCAGACAAAAAAACGGCGCACTACCCCAGAAACCGGTGGTCTATAGCTGCATACAAAACAACCCGCCCAGCGGCATCTGAACAAAGTTCACGAGCGCCCACCAAGTGGGTTCCCGGCAGTGAATGTGTTAATTTCACCGCTAAGGGCGCTAGTGTAGGCAAGTCTTTCGAAATCTCAAATGCATAGTACTTTTGGGGGTTGCAAGCTTTTTTATCGCGAATTTTCACTACCAATATGAATACGTTATGAAACTGTGGTAAATCTTTTTCCATTTTTGATTAATCATGGTAAATATTACATAGTTATTCTTCTTCCTGGCGTTTTCCCGGCATTTTTCCACGGCTCATGGGAGCCTGGGGTCCGCTTGACAACTAATCCCTAGATTTGGCGTCGGCACTAGTTTTTACGAAAGCGACTGCCATCTGACCTTCCAACCCAGAGGGTAAACTAGGCCTTGTTGGGATTAGTCCGGTTTCCTCACGATGTTTTCCTTCACCGAAAAGCGACTTGTACATATCATATGATATTTCGTACATAAGTTTCGAAAAACTCATTGGTACGAGCCGGGGATTGAACCCGCGATCTCCGGATTGCAAGTCGCACGCTCTTACCGCTAGGCCACCAGCGCTTCAAATATTAGATAGTTCAATAAATTATAGTGTATTTATAGTGGTTTAAAAAGTGCCAACTAAAATATATGCAAAATAAGTCAAGTTGAAAAAACGGCTTTAGACCTTTGTGTATAGTTAGTAAGTTAGTGCTTCTGGGCATTTTCCGCAAATCGACAACCATTGTGCCTATTTTGCGTGACCTTTGTGTATGAGAACGTATTGTTTTTTTTATTATTAATCGTAACAGTATTTTGAGATCTGCTTTTCTGTACCTAAATCTACAGTGGCGCCAAGGTAAGCACAAAAACGATAACCCTCATTAAAACACAAGGCCATGCGCTTGGCGAGGAACCTGGTCTTCAACAGAAGGACATGATGGTATCTCACGATCAGCATTGAGGAAACATCTGAAGGGAACCGAGCAGTGAGAATTTATTTGTCACGAACCATACACCCTGTATACATGCGCGCACGCAATTAACTCACAGTGCATGTCACGCTCATGTTCATATTCAATGAACGCGTAGCCGCGGGGCTTTCCGTCTTCCTTGTTGTACACCATGTATATCTGGAACACAACCATACAAATGTGGCTTTCCGTCGGAGACGGGCTTCGAGTAACACCGGGAAGGGAGACGGCATTCATACTTTATTTGTTTATTTATTTGTTTATTTGTTTGTTTATTTATTTAGTATAAATTTTATTTTGACACTTGGAGAGACTTTACACCTCCAAATTTTATTAGTATTAGTACTCTGACATTGGGGACCTTTTACATCTCCAGATTTAATGTGTTTTTAACCATAGAGACTATACATCTCTATTGTATTGTATTAATTAATTATTTTAAGATTATAATAATGTAATGTTTGCCCAGGTATTGGCTGTTGTATTTATAAATGTTGTTATGTATTTTTCATGTCACTATATGATGTTACTATAAATGTTGTATTGACTTGTAAAAGAGCCCTTGAGGCCTACTTGCAGAATAAATTTTTGAATTTTGAATACTATTTCCCCTCTGCCAAAGCATAGGTACAACTGTACCTATGGCGGTAGATCGAGGTGTGCAAGATTTGTCTTTGACGTGTGTTATTTTCTATGTATTTGTGTCGTCATTACAGATTGGATTTTGTATGTAGTGAGTGAGAAGTGCGACTGTGTGCACGTTTCCGCCCGCAAAAAATGGCAGGATGATTTGTTCGGTAAGATATCGCCCTAGGCTCCTCCCTTCCGACGTGTCGGAACCCGGTGTTGCTCAAAGGAGAAGGGTCTTTATGCTTCATGTCCGGTAAGGACCTTTTTAACAGAATTTATGTTGGAATTTAAGTTAAAAAGGACCTTATTGCGTAAGGACCCTTCTGTAATGGAAAGCCACAAATTATAAACTGAAATAGATATGATACAAGAAAGTCACTAAGGCCTCCAGTACCCAGGGGCATGAACCAACATCGCAGACACCATACACACTAGTGATCTAGGCCACCCAAAGTCAAAATAGTTTAATAATAGTTATTTAGGATACAAGTCCAGAAAATAGGATTTTCGCAAAAAGTGATAAATTAAAACACGACCGAAAGGAGTGTTTTAAATCGACACAATCTATTCGCACATGTATCGTACAACGTTTTACATGTATGTTTCGTTTGTAGAAGTTTGACGTTGGCTGTTAAAATCGCTGCCAACTTATCTTGGTCTGACTCTAATAATAATATTTACCTTTTTAATAGCTCCATAGCCCTCGAACTCTCTTCTCAGTTTGGATTCTGACGTGTCATAATTCTGTAAAAAAAATAAAATTGTGATGTCCTCTTAGAAGGCTTAAAATTTCTAGCAGAGGATCTATTTTACAAGTTTTTAAAGGGGCGGCAACGCGCATGTAGCACCTCTGGAGTTGCAGGCGTCCATAGTCTGCGGTGACTGCTTACCATTAGGCGGGCCGTATGCTTGTTTGCCACCGTCGTAGTATTAAAAAAAAAACAAACTTTTATTTTTTTCCTGCCCTGTTAGTGTGTATGTTACTGTAAGTCAAATCTTGGAAGCTAAATTTGACCCAATTTCCGATGTAGCTAAAATTTAGCATATACATAAATCGGTATTGTGATGATATGGAGCTGGATCTGATCATGGAGAGAGGAGGCGGCCATGGGTAATCTGTGATAAAACAACGCAACCTAATTTTCTTGTGGAAAGAAAAGTACACAGTCAGTGATAAAAGCTTGTACCAAAAAATTAATTTTTGCCGAAAACTTATTAGTATCTATGCACACCCTACTACTGCTTTAAATATAGGATCTGCAGTCTCTTCCAGTTGATACAAAACTACAATTAAAGTATAATAGTTATGTGAATACTACATAATGAAAGGCATTCAAATACGAGTGTGGGTTTATGAGACAAATGAATAGAGTTTCACAAAAAGATCACACAAGTATTTTAATGCCTAATTATGTATACTTATAAACACTGCTTTATCTACATCAATATTCAACAAAACAAGGTAATGTTATACTTACAAATCAATTACACATGATAATGGCGGTAAAGCAAACTTTGTCGCGCCTGTTACGCATCCCTTGTTTTTTTTTTTTATTATTCAATGACAAACTAGAAGGGTTATCAATAAAATTAAAATTATGATACATCTACAGATACAAGTTTGTTAATATAATATACGCTTCTTTTATTGGATCTGGAACACCAACTGACATGACATAAATTTATTTAATTCCACTACCTTATGGTTGTCTGGAAGAGATCGCTTTTTAGCAATAAGACCGCCTGTTGTTTACCTCTTCTTAATGTGTTGTACTATTTGTAATTGTTTCTGTATTGAGGTGTGCAATAAAGAGTATTTGTATTGTATTGTATAGGCCATTAGTTTATTGTTCTGAATATATTATAAGGAGGTTATGATATAGATGTAGATAGAGATAATAAACTTAATAAAGGTTCTTTCGACTTACAATTCTGGCCACGAACAGTGTCTTGAAAGGGTCAGCTGTGGCCCTCGCATTCGCCGCCGGATCCCACAGTGCTATCTCTTGCTCCAGCTTATAAGCTGTCTGTTCCGCTCGCTCGCGGCGACGTCGCTCCGCGCGCTCCTCTCTGGTTTCCACGCGGGTGGGCGGAGGCGTTTCTGATGGGTGCTGAAATGTAGGTCATCACAATTGCTTGTAAAAGTTTAGTAGTAGTAATAGTAGTATTACATGCAGATGATGGTAACGACGACGTAAATCCTAAATTCCAATATTCCTTTATCCATAGTGTACAATAATGTATTTTTTCCTCACACTTGATCAGCGATGTGGCCCATAAATATAAACGATTAGGAACAAATGGGGTAGTTAAGAGTAGCACTACCTCCTTGCACGCAAAATAAACACAATGGTTGTTGATTTGCAGAAAATGCCCAGAAGCACTAAATAACTAGCTATACAGAGATAAATTGATACTAAAGTAAAGCAATAAATGTCGACATTCTAGGGAGTGAATCATTATATCGAGTGATGTTATATGGAGTTTAAACTGTATATTTTATAATTATAATATATCTCTCAGTTCAGTGTGCTATGCCAATATGAATGAAATTTTTTTGTCTTCACTAGCCATTTTTTGTAGCAATAGAAAAATAGTAAACAATCTTGACATGTCTTTTTATTGAAAAACACTTGAAAAAGAAGTCAGCAAATATGTAACAATTATAGATCATATAATATGCTACATAAATATATAATTTATACAGCATATTATACATTATTTTAGTTTCATAAGCCACTATTTTTTTAAAGCATTTATCAATAAAAAGATGTCAATGTTTATCCTTTTTCTAGTGCTAAAAAAACGAAGTATAGTAGAGATATTATGAAAATCATTATACTTTCTAAATACCATATTTTAGGTATTTAGAAAGTACAAGATTGCCTCCATATGCATTCTTGACTGAAAGCTTTGTTCTTTGTCTGCAATGCAGTGTAAATTAATTTCAAGAGATCAATATTAAATCAACATCGGTTATCGCGGAGATTTCATTCATGCTTGCCATTATGTATGCAATTTCATGGTCCTTCAACCATGCAAAATTCGTATTCTTAAATAACGGGAAAAGAAAAAATAAACTAAGTAATGTCTAATGAAAAAGAAAATGTCATATAAACTTGAAGATTGCCTACCAAAATTCACGCAATCGTCTTCAATGCCTTGCCTAGCCATATAATTACCCAATATCATCATATATTCTTCGCATAATTGATGGATTAAAAACTAACCTCAAAAACGTTGAGAAAAGCGCCGACGCCATCGTAGCCTTTTTGTTTTTTCTCATGCGGGAGCTTCGCTGCAGGCGGCAAGTAAGGGATAGGGTCCCTCGCCGCAAACAGGGCAAGCAAATTAGGAGGTAAAAACTGCGTCATGGTTACAACCTAATGCACATAGTCCACAATGAAAATACACTTAAAATTACTAAAATTCTACACGGTGACGCTTAGTTACCCAAACCATGACGTGATTAATTATAGGTTACTTGCACTAGCTTGATTGAACGACACTTTTTTAATTAAATTAATCACAACGAGCAATGAATTCAATAGCAATTCCGCAATTTTCATTCAGCGGCCGCCATGACAGAAAACGCTCGCGCAGCTCGCGCTGGCTGGCTGGCATTTTTATTGCGATTATTGGCTAGCGTTTTGTTATAGCATATTGTTTTTGCTTTATGCGCAGCAGTCGAAACTATAATTACAGTCAGTCTAACATTTCAAATTTTCTATGGAAAGATAACCCTTCGTGCCTAGATTTTTTTAATTTGCCCCTTTTTTCCACTGACGGAAATGGCTTGACAGACTATAATTATTATTTTTTATAGTCTGACAAACCGATGAGTCAATAGAAGGCGTGGATATAAAAATATGTGAAATCGACCAACCACGCGTTGTTTTGTTTTTGCTGCCTTTTCTATTGACAAAATTGACTAAGTATAGTTAAATTAGAAAAAAGCGCGAAATTTAAATTTTCTATGGAACAATAATCCTTCGCGAGTACATTTTTTTTGTCGCTTTTTCTACTGACGGAAATGGCTTAACAGACAATATATTGAAAAATATGTTATATTGTCCGGTTGATACGTTCTTTTAACTATATGAATTAAACCAAAGATTAGTCGGAGCAAGATAAGTTGGCAGCGATTTTGATAGCTCAGAAGTTGCAAGTGTTAATTAATTGTCACAATTTCATTAAAAACTAACGTTTAAAATAACACTTGCACCGTCTGGGCTATCAAAAACTATGAAATTAGTTATAGTCGTACCTACTTGAGCTGGACCAAGCTAGTTTGCAGCGACAGCGAAACAGAACGTACAAATTACATCTATGTAAAATCAAATATATTATAGGGAACATGCATGAAATGTAGAGGGCAGCACATGAGCCCCTTGATTATTGATGCAAAGCAAACAACCGAAGTTTGACAGCGATTCAGAGGACCCACCGCGAACCACGTTCAACGTGTTGCCTCTTGCCTCTCTGTTGCACTTGTAAATTCGTACGTAACCGTGACAGGGAGGCAACACGTCGAACGTGGCTCGCGGTAGGCCCTCTGAGACAAATCATGCTGTCTCTTTCTAATGTATGGCACTATCCCTTTTGGTTATTTAGGGTTGTCATATTCAAGTCATTATCTTATCTGTGGTCATGCACGCAAAGGGACGTCAAGTTATGCCAACCCTAATAGTTGCTCGGAGCAATTCCGAGCCGGACGGAACGAAATTAAATAAAAAATACTTTTATACAACTTACATTTATTATGTCTTATGATAGTTATGACAAACAATACTTATATTTCTAGTAGGTAATATTACAATAACCCAAATATCTAACATATTTAGTTATACAGATGTTTTTTTAGTCACCTGTATTAATTTACGGGTGAATATATAGGTCCAACCCCGAAATCGCGAAAAAAAATTGTCTGTTTCATACATTTTGGCTCTGACCTTGACATTTTGTATGGGAGAGTAAATTTTTTTATCGCGGTTTCGGGATTGGTCCCATAGTAAAAGTTGCTCATATGACCTATATATTCACCCCGTAAATTATTGCAGGTGACTAAATAAAAACCCTGTATATCGGAGCGGCCCAGGTGCTCAATAACATCTGAACACGCACTGTAACGCCCAGGCTCGGATTTAATAGGCCTAGGTTCCCTAGGCACTTGGTATAGTAGTCCGCGAATTATTATTTTCGCGGATTAGCAAAGTAATATTTTTGTTTTAATTAGTATGGATTTCCGCAAAATAACGCCTGATTCTACTCATTACTTGAGTATTAAAATAGAAATCACAAACACTTTTTTCATTTTTCATTTTCATATTTTCAACTTGTATGTAAAATAAAAAAAAAATTTTCATCACAATTGCTCGAAAAAGTTCTTATTTCATGCAAGTGTACTGAAGGACAAAGTCCTATTTTGTTCCCGCGGGAGTTAGGGATTGTGAAAAAAAAACTATAACTCCCTAGGGAGTTATAGCTTTTTTTTTTTTTAAATTATGTCACTTATTCATACAAACCAAGTAGCATAACTGAGTTTTACTTTTAAAATACTGACGTTTATAATTTAATATTTTTGTTTATGTTTGATAGTAAATAATTTGATTAATGTAACAGCCTTTTAAAATATTTTTACATAATTTCCAATCGTGGCTGAATGCCGAATAGGTCTGTGCCCTCGATGCTAACCTGTCAAGAAATTACAAAATTATTTCGTTTAAAATTTAGTTTTTTCTTCGCAAGTGTGTTGTGTGTAACTTCGAGGGTAAGAATATAGCAAACTGCGGCTGTCGGGAATAACCACCCTCGATATCGTATCCAAAACTTCACTTCACCCCCTCGTCGGACAAAGTACTATTAATTTGCGTGTAACGCGCACATGAGCGCGTATCTCAGAGCCTAGTGGGCGAGGCAGATGAGCCAACTGGTTTAGTGGTGTTCGGTCCCTGCTCCCCCTTCATTGGTAGGAGCCGCAACACTTGGTATGGCCCTTAGAATTCCAGTGGGCCCCACTAATTTTATCGGGGCCCCCTTCTTGATCTCAAAATATTGCCAGGTTCCCTGGGCACCTAGACCTGGTGGGCCTAGGTGGAAATCCGGCCCTGCTAACGCCTTGACAATAGATATTCAGATATTTATGAGCACCTTGACAGCTCCGACATGTATGATGGCGACGGTTTCCATGTTTGGTCAACGCAGTGAGAAAAATCGGTGCGAAGACCGCTGAAATATGAATAGATATCTATGGACACCATCACCACGTTTGGTTAACGCTGTAAACATCATCAGTGCGATGACCAATTTAAAAATAATACTTATCTTACATTATTAATTATTATACATAATTCGGTATAAAGCGCCAATTACACCCATACTCCCCGATATCGGGCCCGAAATCAGTCCCAATTTCGGGCCTGATAGTAGTTTTCCGTTTCACGGAATATCAGCACATCGTTAACAATATTTGAAAATGAAATGTAAAAAATACTTTGTCTCTAATTGCTAAATATTGTAAACGATATGCTGATAGGGACCGTGCGCGTTGGAGGGTCTGCCATCTTGTGGTCTGAATCGGAACCATAAACAGGCACATTTACACGTCAAGTGTTTTCTTGTGCATAGTAGGTTCTGCCATCTTGTGGGCTACATCGGAACAATAAACATCACATTTACGCCTCGCGCCAAAAATCTGACGGCTCCTGTGCTGCCTCCTATAGTTCATGCACGCTCCCTATATTCGGTGGAACGGAAAAATATTATCACATCGTTTACAATATTTAAAATGTAAAAAAATGGTTCATATGCGAAAATCATCATCATTCATCATTTTTGACAATTAGAGACAAAGTATCTTTTACATTTCAAATATTGTTAACGATGTGCTGATATTCCGTGAAACGGAAAACGTTTATCAGGCCCGAAATCGGGAAGTGTGGATGTAATTGGCGCTTTAACTTATATTATACATATTTCGGTATAAAATAATGTGGAGATTGAGATATCACATTTATTTTGCAGCAATATTAAGAGGAAAGGGGACGGCCGCTTCTGCATACAAACGTCCCCATTTATTTTGCTCCCTGGATATTGTCGTTACGGATAATATTTTTACATAATTTTTGTATATTATTAACCGTAGCTATGCCCAACATTAGTCTTTTTTCGATTTGTTTGAAAGGTTGCTAATTCAAGTATTGCCCAGATCACGTTCGACGTAATGCCTCCTTGTCACACCTACGTACGAATTTACAAGTGCAACAGAGAGGCAACACGTCGAACGTGGTTCACGAGGTCCAGCTCACACAGCCACTTAATTATAACTTAATTCATAAAATTAAATGCTTTGATATAACAATAACACTTACATACTATAATTTTATGAAACAACTAAAAATAAAGATTTTTAAGATACTTTTTGAACGCTTAATGTCATAAACACAAACATGACTCAAACGCCAAGCTCCCGGGCGCAAAGGAGCTAATGTGAAGCTTACTCGAAAGTATGAAGGTTACTTTGACAGCGACCGCCATGACACCTATAGTTGTCCTTGGCGCTGCGGGCCCGACAAGTTACGACGTCTTTAGGTGTTCTTGGCGTTCAAAGGGTTAACGTCTTCTCTTATTACATATATATAGTCTGTCAAGCCATTTCCGTCAGTAGAAAAAAGCGGCAAATTTAAAAAATGTAGGCATGAAGAGTCGTCCCATAGAGAATTTGAATTTCGCGCCTTTTTCTACCTACAAAGTTGTTTGACCGGTTATAGTATTGGTACTCGCAGAAAATAGTTATTTGTTTTACAAGGGAGCAAACTTGTTTAACCGCTCGTGCTGATATTGATACCCGAGCAAGCGAAAGATTACTAAATTGAACCACGAACGTAGCTAGTGTTTCAAGGCTAGACTATACGTCTCTGTCATACTGTATAATAAATGACTTGGTACATACTAGTCATGTATTCTGTAGCATTAGTTTATGAGACTGCTAGTTTAACAGTCCAGACACGGTTTATTTATTTAGTATAAATTTTATTTTGACACTTGGAGAGACTTTACATCTCCAACTTTTATTAGTATTAGTACTCTGACATTGGGGACCTTTTACATCTCCAGATTTAATGTGTTTTTAACCATAGAGACTATACATCTCTATTGTATTGTAGTAATTATTTATTTTAAGATTATTATAATGTAATGTTTACCCAGGTATTGGCTGTTGTATTTATAAATATTGTTATGTATTTTTCATGTCACTATATGATGTTACTATATATGTTGTATTGACTTGTAAAACAGCCCTTGAGGCCTACTTGCAGAATAAATTTTTGAATTTTTGAAGGCCTGAGGTTTAGACAAATTTCGCCCCCGAGTGACACAAAATTTTTCATCACACCTCCTTCGTCTGCCGTGCCTTATCTCTACATTTGGGGTAAATTTTTCAACACACCAACCCAAACAAAACACTAACTGTAAGATACCCAACAAGCAAAAAAGTCTCAGATTGCGCACTTTATATGAGTGGTGAGCTTATAGCGCTCTTATTATTGTTTTGGAATAACAATCGCTCTTATATGAGTCTTAGACAAGCTAGGACAGACTTTAGTAAGGTCAGTCTTATTACCTAGTCTTATATATGTTTATAAGAGCATTTTATAATACTATTATAAGCCTCTTGCTCCTACAACAACATTTACAAAGTCTCATTGATCTTGAGAGTACCTGGTCTTATATCCCCATTCTCTAAGTTCATTTGATTTTATATTAGACTTTCTAAATGCCATTGTAAGAATGCAATACTAATATCAGCATAGCATAATACTATTATAAGCCTCTTGCTCCTACAATAACATTAACGAAGTCTCATGGATCTTGAGAGTACCTGGTCTTATATCCCCATTCTCTAAGTTCATTTGATTTTATATTAGACTTTCTAAATGCTATTGTAAGAATGTAAGGCTAATATCAGCATAGCATAAGGACACTGTAAGTACGTACTTTTTTGATCTTATTTAAAGCTATAATAAGATCAACAGCGGCACTTTAGTAAGATATTGGAGTGATATAGGATCAGGATACTAAATCACACAAGACAAGTTTAATATAAGATGGTTTGATCTTAAATCGATTTTGGGAATCCATAAATTTAACCATTTCGCATCAACAACCTTGTCACTTAAATAAAAAGACATTTAGTTTATTAGTATGTGTCTAGTAATCAAGTAAGGATAAACAAATATATTAAGGGTTTTACTAAGTAAAGCAAGAAACCCTAATTAATTCAACATGGCCATATCATTTGTATTCAGAATGCCAAAGTTAGTGTAAATAATCTTAAAATACTCTAATAGTGCGCTTGAAAAATACACCTACAGCAATGGCTCACTATCAATACAAATAAATAAATAAAATAATTATAAGAGGATACAAATACCCATATTTGATCAGACGCATGAATTTTGAAGCGTAAAACAGGGTTTACTTTACAGTAAATAATATTTTCCCACGTGAATACTTACCGTAAAACATGAACACACACGATGATAACGAGCACGTTATTATATTTAAACATAATTCATAAACAGTTTGATAAATATTTACACTTTTTTTTTGTCACGCTGCAGTTAATTTTATTCGTACACTTATACTTTACAAATAGAATGTTTCAACTCTGTGTGATCTTCCAAAAAATCAAAATAAGTTTATTTAGGCTTACAAGATACTTATGTTAAAGCGATATTAGCCTGAGGTAGCTTAAATTAGTTTTGGGAAGATTACTGTAAACGCAAACAGCATTCAATTAGACTGATATTAGAACGATATTAAAATAAATACGCTTATAATTTGTGCCCAAATCCGGGCTTATACGATGATATAAAATCAATATAAGAGCGAAAAAATTGTAGTCTTGAGACTGTTGTAAGCGTGTTTTTGCTAGTTGGGTATCAAACAAAATCAAATCCAAAAGAACGTCATTCAATATTTATCATTATCATTCAAAATTATCAATAGACATAGAAGTTTTTGTGGCACAATATAGTGATTGACAGAATCAAATATCGACATGTCTATTAACGATGTTACCTTAGCGTTATAGATATTTTTAACATTGTATAAAGGTGCGACCAGACCGCAGCTTAAAAAACGGTCACGATACGGAATCGCAGTGACGCGTCGTATGCGTACCGTTTTTGACACATGCTCCCCACACCGCTGCTTAAAATACGCTGACGCATCGTAAATTGATCTGCGTAAAAATAGCAAAATATATTACACGGAGATCTTATGGCAGACACCACACCGGTGACGTAAAAGACGCAAAGATTTGCGAACAAAAAAGATTCGCGTGAAGCACGTCACTGCGATTCCGTACCGTCACCGTTTTTTAAGCAGCGGTGTGGGGAGCATGCGTCAAAAACGGTACGCATACGACGCGTCACTGCGATTCCGTATCGTGACCGTTTTTTAAGCTGCGGTCTGGTCGCACCTTAAAAAGATAGCTACCGCGAAATACACAACACGTTCGATATATTCTTTGATACACCCATTGGTAGTTTTCTTATTTTTTGACACTATATTCTACAGTTTACGTTTTTATTTTTAAATACTTAATATATGTAATAGAAATTATGGTCGAATTTGTAATTGATTGGCATAATTGAAATTTCCCGGTAAATTACAGCAAGCAGAATTTACATCTTTTAATTATTAATCTATGACTGACTTATCGATGTTTCATTTTCTCATGCACTCGTTTTTGCCACAAAAACTTCTATGTCTGATCATCACGTAAATAGTTATTTGTACAACAAGAGAGCAAAGTTTGATATTTCTTCGAGTGCTTGTTTTGAGTCCCGTGCAAGCGAATGATTCTATAATAGATTCACGAGCGTAGCGAGTGAATCTAATTTAGAATCTTGAGCGTAGTAAGGGACTCAAAAGCGCACGAGATGTAAATAACTTTGATCTCGTGTAGTACACAAAATTTTTCACGTCAGTCAGCCATCAAAAAATACAACCTGAAAAAATGTATTCCAGACGGACAGATCACTATTTCACTCATGTTTTCTGAAGGTATTCTAACAATTAACTTTAATTACCGCAATAAAACAAAACGAAAGAAATTTCAATAAAATAATACGAAAATAATGAATTAACGAACATCAATTGACAGTTCAATCAACAACTTTTTTTTGTAAAAAAAAACTTTGTAAGATACGGTCCGAATTGCGGATACTTCTATTTGTCAACTACAGTAGAGATCGTTAAAAGTAGTTAAGTAGAATTATTTACTGCGTAACAATTGCGTAAATTTGTATAAGTTCATTGTTTTGATTGTATAATAAAATACGTAAAATATGGTGTTTTTATTAAATTTTAAACTTTTATTTCATTAATTAATTATTACGAATGAAGACTCTTAGGGTGTTTTGGAACGGTGCGGTCTGACTTATTTCGGGGGTCTATTATAAACCGTCAATATACCGTTGAATTAGGTAACCTATCGATCTTCCGAAACTGACTTGTCCGATTTTCACTTGTCCGAAAACAGTTCCCCGATTTTTTTAAATCCATCTGCTTTGTTTACCATACTTACGAAACGCCGCTGGTTTGTTTCCCCGAATTAACGTTTTCCCGAAACTCAATAGCCCGAAGAACGTTTGCCAACTTTATTGTTTGACAACTGATTTGTTACCCCACTTTTCATAATTCCGATGCTACGTTACACCTAAATTTCATTTCCCCTAATATCATTACACCGAATGCCATAAAAAAAATTGCAACAGATTTTATTAATTATTCCCGGCATTTGGAAATTTGTTGCTTGTCGCTTTTTTGTGTTATGATTTGGTTTTTGCGACTCTCGTGCTAGAACAGTGGGTTAAGTAGGTTACAACTGCGACTCCGCGGAAAAAAACTGGCACGAAAAGTGGGTTAGGTTAGGTTAGAACTGCGACCCCGCGGAAACAAACTGGCGCTAGAAAAGTGGGTTAGGTTAGGTTAGAACTGCGACACCGCGGAAACAAACTGGCGCTAGAAAAGTGGGTTAGGTTAGGTTAGAACTGCGACCCCGCGGAAACAAACTGGCACTAGAAAAGTGGGTTAGGTTAGGTTAGAACTGCGACCCCGCGGAAACAAACTGGCGCGAGAAAAGTGGGTTAGGTTAGGTTAGAACTGCGACCCCGCGGAAACAAACTGGCACTAGAAAAGTGGGTTAGGTTAAGTTAGAACATTAACGCCTACGCAAATTACATTGCAAACTCATGCGATTCGATGTTTTGACACAGCGGAAAAGTAATATTTCGGAAGTAAAACTTTACGCCAAATAAATTAGTTGGCAAATGAAACTTCGGGATTTCAATAAGTGGCGATTCGAATCATAAGCGAAATGAAATTGCGACGAAATAAAAATAGGGCACATAATAATATGGGAAACGTAATTTCGGGCAAACAATAATTACGCGAAGTGGAAAAAGGGAAACGTTTTCGGGCTAATAATATTCGGAGTAACGAATTTCGACATTATGATAGGTAACCGTTGAATTAAGTATGCAATTTTTTGTCTCTTTCTTTTTGCTAATGACGTGAAAGGGATAAAGACAATAGAATCCAAATATTTCGAACTTGTATTAGGCCCCGCACGTTGAAATGACATTCTAATCTAAAGGTCACTTGAATGTTATTTTGTCTCACTCGGTGAGCAAAATGCGATTTTGCTCACTGTTTTTAAGCAGCAAATTACCATTGTTCGAGCTGCTGACGTGAAAAGTCAATTATACTAGCCAACTCAAATTTTGCATCAGATTATTTTGCCCCACATGTGGGTAAAGTGCAACTTTCTCGTCAGTTTTGGAACAACCAAGAGACCCTTTACCAGCTGGTGTGGTGAAAACTTTTTCAACGATTTCCTTACTCTGTTATCATATCAGATAGCCACGATTCGATAGTTATAAAAGGTGTAACAAAAATAGTGATGCTCGGTATCGTGCGAGTAAAGAAAATGTAGAAGAAAAATTTATTTGGTTATTTGTATGGAGGGTTTGTGTTCATGTGACCAGCTGACGGTCTTTCCACCGCGATACAACTGGCTGACTGTTTTTTTAATTCACAGTAGCATCTATATATACTATCGTCTGACATAGTATCAGCCGGGAGTCCTCGGGGTTCGTCCTGTTGTACTCTGTGGTTAAAGTGGACGTGTATTCACGTCAACAGAAGTCGATATACTCGATGGGTTCGGTAAAATTAGCTACTTGACTGTTTTTTGTAAATAATGTCAAACGATCCTGATTTTCCTGAAGATCAAATGTCTATATAGGACTCATGGCATTTAAGCAACACAAAGGTCAGAAATGAGAGTTAAAGTCTGACGCTCGCACTCGACGATTGAAACGCCTCTAACAAAATGGTAAGGTGATGTGACGTCACATCATATAAGTCTGTCCTAAATGTATGGAAGATCAAGGAAATTGCCATTTTGACCCTGAAATATTGCGTTTATGTGTATAGTTGTCGTACAATTTATTTTTCAATAAAATGTAAGGAATCGAATGGTACCATTTTCTTTTCTATTTTTGAAAGACAAAAAAAATTTTTTTTTTTTTGAGACTTCGGGGCCTTGTATTTTTATAATCTCAATATCTTTTTATAATGGATGGCTCATTTTCTATCCATTTAACTAAATTTTGTTATAATATTCAACATGTGTCAAGTACCCAATTGTTTGGTACGGAGCGAATCCGATATGACCCCCATGGGGGGCGGGTGCATTATTTGCTCCTCGGGATTCGGGTCTGTGGCGTCCTATTATTGTCTGTGGTTAAAGCGGACGTGTATTCACGTCAACAGAGGTCGATGCACTCTATGGGTTCGGTAAAATCGTTGGGTACGGAACGGACGTCCGATATGATCCCCATGGGGGGCGGCTGCATTATTCGCTCCTCGGGGTTCGGGTCTGTCGCATCCTGAAAATTCCAAATAATGTACATTCTAAGGCCAAAATATATTAGTTAGATACCATCGGATATATCTGAGCTAGCCAGTTGCTCAAATATATCTGAACTCCGATCCGTCTTTAATGTAAAGGCATTTATTATACAGGGTGGCCAAATAAGAAGTATACATTTTGTTTTTAAATTTTAACTGTATTAAGTTCAAAAATTATTAGGTATTGTTTTAAAAATATATTCTTCAGGGTTGGCAAATTCATGCGAAACATAATGTCTGACATATGTCCACCTCTAACAGCAGGCAAATGTAAGCCCTTATCATCCCAATGTTCAGCATCTAATCGCACATTTTTGGCATTATCTTAGTACATTTGTGTCGAATAGTCGGTTTTAACTGTTTAAATTTCATCAGCTCGTTAGCATAGACACGTAATTTTAGATAGCCCCACAGAAATAAGTCAAGAGCTACAAAATTTGGAGAATTTGGGTGCCAATCACTGTCACTTTTTTTCAAAATTAATCGAGCAAACAACGTGTTTTAAACAACAGAAACATTTGAGATAAAATTGCTTGCTGCTAGTGGTATACATTTGGCAGAAATTGTCTTCCGTATACAATTGCCAACCCTGAATAATATATTTATGAAAAAATATTTAGTAAAATTTCCACTTAATGTAATTAAAATTTAAAAACAAAGTGTATCATTCTTATTTGTCCACCCTGTATTAATAATTATATTCCAGCCAATATAGTACAAATGAACCCGTCTAGTTACTTTATTGGAAATAGTAGATTGTTAACCAAGGGATGAAAGGCATTCATTTTAGTTTAGGTAGTTTGGCGCCCGAACGCCGTGAGAGCGCCGATAGGCCGAGACTGAAATGGTGCCTTTCACCCGAGTTGAACACTCTAATTTCATTTCGAATACGAGGAAAGTAAATTACACGTGTATTTAAAAATTATAACTATGTACAATATTTTATAGTATTTCTTGACCTATTTTCAATAATCAATTTAGGTAAAATTATCGTTATTTATGGAACGGGGAGTTATATATCAGAATGGGAATTCTACAAAAAACAATTTTAAACCAAATAAATTTTAAGAAAACGTACTTGTAAATACATAGAAAACATCCATGACTCAGAAACAAATATCCATGCTCATCACACGAATTAATGCCCTTACCAGGATTTGAACCCGGGACCATCAGCTTCGTAGGCAGGGTCACTACCCACTAGGCCAAACCGGTCGTCATAAGGGAAGGAATGGAAAGATTTGCGAGGTTCTGGTAGGTTTCCGTAGCTCAATCGGTTAAGAACAACGCACAGATTGCGGAGGTTGCGGGTTAAGGTCCATAATGGATATATACAGATGATTACTATAACTAGCTATGTACAGAATGTAGCATTAGTTTATGAGACTGCTAGTTTAACAGTCCAGACGCGGTTTATTTATTTAGTATAAATTTTATTTTGACACTTGGAGAGACTTTACACCTCCAAATTTTATTAGTATTAGTACTCTGACATTGGGGACCTTTTACATCTCCAGATTTAATGTGTTTTTAACCATATAGACTATACATCTCTATTGTATTGTATTAATTATTTATTTTAAGATTATAATAATGTAATGTTTGCCCAGGTATTGGCTGTTGTATTTATAAATGTTGTTATGTATTTTTCATGTCACTATATGATGTTATTATAAATGTTGTATTGACTTGTAAAAGAGCCCTTGAGGCCTACTTGCAGAATAAATTTTTGAATTTTGAATTTAGCTTATATCTAAAATAGGCCCTTGAGGCATTGTACCAAGGATGCTGGCGGCATTTCCTCGTTGTATCGCAATACTGATACGTTGTGCGAGGAAGCCGCCAGTTGGAGTTATTTTGGTAGTTTAACACATTTTTTTTTATTGAATAATGTAATGTATGTTTTTTTTTTTTATTAAGAAATATCCTGTAAAAACTTATTTCTTCTATTAGGTTTTTTTTATTATGTCTATCCAAAAGCGATACGGATCATCATTCGCAGCGTCAAGTAGATAGATAGATAGATAGATAAAATCTTTATTCAACCATAACTTACATGCTTTGTGACACAAACAAATAACAAGAGAAAAAGAAAATTGACAAGAGACAAAGAAAAAGTAACATACAATTTGACACTAATATCAATAACAATGTATTACGTGTCTTATTTTTAGATTAGTAGAGATATTAGTAGAGGGTCATGTGTTGTGGTAAAGAATAGGCGCTGACTCAGCATAAATGCTGCGGAGACCACAGCGCTGATCTTCCGTCAGAACCTTAAAACCTACACTAATAAACGACCAGTGCAGCGCTAGTCAATGTACTTATATGTATAAATATATACCATATGCATATTATATATACTGTAAGTATAGTTCTAAAGAGATAAAGGGATAGGAAGGTGTAAATACTTACCATAAAAGATATCACATCCATAGGTATCTTATCCTCCCAATCCACCGTCCTATCAGTCTTTAATACCGGCCTACTCAAAGGCTCTACTTTATCCTTCTCAACGTCATCATCATCATCTATTATCTCATATTTAATCTCACACCCGCCTTGAGCATTCTCACTTAATAATAACTCTACCTCACTTAAAGTTTTCTCCGTAGAACCCCCGCTACGCTTGCGTTTCTTTTTACTCTCTCCCTCATCGACGTTAAGGACGATATTTAAATCGTTCATTTTGATTATTTCAACTTCCGATTTCTGTTTTCTCTCCTCCATTTGTGATACCAAAAAGTTGTAATATTCATTATTTTCTTTTTTTTTAGATGTTTTGTTGTCTTTTTTTTGCAAAGTTTCTCGCAGTTTTGAGTAATTTTTCCCAGCTGGGGTTAATTGTGGTGGCGACACGACTTCTTGTATTTTTAGGGGGTCTTCCAATGTCGCATTGTCAGGGGTTACATTGTCAGTGGCTAATGTTGGGGTCACATTGACAGTGGTTAATTTTGGGGTTACATTTTCAATGTTTGGAGCGCTCCTCAGTATGCCATTGTCCAGTATTTGGAGTTGAAGTGAGGGTACATACACATTGCCATCTAAGCCGTGGACCTGTATAGAAAAATACATCATTGAGTATGATGCGTAACTGTCCAGCTGTCAGCTATAAATAATAGTTCCAAATCTCTCCAGAGTAGCGCTAGAGTAGCTAAAAACCTAGGCGTTATTGACGGAGTGAAGTGCGCTGTCTATGATTTGTTTTTTTTTTCAAGTATTCTAGATATTGTAGCGCCACTATTTAAGGTTTTTTGATGACACTTTTTGGTACTTGGAGGTTTCATTCCTTACCTCCACCTTCCATAGTAAACTCTAAGACAATTTCGTGCTTGGAATTTGACAGGTAAACGAGATGGCGCTGTACATATAAATCCATTGACGTTTGACAATTTAGTGACCGCAAAACATATGGCGCAGTACAGCGCCATCTGTTTTGGATGTCAAACTACGGGGTACGTTTTTTTCTTACACCAAAGATAATTTGAAATAGGGGTGGATTGTCAATAAAACTTTGTAGTCACAGTAAATTTACTGTCATCTATCGACACATGATTAAAACTTTTAGAACGCCATTTGACTTTGATCCTTACTCATTCACTGAAATGTGTTAAATTTGTTAAATATCAAAAAGTGGCGCCATCTAATAGATCAAAAGCAAAAGGTATGGGGAATCGTTTCGAGCGATGGCGCCACAATTTTGGGTAATGCCCGGTAAAATGGCGACACTTTTGGATATTTAACAAATTACATATCAGTGAAAGAATAAGGATCAAAATCAAATGGCGTTATAAAAGTTTTAATCATGTGTCGATAGATGGCAGTAAATTTACTGTAGCTACAAAATTATCTTTCGACAATCCACCTCTATTTCATATTTTCTTTGCTTACACTTTACCTCTCTATTACAATCGATTTTCTTTGCCTGTATATAATAATAATTCAGCCTATATACGTCCCACTGCTGGGCACAGGTCTCCTCTCATGCGCGAGAGGGCTTGGGCTAGTCCTCACGCTGGCCCAATGCGGATTGGGATCAATACTTTTCTTTCCACAAGCAACTAAAACACATCGAGACAATTCTAACAACCCCAAATACATTTAGTTTGCGTTGTTTTATCACGGAGTTCTCATGGCCACCTCCTATCTCCATCATCAGATCAGCTCCATGTTATAATATTGCATTGTCATCCGATTTGCATATGTATGCAAAATATAAACTCGATCGGAAATCGGGAAGTGGGTCAAATTTAGCTTCCAACATTTGACCCACACTAACAGGGCAAGTTAAATAAAATCTTGTAAAAATAAATTAGAAAAATTATGATTCACGTACTGTAAAGTATTATTATTTGCAAATTCGTCTGAAGTATGTAGATGGCGCTGTAAGTACAATCTAAAACTCACCATAGGATGTAAAACAATCTGCTTAGTCTCCTTATTGACCACCCGTACATGCTGCAACACTGGGTCTATTGAGACCTTTGATTTAGCGTTCAACATGGGGGCCAACGCGGGCGCCATCGAGGTCAAATTGGGCGCCACCTGGGCCAACGTGGTTGCCATCGGGGCCAACGTGGTCGCCATCGGGGCCAACGTGGTCGCCATCGGGGCCAACGTGGTCGCCATCGGGGCCAACTTGGGCGCCATATGGGTCAACGTGGTCGCCATCGGGGCCAACGTGGGCGCCATTGCGGGCGCCATTACTATGGGCGCCAGAGTAGGCATCGATGTAGATATGGGTGGGTTGCCGTGTTGCATTACTACCACCATGTCTTGTCTGTAAATAAATATAATCTTTTTTTATTAATATTGATGAAAAAGTACAGCACTTAAATATTTTGTAATAGTGAATACACCATATTGTGTGTTCTGATGTATTTATAATAATAATATAATATAATAATATAATAATTCAGCCTATATACGTCCCACTGCTGGGCACAGGCCTCCTCTGATGCGTGAGAGGGCTCGGGCTATAGTCCCCACGCTAGCCCAATGCGGATTGGGGACTTCACATACACCTTTGAATTTCTTCGCAGATGCATGCAGGTTTCCTCACGATGTTTTCCTTCACCGGAAAGCTAGTGGTAAATATCAAATGATATTTCGTACATAAGTTCCGAAAAACTCATTGGTACGAGCCAGGATTTGAACCCGCGACCTCCGGATTGAAAGTCGGACGTCATATCCACTCGGCCACCACCGCTTCTCTATGGTCTCTATGGTTAAAAACACATTACATCTGGAGATGTAAAAGGTCCCCAATGTCAGAGTACTAATACTAATTAAATTTGGAGGTGTAAAGTCTCTCCAAGTGTCAAAATAAAATTTATACTAAATAAATAAACCGCGTCAGTCTCATAAACTAATGCTACATTCTGTACATAACTAGTATGTATTTATAAAAAAAGAAAAATAAAATTAAAATCATTTATTTCGGACGACACAATCCATATTTTGTTAGTTACAAATATACTTAAATTACTATGTTAGTACCTAAACTAAGATGTTGGGAGGTCCAGTGCCTAATTAATTCACTGTCCCATCTCCCTGCCACGACGGCCAGGAGACTGTGGCGGCTGTCGCGCACCCTTCGGAGCTTCGGATTTATCACCATGACATTTTTTTTTAGTATAATATAATAATAAGTACCTGGGCGACCGAGCGTTGCTCGGTTATAACTATTTATTGTAATATGATGGTGTATAGGTGATAATCTTAACTACATTTTCTTACTAAATTAAACTTGTCCAAAACAATAAAAATTAATATATATATATATATATATAAACTTGAACATATATATAAAAAAAAAAACAAAAGTTAGTCACCGGGCGAGATTCGAACCCGTAACACTCGTTTCTAGCAGTCCGCGTCTTAACCCGCTGGGCCAGACGGACAGTGGCCGGCAACACGAAATTAGCGACCATATTCTGCGTCGAAAGAAAAACGCATGAAAACTCGAAAACACGCGTTTTCCCAAACATAAGACTAATCTAGATCGATTGTATACCCCCAAAAAACCCCATATACCAAATTTCAGCGAAATCGTTAGAGCCGTTTTTGAGATCACAGAAATATATTTATATATATACAAGAATTGCTCGTTTAAAGGTATAAGATAAAGTTCTTTAATCAGATAACTATGATCCACGTATTGTTAGTTACATATTTCTTTGATTTACTCACTACTACCTTGTAGGTTTATAATAAACAAGTGAATTAAATCAAATTAAATTAAATAGTAAACTTAATTGACTGATCGCCTCCACTTAAGACTGCACAGCACCGATTCATGTACGGACAATCCAGTCTGCTCGAGATGATTTTCAGAATACTGTTGGTGCTGGCTCTGACCCTGCGCACCATTCGCCGCCGCGTCGCCGCCAAAAAGGCGTTAGTCACTAACCCCCCTATTCATAAACGTGTACTAAAGTTACGATGCCGCTAATCATCGTTTGTCCCCTTTCGACTTATTGGTATGATGGAAAAGGACAAACGATAATTACATTAAAGTTTTAAAGGAAACTCGTAATTTTATCTGCAAAAAAAAAAAAAACTTAATTTATTCGTTTTAATGTTTGTTTCGTCAAAATCTAAAAAGAAACAACGTGTCGTGTGCAGAAAACGCGAAAAAAAGTTATATGGCAAATAAACTAAATTTGACCCAAAATCATGTAACATGTTTCACCAGCCCAAGATTAAATTAAATTAAATATAATTTATTTTCAGGCAACTATGGCCCATATATACATAGCTTACAGAATAACATACATACAATAATAAAAATCTTAAAATATAAATATAATTTTGAAGACGCAGTTTTCGGTTGCGCCACCTATTCTGGTGCGGGATTCGGCAGATTCAGATTCAGAAACCGCCGAAATATCACACCTTTCGGCCAGAAGTCCGCGCTCGCGATGTTTTCCAGCAGCGGCCGACGGTTAAACCCGACAGATTATTAAGGGTTTTACAGTCGTAGGAACTACTGTTTTTTTACTCTTGACCGTAAGTCCAATTACGTTAATTATCATTATTGTTTAGAGTAAGTAGCTTACTAGTAATGCATGCTGTGTTCAGTTCACCTATAAATCCTATAATTGGTGGCGCGATTACAATTAAATAGGACGCAAATATATTAGCTTATAAAATGTTGTTGCCACTGTTAATATTTAGGATGTAAGGATTAATAAAATTCAAAATTCAAATTCAAAATTCAAAAATTTATTCTGCAAGTTGGCCTCATGGGCTCTTTTACAAGTCAATACAACATTTATAGTAACATGAAATCATATAGTGACATGAAAAATACATAACAACATTTATAAATACAACAGCCAATACCTGGGTAAACATTACATTATAATAATCTTAAAATAAATAATTACTACAATACAATAGAGATGTATAGTCTCTATGGTTAAAAACAAATTAAATCTGGAGATGTAAAAGGTCCCCAATGTCAGAGTACTAAGTAAAGTGTAAAAGTAAATAAAATTTATACTAAATAAATAAACCGCGTCTGGACTGTTAAACTAGCAGTCTCATAAACTAATGCTACATTCTGTACATAACTAGTATGTACCAAGTCAAGTATATTATACAATATGACAGAGACGTATAGTCTCCACGGTTAATACATTAAGTTTGGAGATGTATAAGGTCCCCACGGTCTGAGAAAAATAATAATACACAAAAAAAAAAAATGAAATAAAAGGGCTTATGCACAAATCACGTAAGGTTTTTTCGGCTACGTTTTTCGTGACCCCCCCCCCCCCCTAGCGAACCTCGCGTGATTTGTGCACAAGCCCAAAAAAAACATGAAAGTAAGGTTAAATATGTAATAAGGATCTATTATGTCCGATGGGCAACTACAAAACCCTACAGGGCCTTTAGTGAGCATAGCCCGACATGCTCCGTGCCGGTTTTTTGTTTCATTCAGAACGCGAAAATGCATTTTTATTTTATTTAAGTATTTTAGAGCCATATAAACATACACTTAAATCGACCGGGATGTAAACCGTGATTACCTTTTATAACGCACGAATGAGGGTAGACCGAGCGCGGTCTACACAACTTTGACACCCACTCGCTATCTCCAGTTACCCGTGAACAAGATGCGTGTAACTGCGTCGAGATATCGGGAGTTCAAAAAGAATATAAAAGTTAATTACGGTTTATATCCCGGTCGATTTAAGTGTAGGGACAAACGTGAATCATTCAAAACTGTCATATAACCCGGACCCGGGTATGTCCTTAAACTACGTCCAAAAGAGAGGTATGGGCAATGTGAATGTCATCTCGCCTTGTGTGGTAGGGCACAGCACAGCAGATGTCATTCCAGATCTAGAGCAGAGCCCAACTGGGGAAGTACCTCCACCTTACAGAAAACCGCAGCCAAATAACACTTGACCCTACTCATAGTGTTGTGTTCCTGCCGGTGAGTAAGATTGCCAGAGCTCAACGAGGGGGGTGGGGTTAGGGTCGGCAACGCGCATGTAACTCCTCTGGAGTTGCAGGTGTACATAGGCTACGGAGACTGCTTAACATCAGGCAGGCCGTGTAGTATAAAAAAAAAACATATTTTATTTCTATAACTGACCGTTGCGGCGGTGAGGGCACCACCAGCGTGTCGGTCCGGCGCAGCTCATAGCGCGGCATCGCCCGCAGTGCCGCGTCCAGATCGAGGGCTCGCCGAGAGATGCTTTCATCATTTAACACCTAAAAAGACGTAAGTTGCAAATTAATTAATTCAATTAACATAATTTCCTGCTATGTACATACATACATATAATCACGCCTATTACCCGAAGGGGTAGGCAGAGACCACGGATTTCCACGCTACGATCCTGGCATACCTCTTTCGCTTCCTTCACTTTCATGAAATTCCTCATACACGCTCGTCGGTTTAGGGTGCTCTTGACCTGGCCTTTCTTCAGGATATCCCCGATTTGATCAGAGAAACTCCGCCGAGGTCTACCCCTTCCAGCTCCCTCTTCTACTTCTCCCTTATACACTCTCTTTGTTAACCTTCTTTCACTCATTCTTTCCACGTGTCCAAACCATCTCAACATACCTTTCTCAATTTTTGACACTACATCTTCGTTCAGTCCACACTTTTCCCTTATCACACTGTTCCTAATTCTATCTTGTAATTTTACACCACACACACTTCTCAACGCTCTCATTTCCACTGCATTCACTTGACTCTGATGTTTCTTCTGCCATACCCAACTTTCGCTACCATACATAAGTGTAGGCACCAACACCCCTCTAGTTAGTTAGTTAGTGCTTCTGGGCATTTTCCGCAAATCGACAACCATTGTGCCTATTTTGCGTGAAACGAGGTAGCGCTACTCTAACCACCCCAGCTCCTCCACGAAGCCTAGCAAAGTTTTCAGGTTGCTAATTGCCTCTCCTAGTGTGCACGGAGTCCCTAGGTATTTGTTCCTGTATACTTCTACCTGTTTGCAGTCTAGGAGAATATGTTTTGTTGTTTCTTCTTCTTCCATGCACGCTCTGCACATGGGGCTGTCTGTTTTAACCATATTGTGTAGGTGTTTGATAAGTGTGTTATGTCCTGTAATTAATCCTTTATGTCACTTTGTCACTGTTTTTAGTTGTCATTAGTCAGGTTTTCAGGGTTTCCGACAAAGGCCTCCTCTAAAGCTTTCTCTTCTGTCCGTTCTCTCAATGTTGTTGTTTTGTTGTGTCTGTCTTTTCTGTGTGTGTGTGTGTTCTGTGTGTGTTGTATTGTGTTCTTTAGTATTCGCTGTTCTGACAAGAACCGCTCAGAATCCACAAATCGTCCGCCCATCTCATTTTCGGGTGTCCCTGATATATCATTATCAAAAACAGTTCCCTATTTCATTGTATTTTTTTTGTTCATTTTATTAATATTACCTTATATCTCGCGAGATCTCGGGTTTTGCCACAACTCTTTAGAGCGTGGGGTCAACTTTGCAATTTTTTTTTTTTATATATTTAAAAATTACAAACAACTCGTCCCGCGCCCTTCCGGATGCAAAGGTGCTCATCACGGTCGCCGCGTTGCCACGCTGGATCGCGATAGACAGCCCTGCATCAGGAAAGTCCCGAAACGAGGATCCTCTTAAACGGTTTATTTATACTAATAATGAATTGTTACACTAGTAATATCTTACCTTAGGATATTTGTCAGGTGCCATCACACACTGGAGAACACCCTGCCACTGCGCCGAATCCATGTTTGTGAACAGGTCGCTCACTCTAGCTGCCAGCTCTAAGGTTTTAAAGAACCGCGCCGCTGACAGTGCTAGGGCTTCGCATAAATAACATACTTGGATTGCCCCCTGAAACCAAGGTATGGTTTTATATTATTATTCCCACATATTTATGTCAATTATGGCCCAAAATAGCCCAGAATAGCACACGACACAGAGAAACCGAAGAAGCTGGAAGAGGCCTATGTGTCACAAGACACGCTGGACACTAAATCAAGAAAAACTGATAAAACCCAGCAACAGAGTGGTCAAAGCGTGGAACAAACTACCAGAAGATGTGGTCTCAGCACTGAATACATATTAAGTGAAGATCACTCAGATACAGGCAACTATCAGTTGTTTCAACTGCCTGCCTGATTAATAAATAATAATAATAATAATAAAAGTTTCAGCGAATGGTCTCATAGCGAAGAGTCTCGACCAACACCTTGAGAGACTCTCGCTAGGTGGTTGGATCAAGGGTCAGATGCAGAAGGCGGTGATCTTGGACACGGCGCGGATAGTCCGCCGGTTCCTCTCTCTGCGGCCCTGACCACCGGCAGCTTGGGCCCTGCCCCGCTGCTGGCGGCACCCTAGGTTAGGTTTTTTATAATGTGTTTATATATATTTTGTATTGTTTTGTAAGTGTTTTTATATTTTACTTTTATATTCATATTATAAATGACCTAGCCTAAGACCAGAAATAAATAAAGGGAATAATAATAAAACTAATAAACAATGACGTGCAGTTTAGTGTCCAGCAATAAAGGCTATAATAATGACAACTCTGGAGGAACAGCAAATCGGGCTGCTTAGAGATCTGGAGAGGCGTATGCCCAACAGTGGATGCATACTAGCTGAGGAAGAAGATTATTATTTGTTAATAACACACAGGCGTATGTGAAGTCCCCAATCCGCATTGGGCTAGTGTGGGGACTATAGCCAAAGCCCTCTCGCGCATGAGAGGAGGCCTATATATTATTATTAAATACATAAAGATGTACACTCTACTCCTCACTACAACTCCCGCGGGAACAAAATAGGCCTTTGTCCTACAATACACCTACATGAAGTAAGATCTTTTTCGAGCAAGTGTGATGAAATAAGCTATAACTGCCTAGGGAGTTATAACTTTTTTTTGTTGCTTATTCATATGAATTAACTATTAATGGCAATGCTTCTCTCCATGGCTCTTTGAGTTCTAATGATTATATAGATTCTAAGAGAAGCATTCTAAAAATAAGGAAGTTACAAAAAATAAACAGTATAAAACTTAGGCAAAAGACCAGAGTAGTTGACACTCAATGACACCGCTGTGCACGAATGCAAGCCAAGTGTGCAGTCCCAACGCAACTAGTTGCAACCACTCACACGCGTGATGCGAACTCATCGACCAATCGCATTGTAGGGTAATTCCACGAGACTGTAATGCCAGTTACCAATTCTTTCGTGTGTTCTTACATTAATTAAGCAAATTTAAGTGTTTGTATGTCTGGCGTAGCCCTACAGGTAGATATCTGGAAACTTAAATTTGCTTAGTTAATTTAAGAACACATGAAAGAATTGGTAACTGACGTTACAGTCTCGTGAAATTACCCTGTAGCATTTCAACGAGGCACATCAAACGAGAACGTACAGTCGGAATTATATAACGGGCCTATCTTTACTTTCGAAATCTTTGAACTAAACATGTTCCTACCATGTATCCTTCAAGAATTAACACGAAACACTGGACTAACTTCTAGCTTCATGTTTTCCCTCCATTTTCCCAATTGGTCACAAAAAGCTGCATCTATGTAACAATTAGACTTACCCTAAACCGAATTGCCAATTTATTTAATAAGTTTTTCAAATGGACAGGCTTGACGAATCTGGTCTCCATTGTAGATCGAAAACAAATACCACAATATTGACCTCTGCTGCGATTTATCGACCGATGTATTTGTACAATGCCAATTGTACTCATAGCGGAAGATCTAACATCAATTTAGCGATATACTATGCGGTTTCTTAGTTATAAAACGACTTTGTTGATATTTTTGTGGACATAAACGATAACGCGCTGGTAAAACAATTGACAATGACATTTCGTATGACAGCTGTTTTTTTTTTTAATTACCACAGGTACGGTAAGGTTTTGGTCGAGCCCCATCATTGTACTTTATTGGCGCTCTTTTTTTTTTTGGATAGCAACACTGTTGAATGAATGGAAATGCGAATATTTAACAGCGCCTCAAACCGCCTCTTATAGAACATCGCACATTGCAGTGAATGATAAAGTGTACCTTATGTGAATGTATTAGCTTATGTTATTAAGTATCAGCAACATTACAAACTGCACGAATAACTTTGTTATACTTAGTAGAATTCCCCGAATTTCGCATACGTATAAATAAGTGATAAATAATCATAACACGCCTTATCAAGGTCACAAATATCGATCCGTATCCCATACCTACCACTCCTACCAGAGCATAATAATATTACTAGTGGCTCTGTAAGCTGTAGAAATGTAGACCTTGTGATGAGCATAAAAAATACTTCGCTGAATTATTACCACAGCGAACTCATAATGATCTTAAGCGCCATATACCCTACTAGTGCTTAAGTTTAATCTTAAATCATGTATATTGTATTTTTATTTGACGTGTAATCGTGTAAAAATCTGTATTTTTCAAATTTTTTTTTTTTTTTACAATAAAAATCTGAAGTCTGAATCCTTTATTCCAAATTCCGCCGTTTTGAACATTTTGCAAAAAAGGTAACGACAATTTTTTTTTTATCTAACTATCCAATGCTCACAAATTTTGACCTGCAGAGGAAATGAATGTTTTCCTAGACATAGATATAAACAAGCGAACATTATACGAGTCGTACGACTCGTACGAAAGCATTTTCCTTTCCTTCGTTAACGTATGGTCAATTATGTGATCTAAAACAAACTTTATTGTTTAGTGCCTTAGGGCTTGTAGCACAGATAAAATAATAGT
Source organism: Cydia pomonella (assembly GCF_033807575.1). NCBI lineage: Eukaryota > Metazoa > Arthropoda > Insecta > Lepidoptera > Tortricidae > Cydia > Cydia pomonella. Next base: position 2,926,855 of record NC_084729.1, read on the forward strand.
ACTACCGTCACAGAATAAATAATAGTAATAAGTACCGTATATAAATGACATTTCCTACAAAACCGAAGTTTGAGAGCGATTCAGGGTCGAATCATGCTGTCCCATTCTAATGTATGCACTATCCCTTTCGGCTATTTAGGGTTGCCTAAACCTGTGACCTGAAGTCATTATCCTTAACTTGTTCACGCAAAGGGACGTCAAGTTGTGCGAACCCTAATAATTGCTCGTAGCAAGCAATGCTGAGCCGAACGGAGCCGAATGGCCGAAAGGAGCAGTGTCGCCCCACTGCTTGTAGGTTGGATGAGCCTTTAACAATGTACATTATATTTATCATATTTATGTTCATGTTTGTACTTACTGATAAATTGATAAGTTAGGAAAACATTGTCAGTAAATAAATTAAAAACCTACTTATATAATTGGCCATTGGTAAAGAAAAAAAAAATGAAAGATGTTATAAATTTTTATTCAAAAATAAGTACAGTTAGCGTCAAATACTTCGTAGCAGTCAAAGTAGCCAAATAGTTCGGTACACCATATATTTAGTATGGTGTACCGAACTATTTGGCCACTTTGACTGCTACGAAGTATTTGACGCTGACTGTACAAAAGACCATTATAAAATGAATTTTAAATACGTACTACTTTTTTACTTTAACAAAACAAAAACTCCGTTTTGCAATAATGTAGTTTATTTATTTGCTACACAAGGGAACAAAATTGTTTTTTACCTTTTCTTAAAAAGTTGCACAGTTTCAAACCACGACAAAAAATTCAAATATTCAAAAATTGTTTCGGCCTAGTGTATTACAAGTATGTTCACCTTTACCAACAACGCAAGCGTTACAAATACATATACCTAATACAAAAATTAATTTCAATATTTACGTATCAATGTCTTATAGATAAAGAGTATCCCGGGCTGGTACGGTGAAAATATTAAAATGGTATATTTACCTAATATAATTAAAGTTCCTTAATAATAAATTGCTAAGAAATTGTACAGCGTGAACGCCAAAATTATTGTATTTAATTGTAAAATCTGGGTTTATACATATTAATGTAGATATTCGTCTGATTGTTATTATGCACCATTTTGGTAGAGTTGGAGACGCTGGTGTTGCCCCTGCCATGAATAGTGTTAAGGTGACGAGTCAAATTGCCTTGCGAGGCAAAATCGTTGCCGCAGATGTGGCAAACGTAGTCTGGAGACGGAGCTCTGTAATATAAATGATAACTATGAATTATACGGGATAACGGGACAGACTATTGTAAAGGCGGGCGCAGCGGCGGAAAGCGCCGAAATTTTGAAATGTGATAAATATAAGAGCCTCGGTAGAGAGTACCAGTTTGTGTTGAAACAGGTTGAAACATGGGGCCTCAGCGCGCACAAGTTTTTTGCAAAAATGGCGAAAAGTCTGGTTGACGTAACTGGTGACCGAAGAGCTAGCGGCTTCCTCGCTCATTGCATCAGTATCACGATACAACGAGGAAATGCCGTCGGCATCCTTGGTACAATGCCTCAAGGGCCTGTTTTAGATTTAAGCTAGTATATTTATTATGTATATTGTTATTATTAATAGGGATTAGATTAGTAACATTGGGGTACCGTCAGCTGGTTCAATATTACCTAACCATGCCAAACATTGCCTGGCTTAAAAACAGTGGTAATAAAGGAAAGAGGGTCACCGTTAAAGAGTTATACAACGCTATTTGATAGGTAACCACTGTTTTTTCAAGCCAGGCAAAACATTATCTTATCGGATCCGCCCAGGTTTCATGGGAGTCGGGATGTATGATAATATTGATAATAATATTATACTACTGTTAGAATAAAATAGTGATAACGTAGGTGACATTTGCAACTGCGTCGTTTAAGTTTTAAACTGTATTTTTTTATCTCTCTGTTTATTACACGGTGCCCGTGAGCATTGCCAGAGACTTTAACAGTATATTCCTGATATACTACAGTATAGTCCTAAAGACTAAAATGTCCTATAATTTTTTTTGGAATTCGCCTAATTTTAGTGTTAAAGCCACTTACAAAAACAAACATCTTTTTACTGTTACTTAGCGCAAAACGCCTTTTTGGCGATGTTGCCACTATGGGATCTATTCCAAATATCCTTATTCATAGATGTCAAAAAGTGACAAGTAACACTGCAAAAAATAGGTTTTACAAAAAAAAAAACAATTTCTTCTTCAGTTACAGTTATACAAATAGCGTTTTCATTTTATGTAAGTACAAATAATTAATTTTTTTTTGTGAAATTGACCTATACTCATATAGGTAACAGTTTTTCCTTCTTTTTCCTTAGAAATGCGTGGTTAAAATCTCTCGGGTTCCTCGTGGGCACCCTGTATAAAGACCCTTTCAAATAAATAAAACACATTTAGGTACATCGGTGCCACGAACAGACACACATGCACATGTCACATACATAACGGTCAAACTTATAATTATAAGACCCTCTTGGGTCGGGGGTAAAAAATGACAAACTAAAGGTACGACCAGACCGCAGCTTAAAAAACGGTCACGATACGGAATCGCAGTGACGTGCTTCACGCGAATCTTTTTTGTTTACAAAACAGTTGCGTCTTTTACGTCACCGGTGTGGTGTCTGCCATAAGATCTCCGTGTAATATTTTTTGCGATATTATAAGTATTATAACCAGAGTAAGCGTGAGCACTCTATTACTTCTTATTTCTCTATGCTACAGCGTATTGTGGAGAGTTAAGTTTTGAAATAAGGGATTTAACAGGCAGATTTTTGAAGAAATAACTATCCAGAAATTTTCAGGAGTCTTAGGCTTGTCCGGACTTTTTGCCAAGATATTCAATTTTTTCATATGTCAAACTTACCTATAGGGAACCATAGCTCTAGGAGAGTATTGGATCTGCTTCTGTTTAGGCGGCTCATGGACCGTCGAGAAGTGGCGGTTCAGGCTGGACTTGGTCGTGTAGTCCTTGTCGCAGATTTTGCAGACCCAGAGCTCGACCTTCTCCATGTGACGCTCTCTTTGCCAGTTCCTCGACATCTAAGAAAGGAACATTAGTAAGTAGAGCATTCAAGAATAAGAGACTAGCTTCTGCCCGCTTTGTCTGCGTGGATTTTAGGCTTCCGGCGATATGAACTTGCTCCCCCTCCCAAGTTGACTGGCTGGCTACGCCCTTGTCTTGATTAGGACCGTAAAAAAGTAGTTTGTAACACTTGCACTACCTGGACTATCAAAATCAGTGCCAACTTAGCTTGGTCTGACTCTATATAAATAAATAAATATTATAGGACATTATTACACAAATTGACTAAGTCCCACAGTAAGCTCAATAAGGCTTGTGTTGAGGGTACTTAGACAACGATATATGTACCTAATATATAAATATTTATAAATACTTAAATGCATAGAAAATGCCCATGACTCAGGAACAAATATCCATGCTCATCACACGAATAAATGCCCTTACCAGGATTTGAACACGGGACCATCAGCTTCGTAGGCAGGGTCACTACCCACTAGGCCAAACCGGTCGTCAAATTGGCGTATATGGCGCTCCTTTTCATCCAACTCATTTCACATCTGTTCAACACTTGTGTTATGTTTTCCATTCCTGACTGCAATGCGATGGTGTATCTGTATACTTATAGACGGAATCTCAGAGCATTATTTTTGATTATATCTATGGACGGAATATACATACACGTAACTCTGAATAGATTTTTTACTTCGAAACGGTGCTATTACAGCAACCAACAAGGGCGCAAAATATTTGTATTTTAACCTGGTGAGTAAGGTTGCCAGAGCTCAACGAGGGGCGGGACGGTTGTTAGGATCGGCAACGCGCATGTAACTCCTCTGGAGTTGCAGGCGTACATAGGCTACGGAGACTGCTTACCATCAGGCGGGCCGTATGCTTGTTTGCCACCGACGTAGTATAAAAAAACCTCTCCGAACGTTATCGTCACCAATAATCTCATGAATCTCTCTCGAATGCAAGAAGTGAACGGAAATAAAACATGGAATTCGCGTTTGAGAACATTACCGTTCAAATTGGCTACATGCCAGTTTTTTGTAAATAATGTCAAACGATCTTGATTTTCCTAAGGATCAAATGTCTATATAGCACTCATGGCATTTAAGCAATACAAAGGTCAGAAATGAGAGTTAAAGTCTGACGCTCGCACTCGACGATTGAAACGCCTCTAACAAAATGATAATGTGATGTGACGTCGCATCACATAAGTCTGTCCTAAATGTATGAAAGATTAAGGAAATTGCCATGTTGACCCTGAAATATTGCGTTTATGTGTATAGTTGTCATACAATTTATTTTTCAATAAAATATAAGGAATCGAATGGTACCATTTTCTTTCCTATTTTTGAAAGACAAAAAAAAATGTTTTTTTGAGACTTTGGAGCTTTGTAATTTTTTATAATCTCAATATTTTTTTTTAAATTCCACTTTTTTAAAATGGATGGTTCATTTTCTATCCATTAAACTAAATTTTGTTATAATATTCAACATGTGTCAAGTACCCGATTCTGCAATTATCTGTCTACAGTACAGTCGCTATCAATCAGATATATCGGAGCGGCCGATGTGCTCGAAAATATCTGAACACCCACTAGCGCCTTGATAATAGAGGCGTGTTCAGATATTTGTAAGCACTCCGGCCGCTCCGATATATCTGATGGCGAAATACACTGTAACTATTTCGCACCGTTTTGATTTTTGCGCTAGGCGTCTGTTTACGTTGCATTTATTTGACTGTTTTAGCGATTTTTAAAGAAATCTAATTCTTACATGAACAAGAATATCAAAAAAGCAAAACCTACAGACACAGATACTGGTAATATTGAACACATATTTAAAAAAAAACATCTAGAGCCAAAATCCAAAGAAAAAAAAAGTTGTATGTGAAAGAATTACCACTGTCCGCAAACACAAAAACGTTTTAAATACCTATATGAGCGGAACACTTGTATTTTAATGCCAAATATAGCTGTTTAAAACGTCAAATATATTAAAACAGCTCCTTCAACTTACTATTTTACGACTTTTAATCCGGTAGTAAAATATTCCTAAAAAGCTATTAACATTCCAGATAACTAATTTCACGAGAACCATGATGATGTTAGCTTTCCGGTCGACGGTTATCTTATAACCTTCGGAACTAGTTTAGCGTTGTGTGCAAAAAGCGGCCGTTAGCTAAAGTGTAGGACGCAATAAAAATCTCACCTGGGATTTAAAAAAAACATAGATGGTAGGATCGTATAGATGTGCCATACGCGTGCGCCCGTGAAGAACAGAACATACGCAATGCGACAAAATTAAAAACACGTTTTAACATTCCTGACAACATACCAAAAACAATAAACGTAATTTTATTTACGTCAGGTTATTTGTTGCCCACCATAAAATATACTAAAATTTACGGTGGGGAATAAAAAAATGAGACTGCGACAAGGACACACAGTAATAGCTTTCTCTGCTACTCCTACTGAAAGATACATTAGATACATAAGACTATCCCGTTCGGTCATTTCCCCCCACCGCTCATGCCTGATCCAACTATACTAGATTCATGAAAAAAAAATTTGAAATTCGATTCCCAATTACGCATTTGTTGTTTTGGGTTTTATCAGTTAAGTAATGAACCAGCTATACGCAGACGCAAAATTTCATCTCATACAAAAGCTTCACTCTGTCACATTTTATGGGGACAAAAAAACAAAATCTACCGTTGGAAAGACACAATAGCACTCGACTTTTTATTTTATTTGATAGGCTTAGGCTAAGACTATCTCCTCTTGATTTCTAAATTCAACAAGTTTTTGGCAAACATTTCATTTTTGGAACAAGCTTTTGTCACTGACTGTCCTTTTCTTACCACGGGAAAATAATACTCATCGAGACAATTCTAAAAACCCCAAACACAATTAGGTTGCGTTGTTTTATCACAGAGTTCCTGTGCTCCATCACAAAATAACATACATACTGACAGTAAACGGGGCAAGTTAAATAAAGGCTTGTAAAAATTGATCAAATCAATTGAGTACGCGTTTTCGCGTTTAAAATATTTGTATAGTATCAAAAAGCAGGCAATATGTTTTCCGCGTTGTTACAAAGCAGTTGTAAAATTTTAAACATATTTTTCACGTAGACTGTTTGTAACACGTAGAAGTTATTGATGACATCCTGTTGTCTAGCTTAAACTACTTTTATCTGATATTTATCGATTAATTAATCTTTCTGATATCTACGTCGTGTTTATATATTCATTTCTAATCTAAATAACATGCCCAAGTGCACTTATAATCAGCACTTCATGTACTGATAAAGCTTCATTTTATACCTTTAAACGAGCAAATTAAATGTTCCTATTTATTTATATATTTCGGGGTTCTCGGAAACGGCTCTAACGATTTCGACGAAATTTGCTATATGGGGGTTTTCGGGAGCGATAATCGATCTAGCTATATATAGGTCTTATCTCTGGGAAAACGCGCATTTTTGAGTCTTTATATATTTTCCGAGCAAAGCTCGGACTCCTATGAATTTTAATGAATTTGCAGCTTACAAAGCTATTTTGTTTTAGCGAATCATTTCCAGACCGATACGACCTTCAAACCTTCAAGAAAAGAGCGTATTCCCATCTTAAATGCCTGCAACATACTTGCAGCACGAGGTGTTACAGGTGTCCGTGGGCGCCGCGTCGGTAAATGCTTACCATCAGGCGATTCAGCCGTTTACCTCCTAGGTATATCATAAAAAAAAAAAACAATATGTTGAACATTAAAATAATAGGATGATCCGACGATATGGACAAAAATACATTATATTTTTTCTTTATAAATATTATAGAGACATTCTTACACAAATTGACTATATCCCACGGTAAGCTCAAGGAGGCTTGTGTTGTGGATACCCAGACAACGATATATATAATATACAAATACATGGAAAACATCCATGACTCAGGAACAAATACTTGTGCTTATCACATAAATACATGTCCTTACCGGGATTCGAACCCAGGACCATCGGCTTCATAGGCAGGGTCACTACATATATCCACTAGGCCAGACCGGTCGTCAAGTTTCTTTATTTCACGGCTAAAAAGCTGAACCGTATTTGATGAGAAACAGCGTGTGTAAAGTTTAAGCCCTAGTCTAGAGTGATAGGATATCAAAGTCGAAGCCACAACTAATACCTATTATGTATACTATACAAAACCTTTACTAAAAAAAAAGTTTTTTTTTTAATCTTATTTATTTTGTAAGCCATACATCTTAAGATTAAGTCGGCACCTAAAAAAAAAGTTTATGGCAAAAAAAATATTTTTGTTACAAGCTTTTATCGTTGACTGTATTTTTTTTAGACAGGCGACTAATACTAGAGCTAATTCTAAAAACCCTACACACAATTCGGTTGCGTTGTTTTATCACAGAGTTCCTATGGCCATCTCCTGTCTCCACCATCAGATCAGCTCGATGGTGCCATAATATTACATTGTCATCCAACTTACATATGCATGCAAAATTTCAGTTTGATCGAAAACCGGGAAGTGGATCAAATTTAACTTGCAAGATTTGATTACAGACGGACAGACAGACAACGGGACAGGTGAAACTAAATAAAAGCTTGTAAAAAATAAATGTTTCGCTTTGCACGAATTAGCTTCCTTACACTCATGACTTACGTTGAACATGAGATGAATTTTAATTAATTACGCTCCATACAATATTATGGCTCTTCTACCCGATGGCCCAGCGTAGGCCAGTCCAAGGGACGCATTTATGCGTTAGAGGGAGCAAGTGATATTGCTATCTCATTCCACCGCATAGCTGCGTCCCTTAGACTGGCCTACGCTGGGCCATCGTGTAGAGGAGCCCTTAAAAAGAAATCGGCGCATATGCCAACACTATAATGAGCGTTTAAATAACTAGCTATCACTTTAATATATAAAAGACGTAACAAAAAAGTGGAGATCCGTTTAAGAGGGAACAGGAGGCCTACCGCGAAAATCGAAGTTCGTCAATTGCGGGCATTTTTCTCTGTCACGCTAATTACGTCTTAGTAAGAGTAAAAGAGAAAGATCCCCGCAATTTGCGAAATTCAATTTTTCCGGTAGGCCCCCAGTAACTTTCTGAATCTACGAAATAACGGTAATTTTTCTATGAAATTCCATTTCGAGAGAAAACATTTTCCACTTACTAAATCTTAACAAATCACTTTGATTTTGATGTCGATCGCTTCAGCATAATATACTTAGGTTTTATAAGTTTCGCTTTAAAATATATACTTATATATTGTTTTGCAAATAAAAATAGGAAAAACTATAAACATAGTTTTTCAATGGAAAACTATAAACATAGTTTTTTTATTGTGTCAATAACATACAAAAAAATCATGGAGAATGGACAATATTTAGAAGTGGAAAAATGTTTTCGCCTTTTTTATGGAAGATCACGTGGTATGCTTCTCTCTTAATGGCATATTCAGTATCGTGCTCTGATTAGGGAAAAGTACGTAGAAGATAAATTTATAACACGCAAAAAAAAAACGCGCCAAAAAAAATTCTTTCACCCTTTTCTAATTAGAACGCGATACCGAATATGCTGGAAACGGGTCACCACTATTATTGTTACACCTTGTATACGAGTGACAAAGAAATGAAACATCATTACAATTTTATATTATTAAAGATATACAAATTCATGCGAATATAATACATAAAAGCTACGTCGGTACATACACAAAAAAAGCATAATGGTGTTGAATCATTTGCTCACCCTATAGAACCACGCCCAAAAACTTTAAAACGCATACATGGAGTTTATTATTATTACCCAGTAAGATTTCCTTAATTAAAATAATAGGTAAATTTCATGTTTATAAATAGTTATACAAGTAATTATTAGCATCTGCAAGCATAATAATCAGTTCAAAAACTTACCTTGTTATATTAACAACTTAACAGTAACTTCTTTGTTGTTTTTTTTTATTCACACACGGTTTCCTAACACGCTAGAACAAATTCTGATATCAAACTGCGAATGAAATGAACGAATGATAACTGCGATAAAGTACAAACATATTTTATGTCAGCGGGTAAAACTGGAACTAACTCTGCTGCGTACTAATTGTGCGATTACAGCGCCACTTTTAACGATGCAGCTAAGTTTGTATTCGTAATTGCTCGCAATGGTCGTAGCTGGCAACACAACCATTGAAAAATACTTTGTTGTACTTTGTGATCTTTTGACGGGAAGTTATACGCAAATAGAAAGTGGAAGAATTATACATAATTCTAACATATTAAAATAAACCGGCCAAGAGCATGTCGGGCCATGCTCAGTGTAGTATTCCGTAGTTACCCTTCCGTCATAAAAATCTAAACTGGAGCTATTAGTATAGTAGATTGTTAACCAAGGGATAAATTGGTACCTTTCACCCGAGTTTAACTGTGGATGTACGTATTTTTACTATGAGGGGGAGACTTTTTGCGATAACTCAAAAGCAGCTAAACTGATAATGTCCTCTATAGTTTTCATTTAATGTTTTTCTTAAGTTCTACTTCTATGATTTTTTTCATATTTTTTGGACCTATGGTTCAAAAGTTAGAGGGGGGGGGGACACAATTTTTTTTGCTTTCTTAGCGATTATCTCCGAATATATTCACTTTATCAAAAAAAAATTGTTGAAGACCCCTATTAGTTTTCAAATATCTGTCCAACAATACCCCACACTGTAGGGTAGAAGCAAAACAAAATTTTCACCCCCACTTTACGTTCAGGGGAGGTACCCTAAAAAAAAAATTTGATTTTATTGTACGACTTTGTCGGCTTTATTGATTTATATATCCATGCCAAATTGCAGCTTTCTAGGACTAACGACCACGGAGCAAAGCCTCGGACAGACGGACATGGCGAAACTATAAGGGTTCCTAGTTGACTACGGAACCCTATAAAGAGAAGAAAAGCTTATTGGACCAGAGAAATTAGAATCAGTCTAAGATAACTTTGCACCTACTGTAACGTTTTTAAATCATCCAAGACGTGAACAGATAAAAGTGTGAGAGTTTTATTATATTTCATTACATATTTTTAAACTATAACAGACGGGCGTACCGGACCGTGAATTTGGTTCGCATGTCTCTTTCTCACTCGCACTTATAGCTGCGTCCTTAACTGATACATGACCACCTTCCACGTAATCGAACAGGTCTCCTACGGGACCAATGTCGTGGTCCGATACGCCCGTCTGTAGTCTATTCATAAGGCCGTAACGTAACTGACGTGGACCGTGACCGCAAAAGTACGCGTCGATGCAGAGGCGATTGATGGATAGTTACAATTGCATTCTAAAAGTCATTGCTGAAAGGTAGTTATCATAATATACAAAAACAGTGGGTAGACAGTCACAAGGGGTGTGTGTCTCACGAGAGTCATAACAAATAGTTTATTATTATTAATAATTTCTGTGATTTTAATTTTGATTTTTAATGTCTTTATGTGTTCTAGAGTGTTTAATTTATTAATTTTAATTTGTGCTATTTTATTTTAATGTAATATTCTAAAGGCGGTATTTTTAATTAACTAAAAATAGATAATTTATCCAAATTTCCTTGTTATCTGATAAAAATGTATTTTGTTTTTTTTAGTCAGTTAATGACGCAGCTATAAGTGAGAGCGAAAAAGAGATATGCTGACCAGACCAGACTCGCGGTCCGGTACGCCCGTCTGTTACAGATTTAACCCGGAGGGATTTCTGAAATAATGATTCATTACCGTATCATTTGTTGTGCAGTCTGTGGCACGGCACGGTGTTGTGGTGTACTTACTTGTACATTTTTATTTGTTTCCAGTTCCGCTCCATTAGTCATCAGCCGCCTCAGCCGGAGGCCGAACCGTTCTGACAGTACAGGTAACCTTATGGGGTTGGCAACTGTCAAATTTGTATAGATAACGCCAGCTAAGGTTACCTGTCTCTAGTTCTATAAGATATGGCTTACAGGCTAGCATTCAGGCCATATAATTCTAAACATAATTTGACACTATTCGTAGGACTGACACAAAACCTATGCTGGCGCCATCTGTAAAATAATTCCCTGGAGCTTGTTGCTTGCCGATGTGAAGATGGCGCTATGTGATAGTGTCGAGAGCCTTAAAACAGTCGACATGGTTATTTACTGAGGTCCAGTACGCACATATAATCGATCATGACTACCTACATTCCCAACTGTTTCCTCAGATGATGCCGAGAGCAAGTTCCAAATTACTGCATCATTTTAGGCTTACTTTGAAAAACGAATCGATGGTGGGAAAGTTTTTCCAATATTTCAAAAATAAAAAAATAAAAACAGCCACCAAATGGTTACCAAAATGTTCTATGAATGTAGTAGAAGAAGCTGTGAAAAATCGCGACATAGAAATATCGCCGGCCAAGAGCATGTCGGGCCACGCTCAGTGTAGGGTTCCGTAATTACTCTTCCGTCACAATAAGCTAAACTGTAGCTTAAAGTATAGGACATTGTTAACCAAGGGATGAAACGGTACCTTTCACGCAAGTTAAACTAATAGACTGCATAATCAGTACCTAATTAAAGTAAGTCTTTTTACTATGAAGGGTAAACTTTTTGCGATAACTCAAAAACAGCTAAACTGATCATGTCCGCTATAGTTTTCATTTAATGTCTTTCTTAAGCTCTACTACCACGATTTTTTTCATATTTTTTGGACCTATGGTTCAAAAGTTAGAGGGGGGGGGGGCACATTTTCTTTTTCTTTCGGAGCGATTATCTCCGAATATATTCACTTTATCAAAAATTTTTTGTTGAAGACCCCTATTAGTTTTGAAAGACCTTTTCAATGATTTCCCATACTGTAGGGTGAAAGCAAAAAAAAAATCACCCACACTTTACGTGTAGGGGAGGTACCCTAAAAAAATTAAATTTTTAAATTTTATTGTACGACTTTATCGACTTTATTGATTTATAAATCCATGGCAAATTTCAGCTTTCTAGCACTAACGACCACGGAGCAAAGCCTCGGACAACAGACAGACAGACGGACCTAGCGAAACTATAAGGGTTCCTAGTTGACTACGGAACCCTAAAAAGGATGGACTACATCCATGATGCCTTTATATCAAATTAAAAAGTCTTGGAAGAGATACATATTTGAAGACTCCCTTGCTTTATCTCCATCTGAAGTTGTATGCATAATATGTCAAATGGCAAATCGCTTCCGTAATAACTAGTGCCTACGTCAATTCTCGGGATTAGTTGCCAAGCGGACCCCAGGCTCCCATGAGCCGTGGCAAAATGCCGGGACGACGCGAGGAAGAAGAAGCTAAAAGCAACTGTATTAGCTTTTCACAGCCTTTAGAATTCACTTAGGGCCTGTTTCACAATGTCCACGTAAAGTCCTGAATAAGCTACTTGCCACTTATCTGACGAATAAAGTCATCGTTTGCGTTTCACAATATTCAAATAAGCTTAACTGGTAGATAAAGTTCTAAGTTCTTCATGAAGTTTTATTTGGCAGTAAATTTATTTGTACATTAGCTATCCAATACTTTAGTTGGACATTGTGAAACAAGCCCTAAGTACCTAAATAAAAATGTATATAAACACAAAAACCATCAAAATATTTATTCAACTTAAAATAATAATTAATAATTAAAATGGCACAATTACAAATCAAGAAGTTTGACAAATATAATTCCAAATCAATTTGCTGTGAACCTGACAATAACAGATGTCTTATTTTAAATCATTAGGCGGGGCTACACAGAACGAGTCGCCCCGCGGGAACTTGCCTCGCGAGAAACTGAACGTGCCTCGCGAGGAACTGAACGTGCCTCGCGAGGAACTTGCCACGCGATGCAGCTCGGTCCATGTTAACATAATCACAGCACCTCTTATCTAATATGTATAGAGAACATGCTACAGTTCCTTTAGCTCTATATCAACATTTCCATCGTCATCCAGAAGTAGGGCGAGGTGTTCAAAATGAGTAGTATAAGTATTTTTCAAACAGCATAAGTACGGTGACACATGTCATCTCAGTACTATTTTGCGAGAGGAAAGAATAGTTTTTCGAATCTAACGAAGTAACTTCTTCGGGAGTCGTTTCCACTAACTGAATCTTAACAAATCACTTTGATGTCGATCGCTTCAGCATAATATATTCTAGGTTTCGCTTTTTTGAAAAAATAAAACTTTGTTTTGCCTAGGAAAACCTATAAATTATAAACCTAGTTTTTCATTGTATCAATAACTTATTAAAAAATCATGGAGAATGGAAAAAATATTTAGAAGAGGAATAAGTTTTCTCTTTTCGACGGTCACGTGGTATACTTCCCTCTTAAGGTTATAAATTGTATGGAGTTGACATGTGTCAACGTACCCATGCTGTTTGAAAAATACTAAAGAGAATTAAGAAGACCAAGAGTGCTCACTCCATACAACGGTTTTCTTACCAAAAATACTATTATTTTCGTAGTCTACATCTAGCGTCAAGTAGCGGAACTCTCAGTACTGCTACTCAACAATAGATGTCGCGGCAAACCAAATCTAATGCTCAACGATTTTCCGCTAATATTGTAACTAGAGTAACCGGGACTACATTTTTATTTGCCGAGCATTAGACTTTTTGTTTGCCGCGACGTCTATTATCGAGTAGCAGTACTGAGAGTTCCGCTCAGTGTTGTCAGAGCGCTTACAGCTTAATGTACGTTCATACGTCAGAAAAGGTACCATTTGGGTAAAAAAAGTACGGTTTTTTTTTATTGTATAAATTCCTTAAAGAAACAATATTTACATTGAACACATCTTTGTAACTGTCACAAATTAGTGTATTGACGTCATATTTAACCAATTTTGTTTCACATTGAGAAAATCACTCTCAATTCGAATCATTGACTCAGTCGCAATCCACGAAGTAACTTCTGTAAAAAAAATTTTTTTGTTATAATAGGGTTGTTTCCAATTTTTTGAAACGCTCGTATTACGTTCTATATTAACTAAAAGTTGTCCTAAAATTCAACTTTATACTAAAAACGGCTTTAAATATGTTAAATGAACAAAATATATTTTGACGGAAGCTTTCGCGCCCAAAACGCTCTTTGAAAATTGAGTGACGTCACAGTTTACGGTTTGACACATAACTCCATACACACGTAGAAGATACGAGCTGTCAAACTACATTTGTCATTTGTTGTCTATCGCTTAACTGTTAACAGTGTCAATCCGCGAGTTGTGACGTCATCAAAATCTTCAAAGACGTTTCGAGTTTGGTCACGTGACGTGTGCCAAAAGATATTTTAAATTCAATATTTACAAAAATATGGTCATTACAGATTCCCTAAAAGTAGTTTAACATGTTTTATAATCCAAAAGAATTTATTAGGATACAATTCTGCCCTAAGATTTGTAGGTGGAAACAACCCTATTACAATGTTTGATTGTGAAAATTAACGGTTTGTAATTTTTCCGACGATTTTATCTAAGGTGTTAACGTGAACGCTTGGATAGTACTTCAAATGTGTTCGCCCAAGTGTGTAGTACGCCTGCTGTCACTGTCAGCTTGACTTGACATTCACATTGAGTACCTCTTGTGTCGATGTCAAAATTAGTGCTTACTGGGGTAAAATCAGGATCCCTAGTTAGTCTAGGGATCCTGATAGTAGGGGCGACAGGACTGATAAGATTAGGAACCACTAGTATAACCTATGCATATAACTTTGTTATTCCAGATTCTAAAAAGGTTATAAATCAGCATCAACTTTTGTCTACATTTTGCATTTGCAATAAAGAAAAGAACTATGTATTTTAAAGTACAAAATACAACTCATTTGTTTTAAGTATTTGTCTCAGGACAGTAATTAAATTCTAACATAGCAAAGTTAAATTTTAAATACATGAAAAACAAAGTGGCCGGCCGAATTTTTAATCTGGATAAATAAAGTACACGCAGATGACTTAGTAACTTTCTCCCGGATATGCAAATTGCAAATGTATATAAATTAAAAATAAATACATTTGAATAAGGTAACCACCTTACAAGATAAACAAACATGATTTATTTACCTGATACCCCAACCCTGACCCTGACTTACCTGATAGCCCATGAGCAAAATTAAATTCTCTCTCCGTTTTTTTTTACTTTTAGACTTTTTTATTTTTCTTCAAACAACTGCAGCGGAAGCAATCAGTGAGCAAGTAATTTGCAATATTATTTTTAAAGTTTTCAAACTAGGAAACGAAGGCAAGACAAGACAAGACTGAACATTGGTTGAACGAACCCGCGCATTTCCATTTTCTTTCCTAGCTTGAAAAAAATAGAGATCACAGGTAAGACACAACTGCCGACTGCAACTTGTACGTAGTTTGGACGTGTGTTGTTTATCTATAGTATTTTTTTTTATGTTGGCCATAACTGTCAGATTAGGAATTTTGCCCTGAACCAGCATAACGAAAAAATTTTTTTTTTAAACAAATAAAACAATCATACATCAAAATGTACGATTTTAGTACGATGTACGCTGCATACAAAAAAGGTACGCAAGGGTCCAAAAAAAGTACGTAAAACCGTACTAAAAGGTACGATTTGGCAACACTGGTTCCGCTACTTGACGCTAGATGTAGACTACGAAAATAATAGTATTTTTGGTAACAAAACCGTGGTATGGAGTGAGCACTCTTGGTCTTCTTAATTCTATTTGAAAAATACTATAAGAGAACAAATAAAAATGAACAAACCTCAAATGCGACTTCTGGTGCGGACTGACCCTCTCACTATAACTACACTATTATTATTGTGTACTTTTATTATGTACTTATGTTTAAACTTTTTGAATAAACGTCTTTATTATTATTATTATTATAAGTATCTGTATCGGGTGATAACAGACCCTTAACCAGTGTTGTCACATACAATTTTGCCGAAGTGGTAGAACAGGGTGCAAAAATAGGTAGAAATGGGTGGTTTTAAAATGAAAAACAGGTAGATGTACCACTCAATAGCAAGTACGTTTTTATGATTTAAAATGTGTATAGAAATTTTCAAATTATTTATGAGTATAACTATATTGTGATGTTAGTACACGTGTTTATTAAAGAAATCGAAACAAAAATGAGGATTTCCATTACATTGAATCTAAATTCGGTAGAAATTAAGTAATGATCCGTCACAAGTTTTGTGAATTACTTACAATTGTACCATTTTGAAAAATAGGTAGATCTACCCAAAAGTTGGTAGATGTGACAACACTGCCCTTAACTTTAATAGATAATACAACAACAAAAAGAAAACAGACACAAATACTTACAAATAGTATTTGTAAGTTGGCAGCAATGCACTTAGTTTGAAAACTGTATTAATTTTGATTTTGTTAGGTTAGGTTAGAACTGCGAAAAATCGTTAAAACTGAAAAATCTTTTTTTTCTGGTTTACTTCGGTGATACCTAAGTTTTAACGTCTGTTGTCAGAGTCTTCTTGCCAGTTAAATAAATCAGTACCACTGAAAATCCGCAACATGACGAAGGTCAAAAAAATCTTGTCAGTGTATATTTATTGGATTGGTACAAGATTTTGGCCCATTTAGACAATCTATTTCAATTAAATCTGTTAGAAATACACATTGAGTTAGTATTATAGAATAGAATAGAATTTGTTTTATAAAGAATAAACATCAAGAAATAGAACTCCTTTAAGGAGTTTAAATTTCACTTAGCCTAATTTTAAAGACAACACTGTCTACAGTCACCTCTGAAAATATCGATACGGACAAAGTGCCAAAAATATGTATACACTACATTAATATATGGGCAATAAGGTCGTGTATACATATTTTTGGCACTTTAGACGTGACCGTACACTACAGATATGTCGCAGCAATAACATTAAGACACTCTGACCGCTTAGCATGAATCTTTCTGCCATTTTTTGCGGGGGGAAACGTGCACACAGTCGCACTTCTCACTCACTACATACAAAATCCAATCTGTAATGACGACACAAATACAAAGAAAATGACACACGTCAAAGACAAATCTTGCACACCTCTTTTTGTGTACGGACGAGTCACAACATGCACCGCCATAGGTACAGTTGTACCTATGCTTTGGGAGAGGGGAAATAGTATGCATGCCGTCCCCCTCCCGGTGTTACTCGAAGCTTGTCGCACGCGACTCCATACTTGAAGTCGCGCTTGATAGTAGGCATGTGTCGCTCACTTCACGAGTGAGTGATTTAGTAATTTTGCTGCTGACTAACGCATATTCACATTAAAAAATAAAAATATTACAAAACGTCAAATTAAAAAATAAGACAGAGCCAGCCCATACTAGCGTCTTTTGAGCGTCGGCGTCTAGTCAGCGCTATGGAAAATGGCGTCGCTGCGCAGTTGCGCTAACGTTGCGTCGAGCAGCAGCCATAGAGTTTACTAGACGCCGACGCTCGAGATACGCTAGTGTGGGGTGGCCCTTATTCCTTCAATTTTAGACAATACAACAATTATTATAATTATCATTATTTACGTTTTCTGTAACAATCAAGTCATTTTCTTTATTATCGTTATTAAAATTCTCTAAAATATAATTTGGCTCTCTTTTTATTGGAACTAGATCGTCTTTATCACAGCTATTTTCAGTGTTTTCGTTTTCATCAATTAATCCTCTTTTTATTTTTATGTTCATATATTGAAACTCTCTTTTTATATTAATTATATTATCTGTGGCCATCGTTTGGTGTTCTGTAGGTTCACTCGAAACTACTTGACTTGTAGCGGATGACCTAGAATCCGTATCTTTTTCACCAACATTAGTAGTTTTTGGTGTGTATTCAAGAACGGATGGCCTAGAATCCATATCTTTTTCGCCAATATTTTTGTTTGTTCGTGTGTATTCGAGAACAGAAGGTCTAGAATCCATCTTTTCATTTTCACCTTCTTTCCCATTATCATTATCTGTTTGATTTATAACGCTGTCTGCATTAAGGGAATCATTCTTTTCGTTCTCCGATCTAGTACTGTGTTCTGTCTCGTCTGAATCTGTGTCAGTTGGGTTTTCTGTTTCAACATTAGTTGTATCATTGACTATCATCACATTAGATAAGTGTACTTGGTTACATACTTGTTCTCCACTCATATCTTTAGGAATTTCTTTTAGATTATTATTAAGCTCTATGTGTCCACGATTTTCAATGCCTGGTGGTAGAGATGGAAGAAAAAGATCGTCGTCACTGTAATGACCTTCATCTATTTCTTCATTTAGAATTCGAGATGTGTTATTCAAATCAACCCCATGACCGTCATCTTTGTTTAACTCTGTTAGGGCATTCTTTCCATTATCGACTTCAATTCTGTCGCGTATATCCTCAATGTTGTTTATAGTTTTATGTGTATTATCATTGCGATTCTTAATATGTGATATTTCATTTACTATCTCTTCTTCATCATTAATAGTCTGGTCTATAACTGTTGAGGCATTGCTAGATACATTATTATCAGGATCTTTGCGCATATCATTATGTCCTGGTTCTTCATTTTGTGGATTAATGTCTGTTTCCTCATCATCTGTTAACAGTGATTCCACCTGAAGAACTAGTAGATTACTACAACTTGGACGCATTTCCTGTCTTAAAGACTGTCTTTTAGAAATATGAGAAAAGTCAGTAGGATCGTACAACCAAGATTTCTCTTTTTTAATAGCAATTTCATTAGATGGTTTGTCAATCGTTGTTTCAATTTGTTCTCTCACATTTTCGATATCACTGTTTATTTCTCTGCTTAATGCACCTATGTCCCATACTTTTAAAAACCCATTTTCATAGGGGTTATACAATTGGTTTATTAATAAATTAGTGGCAACTAATTTTAATTGACCCTGTTTATTTATATCAGGAGCTTGATTAGCTGCATCTGAGCAGGTTTCTGTATTTTTGTAACAAATTGTGTCTTGAGAATCGTCGTCGGTCATTTCATTATCAGTTTCTCCAAGTTGGTCACTATCTTCGTCTTCATCTGTTTCAACTGTCTCTGTTTTTTCTACATTTAATGTAGTGGCTTCTAAAGCCATTTTTTCTTCGTTCCCGACGCCTGCGTCAGCTGCTGCCATCTCTATTGTATTCATTTTATCGGCCTCACCATCATTGGAACCTTGGATTGTTGTTGTATGGTCAGTTTTTATAGCTTTATTCTGAATATTGTTTAAACCTTCATTTTGTGCGTCGTCTTCATCACTTGAATCAATTTCAATGATTTCCTCGTCTGAATCAACCACAATTACTTCAGGAGTAATATTTTCAATAACAATTTGTATTCCGATCTGATGATGCTCAAAGGCGTGCGCCACTAACTCTTCTTGAGTAAAGAAATAGTTGCATTTTAAACAAGGATTTTTAGTATTCTTTCCCGGACATATAATTCTATGTTTATCAGCAGTTTCCTTTCTTACGAAGCAAAGACCGCAAAGGCATTTATACAGTACTTTGGATAGATTACCATTACTGGTACTGGCAGTATTTTGCAATTTATTAACATTAAGTACTTCATTGAATACTTTATCATTTTTATGATTAAATAACACAATCTTATAAGCATCTTCGCTTCTATGATTCTTTGTATGGTTTTTTATAGCCAATCGATTGTTGAAGGTCCTTTTACAGATTTTGCACGGATAACTACACTTAACTTTCACACAAGTGTCATAGTTCACAGTATGGTTGTACACAGCGGACGGGTCTACAAAATTATCACATTTACAACATTTGTAAAGTTTGTATGCACCTTCACGCAAGACCCTCATTTTGACACTGCGTGTGTGTGCGTATATGCTTTCAGATATAATTTTTTTCACTACAGGCTCAGCCATATCAAAACAACTGAACCAATTTTCAAAGGATAGGAATTCGAATCTGTATTTAAAATATTTGAACGATTCTCTGTGTATTTCTTTGTTTCTGTAATGCAAGTCAATGTGTTTTTTGTAGCATAATGGTTCAAACTTCAAATCGCATATGTCACACATTTGTGTGACAAATTGTACATTATTTGTTATATGGTTTTGTGAATGCTCAACAGCAGCGTCATATGAACCTGTAGAAATATCACAACTGGTGCATGTAAGAATAACATTATCATCATCCGAGTTCACTACTGGAATGCTTTCTTCAGCATTTAAAACTTTGTTTCTTGGAGCTAGTTTTAATTTAAGTCCCTTTTTGTGGACTCTAGCATGCCTTTCCGCTTCCATCTTGTCATACATTTTAGTATCACATTTAGTACAAATATAAACATGAACCCTATTTCCTTTCTTATTTTTCATTGCTTTCTCAACAATGATTTTTTCAACATTATCTTTACGTTTCTTGTTATAGACATCAGGATGTTTCTCTTTTACATGTCCATCAATGTCTTTAAAGAGGAAATTCTTGTTACAAATCTTACATACAACTTCAAAACCATGTTGTACTTCCATGTGCTCATCGAATTTGCTTTTCTCTTCAAAATAACATGCACATTCTTCACATTTGTGCATTTTATCTTTAATATTACCATTATTCACGTTATTGGTATTATGCGCGTCAACAGTATTTTGGGTTGGAGCTATATTTCCGTTTGCATTAACTACATTGCTATGAGTAGTTCTATTATGGGCATCAAGAGCACTTTGAGTGGGAGCTACATACGCACAGATAGGACATTGTGTCTCTCTGAAAGAAGCATCGAGATTAACTACAGTGCTGTTAACGGAACAGCCGTGGAACCTCTCTGGGTTCATCTCCTTATGAATACCTTGGTAGTGTCTGAAGAGTGTCGTCTTGTTGGCGTAAAGTTTGTGGCAGATCTGACATTCTTCTTTGATGTTCGGCTTAGGTTCTGCTGGTCGCTTGATGCCTCTGAAAAAAAAAGTAAGGTAAGGTGTCGCACGCCCAAGGTATTCCTAAAGCGACATGTTGGAGGGGATTCTGCGCGAAATTTGTATGCGTTTGCGCGAAGACTGTGTAATGCGGTGCCTGTGTAGTCTGTGATATATCCACAATACAAAATACAGTTTACGGTGGATATATAGGTAGATTTGTACAGGATTGTCCCATATTTATTTATGATACTAGCGTCCCTCCCCGGCCTCGCATGGGTAAACCTTAAAAGATCGTACACATAAACCTCAAGAATCACTCTATTGATAGATGAATACTGCATGAAAATCCGTTCAGTAGTTTATCGCGAACATACAGACAAACAGATGTGGCATAAAAATTACCTGTCTCCAGAAAGCTGTTGTATTCTCTCCGTAAGGAACCTCAGCCCATCTTGGATCTGCGACAGCTCGGTCTGAAATGATGACTGACTGCGGGCTTGGCTCGACTGGCTCTGCTGGCTCGGCTGGCTCGGCCTGACTTGTGACCCGCTGGGTGATGAGTTCATGGTGCTTGTGACCATTTGGGATGGATTTGTCGAGTTGCTTCGCTGTTGTGTCCGGGAGAATTGGGATGGTTGAAGAAAGTCTTCATCCTCCATTGTTGAACTGTAATGACGGACAGACAGTCTATGCTAATTTGCGCCATGTAATGCATGTTTGTTGGTTTTTCGAGGATAATTCTCTATCATGTGAACCGATTCCAATAATAGTTCTTTTATTAGAAAAAGGATGCCTTTAATGTTATCTCATAGCAATTTTAAGATTTTCAAGTGTAATAAACACGTAAAGTTGGTGAAATTGCAAACTGAATTCGAAAATGTTTTTTTTTTATAAAATAAAAAGTTATCAAGATAGAGGTCTGATTATATTTTTACTGTAAAGTTTATAGTAATGTTAATATTATGTAAGTCTCATAATTTTTCTTCTGTAAACTTCGGAGATAAGGGGGGGGGATGGTATTATTTTTTCACATTTCCTTCATAAATCAATTCTATTTCACTATGAAAAATAAAGTAGTATAGTTTTGGAATGTACAATTTCAGCTCTTTCAAATTATACCCAACTTGGCCTAGTCACTAGACTTTGAAATTTAGTCCCCCCCCCCTTTATATTGGGCATTTTCCATAGTTAATAAAAATAATACTTTCAATGTGCCCGGGTTAGCGTTGTTCATAATTATTCCAAATTTCAAATCGATAGCTTAAGTGGTTCTCGAGATATTTAGCTATGTGACAGACAGACGGACGGACGGACGGACAGAGTCGCACCCTCGCATATAAGGGTTCCTTTTGTACCTTTTTGTGGTGCGGAACCCTAAAAAACGAGAATCAAAAGCTGATACGGGATCAAAACAAAATTTCCAGCTAGAAAAGCCGCAAATCATGGCATTATAGTATTTATAGTCCTGTATAAGATAGTCCCCAAATATTTATTTATTTAATTAATCTACTGCAGAATGGAGTATCGAGACAAACCTTATTGGTTTGTATTTGTAGTAGTAGTTTAGGTAGATATTGTTGCTGTATAGCTGAATAAATAAATAACATTAGGCTGGTTGAATATGGTTAAAATAAATTAATCAAAATTCTGTCGCCTTGGACCCTAAACATGAATATATAATTTGTCTGGAATTTAGTTATGTCTGTTATAACCATATATTTTGGCAAAATTTCATAA
The DNA here is from genome assembly GCF_033807575.1 of Cydia pomonella. Lineage (NCBI taxonomy): Eukaryota > Metazoa > Arthropoda > Insecta > Lepidoptera > Tortricidae > Cydia > Cydia pomonella. The sequence goes on from NC_084729.1 coordinate 2,949,465, forward strand.
CCGATTATTGTAAACTACCGGTTACGGTGATTTTCGGTTATTTCTCTATGAGTTAAATTCTACGATTTGATATTTTAATGACTAGAAAATTCTGCCTTTTTAGGGTTCCGTACCCAAAGGGTATAACGGGACCCTATTACTAATACTCTGCTGTCCGTCCGTCCGTCCGTCCGGCTGTCACCAGGCTGTATCTCATGAACCGTGATAGCTAGATAGTTGACATTTTCACAGATGATGTATTTCTGTTGCCGCTATAACAACAAATACTAAAAAGTACGGAACCTTCGGTGGGCGAGTCCAACTCGCATTTGTCCGGTTTTTTGGCTGACGCCTGAGACTATTATTTTGTCATTCGTGTCCTTTAATAACGAAAACGATACGATACGCGAGGAGAGATAGCTAAATAAACTACGAATACGCAAAAAAAAAATAACGAAAATATACTACATTTACTTCTATTATTTATGCAATATTTTGATTGAATATTGTATCACGTCCAAGGTCATATTTTCACTTTTACTATATTTTGGGTGTTTTTAAATAAGAGACTTATACTGACAAACTGATATTCACTAATACTGTACCTATATTTGTGAAAGTCAGAATGGCGGGTGTACCTAAATAAAATTAAATGAAAACCATACCATATTTTTATACCTTATTTGTACTATTTAGTACCTCCTTTTAAAAAAATTGTACCTCACGGTACTTAAAGTTATCACCAAAAAACAGTACACCCGCCATCCTGACAGAATGGCGGGTGTACTTTATTACGCTATATTCCCGTGGTTATTGATAAATTCTATAAAAGCCAAATTTTTGTACCTTTTTTGTACCTTCAAATTCAAATATAATATGGGCCATTTTATTTGTGGTTTCCAAGTTTTACTCGTTTATATTTTGCTTGCTATTACACTTTTGCAGGCGTTATAATTTTTCAAGTTATCAATCTCATTTTTAAGAAAAAACGCTAAGGTACAATTATTTTTATTACGCCAGGAATGTTTAATCTGTTAAGATCAAATAACTCAGTAAATCATGTCTTAGAAATTTCTAACTACTTATATCACAGAATAAGTAATTGTACTATAGTACAGAAAAGAAACTTACTACAAAACCGAAGTTTGACAATGATTCAGGTACAAATAATGCTGTCCCTTTTTAATATATGGCACTATCCCTTTCGGCTATTTAGGGTTGACAAAATTCAAGTCATTATCTTATCTTTGGTTGTGCACACAAAGGGCCGATAAGTTGTGCCAACCTTTAATAATTGCTCGGAGCAATGCCGAGCCAAATGGAGCCCAGAATACCCGAAAGGAGGAGTGTCGCCACACTGACTGGATGAAGGTACAAAGATGTTAGACCATGCCAATTGCCAAGTCAAGTGTGGAGATTACAGGGATATGTTTAGGGTTTTGACGACCTGTCTGGCCTAGTAGGTAGTGACCCTGCCTATGAAGCTGATTTTCGGGCATTCTCGGCTGTTCGCCTCAAGGCTATAACCGTGAAAATCGCAGTTGGACAATTACGGGCATTTCTCTCGGTCACTCTAATTACGTCGTAGTGAGAGTGAAAGAGTAAGATCCCCGCAATTTGCGAATTTCGGTTTTCATGGTAGGCCCGCAGCATTGCTCCGTAAATTTAAGTATTACTTAAAGTAAGTAAACACTTTATTGTACGAGAAAAATAAATATTACATCAGATGGAATATAATTGGGTAATACAAAGGCGAACTTATCCCTAAGAGGAATCTCTTCCAGTTAACCCATACCTAAAAGAGTAATTAAAAACTATATATTATTTGTGTGATGAGCACAGATATTTGTTCCCGAGTCATGGGTGTTTTCTATGTACTTAAGTATTTATATTTTACATATATCATTGTCCACGTACAGTCAAAGAATTTAATTTCCTACCCATTTCGTACCTTGCCAAGTTGCCACAGTGACAATAGTATGAGGTCACTAGCGAGTTTCATGTTGTTTGTCACTGTGACAAGGTACGAAATGGGTAGGAAATTAAATTCCTTGACCGTACCTACAACACAAACCTTATTGAGTTTCTGTTGGCCTTTGTCAATTTGTGTAATGTCCTATAATATTTATTTATTTATATGTATGTGTTCATGGTGCCAAGTTTGTGCATAGTTAGAGTAGTCACAGTTTAATATTATTGATATTGTAACACAACCATCATAAATCAGTTTCCTAATAATAAGGATGTTACCCTTGTTATAGTTGTACTGATAACTGAAAATAATAAACCAATAAATATTATAGGACATTATTACAGAAATTGACTAAGTCCCACAGTAAGCTCAATAAGGCTTGTGTTGAGAGTACTTAGTAAACACCATATATATATAATATATAAATAATTACAAATACTTAAATAAAATAAATTTTTTATAGAAAACACCCATGACTCAAGAACAAATATCTATGCTCATCTTACGAATAAATGCACTTACCAGGGTTTCAACCCGGGACCATCAGCTTCATAGGCAGGGTCACTACCCACTAGGCCATACAGGTCGTCGAAATAAAATTATTGTATCATAAATAAAGTAAATTAAATTGTATCATTTGATTGTAGAGTCACTATCAGATATGTCGACGCGGCTGAGGTGCTCAAATATATCTCGAACACGCACTCTTAACTCCTTGACAATAGAGGCGTGTTCAGATATTTGTGAGCACCTTAGCCGCTCCGATATATCTGATGGCCCTGTACTACTGAAATTAATCTAAAAAAATACAAAAAAGTGACCTTGTTACTGACCCTAAAGATAATAAATTATTAAGAGGGCTTAGGCTTGGTAATCGGAGACAAAGTCATTAAATTAGCGAAAAAGTTATTAAAAATCTTACCTTAAGACACTATTTAATTTGTAAGACTATTTTTATGCACTGTATACACCTTTAAACATAAATTTCTTTGCTATTATTCATTTTTAGCAATATACGCGCAATATACGAAATGTGGCGGTCCGGTCGGATCCGTTTTTTCATTTGACATTTGGTTTGATACGGGTTGCCACTTTTTTTTGCCAATATCGTATAATAACTTTAATTTTTTTAAATCCATTTTTTGAAATAAGTGAACGGAGTAGGCTAGAAAGGCCAAAAGAGATCATCATCATCACGTTCTCGACGATGAATGATTTTGTGTTTCACTCGGAGGCAAAGTTTGTTTAACCCTCGTGCCTTGAAACCTTCGCTCGCTCGGTTATGAATATTAGCACCAGTGGTTAAACAACAACTTTGCCGCCTTGTAAAACAAATAACTATTATTTACTTGATCAATGGTCTCTTGAAGTAGTTTGCGTTGCGGCAGGTTAGTCACAAAAGTGATTTTTGCATTCTTACTTATGCCAATAACTAAAGTAAATGCGCAGAAAAAATTGATCAGAAATCTAGTTCGCTTCAGTCTCATCTAGCCACGCCTTATCTCACACCGTGGTTAGCAAATTTTTGAGAAGAGCTAACTGCAATAGAATTATCCAATTTAAGGAAGCTTAAAAAGCTGTAATTGCCGCAAATGTTATTTTCAGTGATGCAAAAGCTCTTAAGTGTTAATTTTATGGATGAGGTAATGAGCCACAATTTTCGAACCCTTGACTAGCCAGCCCACATGTACAAGATTTAATCACCAATGTTAGATTTATATAGTTTCCCCAAACGCCCCAACTAGCCTCGAAAATTGACATTTCTGCGTCCACACCTAATTTGATTGATTAAAATCTTTCAGTCGAATCACCGCACAATTAAATTGACAATTTATTCAGATTGTGTGAAAAATTGTATTGTTTGGTTTGGACTGGCCTTAATTACACAATCTATAGTCAGGCAAACACAACTTGTCAGTCAGCAAAAAGTAAGAACATGACAAATTATACTCATCCCTTTTTTGGGTGCTAGCGTAAGACAAAGACAGTGTTATTCTGTCTGTCTGTTTGAAATGGGACTGTTTCGGGTCAAAGTATATGCAATTTTGCCATGGAATGTAGAAAAATATATTATAGACATTGGAACGCTCATAAAAATCCTAAGTTCACAGAATTTCCAGTATCTGGCAACTTCTATCAACTTCAACATCTCCGGAAAGGCCCGATTCTAGACAAGTTAGCCACCATAACAGATGTAACTTTAAAAAAAAATACAAAAGTATAATATTTACTGACATATTTTTTATTGAAGACAATTAAACCCAATTAAATATTTAATTTAGTTTAAAGCTTAAAGTCCAATTAAAGATAAAGTCTTTTCAAACGAGCCGTGATTTGACAACCAGATGTACGTTTAAAAATATCAAGACTAAAAGAGGAAATGACAATAATTGATATATTAAATTTTTATATCATAATTAATATAATTTGTCTGTACAAAATTATTATGATTATATTATGATATTTCAAATGTTATTGTTTTGACAACATTATATTAAAATAAAACAGCAAAGTTTTTATAATTTAGTTTAAAAGTTTGTTTTTGAGTTTGAATTCCGAACGCTTCACAGATATTCAGGAGAGCGGAAAGTTCCTGGAATTTCCATATTCGTATTTACACGCATACACACTTTCCTATTGATATGTAGTGTTGTCGTGTAGTGTACCCATAGACATACAATATAACAGTATTAACAGTGTCAGTGTACCTATCTATAGATTAGTAGGGTGTAGTTGTATACATTGTAGTATAAGTTAAGCGACCGTGGTTTAGTGCGCATTTCAAATGCATGGGGTAGTGAATTGGTGTTATTTACATTGGAACCTAAAATCAAAAATATAAAACTTATTATTTGAACTTGAACTTGGATTTCACAAGGTGTACTGATATTACTGATGTGACATTAAGCCGTTTCCCGCGTTTAATGATTCTGAAGTAAGTATGTTTTGTTTATGAATCATTTGTTGTATATCTATACTATGTTCCTATGGGTATGTTTAGAATAAGATGACTGGAAGTGAAGTGCTGATTGTATGGAAATTAGATAGTCTCAAGTCTTTAAATTGTTTTTCATTTATGTTTTGAAGATTTAAAAGTCTGTTTTATTAGTGCAAAAGTGTTGAATACATTAATCGTTTGTAAGTAGTAAAACATTTTAAGAAGCGCAGCAGACTGCTTATGTGCTCAAAATAATCTCCACATGTGTTGTATAAAGATTATGATTATTAGTTTGTTTTCTATAGATTTTCTCAGTTTTTTATTTATTTACAATCAATTTATACATATCATTTACACACTAGTCCAACATGTGATATATATTACATAAAAAAAATTGAACATTAAGATAAGATAAAGATAGCAAATTTTTCAAGTAGGCATATTACAATGCGCTGATGAACGTCAAATAAAGCTGATCAAATTAACAGATAACAACACATAAAATATTACGAAATCAGAATGAAACAAACCTGAACATTATTGGCAAATTATTCGCAAATAACATAGTTGTCGGCTTGCAGCTTCTGTGAATTCAGTCAGGGTGCATGTCAATACACAGTGTTTTTTTTAAAGTCCGTTAATTTCAATGTATATTCCTATACCTAAATTAAGTAACTTTCTCAAAGACTAATTTCTAATTTATTCCATTTTGGAGATAATCAATGATTTATTTTACGAGCGTGTACACTTGCCTTATTTGTGTTTGATTAGTGTTTGGTATGAGTTTATACATTTGCTACTAAATGCCAAGTACTGTCTCAAATGATACATATTATTAGAAATGTCATTGAGATGTCATAGTTTTCTATTGTTTCGTGGATTGAAATATAATGTCTGTGTTACAACAACACAATTAATTACTTTTTATAAAAAATAAAAAGTAACTTATTATATGCCATTCAGTTTCCTTAAATGTACTTAGCCATAAACCAAAGTTAACAGAGTTTAAGTTTTTAGACTTTTTAGGTACCTTCACTCTGTTATACTGACACAATCAAAACAAAAAAAAAAAACAAAATCTACTCACTGCCTTTGTACTGCTTGTCCTACAATAAAGAGTTTATACATACAATCCGAGAAAATAGTCCTAAATTACTGACTTATTTATTTAGTTTCCCTTAAATTTTTTATACATGTTTACAAACAGCTTAGATAATCCATACACCCACAAAAAGGCTCATTCAACATGATTTTAAATTCTGAAATTAAAATAATCATAATTTGAGAAAAAATTATAATTATTTTAAATCTAGAAATTTATTCTAGTCAGACTAGGTCAAGGTTTTGAATACTTAATTATTTACACAATATGTTTTCAATCTACTTTAAAATGGTAGGAGGTTATATTTTTGTCTTTGGTTGTTGTTCTGTGTCATTTATCAATAATTCTGAGCCTATTTGGGTACCTAATTCTTTTTTTGATGTTTGAGGTATCAGGTCAAAAGGAAGACACTGGAAGTCTTATAGGATCATTAATGTCTCTGTCTGTTTGTCCATCTGTCACAGCCAATTCACTCAGAAACTACTGGACCAATTAAGTTGAAATTTTGTACACATATGTATGTAAGTCGGCAATGATGGTAGGTGGACTTTGTCATTTATAGTAGTTACTTGCTTAGACATGGTGTTTAGACATAATTAATTATACAAAATTAAGCATGCATACACTAAACAAGGATATGAGCATAGTCTAGTTATTTGTAATTCCAGTACTTACTATAAAAATTTAATTTTTATACAACAAACTTTAAAAGGTTTAAACAGTTCAAAAAGACTTTGAGAATAGAGATGAAATGACAGACGGTACATGCCATTCCCTATATGGCGCGCACGCGCCGCCGTATGGCACATATGTTTGACGCTTTTAAGATTTGGCTGGGCATTTAAAACGGATAATATTTTCATTTACTGTTTTTGAAGTCGGTTTTACTTTTAAGATATTTTTTTAGTATACCTAGTTGGTTACTAAGTTCTGTACGGAATGAACGGAAATAGGTCAAATAGATAGCGATTTTTAATTATGAATGTAACATACAGTTGTAAAGCTTATTTATAAGTGATAAGCTTACAAATACAAGCTAATAAACACTGTTGTTCTGGTTTTGCAGAATTCCTAATACATATCGGAAAAATGGCGTAAAAACACATCAATCAAAAGTATGCTCCCTGTTCTTGTCGTTTTTAAATGCTATTTATTTGTAATCATATTAAGGATGTATCGGCCTTGCACAATTTAATATATAGTTTACGTGGGTTTCTTTGATTAAATACATAGTCTACAGAATTTTCCAAGCCTGCCTCCTACAAAATTGTCTAAATCTGTACGTTTTCGTGCGAAACTGAAAAATATGCAATGTTTGGAGGGGAATATTTTAGGCATAAACTAGTAAAAACAAAATGGTGGTCACAATTTTTTTTTATAGAGGCCTCATTAAAAAAGGCATTTGAACCTTCTGGCAAACTTGTAAGTTTGCTTTCCTTTTTTTATGTAAAGTATAATTTTCATAAATTGACCGCTTGTTAACCTCTTCAGGCAATCTGTAGCTTTCCAAAGAATAAATATAAATTCTTCATCTGAATTTTATACAGGGTGTTTATTCAGTCACCTATAATAATTTATATGAATGTATAGGTCATATTGAGCAAATTTTATTATGGGACCAATCCCGAAATTCTGAAAAAATGTTTTTTTTAGTTTGACCTATACATTCACCCCATAAATTATTGCAGGTGGCTAAATAAATACCCTGTATTATTATATCATGTTTTGATAATTACAAAATAAGTTATCAAACTGTGCTTAAATTTCTTAATTGTAAGTTTTATTTTATATTTAATAAGTTTAAAACCTAGTAACAGAACTTAGTGACCGATTAATAGGTTTATTGAGCCATATATAAGACATATGTGCTTAAATTAAATTAAATTAAATTATCATTTATTTCAGATCATTACAATCCATAGATTTTGTTAGTTTATCTAAGCTACGTACCTAATAACTAGTGTTAGTATTTACTAATTACAACTTAACTAAACTAAAAAGTAACAAAACAACGTACAGGTCGCGCAGTCACAACTACCAGATGCCTCCATATTCGACAGTCGCATCTATCGGAAAATACTTTCAGAAAGCTGTTGGGACTGCTTCTCGCTCGTTGCATTAAAGATTGCTTAGGTATATATTATTATGATAAGACAAAACGTGCATTTCATTAATTTCAGTGATTGTACACTTTTGTTTGTGTTTGTCATTCATTCACCATTACTTCTGTTTTACTCATTTCCTCAAAGGTTAACTGGAAGAGATCCCATACAGGGATAAGTTTGCCTTTGTTGTATTTAATTTACTCTGTAACTGTGTTTTTATTTCTATGTACAATAAAGTATATACATACATAAGACTATGCTTGTGTGTGTGGGTGAGGCATAGCACATATACTACACGTTTTTAGTGTTCCGTACCAAAAACTACAAAAGGAACCCTTATGGTGCGACGCTGTCCGTCCGTTTGTCTGTCTGTCTGTCACGTCGCTAAATATCTCGAGAAGCACTTAAGTTATGGATTTGGAATAGTTATGAACAACGCTAACCCAGACACATTGAAAGTATATATCTGTTTTTTAATAACTATTGGAAATGCCCAATAAATAAAAAGGGGCAAAATTGCAAAGTCTAGTGTAGACGTGTGCGCCGATTAAAAAGTGATCGGCGGCGGCGTTTGCCAAAAAATCGGCGGCGGCGGCGTGTTTTCGGCGTGAAATCGGCGTGACCTTGACTTTCAGGTTTCTTAAGAGAAATCATTAATTTGTTGTTTTTCTTGATAATTTGATCAGTCCAAATTGCTGGTCAATGAATTACGTATAGTTTTGAATAGAGTTAGTAAAATAGGGTTTGTAAATATGATATGATATTATAAGTATAATAACTTGGTTTCCCTAGTAACTAGCTTGCATTAAGGGGTTACCTGGTCCTAATGACCTTGGATCCAATCCGTAACTCTCCTACTAGTACTCCTACTTTGACAAAACAGAACTGCAAATATCCTTGATATTTGCTAGACATAATGGACTGCTATGGTTTCCTTTTAATGGTTATCTTGTCGTCATACCACATGTTTTTTGTCTCTATTTCGTGCGGTCATAAGTCTTGTGGAATTCATAGTGCAGACTTCCGCGAGCCGACCTCTTCATAGCGTTCGACCATCTCACTCCAACTTGAGCACGTTTACCAAGTACACTTCAGTTGCACGTCTAATACCTCGGTTCTCCGAGATCTTGTCGAGGTTAGCCAAAGCACTCTACCTGCAACTACCGGCACTGGTTATCAACCCAAGATATACCAACTTTTAAGTAATACCAAGTGCGCCGGTAACCGGGAGTATGTTTGCCCTGTTTACTAGCACTACCATTACTTTGGTCTTGGAATGGTTGATCTTAAGACCTCTCTAAAACTTTCATCATCAATTTTCTTCAGAAAACTAGCCATTTCGATATATTTCTTGTTGTTATTCTCGTCAGGCAGGTGACAATAGTGGCACAGTTTGTTACAAGAACTTTTACACCAAGTCACATTAGCCCCACAGTGACCCAGGTGACTTGGAGGTGAAAATATTTCATCACCCATTTACAGCTTGCACATTTCCGCGGGGCAAGCGTTTGCGCGTTTCGCCAGATTGACAGTGAATCTTTGTCACTCTGTCTCTCTCGTTCTATTTCTCGACATTTTTGGCACACGACTTTTTTCAGGGTCTCGAGAGTTTTCGCACATCAATATTCTAAGAGTTTTGCTTAAGCGAGGTGATGGTATTTAAAGCGGGAAAGATTAAGCCTTTCCATGTACCTCCGGTTATACTCAATGGAGTGCCTTTGAACGTGGTGGGCAGGTTCAAATATCTTGGTCACATTATTACAGATGACTTGAGTGATGACCGGGATATAGAGCGAGAGCGCAGGGCACTGGCGGTACGTGGAAATATGCTTGCCCGCAGGTTTACTCGATGTTCCAATGAAGTAAAAATAACGCTTTTTAAAGCTTATTGCCAATCTTTTTACTCGAGCAGCCTGTGGGTGAGGTATACCAAGCGTGCCTACAGTGCCCTGAGAGTGCAGTACAACAACACATTCAGAATGTTGTTGGGCTTGCCCAGCAGGTGTAGCGCGTCAGGCATGTTTTGCGAGGCACGCACTGATGGGTTTCCTGCAATCATGCGAAAAAAGATTGCATCCCTGCTGACGCGAGTGAGACAGAGTCCCAATAGCATTCTGAATGTGATTGCTGTCAAGTTTGATTGCCCGATTCTTGCTTACTGGATAGGGCAAGTAAAGAGTGTAGCTATAAATTTTATTGATTAGCTAAAGATATGTGTATGTATATATATATATATATATATATATATACATATATTTAGCTATACTTATACTTATATTTAATATGTTCGTAGTTTTAATTTTAATCTATCTTAGTCTAAGTACTAACATAGTTTTTAATTATTCTAATTTTGAATTTGTACACTAACACCTATGGAGCTACTTGCTTCGAAATAAAGAATTTATTATTATTATTATTCTCTTTATTTCTCTTTCTTCATAGGTTATGTTTTTTACAATATGGATAAAAAAGTAAAATATAAAAATACATCAAAACATACTATACAAAACACATATAAACACATTGTAAAAAACTTAACCTAGTGTGCCGCCAGCAGCGGGGCAGGGCCCAAGCTGCCGGTGGTCAGGGCTGCAGAGAGAGGAACCGCCGCACTATCCGCGCCGTGTCCAAGATCACCGCCTTCTGCATCTGACCCTTGATCCAACCACCTAGCGAGAGTCTCTCAAGGTGTTGGTCGAGACTCTTCGCTATGAGACCGTTCGCTGAAACGACTATTGGGACAATGATCGTCGAATCAACATCCCACATGGCGGTTATCTCATGAGCCAAGTCTAGGTACTTGCTGGACTTGTCCTTCTCGGCTTTCACGAGATTCTCATCATGGGGGATGGTGATATCGACGAGCACGGCCCGGCGTTGCGATCGATCTATTATCACGATGTCAGGCTTATTGGCTACAATAGTCCTGTCAGTGATAATAGATCGATCCCAATAGAGCGTGGCACGACCATTTTCGAGAACTGGCACAGGTGAGTACTTGTAGTACGGTACTTCGCGGTCCACAAGGCGGTATAGAAGAGCAAGTTGCTGGTGAATAATTCTGGCTACGAGATTATGTCTGTGTAAGTACTCGCCGTTAGCAAGATGAGAACAACCGGAAATGATATGCCTGAGTGACTCTCCGGGACGGCGGCATGCCCGACAAATGACGACCGTACCGTCCTTCAGGATATATTTCCGATAGTTGTTCGTCATCATAACTTCGTCCGCAATTGCACAGGCAAAACCCTCGGTTTCTCCGAAGAGGTCCCCGAATCGTAACCAGTTCACCGACGCGAGCAGATCCACGTCAGGTCCCGTGAGGGCCTTGTAGAACCGCCCGTGTAGCACCTTACTCTCCCATGCCGCCTTATTATTATTAACTCCACTACATTTGAAGACGCACGCAAATAAGCAAGGACTATGGTCGCAACTTTAGTCAGTTAGTTTTCCTTTTCTGTTCCACCTTGAGATCCCATCCCATGGTTCATAGGCCCTGTATCTTCGTTGATTAGTTAATAATTTCCATGATGGAGCATGCTGCCTATGTATGTGAGGCTATGTGAATTCACAATTAACAGGAATAAATCCTACTTCATATATAGCTCCCTCATCTTTCTTGACGCTGAATACTGAGGATTACTCAGTTACTTTAATGGGTGTGTCAAATAGTTTGTGGTACTGGCTATTCTGTTTCATTGAATTCATGATTTATGTATATCTGACAACTGTAACACATGATAGTACGGTCGCCAAGCCGCTCCGAGGCCAGATTTAATTGACTCAGCTCGGCCTTACCCACAACCGGTATCAATGTGTTCGGACAGTTCTCCTGATCACCGTACATGCGGTAGTAAAGCGGAAAAATGGTGGAGGGGATAGTAATGACGTCACAAAGATGGCGGCCGGACCAATTCTTTTTGGCGGTGTATCTCGAAAACCACTTAACCGATTTTAATCATCGAGGTGTCAAATAATAGCTTATATTATGGAGATTATTTCCTTTTCTACAAACATTTACGTGAAACCTATAGGAAAAAAAATAATCACAAAAAACAGTTTTTTTATAAAATTATTTTTTTTTATTTTGTAAAAATCTCCGTAAATATTAGCATTTCGCAAATTTTGTTTAATATAAAACATATTGCTTCATTATCAAGGAATATAATGAGCCTTAAAACATACAGATCGAGTAATAAACAATGAAGCTACACTCATTTATTTGCGCATGGGTAACGATAACTGGCTTTTACCGGTCGAAACTGTGGTGACTGTTACGATACGTATTGAATGGAATTTATAGAGTATCGGTTTTAATTACTGAAATTATAATGACAATTATAAAAACCAGACACAATAATGTTACCTTACTTCGACGTTTAGTCTCTTTTTTCGTCTTAATCATAGGTAGGTACATATTTCTTTTTACTTAAAAATTTTATACAGGGTGAACTTTTAACCACCAGTCATACTCTGCGCAGCGACTTTATAGGTCATACTTAACAACTTTTACTATGGGACCAATTCCGAAATCGCGAAAAAAATTTTATCTGTCCCATATAAAGGTGCGACCAACTTTACCAGACCAACACTTTTCCAAACTGAGCTACAGCTGTCCGATGAAGTTAAGTACTTAGGACTAACTCTCGACAATAAACTCAATTGGAACAACCACATCAACAAACGGATAGACAAGGCGGGAGTTGTCTTCTGGCAGTGCAGAAGGATGATTGGTAAGAGGTGGGGACTCAACCCGAAAATTACCCTCTGGCTCTATAAGACGATAATCCGCCCCTTACTCTGTTACGGTGCCCTGGTTTGGTGGCCAAGAACAAACCTAGGCAACGTACGAGACAAACTACAAAGACTTCAAAGGCTCGCATGCGCGGCCACCACTGGCTGCACGAGGTCTACCCCGACTGCAGCCATGGAGGTCATGCTAAACCTTCCACCGCTGCACCTACACATACAGCAAGAGGCCAGTCTCTCAGCGGTAAGGTTGCGAACCCTCAAGATATGGTCTAACATCACAGGAGCTCTTCACACAAAATGCCTGGAAAAGGTGTATGACGAATTTCCAGTGCTTAGGTCAGGCACGGACCGGATTCACAAACAAGCTATCTTCGATAAAAGGTACAAAATACAGTTATATGAGGACGACAATCATGAAGGACTCAATCCCCGGGAGCTGAGAATCTTCACTGATGGGTCCAAAACAGACAGCGGATCGGGCTCTGGAACCTTCTCAGAAGACCTGAACATGTCGATCACCACTCCGCTAGGAGCCCATAACTCGGTATTCCAAGCTGAGTGCATGGGCATCATAAACGCGGCGGCTGCCATCACTGCAAGGAAGGTAGTAGGATCCTCCATCCGCATACTCTCCGACAGTAGAGCAGTCTTAATGGCTCTAAATAGCCATATAGTTACATCCAAACTTATACACGAATGCCACGAACGACTAATGGAGGTATGTCATAATAACAAGATCACCCTACAATGGATCAAGGGACACAGTGGATCCCGAGGTAACGATGCTGCGGACGAGCTTGCCAGGCAAGGATCGAATGCGGGGGCGATTGGTCCGGAACCGATTCTTCCGATACCATTTAGCAAGGTACGCTCAATGCTGCTGGCACGTACAGGGAAACTACACACAGAACACTGGCTGAACCAGACTGGATGCAGACAGGCAAAAGAAGCCATGCCTGGCATCAACGGAAAACTCACAAGGGCGCTCCTGCAACTAGGGAAGGTCCGACTGAGTATGGTAACCAGTGTCATAACAGGTCATGGACTATTTAACAAACATCTTTTCACAACAGGTGTCACAGACAGTCCCCTGTGCCGAGGTTGCATGGAGACAGAAGAAACAGCCTCTCACGTGGTGCTGGAATGCAGCGGAGTGACTCCATACAGGGCTAAACATCTCGAATCTCCGAGAGACCTCCCCGAGGTCCTACTCAACATCAAAGGTTTGATAGGATTCCTCGAGGAGCTGGGCTGGCAGGACTAGCCCACCCCCAACATATCACGCAAAATAGGCGCAAGTCGTCGAGTTGCGGAAAAATCGCCCGAATACAATACAATACAAGGTGCTGCCGCCGTGTGGTGCCGGCGTTAGAATAGCACCACCCCATCTCGTCCCGTGGGTGTCGTAAAAGGCGACTAAGGGAAAACCGACGGACGGGCAGCAGCGTCCGTCGAGTACCTTTAGTTATCTCTACTGCGGTCCCTCCAACCACAACCAATTTCATAATTTTAAAATTTCAACCATCTCTCCACCACCATCTTAAACCCCTATCTTAAACACAATTAAACATAACTCTCAAAAACTCAAATCAACCCTTCTTCTATAAATTAAACCCTCTATCTTAAAAATCAACCTCAATTTCACAAAACTCAACCTGGGCCCATGGCCGCCCGTAATCAATGCGGGGAACATGGGTCCGTTTATAGCTAAACCACAAGAACAACGCCGGGCCTCTAAACTGAGCATCACCATTGCTTTTCGTCTGATGGTGATGCCGGGCCCGGTATCGCATAACTCACTAAAAACCCCTCACTAATGTCACCTCGGGCACAGGGTCGCCCGTATCCCTAGCGAGGGCCCTGTGCCTTCAAATGACGCAACAAACTTTTCAAAAAAAAAAAAAAAAATACAAGGTGCGACCAGACCGCAGCTTAAAAAACGGTCACGATACGGAATCGCAGTGACGCGTCGTATGCGTACCGTTTTTGACGCATGCTCCCCACACCGCTGTTTAAAAAACGGTGACGGTACGGAATCGCAGTGACGTGCTTCACGCGAATCTTTTTTGTTCGCAAAACAGTTGCGTCTTTTACGTCACCGGTACGGTGTCTGCCATAAGATCTCCGTGTAATATTTTTTGCGATTTTTACGCAGTTCAATTTACGGTGCGTCAGCTTATTTTAAGCAGCGGTGTGGCGAGCATGCGTCATGGACCCGGGTA
Source organism: Cydia pomonella (assembly GCF_033807575.1). Lineage (NCBI taxonomy): Eukaryota > Metazoa > Arthropoda > Insecta > Lepidoptera > Tortricidae > Cydia > Cydia pomonella. The sequence goes on from NC_084729.1 coordinate 2,964,535, forward strand.
CGTCCTTAAACTACGTCCAAAAGAGAGGTATGGGCATTGTGAATGTCATCTCGCTTTGTGTGGTAGGGCACAGCCAGTGGGTGTCATTCCAGATCCAAATTTTCTTACGTGATTCGGCATTGGTCCCATAATAAAAGTTGTTCAGTATGACCTGTAAAGTCACTGCGCAGAGTATGGCTGGTGGTTAAAATTTCATCTTATACCTATATTCGACACAAGTAGTAAGTACTTACAGACCAACTATGATACACATTTTGCCTGTATAGTGATACATAGTGAATAAATTAATACCTGATTTAAAAAATAAAACAAAAATAACAAATAGCATGTTATTTAATTCAGTAATCACTAACCAGTCTTAAACAATGAACATCATACTTTTAGATTAGACAACAAAATGTATATTTATACTGTGTTTCGACTTGAAAAATTTTACTGCTTTAAAACATAAGACAAACCTACCAACCAAATGTATAAAAAAAAATGTTTTTTGTGATTATTATTTTCCTATAGGTTTCACGTAAATGTTTGTAAAAAGGAAATAATCTCCATAATATAAGCTATTAGTTGACACCTCGATGAATACAATCGGTTAAGTGGTTTTCGAGATACACCGCCAAAAAGAATAGGTCCGGACGCCATCTTTGTGACGTCATTACTATCCCCTCCCACCATTTTTCCGCTTTACTACCGCATGTACGGTGATCAGGAGAAACGCCCGAACACATTGATACCGGTTGTGGGTAAGGCCGAGCTGAGTCAATTAAATCTGGCCTCGGAGCGGCTTGGGGACTACTAATAGTAAAAGTTGTTAAGTATGACCTATAAAGTCGCTGCGCAGAGTATGACTGGTGGTTAAAAGTTCACCCTGTATAAAAATTTTAAGTAAAAAGAAATATGTACCTACCTATGATTAAGACGAAAAAAGAGACTAAACGTCGAAGTAAGGTAACATTATTGTGTCTGGTTTTTATAATTGTCATTATAATTTCAGTAATTAAAACCGATACTCTATAAATTCCATTCAATACGTATCGTAACAGTCACCACAGTTTCGACCGGTAAAAGCCAGTTATCGTTACCCATGCGCAAATAAATGAGTGTAGCTTCATTGTTTATTACTCGATCTGTATGTTTTAAGGCTCATTATATTCCTTGATAATGAAGCAATATGTTTTATATTAAACAAAATTTGCGAAATGCTAATATTTACGGAGATTTTTACAAAATAAAAAAAATAATTTTATAAAAAAACTGTTTTTTGTGATTATTTTTTTTCCTATAGGTTTCACGTAAATGTTTGTAGAAAAGGAAATAATCTCCATAATATAAGCTATTATTTGACACCTCGATGATTAAAATCGGTTAAGTGGTTTTCGAGATACACCGCCAAAAAGAATTGGTCCGGCCGCCATCTTTGTGACGTCATTACTATCCCCTCCACCATTTTTCCGCTTTACTACCGCATGTACGGTGATCAGGAGAACTGTCCGAACACATTAATACCGGTTGTGGGTAAGGCCGAGCCGAGTCAATTAAATCGTGTTTCTAGAGGGCTTTTGAGATTTGGCGACCGTACTATGAAAAAAAAATCCATATTGTAATCTAAATATCAACTTAGAATAGCTAATTGTTAACACTCAAGGTCACGCCGATTTCACGCCGATCATTTATCGGCGGAGGCGGCGGCGTGGCAAAAAAGGTCCGGCGGCGCACATGACTAGTCTAGTGACTAGGTCAAGTGAGGTATCATTTGGAAGAGCTTAAATTGATAATTCCAAAACAATTTTTTATTTTTTTTTAGTAGTGGAAAAAAGGGTTTTAAAAGGAAAATGTAAAAAAAATCGTCCCCCCCCCTTTATCTCCGAAGTTTACCAAAGAAATATTATGATTTTTTTATACTATATTGATAACTTTTTTTAATCAACAAAATTTAACTCATGCCTTTTTAGTCAGAAAACAAACGACCATTTTATGTTGTTACAGGTAACCATGGATTCTGACAGTTCAGATAGCGACGATGTTCAGAACAACCACAATCACCAGTTTAACGCTGAACAAACGGAAGCAGTGGTTAAATGCGTCTTTGAGGTATTAAAACTTATTATTAATGTGTCAAAAAAGAACACGAAAAGTAATAAAGAAGTTATGAAACCCATTCGAAAAGAAAAAAAGGCAAAGCTAAAAATGTCCGAAGTTGCTGATGTACAAACGCATATTCGCGCATTGTGCGGCACGTTCAACAGCATAGCTTCCTCATCGAGTTGCCCGCAAGTAGAGGTTCCTGGACCTTCTAGACACAGTGAAGCGGTTCCTGGAACTTCTAGACACAGTGTAGCAGTTCCTGGACCTTCTAGTAACAGTGTGGCAGTTCCTGGACCCTCTAAAGTCAGTGAAATAATTCCTGGTACTTCTAGACACAGTGACGCGGTTCCTGTATCTTCAAGATACAGTGAAGCAATTCCTACAAATGCCAGACCTGACATCGAAACAGTTCCTGTATCTTTAAGTCATGGCACTGAAAGAGTTGTACCGGAAAATTGTAGTTTTAAAAAACAAAGCGAGGTCATTACAAAAAGACGCACGGACACAAGAGAATCTTTACAGAATCATACATTCGTCTCTGAGACTTTTGAAGCAGGTCCTGGACCTGCTACAAGTAGCACAATAGATGACAATGGAACTTCTGGAAATTGCACTACAGCAACCTCTGGTAATTCTAAAACCCATTTGGAAGCTGGTTTAGGATCTTCAAGAACTCATTCTGAAAAAAAGATCCCCGTATCTTCAGAAAATCAAACGGAAAGATCAGAATTTTCTACAAGTAATTCTGATGTAGCAGAGCCCAGAACTCCCATTAAAATAGTTCCTGATATTTCAGGCAGTTCTACACAGACAATGTCTGGTACTTCTAAAAATCCCTCCACCAAGACTCTAGAATCTTCGAGTAATAACCATGAAAATGTAGCAGAAACTTCCAAAAGTTTTAAATACTCCGTCAAGGAAACTTCCAAAATTGCCACAGAAGCACGTAATATCGTAGTTACTTCTGGAATAATTCTTGAATCTTTAAAACAAAAGATGGAAACCGAGGTATCTGGAACTCCAGCAATCCTCTCTGACGTAGCCAAATCCGGAACCTCGAGGCACACTGAAGTAATTGCTCCTGATATTCTAGGCAGTTCTACAAAAACAATGCCCGGAACTTCTAAAAGTCCTACGGAAACAGGACCTGCAATTTCAAAAAAATACCGTCATAAAGTTGTAACTGAAATTTCTCCTAGATTCAACGAACCCGTTGAAGAAACTTCAAAAAGACGCCCAGATATAACAAACCTTGTAATTTTCAGGAATGACACAGAATTTATGGTTTCTGGAACTACTGGAAGCCGCACTGCCGAGCCTGAAACTGCTGCAAGTCGCACAAAAGATCACCATGGAACTATCGAAAGTCGGACTAAAGCAGTCTCTGAAAATTCTGCATATCATAAGTTAGTAGGTCCTGCTACTAAAACAGTAATCCCTGAAACTTTCAGTTATTACGCTAAGACTATGTCTGGGACTTTTAGAAATAATTCTAATACAGAACTACATAGGGTTTCAAATAGTAAGGCAGTTACAGAATCTTCTGAAAGTAACAATATAACTGTTGAATATAATTCTTTAAATAGATATGACGAAATCCCACCTATAGAAGGTAATTTACAGATCTGTACTAAAATTAAAGTTGCTACCACAGAAAGTGTAGAAATAAATAATAATATTGAAGCAACGAAAAGAGACATGGAAAAAAGGAAGAGTACCAATTCAATTGATGATGAGCCGAAAAGAGCTAGAATTGATGATAAATGTACTTTATGTGGTAAATCAATCGATAATGAGGAATTTACCAAACATTACCAGAAGCAACACGGCATGCACCATGAAATTCAACACAATAACAGGAATTTCGAAAATAAAATCCAAGACTTAGACCGGAGACTGCATGACACACATAAAAATAACACAAACAATGAGCAAAAAAAGAAAATAACAGATGATAGCAAAAAAAGAACGACAGCTAGGTCATCTTCTGAGCCGAACGAAGATACCAAACAAATTGTTGCTAATTCAACACTTGTTATAGTCACGGACAGTGACGTAGCCAAAAAACTTGGATGTAAGAAAAAAAGAACATCAACAAGGTCAGATTCTGCACCAATTGGACTCATCGAACAAACAAGTTCTTCTCCAACACTTAAAAGAGAGACTAACCACATTACAGATTTGGATTCCTTTGTCATTGACTTGACTGAAGATAATAACATTGGAGAGTCCAAACCATGTACAGAAATAACAGTTACCAAATGCAGTCCGAAAACTGCTGATGACGACCAAATATTGAATGATAGCCAATTTATTTATCCTAGTGATGATACTAGTTTATACGAGATACCTGATGAGAAAGGAACCAAAATCGCAGAGGCTTTACTATTAGAAAATGTAAAAGATGAAAAAGCTGCCAACAATCATTTTGATAGTGATATTGAAGTGATAAGTGATGTCATTCCTGCATTGTCAAATAGTAATAAACCGTCTGGTACAGAAAGTCACACAACTGCTAACCAAAGCTCCGATCAAATAGTAGAAGGTATCGATCAGCGTGATTCTTTAAAAATACAAAATGTCAGTGAAGAAATTGTGTCTGAATCATCCGAAAGAGGAATAAGAGTAGTCCCTAGGTCTCCAATAAGTAACACAAAAATAAAAGATGAAACTTTCGGAAATCTCTCAGACCTTGGAACTGCTAGTCACTCACAAGCTTCAAAGCCGAAAACTTTCAGCAATATAACAACGGTGATGTCTTCTGGAAATCCTTTAATTCGTACAGAAGCGGCTTCTGAAAGAGCCGAAAACTGCATAAGATATAACCTTGGAAATTCGGGAACTATCATTAAAAAATTAGTACATTCGGGAAATAACTCAAAAGATGTACCTGCAATTTCGCTAAAACGTGCACAAAATAAGCAAAAAGTAGAGCAGCGTGACTCTGAAAAACAAATTAATAAACCTACACGCCAAACACCTTATGAAAAGCCTAACAAAACTTCGTCATATACTGACAAAATTATCAATGGACCAACTGCTACTAACGCTACGAAGTTACCTAAAGTATCAATGCTTAATGCCACAACTACCATAACAACACAACCAATTAAAACAAATAAATGGTTACATTTTGCTGAAAATAACAGTTTAAATAATCACAAATTAAATATTAACAATGCTTCGACTGGAACTATTCTCACGAGATTGACACCTGAAGTATCTGTGTCGAGTCCAAATTCAACAAATGTCACATCTAAAGTACTGAATGAAGCAGCTATACAGCCCAATTCTGCTAGGCAGCTTACTTCCAACACTAACAATAACGCAAACAAATTGAAAACTACTTTTCCTGGGCTTTCTATCACCGTCAATGAATCTAAAGATTCTGTGCCAAGTTCATCTATTTCTATATCTTTGCCGCATTCAACTACTATCACACCAATACCAGTGACGCAAATAGCTAGTCAATCGTCTGTTGGAAAACATAATACCAATGCTTCGACAGATGTAGCCCAATTGAGTACATCTTTACGTCCAATGCCAAACACCCAAGTGAGTCCAAATATAACTACATCTCTTTTAGTGCATTCAGCTTTAAAGCAACAGTCTCTACCTCACAAATTGCCTATTTTTTATAAACCAAAACTGAATGCCGTAACTCAAAGAACATCCAAACGTGCTTCTAATTCCGCCTCAGTTTTGCTCCCAAGTCGACACTCAAACACAAAACCAAGAGAGCAATTACTGACTCAAGAGAATCCTGCGAATGTACAAAATGCACAAATCCAGCAGCCTGGTTTACCTGTTATAAAGTCGACCCACCGGGGTCCCGTGTCATCAATATCACATTCTCGGGATTTTTCTCGAAATACTGAAAATATCTTACCTTCTAATACTAATCCTACTCCATCTACTAGTAGATCAACACCAAAGCAACACCCAAGTACACCAGTACAAGCAAACACATCAGTATTTCAGAACACTCTAGCAACAGCGGCTCCTGGCTACTTTACACAATCATATTACCGTAAAAAATCAAACACGGCTGTTAATGTACAGTCTCCTCAAACACGATGGTATTCACCATTTTTAGTAGACGCACACCGGGTAGACGCTTCGACACGGGAGCTAAACACATTTAGTTCAAATATAGCTTCAAGAAACAGAAACGCAAACAGATCTTCCACCGCGGTAAATACTCATATTGCTCATCCACAAACACACAGCTGGCATACACCAGTTGAACCGCAAAATGCTCAAAGCGTAGCGGAAAGAACTCTAAGCAATTCGAACCGATCTATAATAAACCAAAGACCAACAAACAGCCAAAGAATAAACACAACTCACTCTTCTTCAAATTCAAGACAGCCATATCTCTTCCCCAGACAACCTTCCAGATTGTTAGACCAAAGACCACGCTCAATTCAAAACGGTCTTACTTGGCATACACCAGTCCGCGAGCCTAGAACAAATAATTAATAGTTCTTAAAATAATTTATTTTTGGGCCCGTTGCGAAATGTAATTTAAAGTCCGAACCCGCTATGCAGTGTCGGCCGAACGATAATTAGAATTGAAAATTAACCATTGCAAGTTAAACCGTATAACCGTCCGTTATGTTCGTTACGGCCGCTATGTTATATGTAGTTGAAATTTTCTGAGATGATTCTTTCGACTCAAACCCTTATCTGTGAAACAAAAGGCATTGTTTCTTTTATGCAGGCTGCTCGAAGCAAGTCGTTTAAAAACCAACTAAGTATCGTGTTAGTATTGGGATGAAATGCAGCACTACAGCAGCTTTTTGTTGAATTTACGTAACATGATGACCATGCAGGTATTTTTTTTGGAGATTTTGAAACTACACCTTTTGTTCTCTCCAAACCACATAAATAGGATGGAAAAATGGCTTCTTAAAATAGCTTGTTCACTTATGACGGGGTAATTGTCAGTAGCAGTAGTAACCACTGCATAAAATAAACAATACCTTTTGTTTCACAGATTTGTGGTTTAAACTCTGAGGTACGATTTTATTAATTATAGAAGTTCTGAAGCCATGACAATTGATAACTGTTGAAATTACATTTTTTAAGTTCAAATACCTAATCGTTTCGACATGTCGAATCGAATCTTTAGTGTCCACCGCCTATCGTGTTAATTAAAGATAAATGATAATTAATGATAATGTTGTTTAGAAACGAAGTTTTGATAATTAATTATATATTTGTTCTTTGAGCAACACCGTCTTCCCATACCACGTGTTGCCCCACAGAACTAGTAATAAGGTTAGAACCAAAGATAATTTGAAATAGGTGTATTGTCAAAGAAAATTTTGTAGCCACGTTTTACTGCCATATTTCGACACCTAATTAAAAGTTTTTGAACGCCATTTGACTTTGATCCTTATTCTTTCACTGATATGTATTAAATTTGTTAAATATCAAAAAGTGGCGCCATCTAATAGATCAAAAGTCAAAAGTATAGCGACATCGTTTCGAGCGATGGCGCCATAACCTTTAGGTTCTGCCCGGTAAGATGGCGCCACTTTTTGTTATTTAACACACATCAGTGAAAGAATAAGGATCAAAGTCAAATGGCGTTCTAAAAGTTTTAATTATGTGTCGAAAGATGGCAGTAAATTTACGTGGCTACAAAGTTTTCTTCGACACTGCGATGCGAGCAGGGTATGCGCGGCTTTGAGCAACCGCTCACAGGTTACTCGCTCGCGCTCTGCTCAGCGCTGCAGTCGGCCGCGGACAAAGTTGCGCGCCTACGTCCACTAAATAATCGAAAATTTTGTGTGTTGCCCAGTGTTGCTCGAAAGTATTTATTACTGGCACTGGCAGCGCCCATCAGTCTGTGTAATTGTTAAGTAATTGTATAGAAGTTTGACGCGTAAATAACACTAGCATAGCTTGGGCTATCAAAATCGCTGCCAACTTAGCTTGGTCTAACACTAGTACACTGACGTACAAAGTGTACAAAGCCGTATTAGTACAAAGGCGAACTTATCCCTTTAAGGGATCTCTTGATTTTATAGGTATTAACTTATCGTTTCGCTGTGATGCAAGTTATATTTACTTATTTAGCAATATTATTATTAAATGTTTAGATATACTTTGGTAAAGTGCCATTATAAGAATATGTTAGATATAAGCACCTAACTGTATGTTTGCAAATAATTTAGTTTTAAGTTAAAAGACATTTGGGAGGTCGCAGCAAGCGTGGTTCTCCATACAAGCGTAGTTAAGCTCTTATTTTAAAACGATTAGCTAGATTGCTCTGAAACTTTGTACTTACAATAGGATAAGGTACGAGTACATCTATGCCTGTAATTAGTTTATATGGCTTCAGTTACCATAGTTAAAAAATACAGCCGATTTAAGTTTTTCATTCGAAGCTTGATTTTGCTCTATTTCGTGTTTTATAAGATGGAGCTAAATAATTACAGGCATAGATATACCTCATCTCATTGTATGTGCAAAGTTTCATTACAATCCAACACGTAGTTTTAAAATGAGAATGAAACTCCGTTTGTATGGTAAGGTGAAATTCGGCCGAGCTTGCCGAGGACTCTGTAGTATTCGGGATTAGGGATCTAAGTAAAACCACCAAGATAGCTAGACCAAGACTGATTTATTTTTATTCAGTACCTACCGCACTTTACTCAACTACCCACATGTATAATTATGATATAATATATACAACATCTTCCCCCTTATAAATAAACATGCATATTTGCATAATCGGTATCAAGCTTAAAACACTCTTAACTTAAGCAGACAAATTTATCAAAAACCTTATCTCATTAAATGCATAACGGTATCTAAGTTATTAGTATAACCTATATATATATATATATATATCTAAGTTTAAATATTCACTTAACTATCGCTACAGCAACAAGTCACTACTTTTGTTTGCTATAAACTTTTACATATTGCTCTTTTATTTTATTGAGGCTAACAAAAAAAAACATTATTAATTAACATTAACATGCTGCGATATTTACACTGTTCCATTGTAAACCCTATTACATTGTACTAAGGTTCACTATAAGCTTATTACTAACTTGTAATGGTTTATATGAATACAATGCAACTGAGATTGTTTCCTCTTTCTAAGGACATTAATTACCAGTTAGGTATGTATGTAAGGATATTATCATTACCTAAAGCAAGAAACAATGTATTACATTTTGAATTGTATAAGTAAGTTAAATGTATTTTGTAATTACATACTTAAATTGTTGTCTTTTTTTTTAATTATTATTATTGCAAAATTCACCATTAATCGGCAACTTATACCTAATTAAGGAGCATAACTAAAACCTATCCGGCGTGCGTACTCGCCGGCCTGAACGAGTGTATCGGAAAGTGGAACCTTGATCTGTGATCTGGGGCTGGGGTCCACGGGAACTCTCTGGTTCCGGAATATGACCTCCGCCACACTCCTCCAAGTCATCATAGTTTTTTGGTATATTTGTCCGTGAACTGCTATTATTGTCAGTATTGTCAGTAGGCGGCGCCGGCGCCGCCGGTATAATCTGCTGCCTGTTGCGGCGGTATCGGCGGCCGTCCGGCGTGCGCACCCAGTAGGAGCGCGGCTCAGCGGCGGCGCGCTCCACCTGCGCACGCACCCAGCGCCCTCTGCCGTTTATCTCGGTCGGGTCTCGAATACGCACCTGCTCATTATTTTTTAATGGTTTTAATGCCCTAGTTCCTCTATTGTAATATTGCCTCGTTTTGTCATTCTTAATATCGCGACTGATTGCTATCTCTTTTCTCGCCGGAGTTTTAGGGGTCAATAGGCTACTTTTCACCGGTAACTTTGTATTTAATCTCCTACCAAACAATAACTGAGCAGGTGAGTATTTTTCTCCCGATATTGGGGTGTTGCGAAAATTCAACAGTGCCACGTAAAAATCAGTTTTAGTTTCTAGTGATTTAATAATCAAATTTTTGACCGTTTGCACATTACGTTCCGCAAGACCATTCGAACGAGAATAATGCGGTGAACTAGTAACCTGTTCGAAATCCCAATCCCTAGCGAACTCTCTAAACTCCTGCGACACAAATTGACAACCGTTATCTGATACCAATCTTTGCGGTATCCCGTGACGCGCAAACATGGGCTTTAAGATACCTATCACTGTCGCGCTTCTCAGATCCACTATAGTAGCCACCTCTACGTACTTTGAATAATAGTCGACCACGAGCAAATAATGTTTGTTCTTTACCTGAAAAATATCAGCAGCGAGCACCTGCCAAGGCCTATCAGGCTGGGCGTGCGGCGCGAGAGGCTCGCGTGGCAGCGAGGCGCGCCGCTGGGCGCACGTCTCGCACTCGCGCACCGCGCGCTCCACGGCGGCCGCCATGCCCGGCCACCACATCACATCGCGCGCTCGTCTCTTGCACTTCTCGATCCCGAGATGACCTTCATGCACCTTTTTGATCATTTCGGCCCGTAAACTACTAGGGATAATTACCAAGTCGTTCCGAAATACTACGTCCTCCACGACATGGATCTCATCTCTGACTTCCCAGTAAGACTTAGCTTTTTCAGTTACGATGCTCTTAGTATGCGGCCATCCCTTTCTGTAATACTCCATTACCTCGCATAAACTTTGGTCAATCCTCGTTGCCTCTCGTATCACCTGCATTTTATTGCTACTAAATGGTAGATTACTCACCAGAGTATTTATGTGTAAATTTACCTCCTCTTGTACTCGCTGATCACGCCTACCGCCTAAATCCGTGGTCGCCCTTGACAACGTGTCAGCCACGTACATCAGTCGCCCTGGTACATAGCAAATATTTAATGCATATATTTGCAATTTTAATAACATACGTTGTAGTCTTATCGGTGTCTCGTTCAGAGGCTTTTTGAAAATAGCCTCCAATGGCTTATGATCCGTTTCCACCGTTACCTGAGAGTGCCCGTAAATAAATTGGTGAAACTTACCGCAGCCAAACAGGATGGCGAGGAGCTCCTTTTCTATCTGAGCCCATCTTGACTCGGTGGGAGTGAGCGTGCGCGCAGCGTAGGCCACGGGCCGCCCGCCCTGCAGCAGCACGGCGCCCAGCCCGCGCGAGCTCGAGTCCACCGACACCGTCACCGGCTCGTTGGGCGAGTAGTACCTAAGTGTAGGCGCCTGTGCTAACTGCTGCTTAAGATCATTGAATGCTCTAGTGTGCACCTCATGCCAATCGAAAGTTACATCTTTTTTTAATAACTCCCTTAACGGCTCCACCTTATCTGCATAATTATGAATAAAACGAGACACATAATTAGTCATCCCTATAAACCGTTCTAGACCTTTTTTGTCTTCCGGAATAGGCATATTCTCGATGCACTTCACCCTATCTGGATCAATACGAATTCCATTTCTATCAAGTATGTGACCCAAAAATTTTACAGTTTCTTGTGCAAACACACACTTGTTCTTATTAAACTTAACCCCAAACTCAGCCGCTACACGCATTACCTCCCCTAACCTCTGATCGTGTTCATCTCGCGTCCTTCCGTAAACTAATATATCGTCAATAAACACCTCCACGCCCTGTCTCGCAAATAATTTGTACATTATACTGTGAAATACTTCTGACGCGCAACTGACCCCGAACGGTAACCGGAGGAAGCGAAAACGCCCAAAAGGGGTTGCGAATGTGCAAAGTTTTGAGCTAGGTTCATCTAAAACACACATATAAAACCCTTTACTCGCATCTAACACTGAAAAATACATGGCACCCGAGATATTAGCCGTTATTTCATCAAGAGTGGGGAGTTGGAAATGGCTTCGCTTTATTGCTTTATTTAAATGCTGAGGATCCAAACATAATCGAATATTTCCATCCGCTTTTTCTACTATCACAATATTGGAGACCCAGTCAGTAGGCTCACTAACCGGCACTATTATATTTAACTGCTGAAGCCTTTGCAACTCCTCCTGTAATTTTGGCCGTAATTTAATTGGTATTTTTCGAGACCCTCTAACAACAGGCGGGACCGTTTCATCAATTGTTAACTTATGTAACCCCGGTAACTGCCCAATTCCCTCAAAAATGTGCTTATGCGACGCAATCATCTTACTAATGCAATTTTCTTTAATTTCATAAACACGCTGTATCAACCTTAATTGTACGCAAGCATCTCGCGATAACAAATTGTCACAAGCAGCGTTTAGCACATATATTTTTTGTCTAATTGTGACATCATTAAAACTTAAATACGCTTCAAAACAACCTATAACGGGTAAAATATGCTTACTAACCTCTTTCAATATTGAACTCGTCTTACATAATGATTGTTGATCAAATCCGGCAGCCACATAATTATTTATCGAGATAACTGTCACGTCCGCACCGCTGTCCAATTTAAATTGCACCCGTGCTCCGTTTACCACTATCCACTCGTACCAGTCCTTACTGTCAACGGTTCCGATTTCAATTCCTCTTATCATAAATTCCTCCTCTTCGCTCACTTCCTCTGCCGATTGACACGATAACTCACGCAGCGCATGATTTACAAATCCTGAAGACCGACAACATCTCGCAAAATGTCCTCTCCGATTACACTTAAAGCATATAACTTGCACAGCTGGACATTTGTTGTTGTCATGCGTGTAGCTACAATTCCAACATCGCCGCAAGCTCCGGCCGGCAGCGGGCGTCGCGACGCCCCGGGCGGCCGGTGATGGTGGCGGGCGCGGGCGCGCGGCGGCCCGCGGCCGCGCCACGACGGGTTCGACGGCGGCGCTCGGCGCAGGCGGCTCGCCGGCGCGCACGGCTCCGGCCTGCTCGCTCGCCACCTCGGCCGCCCTGCACCATGCTGCAGCTTCTTGTAACTCCAAATCCGACTTTCTGAGCATCCTCTCTCTCAGCTGACCGTCTTTTATTCCTCTTATCATTTGAGTCAATATTAAGCTATCCCTTAGATCCCCAAATTTGCACGATTTACTTTTCACTTTCAATGCCGCATAGTACTTGTCAAACTTATCACTTCCCTGAGAACACTCAAAAAACAGATGTCTCTCAAAGTTAATGTTTTTTGTTGGGTCACACCTCGATTCAAACTTTCCGCACAACACATCAAAATCGTCCTTTTCGGCCTCTTCAAAGTCCAATTCCTCATATATTTCACGCCCACTTTTACCGATGATGTGTAAGAATAACGCACATTTTTCTTTTCCCGGTGCCCTATCGCGCCCCGAAGCCACCAAATACCAATCGAATGCCTTTTTCCAATCACGCCAATTGTCCGCCATATTACCATTACCGCCGTCGCATAAGGGCGGGGGCTGTTGTAAATTTGCATAGCCACTATTCTGAGCACTCGACCCCGCATTTTCTTTCCCCGTCATCACTAATCAACCAAAACGTCCGATTTACGATTTATACACTGAGTTATTTACACCTGACACCATGTAGTATTCGGGATTAGGGATCTAAGTAAAACCACCAAGATAGCTAGACCAAGACTGATTTATTTTTATTCAGTACCTACCGCACTTTACTCAACTACCCACATGTATAATTATGATATAATATATACAACAGACTCTTAAGGGCCAGTTGCACCAACCAATTAACTGCCAATTAACAGACTGATTAAGGCCACTCAGCAGAGATCTATAAGCTGCTAGTAGTTTCTTACCGTTATTTTACGAAATGGTACTTTACACTAAGGGGTCATCCATTAATTACAACCAATTAACTTTAAATATAAATTAAGAGAACTTTTCATAAAATATAAATAAATCAATTTTACTTCCATCTAAAATAATCATTCTGTGCATTTGACTGACAGGATGTTTAACACTTTCTGTGAACAAGACGTTTTCAAATAAAAGGTACCACGTCGGTTGTCGATTAGGTCGATTTAATTTTGAAGTTTATGTAAGCAGCGTAGTATTGACCCGACAATAAGTACCCTTTTGATTGAAAACACGGTTTTTTCGCGGAAAATTTGTTTTCAAATTTTCACTAAAAAATATCATAAATCCTACGATGTTTCATTCTTAAATATACTCCAGGCAGCGATTGTTTTTTCGTTCGCTGACTTCAGAGGGCCTACCGCGAATCACGTTCGACGTCTTGCCGCCCTGTCACACTTACGTAAGAATTTATAAGTGCAACAGAGAGGCAACACGTCGAACGTGTACTATAAGTACTAGTACCTGGGCGACCGAGCTTTGCTCGGTTATAACTATTTATTGTAATATGGTGGTGTATAGGTGATAATCTTAACTACATTTTTTTACTAAATTAAACTTGTCTAAAACAATAAAAATTAAAAAATTATATATAAACTTGAACATATAAAAAAAACAAAACTTAGTCACCGGGCGAGATTCGAACCCGTAACACTCGTTTAGCAGTCCGCGTCTGAACCCGCTGGACCAGACGGAAAGTGGCCGGTAACACGAAATTAGCGACCATATTCTGCGTCAAAAGAAAAACGCATGAAAACTCGAAAACACGCGTTTTCCCAAACATAAGACTAATCTAGATCGATTGTTTACCCCCAAAAACCCCCATATACCAAATTTCAGCAAAATCGTTAGAGCCGTTTCCGAGATCCCGGAAATATATATACATATACATGTGCCGACGACACGAAGATATTTTCTAACCCTCTACACGACTTCGACCAACTCCAAAAAGATCTAGACGAGATAGCAAAATGGTCAAAGGAATGGCTTATAAGTCTGAATACTGAAAAATGTACAGTGCTACAAGTTGGTAACCGCAATCCACATCTTAGCTACGCCCTAGAAGGAACCAAACTTACACCAGTTAAAGTGCAAACGGACTTGGGAGTCAAAATTACTGAAAACCTCAAATGGGAAGAACATCTCACAACCATTACCAAAAGAGCTAAATCCTTGATCTACCTCGCTAGAAAAGCTTTTAGAATCCTAACGCCAGAACTCATGCTTAAGATATATAAGACATATGTTAGACCCATCCTAGAGTATGCTTTTCAAGTCTGGAGTCCTTATTTCGTCAAAGATGTTGAGATGCTTGAGAAAGTGCAACGTAGTTTCACAAAAATACCGAAACAACTAAAAAACATGTCTTATGAAGAAAGACTTAAAGTGCTGAAGCTCACAACATTAAAAGATCGCCGAGAGCGCGGAGACCTGATTGAAACGTTTAAGATTCTGACAGGACACTACGATATAGAGCAGTTTCAAGACCTGTACAAGCGCAATAGTAACACCCGTCTGCGAGGCCACCAATATAAGTTAATATCTGAACTGTCTAAAAACAACCCCCGCAGACATTTTCTCAGCAACAGAGTGGTCAAAGCATGGAACAAACTACCAGAAGATGTGGTCTCAGCACTGAATGTCAATCAGTTTAAGAACAGACTAGACAAATACTTAACCAGCGCAAAGAATACATATTAAGCGAAGATCACTCAGATACAGGCAACTATCAGTTGTTTCAACTGCCTGCCTGATTAATAAATAATAATAATAAATAATAATATATATATATATATATATATACAAGAATATATATAATAATAATATATATATGTATATATACAAGAATTGCTCGTTTAAAGGTATAAGATAGTTCGTTTTAGCATTAGAAAGAAGGTAAGCGATCTTGACATGTTTTTTTTATTAAAAAACACTTTTCCAAAGTAATTCAGCAAAAATGTAACAATTATAAATCATATACGATTATTTACATTATTTTGCTGTCATAAGTAATAAAAAAAAAAACAATTAACTATATCTGCTGTAAAAATACGAGTCTCTGTTAGCACCTTATATGAAACATCTCATAGTTCTCATACAATAAAATTTAGTGCACGCTTTAACGGTGAGGGTGACACTGTTTGGTGCAACCGGCCCTGAATCGTCTAATGCGATTGTCAAAATTGTCCACCACAGCGAATTGTCAAAATGACATAAAACAAATAAATTTATCGTTGTTTCTAATACAGCGTTTCTTCACCTTTTTCTGTCCTCGGACCCCTAGGAAAAAATACAGAAATCCAACGACCCCTTAATAAAAAAAAGCAGCAAAACATATCACTTAAATTTTAGCACTGCATATTTAAAAAAATGGTGCTGTTTTTTCTAAGTTGGTAATATTTGGGTGATATATGTTACTATTACTTATAAGTTGCATCAAATCAGATTCCACTTGTTATCTGTTTATGTATTTATTATTAACATACAGTGTGTCCCTAGCCATTGGACAAAGCCGAAATGTACATATGCATTAGGGTATTTAGAACCAGTGTACAAAGTATCATAACAGCCGGTGTAGCGGTTTTGAAGAAATTAACAAATTACCATTTTTTACTTTGAAGCAGCCTGTATGTGTTAGTAACTCCTAAGGTAATATCCTCAAAGAATAGTATGGAACCTTCTTCAACCTTTTTGATTATCTTTTTTATTTATGACACTAATAAGCTTCTGACTTTTGAAAAATGTCATCATTATCAAATATTTCGAATAAATTGTCAAAAACACTGCCAAAGATTAACACAGTGTGATTCTTTTTGTTGTCGATTATTGCAAATAACTTTTGTTCTAAAAAAATTTTTTTTTTTTTGTTCTAATTTAAAAAATATTAACGTCAAAGCATTCCTGAGAAGTAACCCTACGTGGGATTTCAGGGTTTGTCCAATGGCTAAGGTCACCCTGTATACAAGAGAAGAAAATGCCTATTCTCAGAAGTATGTGGTTGAGAAAAGCAGTAAAAGTTTCAGTGCTTGACGAGATGCCATTTGTTTAATTATTAAATGGTCCATAGGTGAGACTGCGGCGGACCCCCGTACATATACTCGTGGACCCCTGGGGTCCGCGGACCTCAGGTTAAGAAACACTGTTCTATAACCTACTGCATTTATTGTATGAGTGTCGTATGTGTAGTGTACGTGCCTATGGATGTGCCTACATAATAAGTATAACTTTACGTGCTTAATGTGTTAATAAATACTGTTTTTATATTATTTTATTCTTACGAATGATAATAGTACAACATTGTTGATGAATATGACAGTGATGTTAGAAAAGATGCTATAGTTGGTCAAACCAATTTGTCAGTAAATAAGAACAATAAAAACTATACTCATCCTTTTCTTTTGGATGCTAGTACTAGTGTAAGACAAAGATAGTATGACTCCCTCTGTCTATGTTTGAAATGAGATAGCCCTTTGACAAACTATACGAGCCATCTTCGAGCAATAGATCCCTTGTCTCTTTTTTACATTGATGTATAAAAATAAAATAAATTACTTTTTTAAAGTATTAAAATCCATTACATTATTGATTGATGGTTACACTTTTGTTTTATTTATACTACAGTATTGTGTTCCTGCCGGTGAGTAAGGTTGCTGAGCTCAACGAGGGTGCGGAGTGTTACGGCGGCAACGCGCATGTAACTCTGGAGTGGCAGGCGTACATAGGCTACGAACACTGCGATCTATCAGGCGGGCCGTATGCTTGCTTGCCACCGACGTAGTATATAACAAAGATAGTTAGGACAAGTGCGAGTCGGACTCGCCCACCGAGGGCTCCGTACTTTTTAGTATTTATTGTTATAGCGGCAACAGAAATACATCATCTGTGAAAATTTCAACTGTCTAGCTATCACGGTTCATGAGATACAGCCTGGGGACAGACGGACGGATAGCGAAGTCTTAGTAATAGGGTCCCGTTTTACCCTTTGGGTACGGAACCCCAAAAAAGGTTATACACCACTGGACTAACTTCTATGAAATTATGACGTTTAAAATAACAGTTTCAGTCTGTGCTATTTAAAATTATTCAAGTCAAGTAACAAATCCATGGTACACTGGTCAAAACCAACTAAAATATGTTTTCCGCAATAATTGAGTAATTTTATTACATCATAAAGTATTCATTATCCATTAGTCGGGTCGGATCTCTACACGGAACAGCGAATTATAAAATTGAAGCTTCGATATCTTCACTAAAAATTAACATCTTAGAAATGCTAATAGCCGGGTTCACACAGCGAGCATACGCGCGACGTAATTTTCTCACGCACAAACCGGCCAGTGTAGAACTGTAGACGTGCTTCGGCCGAGTAGGCGAGGAAAACGCATGCACCGCCTCGGCACTACACTGGCCGTTTTGTGCGTGAGTTAATTGCCTTGCGCGCATGCTCGCTCTGTGTGGACCCGGCTATTAGCATTTCTATGATGTTAATTTTTAGTGAAGATATCGAAGCTTCAATTAATCGCTGTTCCGTTCCGCTGTGTAGAGATTATCGATATAAGTATAACATGTTTAAAATTGACAAGTCCACATCCCTAATAAAAACCCACACATTCACATTTTTACGCACAAATACACAGATTGCCCACCAACCAATGTTTACAAACTAATTGAAAAAGACAGTGGCTTTGCTAATGTCTGCGCCAATAGGTCTCGGGG
This sequence comes from Cydia pomonella, assembly GCF_033807575.1. NCBI lineage: Eukaryota > Metazoa > Arthropoda > Insecta > Lepidoptera > Tortricidae > Cydia > Cydia pomonella. The sequence goes on from NC_084729.1 coordinate 2,983,047, forward strand.
CACAGTGGCAAGACTTCCAGCAACGGACGCTGTTATTACCACCACCTAAATGGCTACGGCTTGAGTATCAAGTTTTACTGAGAACAGACAACGGGGGTGCCTTGCGTAAAACGAAATGACAAAGGCTTGATTTTTTTTTTTTTAATTTATTACGAGCATTGGCAACTAGGCCATCAGCTCAAGCATGAAATACAAAAGTAACATAAGTACTTATAACTAATTCACATAAAAATGAGACACGAATCTAATAGTTACATGAGATATTTACAATATTTACAAACTACCTATAGTATGAGTAACAAATTGATAGATTACAGGATATAATTGTGGATATTTCATAAGGCCCTGTACTGAATTTGGCAGAACTTGCAAACCAGTATCCATACACATAGCAACAAACAATAACCTTTGTAAATTAAATGAAGGACAATGGAAAAAAATATGTTCAAGATCACATACATCAAAATTACAATGTGCACAAACAGCAGAATCACTTAGCTCTAATCTAAAAAGATGTGCGGGAAAACGAGCATGACCAATGCGCAATCTACATATAGTTGTAATAAATGCCCTTTCTACATATTTTCTTTGGTATTCAAACCACGACTTGGAGCTGGGTGCCGGGACTATTTCTGCAAGCCATTTCCCTTTGACTTCTTTGGATTTAGACCATGAGTTATTCCAACGTCTAATCATAAGTTCTTTAACAAAAGGTACTAAATCGGATTGAGGTACTTTTAAATCACAAACTTGTATATCTTCTGTAGATTTGGCAAGCTTGTCTACTAGTTCGTTGCCAAAAATTCCTGAATGTCCCGGAACCCAGCAAAATTCAACAGTAATATTTCTATTCAACAAAGAACTTAAACAACTTCTCAACTTATAAATTAAATAATTTACAGATGCACTTACACATTTACTTTTAAGCGCTTGTAAAGCGCTCATCGAATCAGATAGAATCAAAAACTTATTTTTAGTTATATAATAATTACGAATATGTTCTAAAGCATAAATTATGCCTAATACTTCAGCCGAAAATACTGAAAAATAACTACTACATTCAAAAACTTTTCCTATGTTCAAAAAAGAGTCAAAAAATGCAAAACTGGTCCTATCTTTAGTTTTAGAGCCGTCAGTATATAACTTAACAAAATCAGTCTTATCATCAAGAAACTCCAAAAAGTCATATTTCGATTCAAATTTGACCAGTTCAACAACCACGTCTCGCATAATATCATTGTAATCATGTTCAAAACAGGGAAGCAAATTAGACCAATACACTATATCTTGAAATTCAAAGTTTAAATAAGTTATAGCATCACTTATGGAAGAAGAATTAGGAAACGGTATTAAATTATAATTTGGAATATTGATATTATTTAAGTATCTATAAATTACTTCGTTACCACGACTAACTAATTTAAGAACATACTTGTCAGTGATGTAACATCTGCGTACAAATAAAGGAACAATGCCAGCCTCTATTTCCAGAGAATTAATTGGAGATGACATCATAGCCCCCGTAATAATTCGTAGGGCCCTATTTTGGATAATATCTAGTTTCCTTAAAAGATGGGTATTCGCATCAGCAAAAAACATACAACCATAGTCAAAATGACTTCTAATTGTCGCGATATATATTGTTTTAAGGACCTTAGGGTCTGCACCCCATTTTACTCCAGTTAACGACTTCAATATGTTTACACCCAGTTCAGCTCTTTTAGAAATTGAATCAATATGAGTTTTCCAAGAAAGATCATAATCAAGAAATAGGCCAACGTATTTGACAAAAGACTGAGCAGGAATAACGTTAGAATTGTATAAAACTTGAGGATAATGTAATCCATTTTGAGAAAAGAGAATTACAGAACTTTTGGAAACATTAACCTCAAGTTTTAGCGAATTTGTTAATATGCAATGAATATTACGCAGACAACTGTTCATAATAGATTCACCATTTTTTATGTCATTACAATTTACATATAAAACCAAATCATCAGCGTAAAATAAGTGCTTAACAGAAGACGGAATTTGTTTCATGAAACAAACCAAACTTAGAATGAATATAAGAGGAGATAATACAGAACCTTGAGGAGTACCCTTTGTAGAAACTTTAGAACCTATTAATGTAGATTTATTAACTTTTAGAGTTACAGATCGATTGTTTAGAAAATTGAATAACCAGCGTAAAATATGACCAGGAAACCCTAATAAAGATAAACTTTTAATAAGGTATGCGTGATCTATGTTATCAAACGCCCCTTTGATGTCTAAAAAAACCGCCAAAGTATATTGATTAGAAAGAAAATTGTTCTTAATATCCCCAATTAAACAACTTAAGTTATCTATCGTGCTTTTACCTTTCCGAAAACCATATTGAGTACTTGGAATGACTTTGCTATTTTCTGTAAACCACTCAAGTCTATTTTTTAAAATGGTTTCAAAAACTTTCGCAAAGCAAGATGTTAAGGAAATTGGCCTATATGACTCAACACAATTAGAATCCTTATAAGGTTTTAGTATCGGGACGACATGTTGCATTTTCCACGTTGGGGGAATACAATTACTTTGCCACAAATCATTAAATATTTTACAGAGTATTGTCTTGGCATGAAGAGGTAAGTTTTTAATTACTTTGTAAGAAATTAAGTCAGGACCAGGTGAAGTTTCTTTTTTATTTTCTAATGCGGCTAAAAATTCACTAATAGAAAATGGGTTGACCATCCATTGAGCCTCCGGGCAGCCACGATTTTCAAAGTAATCATTAAGGTCACTATTTGATACTTGATTATTTTCGGAAACAATTCTGTCTAAAAACAATGTCACATTATCAGGATTTTGAAAAAAATTTGAAGATGAAGAAACGGTATTCAGTTTTGCATGTTTAAATCTACGTATATGGTCCCAAATAATTTTACTCGATGTCATACGATTAAAGGAGGAACAAAGATTCAACCAACTCACGCGTTTAATTTCAAATAATGTTCTTTTCTTTAGAGCATCTAGTTTTTTGTATATAATGTAATTCTCCATAGAAGGATATTGTTTGTAAGATCGTAAGGCAATTTTAGCTTGTAAAACTACACGGTCACATTCATCATTCCACCACGGGGTAGCTTTTAAGGATTTATTTGTGTGATGGTAACACTTTTTAGGAAATGTCATTAATATGTCATGCAAAATACTCAAATACTTCTTATAGTTTTCTAGAGGGTTATTTACAAATTGAAAAACTTCAAATTTATCATCACATAACTTGCTAAACTTAGACCAGTCAAGCTTTTTAAAATTTACCTTAGCTAGCGAATTATCATCTTGTTGAAGATTAATACCTGGACCCTTAAATAAGTTATTAGAATAATATGTATGAGTGGGCGAGTCAAAAACCACACTAATGAGCAAAGGGAAGTGATTACTACTAAGAAGATCATCAAGAACAAATACCGAACAACTAGAACTAAGAGCTCGGGATGCGAATACCAAATCCAGAACATTACCTTGTTGGCCAAACGGAGCAAAAGTGGTGATAGTGCCATCATTTAAACCAGAGACTTGTCATACGCTTCGCTTGACAGACAGATGAAGTGTGCGAAAGGGAAGCCATCACGTATATGAACAAGCCACGAGTGTGAAAGAGGCAGACTACATATGAGAAAACGTAACCATTTTTTGAATTCGAAGGCGGCCGAGGCGGCCAAAATCATATTGCCGTATTTTTTAACGTTAAAAATATACGAGAATCAAAATCAAAAATAAATATTAAGTAATTTAGTGAAGATGGTGTCATGTTGTGTGCCGGATTGTTGTGTTTCAGGGCCAAAAAACCCAGGGAAATACTCATTTCACAGGTAATTATGATAATCGTAGCGAAATTTTCGTAACGATATTTTATCAAATTAACAGCATAAAAAGTGTAAAAAGCCAATTTATACAGTTCATTATAAGTTTTTCTTCAATTGTGTGTTAATATTTCATGATATTAGTCAATAATTTAGAATATTTTGTGTAAAAACCTAAACTGTTACTTTACGCTAGGGCTTGACAAAATGTTCATATGACTGTATCGATAACTTGTCGGTATATTAGTAGGTATGGAATTAGTTGTTCACAAGACATCATTAAGATATTAACCTTTATAACCGACTTAAAATAATAACGATTGTTATAATACCTTTTTTGAAGGTGCACATGTTCAGCGATAAATTTAAACTTCACTTTCCAACACATTACTTACATTTTAACCACTTTTCCACGGCTTTGCCGCCAACACAAGGAAACACAAGACAGCGTATACACACCCAACCCAACTTGTCAGGCGGAAAAGGCGCGAAATTCAAATTTTCTTTGGTAAGTCAACTATTTGCGCCTACTGTTAACACTTAGCATGTGTTTGTGTTAACGACATTGCACATGTTACACCACTCATACCCGCATACGACAGAAACCTGCTTTATCAACGCGAGTCACCTGCTTTACCGACAGCGCCGCGTTCCATAATGCTTGATCGGACTACGTTAGTAATTTGGTCAAGTAAAAACGAAAAAACGTAAAAAGAGCGTACCTGGGTCGCCTAGCAGGAGGACGTCCTATCGGACGCCCTAGGTATCGCTGGAGCGACATGGTGGAGGCGGATCTGCGCGAGCTTCGAGTCGACAATTGGCGAGAGGTCGCACAGGACCGAGAAAAGTGGCGCTGTCTTGTGTCGGAGGCCAAGTCTCATTTTGGGTCGCTGAGCCAACGGAGTAAGTAGTAAGTAAGTAAACGTCCCAGAAGACCAAACCAGGTGAGAAAAATAAAAAATCGCAATGAGTGGCGATACGATTTTAAGTCGACACGAGTTTCGAATTAACTATTCGCAAATGTATTACAATACATATGGCCCTTAAAATGTTCGATATAGTTACGTAATGTGCTAATTATCGCACTAGTGCGGTAAAGTAGCTCCATATGTACTGTAAAATAAGTAACAATATATATTTGACCATTGTGACACATGTGTACCTATATATTTGACCATTTTGATGCTGACTGTAACGACTGCTAACTGTAGCCTCGGTTATCACTATCAGTATTGTTATTTACTATGCGTCCGCTGTAAAAGAAAATTAAAGGTACTAAAGGCGCTAATAAGGTCTAATAGTAGTAATAATATAATACTCATACCTATTACATTTTTTATAAAAACAAACACATTTGAAAAAGTAGTCGATAAAGCAGTTAAACATCGATAGATTATTAATATGTTGTAACATGACATCACTATTTTTGTTCGCACATAAACAATTTACGCACACACTTGCATTTCATTTTTGGTCACACTTTTGAAGTTTGACAGTCGTTCTATACTATCCTATTTCTATGATTTAAACAAATTAAGTCAGAATTCTCCACATAAGCATGAAGAGCTTTACCCCTTCCATCATTGACTCTTGAACTCCAAGATGAGTGATGTGCGTTGAAGTCACCTATTATCAAACGATTATTACTTACAAATTTTGAACATGTATCTTTCAATGAATCTATAGTAAACTTACCATTTGGAGGTGGAGGAGCGTATACACATAACAAATCTAGAGAAAAATTATGAATGTTAATATTAATTAATATATTTTGAAAATGGTACTGTGATAAAGTGTTGACAATACTGAACTTGTATTTGGAACGAATTGCAATTGCAACACCACCATGGGGATGGTTTGAGTCTCTTCTAATTACAGTAAACCCAGGCAATTTGATAATTTTGCTAGGGGTCAGCCAAGTTTCATTAAATAGTATTGTAGACTTTGGCATCAATTGCTTTTTGGATTTTGAATGTAGGATGCTTGATTAATGACTGGATGATTGAATAACGTATGCAGATGAACTTTTGAATGATTTTAATACAAATTTCTTCATTACATGCAGTTTTTACTACAATATAGGCTTATTAACTACACCATTTTGACACTGATTTTGAGTTTAAAAAAGGGCGTAAGTATGTGTGCGCTCGTCAACAGCGAACGGCGAAGAGTGATATGCAAATTAGATGCGGCTGCCTCCCCCGCGCGGTGCATTCCCCTCGGATCTCCGTGAGTTAGGGTTCCTTAACATGCCCCCCGGCGTTGAAAGTCTTGCTTTCAACAGGATCGTCATCAAGTGGAAGAGGACAGATTCGATTGAAGGCTCTTCTGATGATGCCTCGATGTGTTTGGATATCGGTGACTCTGTTTACTCCGTCTATGCCTGGATGGACGCGCACGATACGTCCAAGACTCCATTTTAAAGGTGGCACAGCATCTTCCTTGACGATGACCATCGTTCCTGTGTCGAGGTGTCCTTTGCATGACCTCCATTTGGTTTTTTGCTGCAACTCAGAGACGTATTCCTTTTGCCATCTTGTCCAGAAGTGCTGGTGGATTTGTTCAATGCGATCCCATCGCTGTAATCTGGTCGGATTTATGTTCTCTAGTGGAGGAACTGGCAGAGCGGTAAGAGGACGTCCGACCAAAAAGTGACCTGGCGTTAATGGATTAAGATCTGATGGATCTGAAGACATTGGTGATAGAGGTCGTGAGTTAAGCGTAGCTTCAATTTTGACTAAAATTGTGTATAGCTCCTCAAACGTAAGGTGGGAGTCGCCTATAACTCTGGTTAAATGATATTTAAAAGACTTAACCCCAGCCTCCCATAGCCCCCCAAAATGAGGTGCGTAGGCTGGAATGAATTTAAAATCAATAAATTCATTCGCCATGAATTCGGAAATGGAGGAAGAGTTTTGCTTTAGAAAAGCTTTAAGCTCATTTTTGGCCCCAACGAACTGAGTGCCATTATCTGAAAAGATTGTTGCTGGTTTTCCGCGACGCGCAATAAACCTGTGTAAGGCAGCAATGTATGCCTCCTTTGTTAAACTTGTGACTAGCTCGAGGTGCAGACACTTAGTGGTGAAACACACAAACACTACAACGTAGACCTTTATTAGTTTGCATCCACGTCCCTTACGGTCAGCGGCGAGAAGTGGTCCAGCGTAATCTACACCCGTGGTTTGAAAAACATAACCTGGATTGAGGCGCTGCTCAGGCAAATTACCCATTATAGGGCTGACTGTTTGAGCCCGTAGCTTGAAACACCTCAGGCATTTGTGTGCGACAGATCTGGCTAAATTGCGACCACCGATAGGCCAAAACTGTTCTTTAACTGATGCTAATAATAATTGGGGTCCAGCATGCATTAAACGAATATGCTCTGCGAGGAATATAAGTCGTGTCAATGTATGTTTAGATGAAAGCAATAGTGGATGCTTTTTATCGAATGAGAACTGTGAGTTATTTAATCTGCCGCCTACTCTGATTAGTTCTAAGTCGTCCATAAATAGGGATAACGATAGAAGTTTGTTTTTATAAGGTAATGATTGTTTTTTAACTAACTGATCATATTCTTGAAATGATTGAATTTGAGACCATTTCAAGAGTAAAGTGAATGAATCTTGTAGTTCATCTGTAGAGAGTGGTCCAGATTTTTTACTGTTTTTGTTTCTGCAATTATGAATAAAACGCATTGCATATGCTAGTGCTCTTTTCAATTTTAGTAATTTAGAAAATCTTTTGTAGTCAATTAAACCGTGATTTGTGTCTAAAGAGACTGCTGTAGCACTTACCATTTCTGGCATTTCAAAATTGTTTTTTACAAAGTTACTTTTAGGCCAATTCGTTTCATCCTCTTTTAGAAAATCTGGGCCATTCCACCACATTGACAAATTTTGTAATTCTGACATGTTTACTCCGCGAGATAACATATCTGCTGGATTTAGAGCTGTTGGCACATGGCGCCATTCGTGATTAGCAGTGAGCTCTTGAATTTCAGCAACACGATTTTTAACGAATTGTTTTAGCTTATTAGGTTGCGTTTGGAGCCAACCCAAAACGATAGATGAATCAGTCCAGAGAATACATCTTTTTATTGGTATACGGATAGATTTGAGTACTTTCTCAGACAGACGTGCAGCGACAAGGGCACCGCACAATTCGGTACGCGGAATAGTCGTAGGTTTCAAAGGTGTGACCTTACTTTTTGCACATAGCAATTTGATCTCCACTTGTCCGTTACATTCCGATCTAACGTACAAGCATGAGCCGTATGCGTCCTGAGACGAATCACAAAAAGTGTGAATTTCAATCACGCTATTTGGATCGTCATTGATGACACAGCGCGGAATTTTTAAATCAAGTACATGACGTAATTCAGATTGGAACTTGTGCCATAAATTTACAATATTTGAGGGTAAAGGATCGTCCCAATTACATTTTAATAACCAAAGTTTCTGTAACATGATTTTAGCTTGAATGACGCATACGCTTAATAAGCCAAGCGGATCATATATCTGTCCTATGGCGGACAGAATTGACCGTTTGGTTGGATTTTGCTCAACATTTTGCTTTATTGAATAATATAATTTATCATCAGGTGGTGACCAACCCAGGCCCAAGGTATTTGACGAACCTTGGTCGCCGAGGTTCAATGTTTGGCATGAATCTGACTGAGATAGTTCTATATTGGATCTGATTTTACGGAGATTGAAACAACCTGCGGATAAAACTTTGCAAACGCCTTCTTTTATTTTTATTAATTGCTCCTTTGTTTGAGCACCTGTCACTAAGTCGTCGACATAAAAGTCGTCACTAATGATTTGGGCTAATTGTGGATCTGGGCATTCCAAAGCAAGTTGTTTCAAACACCTGACGGCTAAAAATGGCGCGGATGCTGTCCCATATGTAACTGTATTCAATTTGTATATGTTTAATTCTTTAGTAGGATCATCCCGCCAGATAATTTGCTGTAAATGCCTTTGATTTTCATGAACTAAAACTTGCCGGTACATTTTCTCAATGTCTCCGGTCAAAACGTATGGGTAATGTCTGAATCGCAAGAGAATTGATAATAAATCACTCTGTATAGTGGGCCCGACCATTTGGAGGTCATTGTATGAAACCCCTGAACTCGTGGCAGCACTGCCATTAAATACAGCCCGAAGCTTTGTAGTGGAGCTTTGTTCGCGCAAAACTCCATGATGTGACAGATAAAATGGCTTAGTGTTGGTTTGCGTGTCTGATCTAGTCTCAGACATGTGTCCTAGTTCAATATATTCTGACATGAAGTCTGTGTACATTTGTTTTAATAGTGGTTGTTTGGCTAACCTACGCTCAAGCGATAGGAAGCACTGTTTGGCGCGATTGAATGAGTCACCTAAGCATGATTCTGGCTTCTTGAGAGGAACTGCGACGGAAAATCGCCCATCTGGCATTCGAGTAAAGTTTTCCACGAAATTCTGTTCACATAAACGCTCTTCTACCGAATATACTTGCTTAGAATTATCCGGAACCTCCTCAAGACACCAGAATTTAGCTAGCTGATCCTGTACTGTATTGTCCGCGATCAGATTACAATGTATTGGTTCAACTGAATTCGTGTGTTTATGATTAAGCCCTCTGGTAGGCCCGCCAACAATGTAACCGAGCTTTGTATTTTGTAATATTGGATAACCTGTACCTAAACTAATTTGGTCCTGTTCAAGCAGCTCCCAGAATATTTCTGCGCCCAGTAAAACGTCTATGCTGGACGGGTTGTAGTATTCTGGGTCTGCCAGTATTACATGTTTAGGAATGTTTAATTTAGGTACATTTGAATTTAAAGTTACAATTTCCGGTACAACGTAGAATGTCATGTTGGCTTTAAATTGGCTAGTTCTCGATTTGATTGTTGCATTGCACTTTTTTGTGATATGTGACAAAACTTGCTTATTTAATCCAATAATGGATGATTGTAATTCTGTGTGTTTAATTTGCAATTTACGTAACAAGGAATCCGTCATGAAGCAAGACATGCTACCATTATCAATAAAGGCTCTTACTTCATGGCGGTGGTTGTCCTTGTCGTACATGTGGATCACGGCAGTTGAGAGTACGCCTCGCCCTGTTGGCTTAAATGAGAGTGACGTCGCACCCACAACTGATGGCTCAGATGATCCTAATGCTGTTTCTGGATGAAGCACTGAATTATGTTTTTGTGAACATTTCATGCATGGGCCCAATCTGCAAACGCGAGCCTGATGACCGGGGCGGAGGCAGTTCTCACATAACTTGAGCCTCCTCACCGATTCTGCTCTCTCGTTGACAGATTGTCCTAGAAACTGTTCACACCTATAAATGCGATGATTTTGCTTGCACAAGGGGCAGCTGTAATTGTATGATGCATATTTTGGCTGTGGTGCACTAGTGACTGCTGCGAGACTCTTGACGTACTCGGCAGATTTGTATCGATCAGCTCTGGCGCTGACATTTGTATTATTGTTACTCATGTGTAATGTTTCAAGTAAATCGGCTCTGTTTTTTAAAAATGAAGTGAAATCATCTAATTTAATACCTTTTAAATCAGATTTATGCTCTTCCCATTCCCGCAATGTCCTTGAATCTAATTTTGTACTCATAATATAAATAATGAGAGTGTCCCATGAAGTGGTGGGTTCTCCGAGAGTCTCTAAGGCTCTTAAGTTTTTAGTAAAAGTGTCTATTATTTTACGAATTGATTGATATGATTCTTTTTTATTTTGTTCTAAAGCGAACAGCGCTTGGATATGATTTTGAATAAGTATACGTTTATTGTCAAACCTGTCGCACAACAAATCCCAAGCGATTTGATAATTCCTAGCTGAAAACTCTAAAGATTTGATTACCTGCGCAGCGGCCCCCTCCAGGGATGCGCTTAAATAATGAAACTTCTGTATGTCCGATATCGCCTTATGTTCGTGTATCAAAGAGACGAATAAATCGTGAAATTCCAACCACGCCTCGTACTGACCGCTGAATTTGGGGATCTGGATTGTCGGTAATTTAATACCACGAGTGCTTGTGCGTGCGTGCATCTCAGCGTCACCTGAAACGTACGAGTCACTGGACGAATTATCATAATTTTTAACAGGTTTATTGGCGTTTAAGATCTCCTGCGCAAGGGCAATATTTGCGTAAAACAAATCTTCAAACTCTGTGCGGGCGGCGGAGTGAACGGCCAATTCATTTTCATCAACTAAAACATCAATTTCAGATTGAATTTCCTCAAATTGTGTATAAAGTACGTCCATTCTGCTTAAACGCGCTTGTAGTTCAATCACTTGTAATGACGATAACGAATCTAATTTTTCTACATAGTTAATGAAATTGGTTAGCCTCCCCTTAACTGCACCACGCTTACGTATTAAATCTTTTAAGTCCGACATTGTGCTGGGCTATGGGAATAAAGGTTAAAATATGTTACTTGTATAAAAAAACTTAATTAAATGATTTTAAAATTGTATATGAATCGTAATTGAATTGTATTTGTATATGAATTGTATATTAATTGCTTTGTATAAATTAATCGATTTAAATTATGTTTTAAAATGTATATGATTTGATTAGTTAAAATACTTTGTATAAGTCTTAAACATGTAAACAAATGCAATGCAATTGCATTTTGTATTTAAATCCTAATGAGTTATTGATTGCATAACTTGTTTACGTAAAAATTCGCTCGACCGCGGCCGCTGGCCGGCTAGCAACAGCGCGCTTGGAGACAAAGTACCTACTACCTATGCAACGATGTGATAAACAACTAATGATTTCAAATTTACGAATTGATTGCACTTTGCTATTTTATGAATTACGATTTAAATGTTTGATTTGCAATGAAAAATACACATAATAGTATGCAGTAATGTAATAAATCTTTAATATGTACTATTTATCGTTAAGTTTAACTTTAATTGCAACGAAATATTTGTAATGTATAAAATTAAATGGTTTACGTACCTAGTTAACGCTATAATGGTAACAATTTGGAAAGAACTCACTCTTAACCACTCGTTTCGGCCTTAAATTCCACTTAAATTTCGACCAATCCTTTGCACTTAACGGCTTGTTTTTGTTTCACATAAATGTATAATGGCTGATTTCTTGTCTGAATGAAATAGGTAGGTAAATGTCTTGACTCTTCGGTTCAGCTGGTTAAAACGTTCTGGATTCCTTTTAGGGCTTGATTCTTGTATATTTGGCTCGATGAAGGACCATGTAGACTTTGGCATCAATTGCTTTTTGGATTTTGAATGTAGGATGCTTGATTAATGACTGGATGATTGAATAACGTATGCAGATGAACTTTTGAATGATTTTAATACAAATTTCTTCATTACATGCAGTTTTTACTACAATATAGGCTTATTAACTACACCATTTTGACACTGATTTTGAGTTTAAAAAAGGGCGTAAGTATGTGTGCGCTCGTCAACAGCGAACGGCGAAGAGTGATATGCAAATTAGATGCGGCTGCCTCCCCCGCGCGGTGCATTCCCCTCGGATCTCCGTGAGTTAGGGTTCCTTAACAAGTATAATGTCGACACTTTCATCACAGCCATGCAAAAAATGTATAAGTTGACCTAGTTTTGGAAATAGACTTCTGGAGTTCCAATGAAGTATTTTTAATTGTTTGATACCCAACCTGTCCATAATTTAAGTGGTAAAACTTGTTACAAGCAGCTCTTTAATCATTTGGGAGGATATTGGTAAAGGACCAGAGGAAGTATTATTGACTTCTCTTTTTTTCATTAATTCTACAATTGTTTTGGTGATTGCATTAAGGACAATATCAGAATTAATAATGTCAGCAATCATAGCACGTCCGTGAGGTGTTTTAGCAGGTGTTTTTAAAATCTTACTATTTGGATTAGTACTATTATTAGGTGTAACAGCTATTGCAGCTGCAGTTGCATAAGAGAATTTGCCATTTATCTTGTTCTTAATTTGTGCAATTTTTTCTGCCTTCACTTTACAGGTATAAGAAATTGCCGAATGGGGTCCACTACAGTTTGAGCACTTGAAGACTGATGGTGTGGTACATTCTTTGTAAAAATGACCCGCCGAACAAATGGAACATACTTGAGTGCTTTTACAAGCTCCACTGCCATGTCCAAATTTATAACATCTGAAGCACTGAAGCAGAGGTCTGATGTATTCCTGTACAGGCATCCAGATATGGTCATAGATTACGTGGTCGGGTCTAGACGAGGCCATAAATGTAACCAGGACGGTTGGGAGAGGTTTGAATTGCCCATCGTCCTGTTTTTTGGTAAAGCGCTTTACACCAAGAATCATACAACTCGCTTTTAAGTCCTCGAGCAATGTCTCCTCACTAAGATCCACAGGAGCACGAATAATTCCTTGGCACTCTATGCTGTCATATGGAATTGTTGCTTTCCAATTATTTTCTTGTAGTACAGGTTTGTTTAGCAAAAATGCATTTGCATCCTTGGCACATCCGAAATAAACTTTAACATAAAAGTTACCAGCCGCCTTTACATATTGCACCCCCAAAATCTCTTTTAATATTCCATTAACTTTGAGGATGTCCATGGGGACTTTATGAGTCAGTTCATTAGAAGCAGATTGTAGTAGTACAGGATACTCTTTTTTTGTCAAATCTTCATATATGGGGTTGTGGTCTTTGAAGAGACCGCGACGACTTCGTATGTATGTCATTTTTTGCTTACATGATGTGACTTCTGTATCAGAAACATCTTTATTTCTTCTTTTTGTTGAAGTTTTGGCGGTTTCTGTTTCCATGGGGGAGGGGCCGCCGCCCGCACCCCCGCCTCCTGGCCTCATTCAACGAGTAGAATCAGAAATTTAATCTAACATTAAATTTAATAATAAATGAGTAAATATATCTCGGTTTTGTCAGTAAAAAAGGACTTAAAACACTATAATTAAAATATTTTCAAAAATGCCGCCTAGTATTTTCGGTTTCCCGCCCTTTTTTTTTCCCACAAAGGCTTGACTCAGCTCAGCCTCAGCTGTCACTGTCAGTGCCAGGCCAGGATCTGACGCAAATGTCTATCGAATATTTAATTCGTGTACTTTTTGGTAATTTATTTTCTTTCTGAATTATAATCGAGTGTAACATACTTGCTTTCGCATTTAAATACTATACCAATGTAGTATCATAGATGTTCATTGTATTATTGCTTGATAGCATTAGTAAAACATGTCAATGGAGGAGGTAGTAAAGAAAGAGCCAGAATGGCTCGACAACTGCGTGAAGATCCCTGAAGAAGCCATGGGAGAGATGGAAAACCTGTACAAGGACCACGAAATTAAAGAGGAACTTGTGTTGGGCCCAGAATTGATGGTGAAGCCACCAGACACTACAGCAGAACCAGGTTAGTTAGTTTGTAATAGACTAGTTTAAGTAAATAAACAGTTTATTTCAACTCCAGACTGGTATGACTGTTAGCAACAATAAAAATAAACTCAAAGTTCTTTATTTAAAAACTATGACATTATTGATTTTTGTTACTATAGAAACACTCTTCATAATACCTTCGAAATGTAACATGCTCCCATTTCTGCTGGAATAAATCTTTATTTTCCTATCACATCTTTTAACTCTAAATACCTACAGTCCACTTAGCTCCACCTGACCATTGCTCCGCCAATGGCTTGTTTCTCTCTAAACTTACTCGGTAAATGTAACGTGTTTGCATGCTTTTGTAGGTTACTGTTGGTTCGGTTGATAGGTGAAGTGTTATGGACTCATTGACTTAAGAAAACAAGATACCCAACTACCAAGATACCTACTCATAGTGTTGTCTTCCTGCCGGTGAGTAAGGTTGCCAGAGCTCAACAAGGGGCGCGTATACAAGTCAAGGCATGCATTGTTGTGAATGTACAGTCATGTCTGAAAATATTCATACGAAAAAATTGCCAAAAATTCTTGTATTTTTATATTATTTTTTTGTGTTTTATGTATGGGAATGTAGTCTGAAAGAAATAGTTTGAATTGAATTGAATACAATCCTCTTGTTATAATAAACAGACCACAGAGGTTATTTGTAGACCATATTCCACCTACAGTGTTTAGAAATTCTTCAGACTATGGTCTAAAATATAGCTGTCAAAGTCATTGTTATTATGGGTGCGATAAAGTTTTGAATTTCAAATCATATTTAATACATATAATAACACCATACTGTAAAAAAACAAACCTCTTAATAAGTTGCTCTTTCGACTCGCTTAGTTTTGCATCTCTTTTTCTGTATTGTATACATTTATGTATTAATTTAATAAATCATTATTATTACTATAAACTTAAGTTCGCTTTTAAAGTACTGACACTCAAGCTGTAACTAGGGTTGCCATCTCTAAAATTTGGAAACCAGGACAAGACGCGTGAAAACCCCGGATTTTAGAGTCCAGAACCCGGATATGTCAACAGGTTTTTTTAAACAGGTTGTGCGTGTGTCGCGGGCGGCCTAAGGCTTTAAATTTTTAAACCCGGACTACAAATGAAGTCCTCCCCGGACACCCTCCAAACTAGGACAAATCCGGGGAAACCCGAACGGATGGCAATGCTAGCCGTAACTCATATTATCAATAAATAATCCGAGATATTATAAAAAGTTCCCAAATTTAATTATAATTGTAATAAACGCGCTTAACCCACCCAGCAACAGTGACAATTTACATTTCGGAGACTAGCGTGAGGTCTACTAGATTAACCAATTTTTATATAAATAAATAAAAATGTTTATTGATTTAGCAAAAACATTTTGACTGGGCTGGTGTCTCTTTTTAAGCATACATGACACTTGTGTCAAGAGACACCTAGAGATATAAAATCTAGGCAATCATGGACTGGACCAACTTTTTAATAAGGCAACTTAATAATGTTACATTATATATAAAATAAGCTTCGAGCAACACAGGGAAGGGAGACGGCATTCATACTATTTCCCCTCTGCCAAAGCATAGGCACAACTGTGCCTATGGCGGTGCATGTTGTGACTCGTCCGTACACACAAAGAGATCGAGGTGTGCATGATTTGTCTTTGACGTATGTCATTTTCTATGTATTTGTGTCGTCATTACAGATTGGATTTTGTATGTAGTGAGTGAGTGCGACTGTGTGCACGTTTCCCCCCGCAAAAATCGCAGAATGATTTATTCGGTAAGATATCGCTTAGGCTCCTCCCTTCTGACGTGTCGGAAGCCGGTGTTGCTCGAAGAAAATAAGCTTTCATTTAATATATCATATGATTAAATGGCCAGATCCACACAGAGCTAGAAGAGGCTAATGACAAAAAAAAACTATTGTTATGTGAATGTTATTTATCATTTATTTCTTATCACAAATAAATAATAGATGAGGGTAGATATTCCTTATAACGTATCTTAGAACATACCTATTTGTTGATAATGATTATTAAAATAAGTTTGTAAAGGACGAGTAAAAGCTTTTGTCAAATTGCTTCTTCTCTTATGTTTCAGATTCACAGAAGATAGAAACTGAATTCAAAGTGAAGATAGAACGGCTAAAGGACGAACCCTGTGAAAAGATTGCTTGTAAACAGGAGAATGCAGATGACTCTGATAATGAACCCTTGTCATATTTAGAAAATCCAGGAATGATTTACATCGGAGATCACAAAACCACTGATAATGAACCCTTGTCAAATTTAGATAATCCAGGAATGATTTACATCGGAGATCACAAAACCACTGATAATGAACCCTTGTCAAATTTAGATAATCCAGGAATGATTTACATCGGAGATCACAAAACCACTGATAATGAACCCTTGTCAAATTTAGATAATCCAGGAATGATTTACATCGGAGATCACAAAACCAATAATAAGTCTTTTAAGGGTCAAAAGTTAAAGTATTTAAAGTCTAAACCAAAAAAAGAACGCTACAACTGCATATATTGTACAGAGAAATTTCGAAATAAAAAAGCATTGGTTAAACACGAACGAACACATTATCAAAAAACATACTCATGCGATATATGCGAAAGACGCTTCAAGTGTTCCGATTATATGAATAAGCATGTCAAGCGAGTTCACGCGAAAGAAAGGCTATATAAATGCCATTTTTGCACAAAACGGTTTAAAGTTAGAAGTGTATTGACAGAGCATATGAGAACACATCCAAAGACCTTTGAATGTGATTTATGTGGTAAAGCATTTTGGTCGAAGAATCGTGTAGCAACACACATACATAAAACACATAGCTATTGGAAATGCGATATATGTAGTAAGCAGTTTGAAGTTAAACGAAAACTTATTCAGCATTTACGGTATCATATGTATTCAGAACCTAAAGCGCCCCAAATAATACTGTATTGGGAGAAATTAATAGCAAATGAAAAGAAATTAACATGCAATTTGTGCCATAAAATATTCTACCAACATTCGAATCTAGCTAAACATATGCTGAACCATACAGGTGAAAGACCCTTTAAATGTAATTTATGTGAAAAAACTTTTTTGTCTAAACAAAACTTGGAATCCCACTCATATGTTCACACAGGGAAAAAGCTGTTCAGTTGCAGTTTTTGTCCAAAGGAGTTCATACAAAAATCAAGTTTGATATATCATGAGAAAGAACATACAGGCGATCTACGTTATGCGTGTGAGGTGTGTGGCAAAAAATATGCAAAAAAATGGTGTCTACATGTACACCGGCTAGTGCATACTAAGGAGAAACCTCTACAGTGTAATATTTGTGAAACGCGCTTCAAACGTACAACTTCGTTAGGAAGACATATGCAGAAGCACGCCGGACTGACATTTTCATGTGAAGCTTGTGAAAAACAATTCAATACCTTACCCAAATTGAAGCAACACAAAAAAATACATGAAGGATTACGCTTCGAGTGTGTGGTGTGTAAAAATATGTATAGTACGAAAAGCTCCTTAGTGGCTCATTTCAAGAAAGCTCATACTGAAATTACTGATGATTGTGAAGAAGGCACGTTTATTGTTGGTATTTAGTGTAGGCAAAGACACATTGATTGAGTAAGATGTGTAAAATCTAAGAAAATTTTGGAGTGGAAGTGTAATAAACAAAGAATAATTCTAGTATATAAGAAAGTCTTATATACTAGAATTATTCTTTTCATCACACTTGCTCGAAAAAGATGTTATTTCACGCAGGTGTACTGAAGGACAAAGGCCTATTTTGTTCCCGCGGGAGTTATAGCTTGTGAAAAAAAAGCTATAACTCCCTAGGGAGTTATAGCTTTTCCTTTTTAATTATATCAATTATACAAATTAAGTAGCATAAATGAATTTTACTTTTAAAATAATGTCGTTTATAATTTAATATTTTTGTTTATGTTACAATGTTTTAATTTGATTAATTTAACAGCCATTTTAAAATATTTTTACAAAATTTTCAATCGTGGCTGAATGCCGAATAGGTCTGTGTCTTCGACGCCTAACCCAGAAATTAGAAAAGTGCGGACGAATGTTTGATATGTCACCGTATTTAAGAATTATTTCGCTTAAAATTTAGTTTTTTCTTCGCAAGTGTGATGAAAAACATTGTGTGTAACTCCGGGGGTAAGAATATTACAAACTAGGGTCTTTAATTACCACCCTCGTATCCAAAATTTCACTTACCCCCCTCGTTGCACAATGAACTATTGTTTATTACACGAAACTGATCTAGAAATAAAGAATCGCAACTAAATATTAAATTTATGCATGATTCATTGGAATGTCTCAGGTTATATACATTGTTTTAAATCAATGGACCATGAAAGTTAATTAAGCGTAAATGATGCGTTATGAGGAAAAATAATTATTATAATTTGTATATTTTGTTTGTCAGCTGATCCGGTGTGATCAGCTGTGTGGAGCTAACTAAAATTTCGTGCTTCGAATTTGATAGGTAAACGAGATGGCGCTGTCCAGTTCCATATATTTTACGACAACTCAGATTGTCAGCAGTTGTCGTTTGACAATTCAGTGACAGCAAAACGTGGTGCAGTATAGCGCCATCTGTTTTGGATGTCAATTTAAGGGACATGTTTGTTTCTTATACTTTACGTCTCTATTTGTAGTTTTACATGTTTGAAAAATGTATAGTTATTGGTACAATGAAGAATATTTACTAACTTATTTACATATGTATGAGGTACAATTTTTTTTTGTCATTGGAATGTCATGCAAATTGTATCCAAATGTAACGAAAATAATCGATTATAACTCGTGATCCCGTGAATATGAAATGGACCTTTACAGTACATATAGTGCTACTTTACCGCACTAGTGCGAAAATTGGCATATTACGTTACTGTGTCGAACATTTAAAAGGGTCATATGTACTGTAAAACGTTTTACGATACATGTGCGAATAAGTAATTCGCAACTCGTGTCGATTTAAAACACTCCCTTCGGTCGTGTTTTAAGTTATCGCCACTCGTTTCGAATTTCCTGTTTTTCGCACTCGTATCGTAATGTACTATTATGTGTTAATATACTACAGGTAAAGTAATTAAAACACTCAAAATAATTCAATGTCTTTATTTTTATTAATTATACGTATTCAGTAATAATATCACACGTTATTTATAAAATTTTATGCTTTTAGGGCCTGTTTCACAATGTCCAAGTAAAGTCCTGAATAAGCTACTTGCCACTTACCTGACGAATAAAGTCATCGTTGGCGTTTCACAATATTCAAATAAGCTTAACTGGTAGATAAAGTGCTAAGGTTGCAGGAAGTTTCATCTGGCACGAAACGAATGAATTGAGTTTCATGATAAGATCCTTACGTTTAAAAAATACTTACGTGCTTTCTTTGCTAGCAGAATGAAAAAATAATAATGTATGGGTAAGCTCTATATGTTTTGTCGTTATTTATGTATATATTATAAGAAATATAAGTATGTATATTTATGTATGTATGGTATGTTATTGTATTATATTTGGTTGTTGTTGTTAAAGTAGCACCGCCCACAATCACTCTGCTTTGCCTAAAGGTTGACTGGTAGAGAATGCCTCATGGCATTAAGTCCGCCTTTTGTACTATAAGGTTTTCTTTTGTGCAATAAAGATTAAATAAATAAAATAAATAAATCACGCGAGTTTTAATGCCTATATATTATATATACATACAATTTATTATCTGCACACGTATTATAAGCTCTCTATGATGTGTCCAGGAACAGCATTGAGACAACCGGCATTGAGGCATCGTTGCGCTATAGGTAATAAACTTAAGTAAGTCACCTGTTGTATGTAGTTGTGCCGTGTTCGAATAGACAATAAATGTTTAAAAGACACACACAAACAAAACAAATGTCTATTCGAACACGTCACAACTACATACAACAGGTTACTTAAGTTTTTTACCTATATCTAGTTTGGTCGCTCATTTTACACTAAAGTGGCGTTATTGCCATCTCTAAAATTTGGAAACCAGGACAAGACGCGTGAAAACCCCGGATTTTAGCGTCCAGAACCCGGACATGTCAACAGGTTTTTTAAACAGGTTGTGCGTGTGTCGCGGGCGGCCAAAGACTTAAAATTTTTAAACCCGGACTACAAATGAAGCCCCCCCCCGGACGCCGTCTAAACATGCATGCATGTGTACTCGTATTTGTAGTATAGTGTTTAAGTCTAGTGTTCCAAATTAATATGTATGAGTCATTATGTTACTCGAAATAAACGAATTTTAATTTTTTTTAATTTAATTTAAACTAGGACAAATCCGGGGAAACCCGGACGGATGGCACCCCAAGCCTACAGGCTAAATAAAAAAAGTAAAAGGACGTCCATAGAAATGACTTGAAGAAATACCAGGATAGGTAATACTGTATAATACTACCGTATTATACAGGGGGATCAATCCAAAACGGTCAGTATGGAGAAGTCAGAAACTATGGCTGACGGTGTCACTCACGAATTCGAGCCAATTGACAGTCTAACGCAACTAGTTGCGACCAATCGCGCGCGTGGTGCGAACTCATCAACCAATCGCGTTGTGGCATTAGACTGCACGATTGGCTCGAATTCGTGTGCGTGACACCGCTGTTCTGGGCTATAACCGCGAAAATCGAAGTTCATCAATTGCGGGCATTTTTCTTTGTCACTCTAATTACGTCTTAGTGAGAGTAAAAGAGAAAGATCCCCGCAATTTGCGAATTTCGGTTTTCGCGGTAGGCGCCCCCTGGCCCCATTATTATTGCCCGTAAGGCCCGTACCTTATACGTCAATTCAACTTTTTTTATATATTACATCGGTGGCAAACAAGCATACGGCCCGCCTGATGGTCAAAAGTCTCCGTAGCCTATGTACGCCTGCAACTCCAGAGGAGGATAACTACTTGCGTTTACATTTTTTCAATTTCCTACCTTATTTTACTGACAAATTGGGTGTGCCAGGGTATAATTTATTCCTTTCAGAAATGAATGTTCATGCCTTATCATTTCAGAGGTAGGTAAATTGTCAAATATAACTAAGAATAAATAAAACGAAAATACTGAATTTGTATAAATTATATTACATTAAAAACAACCAATAAATGAAAAAAAAACTCACTCTTCAAAAATACATTCAAGGAAAATAATACTTTCTTTAGTACAAAACTAAATTAGTCTTAATATACAAAGAGTGAAGAGTTAATAATAAAAACTGATGTAATACTAAACGTTTGATCACCCGTAGACGAAACTCTACAATCGGGATGTCTCGCATTCGCCATGAAGCGAATGCGAATGTGCGGAGGTCGTGTCCTGTCCCTCTCGTCGACTCGCGTATGGGCAATGCGCGCAAACTGTTTTTAAGTAATGCATTTTAACCAGTAGAAATAATTTTTCAACACAATAACATCCGGTTCTAAGGTGACTATGTTTTATGTACTAACACTTTTTTTTAAATTAGGAATGAGTTTTAACCCTTCAGGAACAGAAAGTTGAATTCCTAAAATGTTGAATTCCCAAAATGTTGGATTCCCAGAAAGTTGAATTAATAATAACATCTACATACTCCCTTACATTAGTATTCGCATTCGCGAATGTGATGAAGAATGCGACATTCGTGACATATACTCTACAACTTTTCCATGGTCACTAGCAGTCTTTATTATTTACTCGTCTTTGATTGGCAACTGTTATACAGTTATTTATTTCAGATTTCTTACATTAGTTTAGACAGTAACATTAACATTGTTATTTCATTAATTATCGCCCTTCTTAAGGTGTCTTTGGGTAATTCCGAATCACTTTAACCTTTTGACCGCCAAAGACGTCATATGACGCGCGAGGCTACAGCCCAATATCACCCTTCATGCATACCGACAAGGTTCACTATTACGCGCCGCGTGCGATAGGCATGGCGGTCAAAATGTTAAAACGTTGGTTAACAAAAAATATTTATACTGTCGGCGGTCGATCGTAAAATCAGACAGATCGTGAAATTCCTAGGATATCGTGAAACGTGATAATCATTGTCCCGTCCCTGAGTCGACGGAGCCCCGCATCCTGTTTCTGAACAGTTTGCTCTTCGGGCATCTGAAGCTCGGAGAATTTGATACAACTGGCGACGCTTTGTCTATAATTTTCTGTACAAAACAGTCTGCCGATTTTTGCGGGGGAGGTGCACGTCAAATGTATGGCTATTTGTACGTAACGTACAAATAGCTATGTCAGATAAATGCCAGTCCATACAATACATATGATCGGCTGAGGTTTTCGACAGAGGGGTAAGCTCTTAAAGGCGACTCCAGTTGTTAAATACTCAAAGATCTGAAGTAACCTAACGAACCTATCATAGCTATTGGTTTAATTTCACTACCGTCAAACATTATACAAAGGAACTTTACGATCGGCCGCCGACATATCCATCATTGGCACCACAATCGGGTTATCCCCACTAGTTACTACCAAGTTGTTACCAGTGGTAACTACTGGGAAAAAAATTCCTACCTTTTACCACTGACTAACTACTGGGAAAAAATCCCACTAGTTTCCACCAAATCCAAGTTGGTGGTAACTAGTGGAATTTTTTCCCCAGTAGTTACTAGTGGTAAAAGGTGGGAAAAAAATTCCCAGTAGTTACCACTGGTAATTGGTAACAACTTGGTGGTAACTAGTGGGAATAATCCTCATTATCAGAATCCATTTTTGGAATTACCCAAATATACCTTATTTGATTTTCAGGCATAGGTACGTACAGTCAGCGTCAAATACTTCGTAGCAGTCAAAGTAGCCAAATAGTTCGGTACACCATATATTTAGTATAGTGTACCGAACTATTTGGCCACTTTGACTGCTACGAAGTATTTAACGCTGACTGTACCATAAATAATTATTTTTTAAAAGACTAGTCACAGTAGTTACCAATGATTCAGAAATTAAAAACTATTTTTTATTGAAAATTTCTTTGCTCCAAGTTATTAGCATTTCATACTTAAGCCCTTTTTTAGGGTTCCGTACCCAAAGGGTAAAACGGGACCCTTTTACTAAGACTCCGCTGTCCGTCTGTCATCAGGCTGTACTCATGAACACAAACGTTTGTTTGTTTTCAAAATCATTAATTATTTATTTAATTTACAATATATAACAGTAGGTCTGACGCATGTTTTGCGCGATCTAAAAACAGCACAATATTTACCCTAAATTATGTATTTGTGCTTTGGAACAACAAAATAATAAAATATATACAAAAATTAAAATTACGTTAGATTTGTGGAATCCATGTTGGAACTAGTTACAAAAGTAAAAGTATATCTCATTATCGTAAGTGAAAAAAATTTATAATAGTACTAATGGACCCGAGATAACGCGTACTTGGGTCAAAATTATTTAAACCATGACCAGTAATATATGATCAAGCGCCATATTGCGGAATTTCATTGGAACTAAATTTTTCATACTAAACTGAACTGTCACCCTATACATGAGAATAACAGCGCCCTCTTGACAATGATCATATATTTCTGGTCGCGCTTTACGTTGTCTTGTATTATGTCCCCAAAAAATGTGACGGAGTAGCTTTTTATGTGAGACTTTTTTGTCATCTATTCTAGAAAGACATGCAATAGCACTATTTTATTATGTGTTTGATAGACAAAGATAAGCGTGACAGAGTGGTCAGAAACAAGAACGATAATAATTTGACCCAATCAAAGAGAATTAAGAAGACCAAGAGTGCTCATGCTCACTCAATATTTGTAAATACTATCTCGGACGATTGATGTTTGAAATGACATTGATATGCCACAGTTTTCAATTGTTTGGTTTAATTAAATGTAATGCTCGTGTTACAAAAACGCTATATGCAACATTAAAAATTTTTTATTAAAAAAAATCCTTTTTTGAAAATTAACTATGCCATTTAGTTTCCTTAAACGTACTTATCCATACCCCGGAGGTATCGGAATTCAATAAAAACACGGTGTATATTCAGACATTTTTTTCTTAGAAATACAATGAAAATTATAAATATACAAAATAATTCGGCCCCCAATGTAAATCAACATATAAGTTGCGATATACGAGCTTTATAAAGTAACTGTCAACGCTTGTTGGATGTTACTATAAAAAGCTCAAGTGTGTTGAAAAACGTCGTATAAAACACGTGTGTATGGGTCATTACACACACCGGCTTTCTTGTTGCGCGCACAATATCCCCTCGAAAGCAATGGCAACGAAGCATACTTGCGTCATAAATATCATAATAAAGAAAAAAACAGTTATTATTCAAGTAGATATATAACAATGCGCTTAAGACAGTCAAATAAAGCTACACAACGTCATATAATGCACAACGTTCTCGCAAACCATACTTTTAAGGACGGGATATTAATTTAATAAAAAAACAGATATTTAGCATATATTTGAACTCTCATTGCACTATTATGGCCGGACAGAACATGTTCAAATAAAAAAATCTACAATACTAAAAACTCCAAAAAACACATTTAAACATGTGTAATAAACATATTGCGGTCAATGATTTATAATCACTCAAGATAGGTTATAGGCGTTCCAAGTTTGAAGCGCTTACCTTGTAACAAATTGTACAAGTTGCCTTTAGTCGCATCTCGGCAAGCGAGGGATATACACGTGCTCACGACTCTCACGAGCTCCCGCTCACCGGAAGAGAAAGAGACAAGCTCATGTTTAACAAAGATGAATGGAATGCAATAATTAATCAAAAATAACAGATTTCGTCGTAAGTATAGAAATACATATAGAAGTATTTTTTGTGCTCCTTATGTATGCGTATAACCTATCTATAGTTATATAATATCATTGTGTGCGATATACAAATCGCTTTCTCCGCGCAATCGAGTCATTTGTCACTTATCGCTGTGGATAAAAATGTTGTAAATAATACAATCAAACAAATACTGATACTTAAGCAAGAATACTAAAGGGAAACAAAAACATAATACTCATAAATAAAATACTTTGAACAAACATTTCATCAATGGCCTTTGGTAACAATTTTCAACAAACAAAACATTATTTTTTTACAGAAAAATTTAAGTCCTAACTACTTTAAGTACATTTAATACATATTCGGAATACTTTTAATACTTTACAAAATTTCTAAACCAAATCTCTCTTTTTGCAACACATCCTCGAGACGTTAAAAAAAACCCTTCGGCTGCGAAATCAGCAATTTTTATAAGGGCTTTAATATATCACCGATTGTACAGTCAAAGTCATAAATATCTAAGCAGTCAAGGTCAACTACATGCAAAAACTACTTTTTTGTCAACATTTACAACAGCATCTATACATATATAACTCTGACTGTACTTTTCAACATATGGCAAAACGTCCCAGTTTGTCGCTTGCCATAAAGACGCTTTGGCAGGTTATTCGTATAAAGGATACAAGCAAATCTCGTCCTTATGGAAAACGACAAAGTGGGAAGTTTTGCCGGCGGATACATAATATAGATTAATGGACACGATTTTACATTTATAAACTCCCTGGTGTATGAAACATCAATTAATATTAATACTTACGTCTATAACTACGACTTCCCATTTTATTGGAAGCTACGGTACTTTAGTACAAAATCTTAGTTTAATAGTCTGTCCCACTACAAGTGACACATTGAGATTAAGTTAATTAGTCTGTCCCACTACATGTGACACATTGACATGAAGTTAATTAGTCTGTCCCACTACAAGTGACACATAGACATGAAGTTTAATAGCCTGTCCCACTACATGTGACACATTCACATGAATTTAATAAGTCTGTCCCACTACAAGTGACACATTGGCATGAAGTTTAATAGCCTGTCCCACTACATGTGACACATTCACATGAAGTTAATAAGTCTGTCCCACTACAAGTGACACATTGACATGAAGTTAATAAGTCTGTCCCACTACAAGTGACACATTGACATGAAGTTTAATAACCTGTCCCACTACATGTGACACATTGGCGTGAAGTTTAATAGTCTGTCGCAATACAAATGACATATTAACACTATGACAATTCAAACTATCAAGAGAATTCCGGCCTCTGGTCATCTCCATATAGTTTATAACCTAAAAATGACAAATCTCGCAAAACTGTATTGTATCTGTCAGCGTACCCATCGAGTTTTAAAAATACTATCTATAGTAGCTAGATTTGATTATATTGTTAGTATCTTAATAGTTACAAAATATAAGTGTTTTAATTTTTCTTCACTGCGCCTCTTCGCTTGAGTGGGACAGAGCTATTTCTGTCTCAAACCTGACGCCTAGCGTCTACTTGAACATGTCAAAAAGACTAGCACTATTGCGACTTTCCGTCCTTTTCACACTTTACTAAATATAAAGAGACGAGTTGTATCGTGTTACGGGCGCTTTATCGAAAAACCCTAATCATGTGCCATTTTTTTATATACATAGTGGCCTGTAATAACCCGGCAAACTTTAACTTATTGCTAGTAAACAATAGGTATATAATAACATACCAATAACCATAATACATACATTGTAATATACATACTTCTGTATGTAATTTAAGTTTTACCACGAAAATAAATGATTTATGGTAAAAAAAAGATTTATGATTATTTATTTATATGTACGGCAAGATGAACATTGCATGGACAACTAATGAATGAAATTATTCAAATGTGGCCAAATAACGATTGTGATCTTTGAAAATTAAACAATAATAATAATAATAAATAAATATTATAGGACATTATTACACAAATTGACTAAGTCCCACAGTAAGCTCAATAAGGCTTGTGTTGTAGGTACCTAGACAACGATATATATAATATATAATTATAAATACATAGAAAACACCCATGACTCAGAAACAAATATCCGTGTTCATCACACAAATATATGCTCTTACCAGGATTTGAACCCGGGACCATCAGCTTCATAGGCAGGGTCACTACCCACTAGGCCAGCCCGTCGTCATGGTATTATGGTAATGGTATTATGAAATGTAAATATTTCATCGATATCGACTTATAAACGAAAGAGAATTTGAAATAGAGGTGGATTGTCAAAGAAAACTTTGTAGACACAGTAAATTTATTGCCATCTTTCGACACATGATTAAAACTTTTAGAACGCCATTTGACTTTGATCCTTATACTTTTTTTTTTTATACTACGTCGGTGGCAAACAAGCATACGGTCCGCCTGATGGTAAGCAGTCTCCGTAGCCTATGTACGCCAGCAACTTTCACTGACATGTGTTAAATTTGTTAAATATCGAAAAGTAGCGCCATCTAACAGATCAAAGGCCAAAGGTATCGTCACACAGGCATCGTTTTGAGCGATGGCGCCACAACCTTTAGCCTATGTCCGGTAAAATGGCGCCACTTTTCGATATTTAACAAATTTAACACATATCTGTGAAAGAATAAGGATCAAAGTTAAATGGCGTTCTAAAAGTTTTAATCATGTCTAAAGATGGCAGTAAATTTATTAGTTTAGTTTTATTTCTCGCACTATTTAACTTCAAACCAAAATTGCCCCCGACAGACCAGTGTATGTAAATGTATAAGTAATAGGCGTCGCGTGCAAAGTTAACATTTGTCGGGTTACTTCGGCCCACTATGTATAGTCTGGTTGCACGTCTGTCTCTAGCAATAGCAAAAACTTAATATTATTCACATTCTTTGTGCTAACATGAGAATACCATCTCTTCTTGGCGTAGCCATAGAGAAATAAGTAAGCTTGGAGTGCTCACTCCATAGATTCGTTTCCTTGAGATAAGTTGTATGGGAGATACAGTGAAAAATATTAATAATAAGTTTAAAAATAGCTTAAACTTCTTAAGTTTAAGAGAGTATAGCTTTGCGATCCTAACGAAATAACGATACTTTTTATATGAAATTTTCATTTAGGGAGATAACGATTTCCACTAACTAAATCTTAAATCACTTTGATTTTGATGTCGATCGCTTCAGCATAACATATTCTAGGTTTATAGGTTTCGCTTTAATTTTAATATTTTTAATAGTTTAGTGAATGTAGTCTTTTCCTGAGTTTTTAGTGAGTTATTGGGGTATAAAGTTCAAATATTTTCTTGCAAATTTACTGCATTCAAAGATATACATGGAAGTTAAGGTCAGTATTTTAAATTTAATAAAGAATGGCTGGCAGGATTCCATTTCCATAAGATTAATATTGGCAAGAATTGTTATGCATTTCTTTTGAAGAATAAAGATTTTATCGACTTCGGTACTTTGTCCCCACAAGACTAGACCATAAGACATTCTTGAATAGGCAAAAGCGTAGTACGCCGTGAGAGCCGTATTGAAGCCGGTGCCGCGTTTGAGATGCTGGAGTGTGTATATAAAAGAGGAAAGTTGCTTTGAAAGTTTGAGGATATGAGGTTTCCAGTTAAGGTGATTTGAGGTTTCCAGTCTTAAATCGTATTACAAATAAGTTTTCGCAGAGCTCTCTTAATAATTAATATAAATAGATTTTTACCTACGTATGAAGTGAGCGCTCTAACTTTATTTATATCTCTATGGCGTAGCGTTAGAAAATAATAGCATGTTTTTCCTCTGACCAATTTTTTTTTTGTTTTTAACTGCATTTATGCAAAATACACGTATTTCTTCAATTGCCGGTCTATCTTGGTCATGTTTGTGCACATCTCTTGATCTCTGAAAAAAAAACATTGTTGTATAATAGTCATATTCCCTGCTCTTGATTCAGACAAGCCTGCCTGGGTTCAATAGGATAAGATAGATAGAAACAAGGCTTTCTTATCCTCCTTAACGTCTCACGAAAACTACAACAGAATAGGCTTGGTCTATTGGAAATTGTGTTTTGGCAGTTGCCTAGTGACAGTTGACTAACCTTCGATCCCCCCACCCCCCATTGCCTTTCACCATTTTTTTTGTTGTGCTTGGCGCCGCCAGGGTTTATGGATGCCATCAACCTCTTAGGATACAGGAGATGCTTCGTTGTTTGTCCATATTGGTTCATTGTGATGTCATTTTAAGAGTTGCCTAGTGACAGTTTACAAATTGACTTACCTTCGATCCCCCCACCCGCCATTGCCTTTCACCAACTTTTTGTTATGCTTGGCGCCCCCAGGCTTCATGGAAATCTTCAATCTCTTAGGATACAGAAGATGCTTCGTTGTTTGTCCATCGTGATGTCATTTTGACAGTTGCTAGTGACAGTTGACTTACCTTCGATCCCCCCACCCGCCATTGCCTTTCACCAACTTCTTGTTGTGCTTGGCGCCGCCAGGGTTGATGGATGCCGTCAACCTCTTAGGATACAGGAGATGCTTCGTGGTTTGAAGGAGCTTTTGGACCTTGCTGATGACTAGATTCGCGTTGCAGTTGGATTTCTTGTGGTGGAGGCCGCTGGGGATAATAAAAAATCGTTATCGGCCAGTGTCAATTTTTCCCTCAGCAAAAAGATGCGAACGAGGAATTTCGTACATTGACCCAACTGTTTCTACCTCTATCGCACGCGCGTAAAGATATTGCTTTCCCGCTTGCAGTGTCATTGCGGTCGGCATCATCGGCAGGACGTCAATATAATAACGTGCGTGCGATAGAGAAGGCTCTAAAAATTTGTGCGACAAGGACAATTGCAGCTTTATAGGAATCCTGCGTAAAAATCCCAAAAATCGATGTTTCGTACTCGATTGTTTCCTCCTCTAAAACTTAACCCCTTCCCAGACATAGTACGATTTATCGAACATATACCTACGCGCCAATATTTAGCAATCCGTAACGAAATTTTGAAATCGAAATAATAATGAAGTTATCTGTGCCAGACTGTTTTGATTTTTGCCTAATTGATATCGTTATCGAATAGCATGCTTTTCCTTGCGGCATACTTAATTAGGGCGCTGTTGCGCTGTTTGAAGTGTTCCGCGCTAAAAAAAAAAACGAAAACAGCAAAACAGTCCGACACAGATATTGATTGGTGGATAATATTAATCTGTGTTGAAAAAAATCATTGCTAGGGTCAAAAACAACGAATTCCTTCAACACCACACCTTCTCTTAAACACCACATACACAGCCATAATGTTTAACTTTTAACCGCCGTGGTCTGATATATAAGACATACAATATCCAGCTCATTTCGCGGCAGTCTGATAAATAAGACAAAAATTCGTGCAACTTCGTACTGGCGGCGAACCAAGCACGCTCGATGAAAAATTCTAAGCGGTTAAAAGGTTAATGAGCTACAGAAGTGCAACTGGCAAAAATTTTCCATTAAGCTGGGAAAGTTCTCAGAAACCCTCATACAGACATATGGGAAGTATCCGAAATTCCACGTGGAACTCACCATTCGTCAATATGGAACACCCTCGGCCCCTTACACATCATGACCTTGAACTTCCATCCCTTTCTGTTCTGAGAGATATGCAGCAATGAGTTACAGTTGTAGTCATACTGGCAGAAATGACCCTGAAAGGAATTATTCCACGTGGAACTCACCATTCTCCAATATGGAACATCCTCGGCCCCATACACATCATGACCTTGAACTTCCGTCCCTTTCTGTTCTGAGAGAAAGAGTTCCAGCTGTAGTCATACTGGCAAAATTGACCCTGAAAGGAATTTATTCCACGTGGAACTCACCATTCTCCAATATGGAACATCCTCGGCCCCATTCACATCATGACCTTGAACTTCCGTCCCTTTCTGTTCCGAGAGAAAGAGGTCCAGTTGTAGTCATACTGGCAAAATTGACCCTGAAAGGAATTTATTCCACGTGAAACTCACCATTCTCCAATATGGAACACCCTCGGCCCCTTACACATCATGACCTTGAACTTCCGTCCCTTTCTGTTCCGAGAGAAAGAGGTCCAGTTGTAGTCATACTGGCAAAATTGACCCTGAAAGGAATTTATTCCACGTGGAACTCACCATTCTCCAATATGGAACACCCTCGGCCCCTTACACATCATGACCTTGAACTTCTCCCGTCCCTTTCTGTTCTGAGAGAGATGCAGCAACGAGTAGTCCCAATTGTAATCATCGTATTCGCAGAACTGATCCTGAAATACAGAATTATATAAGTATGTAGTAAGATAGAAAATATTTTCTTAATATGTGGTATAAAAAAGTGGGAATATCATCTTTACGCCCATAATAATAGGCATCATCATACGCTCACTGCTGTGTGTGGACGTGCTAACGTACAGTGACAAAAGTAATTAACACATTCACTGCCGGGAACCCACCTGGTGGGCGCTCGTGAACTTTGTTCAGATGCCGGACAACCCGCTGGGCGGGTTGTTTTGTACGCAGCTATAGACCACCGGTTTCTGGCGTAGTGCGCCGTTTTTTTTCTGGCAGTGAATGTGTTAATACGTTGATTTTCTTATATCATGATTTAATCTAAGCCGTAATTGATATAATGCTTATTTTTATATTAATTTTTAACTAGTATAAAGACATTGTCTAATGGCTATGGTTATATTATATTTTAATATGACAGCATACTTTATACAATCAAAAACTTTATTTTATATACGGGGTCGCAGTCCCAATTTTTTTTTTATATATATATTTTTTTTACCTACTTATGCTAGATATTCGTTGGTTGGGGGTCACAGTTTTAACCTAACCTAAGCCACTATTCTGCGAATCTTTATTTCTATTGAAACCTACATATAATTATATAATGTCACTAGTTAGAACAAACATGTTTTAGCAATCATACACTCAACCTAGCCCCAAACTAAGCAAAGCTTGTACTATGTGTACTAGTCGGAGATATACATACTTAAACAGATAAATCCATACTTAGATATATAGATTAACATCCATAACACGGGAACAAATACAAATTGCGAAGAAGTCATGTCGCAGAAGGAGGAGGCGGAGAGAGAGCGAGAAGCAGCTACTGACGCGCTTCCTCTCCGTCGCAGGCGGCGTGGTCGACGGCGGAGAGTTTATGTTCGTGCTCGAACTCTAGTGGGCCCATACACGTAGTCGGCGGGGTGTCGGGCGTTTCTGACCCGCCCACCCCCGCCATAGTGCGGGAGGCCTGGTGATAGGGCGCCGTTGTGGAATGTCCTCGATCCCAGTATTCCCATATTCGGCAAAGAGGGTGATACGCCGGAGTGGATTTAGTGGGTAAGGCCAAGTTCTCGAATCCCACACACACGACACACAAATGTATTCCCACTTTGTCAAAAAAAAAGTATACCTGCAGAGACATGATGGAGTTCCACACGGTCCTGTTGAAGACCATGCCCATGTTGTGGATGCTGGAGTGCCACGGTGTGATCTCCACCTGAAAGTATTATAAGTTGAAAAAGGGCCATGGGATAAATGTATCTTGGAGGTCATTAGACGTGCCTGGCCCGAGGCAATGTAGCCGAGGCACGTCTACACAGACTGAGCTGCTTCGCGCGGCAATTTCCTCGCGAGGCGGCTCGATCTGTGTGGAATGAAGTGCGTGTTACCCCAACATAGTAAAATGACATGTCGTGTGCCGTAAATCGACCGACTATTTACAAATACAGTTGTCATCCATCAGATATATCGGAGCGGCCGAGGTGCTTAAAATATCTGAACACGCACTCTAACGTCTTGACAATAGAGTTGTGTTCAGATATTTGTGAGCGCCTTGGCCGCTCCGATATATAGAATCTGATGGGGCAGTCCCATTTAACTAAAAAAAAAAGTATTATTTATAGTATTTTTATACTTTTTATGCATCACAAAAAACTCCGCAGAAGTATGCATATTGAAGTTCCAGTTTAGGCGCTTTACGTGGTATTTTATGTATGTATGTATGTATATACTTTATTGTACATAGAAATAAAAACACAGTTACAGAGTAAATTAAATACAACAAATGCGAATTTATCCCTGTATGGGATCTCTTCCAGTCAACCTTTGAGGAAATGAGTCAAACAGAAATAACGGTGAATGAATGACAAACGCAAACAAAAGTGTACAATTAATGTAATGCACGTTTTGAATACACATTGATACAAATATATATAGATAGAAAAATAACCATAAAATAATGCATACATATATATATAAATAAAAATAAATAAATATTCAATATATAATATAAATAGATATGAATTCGAA
Source organism: Cydia pomonella (assembly GCF_033807575.1). NCBI lineage: Eukaryota > Metazoa > Arthropoda > Insecta > Lepidoptera > Tortricidae > Cydia > Cydia pomonella. Next base: position 3,016,418 of record NC_084729.1, read on the forward strand.
CCAGAAAAGTAAAGGAAATTAAAAAAGTAGCAGTACTCAATGGAACTAGGAAGTCGTAACCAAAGTATCGGAAAGCCACAATTTTTTAAGCTTCTCCTTGAGTGATGCTACAGATTGGGTATTTTTTTAAGTTTACTCATTATTGTATGAGTAACGATAGTGATATTTGATATTATTTCATTATTTGCTCCCGAGTATGGACAGTATTCTTGCAGGTAAGAACCCTTCAAGCTTAATGTTTGTAATCTTTAAGGCGTATTTTAGAAGATTTTAAACTATCCGTGGTCCATGGTCTGTAGGGAAGGAGAAGAGTCATGAAATATATGAGAACCAATACATCCTATGACTTTTTTCTTTCCGCACAGACTCTATCACGAGTTGGACATGATTTGTGAGTATATCGATCTGTCATTTTAATTTGTTGGGTTTCAGACTACATTAACCAGGAAGATAGAAATATGTTAAGTACATAGACAAAACTATTACTCTAAAATAATTACGAATCAGGGACTAAATTTCGTAATTGGTTTCGAAAGTAGATTATAATACATATATAGTCGGTCAAACAAGTTAGTCAGTAGACATTTTCGAATTTCAAATTTTCTTGGGACGATAATACTTTGCTAAATAAATAAAATATACCGCTTTTTTCTATTGACGGAAATAGCTTGACCGACTATATTTCAATGTCTTAAACACTTTTACTAACCTTACAGATTAAAACCTAGTTATTTTTTGTTAGAAATAACTAAATAAAAAAACATGCACACTCATGGTTAGTAATTAAATAGGAGTTAATTATAACTTAAATTAGATATTATTACATAGTTAACAGGCAAATGAAAACCATGACAAGTGCTAGCATCGAAAGCAATACAGGCTTATAAACGAGACATGCAAATATTAATCTAATTAAGACCATAAACACTATAGGGCTACTCTAATCACTATAGAAATAGATAGAATTTCTTATGTACTTATTAAAGTCAAACTATACGTAGCATTAGAACATAATTCTAGCGCATTGAAAATGTACTTGGGAAATAGATAGAATATGTTTTTTTTACTGTAATATGCAAATTAAGTCACTTAAGGCAAATGAAATAGGTAACGACACATAATGCAAGAACAATAAGCTGCAGAGTTCAGTGACCCTACTAGCATAGAAATTTATAGCGGGGGGGTCACTTAACTCTGCAGCTTACTGTACAAAGTTATAACAGCAAATTTTATCGTAAAATATAAATAAGACAAAGTTTTCAGTAAACAGTACTACTCGGTTATCTATAGCAGCGGTATTTATTTGCATTTTTATAGTAGCAATGCCTTAATAACAATCCACAATCTATATATCCTTTTCTTGAAAACGGCAGTTACTATTGAGGTATGCAATAAAGATTCCAATAAATTTACTGTTAAATTGTACTAAATCAATTCTATTAGTAAAAATCTTAGCAATTTCTTATTCATACAAAAATCTATATCGTAAAGAGCTAAAGTTTAGTCATAAGTTCTATATCAAGGTAAATAACGAGCGACAAGCAAGATACGGAGTTGTTGTGCTTGCGAAACAAACACTGCACAAACCACTGTTCGGTTTTTAAAATAAAATGACCATCGCGGTCCGTTTCTCATTGTTCCGGATCCGGACCGCGGTCCGCCATTCTGTCACCCCTGTGCTAGAGGCTAGAGGTGAGATCTAAACGCTGTAAGGATATCCAGCTATTGAATATATACAGAATCCATTGCATAATATCCACAACCAAGCACAATTGTTACCACTGAGCATATCATGGTAACTTGGTAAGTAAGTCAATAAGTCTCTAAATATATTGTTCTTGGGCAAAATTAACCATTTCCGATTGTCAACGAGTGCAACCACCGTTTTTAAAACGCAATAAATAACTATGCAACTAAAAATGGTATCTTTTCCCCAAGAATAAAAATTACTCCCTACATTTTACTACTGCTCATGAAAGATAAACAGATTTCAGTTTCGTAACTTGCTGAAACAAGTTTCGCAACTCCTTAAAATATAACGTAAAACTAGGCATGCAATAACCTCATTTTATTAGGAATTATATGTTTTTATACCGTGACTATAATCACGATATTTTACTTTAAAACAAAAAATACACTTTAATGGAATTAGCCAACTGCTAATAAACTAAGCTTAACCACAGGGGTCATCTATTAAGAAATTGTATTTCTCTAATAAATAATAACAACTTTTAAGTAATAGCATGAAAAGAGCTTGCTTAAGACATCCATTTTCATTCTCTCACGCCCATATTAAATGAAAAAAAAACATACATATGGCATAGAACACACACGACTTGTAAAAAGTGTAATGCATCAGGATATTCTCACGCCCAGATTAAATTAAAAAAAAAACATACATATGGCATAGAGCACACACGACTTGTAAGAAGGAGTAATGCATCAGGACTTTGAGAGATTAATATTATAGAGCAGAATAATATCTACTAATAGTACTAACCAGAGTATTATCGAATATGATATATGCATGTTAAAATGTAAAATACAAGCAGTCCCGTCAAATTTACCCTTACAGATAACTAATCTAAAGGTAGCGAATGCTATGTACAATGCAAAGCTATACTTTTGCCGTTATTCAAAAACATTATACAAACCACAAATATTATTTCGGCATAATTGTGTTTGTTACAAACAAAAAAAAGAACATTTGAAGCTTGTTAAGTTTTCTGAATAACAGTATTAAAGCGTATTGTATCTACAACTATTCCTATTAACAATAACAGGGGTTTTGAGCAATGTTTTAGTATTTTACTAACTAACCAAACCCATTTGATTATAAATTATTTCAGTATATCGGTAAATATAAGAATTAAGTCCACGGAATTTTTAATATCTAAGAAACAACGATAGCAACTTCTCTTTATAACTGTAAATAATCGGTGCCGTGTAAGTCCATCTATTCAGCTGTATAGTTGTGGCTATAACATGTTATTTCTCGTATAAGTATTTATTTATCTATTTAAGCGTATGGCGTAACATTGTAGGCAATATTAATATACTATCTATTTATTATAAGTCGACATCCAGGCCAGTATTTTACTCAATACTCAATACATTTAATGCACATAATGGTTAAATACAGGTTTAATTGGTCTATAGTTTTTTAGGCTTCAATAGGTATCTAAATTTGAGCCACTCCATCATTGTCTTCGTTTTAACACATCTATTCTTTGTAAGTAAACTAGAACATTTAAGTTTTAATGGCGTAATGTCTAGCATTTGTATCTGGGAAGTGGATCGACTTTATTATTCTCATTGTAGAAAAGAAAAATTAAAATTTTGGTATAAGCTCTTATCGTCAACTGTACTTTTCTTTGCACAGGCAACTAATACTCATCGAGACAATTCTAACATCCCCAAGTTTGCGTTGTTTTATCACAGAGCCCCCATGGGCACCTCCTGTCTCCATCATCCGATCAGCTCCATGTCATCATAATATTGCATTGTCATCCTATTTACATATGTATGCAATATTTCAGCTCAATCGGGAAGTGGGTCAAATTTAGCTTCCAATATTTGACTCACTCTAACATACATACTAACAGGGCAAGTTAAATAAAAGCTTGTAAAATAGTTGTGATAATATGTGTTTTTTGTAAAACATGCTCAATACCCCAAACCAAACTACCTTGCTACCTAAGCTTGAAGCTTCTTAACCTTTTGCGTGTACCCGTATAAATTCGGGTACACTTGATAGTTCCAACTCGTCGAGTCCATCTTCCGTCTGCGTCGCTCCTCGTTGGCTGCACGCACTTGCTGGATGTACGACAGAGTCAGCTGCTTCTTTCGCTGTTGCGTGTGAAACATGGTTTAGGGTGGGAGTTGCCAAAGAAAATATCTACGTCGTAACTAGGGAACATTTCGTAACAGTTCGGCGCGTTTTAAATATTTTTTTGCTTAAATTAAGATATTTTATAATTTAAAAACGCGTTTTATAATTAGACATTTTCCTTGACCAATTATAAACATAATACACTAAAGGAGAAACAAAATACAGGATTGAGTAAAGACATTTCACTTATTCCACATTCGTAACTTTTAAAAAACAAAAGTTACGAACGTGCAAATTAAAAAACTACATTATTATTCTTACTAATGCCTAAATTATTTTAATTGCATATGTTTCTCCGTTTAGTGAGTATGTATTGTTACTGATACGTGGTGCGTTAACAAAAACATAATTGCACTTGTATATATGCAATTCCAGTATATAATAATAAAATCAATACGTTAATTTCATTTACTTGCAATTTGCTAAAACAAATACTAATAATAAAACATTAATAAAATAATGCATTTCTGGATTTAAATTGCAGACTAGATTTAGTTATTAGTATGTGTTTAGTGTTAAACGCTATGCCAAGAAATCCATACACTAAGTGTTTCATATGAAATCATTTACTTTCCAACCCATTTTCTAGGCAAATTAAAGTACTTGTACTTTTCTACCTGCCGTACACTTTGTACATTCAAAGAATTAAATTTCAGATACCATAGTTAAAAAAATACAGCGAATATTCATACAAAACTTGTTTTTGCTTTATTTCATTTGTTAAAGAAATTACAGGCATAGATATACCTCATGAAATTGTATGTTCAAGTGTGCAATGCTGTTTCATTACAATACAACACGTAGTTTTAAAATGAGAACGAAACGCCGTTTGTACGGAAAGGTGAAATTCGGACGAGCTTGCTGGACGAGCTTAACTCGACGTAGTAAGGCTTAAGGGTAACGTATTGTCATTTAAATGTGTTACCGTCGGTAGAGATTCTAACACCGCATTTACACTTACGCATGTCATGTGTCAGTGTCGAGGCAAATGGCGACCGCGAGAGTGTAGAAGTGAATTACCTGTATACACATTTTTTTTCTTGGCATAACGGATGCTTGGTTTCAAGCAAGCATTTCTTAAATTAATTTTAAAGCACATTCAGTGCTACGCACAGTTAGCAAGTGTATACATTAAATAAAAAGCTTGTGTTAATATATAAAAAAAAAGCCTAAAAATCTTTTAGATATTGTTATATTTTTGTGTTTATAAATTATAACAAATAGAGCCCTAGGCCACAATAGAACCATTTATAACCCACAAAGACAAAGTTTTCTTAGGGTTTTTTATACCACTTTGTCACGTTTCTAGTTCTTTTGCGTTGACTCTTTTAACGTTGAACATTAAGCGGGTCCACACGGAAGCTGCCTCGCGAAGAAAATTGCCGCGCGAGGCAGCTCGGTCTGTGTAGACGCGCCGCGGCCGCACTGCCTCCGCAACCGAGCTGCTTCGCGCGGCAATTTCCTCGCGAGGCGGCTTGTTCTGTTTTGAGGCGGTTTTGATTTCCGATAAGTATTTTTAATTAGACCCCGTCTAAACTAACTCTGCACCGATATTGACAGAACAAAGTGTAATAGTGTCGCTATAAATGTCATAATTTCATATAAATTTACACTCATACAAACTTTGCCAGTAAAAAAACACGCGAAATTCAAATTTTCCATGCCAGTACAATACACTCCTACATTTTTTAAAACCGCTATTTTCTACTGACGGAAATGGCTTGCCAAACTATACCCACTTTGTTACGTCAAAGTCCGTACATCAAGCATGGACTCCATGTTTACAATTTTCTTTTTTTCTTACCTTGTCTGCCGTAGCGTGGTACTGGTAGGTCTTGAGATAAGTTCCTAGCGACAGCAGCTCGCACTGAGGGCACGTCTTGTCTGCCGTGGTCCTCATGAGGTTGAGCACGTGGAGGAAATCCTCGGCCACGTAGTGGTCTTCTTCGAGGAACACCACCATGCCTGTAATTAATAAATCAACGATTATATCTGCCTTGCCTTGCTTGCCCCTATCAATTGATATCGTGTAATATATGTAGTTTTTTTTAGTTTTTGTATTGTTCCACTAACATAGTTATTAAGATACTCTGTAACTACCAAGCTATGGATCAACTTGGTCCGAAATAAATGATTTATTTATTTATCAACCGAGCGAGCACGAAGTACGAGCGAGGTGTCTTCGGTTTCAGCTTGAGCAAAAACTGTTATCATTGTCCGGCTGTTCTCTTCAAAAGATCGCTTTCTCAATCGATTCTCATAAAATTTTGTGGGAAGGTCCAATAATTGTTGGCAAAAGGAATAGCATAAATATAAATAATAAATATTATAGGACAATATTACACAAATTGACTAAGTCCCACAGTAAGCTCAATAAGGCTTGTGTTGAGGGTACTTAGACAACGATATATATAATATATAAATATTTATAAATACTTAAATACATAGAAAACACCCATGACTCAGGAACAAATATCCATACTCAGCACACGAATAAATGCCCTTACCAGGATTTGAACCCGGGACCATCAGCTTCATAGGCAGGGTCGGGTTGTGACCTACTAGGCCAGACGGTCGTATAATTTAAAATTTTGCCCGTCCATGTCCAACAGTATAATTTTTTGACTCAGATTTTTTTGATGTGTTGATAATCAGAATCATAGGCTAAACCGATATAGGCAACAAAAAATATGTCGGGATCGATATAATCTGTATGAAGGTTGACTGGAAGAGATCCCTTATAGGGACAAGTTCAACTTTGTACATTGTATATATTTTGTTTGGGATCCCTTTGACTCCCATAAACATATTACTTCTAATATCGAAAGTCAGATATAGTTTAATAACTATAATTAGTCAATAGATACAAATTGTGAAACACCAGACGACTGACCTGTGTGGGAAGCTGTGCACTGCAGCTTGTTGAATATCCTGTCGGCTTTCCACCACCAGTGGTGTTTGGTCTGAGTGTACCTGGCTCCCCTGTATTGCCCGCGCAGGTCCAGGCGTAGCGTGTTGTTGACTAACATATGACTGACAGAGACTGACCTGTGTGGGAGGCTGTGCACTGCAGCTGGTTGAATATCCTGTTGGGTTTTCACCACCAGTGGTGTTTGGTCTGAGTGTACTTGGCTTCCCTGCGGTGCCCGTGCAGGTCCAGGCGTAGCGCGTTGTTGACTGACATATGACTGACAGACGACTGACCTATGTGGGAAGCTGTGCACTGCAGTTGGTTAAAGATCCTGTTGGCTTTCCACCACCAGTGGTGTTTGGTTTGAGTGTACTTGGCTTCCCTGCGGTGCCCGTGCAGGTCCAGGCGTAGCGCGTTGTTGACTGACATATGACTGACAGACGACTGACCTATGTGGGAAGCTGTGCACTGCAGTTGGTTAAAGATCCTGTTGGCTTTCCACCACCAGTGGTGTTTGGTCTGAGTGTACTTGGCTTCCCTGCGGTGCCCGTGCAGGTCCAGGCGTAGCGCGTTGTTGACTGACATATGACTGACAGACGACTGACCTATGTGGGAAGCTGTGCACTGCAGTTGGTTAAAGATCCTGTTGGCTTTCCACCACCAGTGGTGTTTGGTTTGAGTGTACTTGGCTTCCCTGTAGTGCCCGCGCAGGTCCAGGCGTAGCGAGTTGTTGACTGACATATGACTGACAGATGACTGACCTGTGTGGGAAGCTGTGCACTGCAGTTGGTTGAATATCCCGTTGGCTTTCCACTACTAGTGGTGATTGGTTTGAGTGTACTTGGCTTCCATGTGGAGCCCGCGCAGGTCCAGGCGAGTTGTTGACTGACATATGACTGACAGGTGACTGACAGACGACTGACCTGTGTGGGAAGCTGTGCACTGCAGTTGGTTAAAGATCCTGTTGGCTTTCCACCACCAGTGGTGTTTGGTCTGAGTGTACTTGGCTTCCCTGTAGTGCCCGTGGAGATCTGGGTGCAGCGCGTTGTTACATTTTAGCTTTATTGCTCTGAAAATGAAAATATATAGTTTTACTTATATACAAGTAACCGTCAAAAATATTTTTGACACACAGTTTTATTGCCGACTGCACTTTCTCTTTTTTTTATGTCTTTCAAGTACTTCTAGAGACCTTTCAAATGAGCCTTAAAATCAATGTGTTTACGTTATCCCATCGAAGAGTTCCTTTGGCTACCTTCCGACTGCATCATCAGATCAGCTCCATGTTAGCATACTATTGCATAGTCATCGGAAATACGTAAGTATACCAAATTTTAGCTCAAACAGATACCAGGAAGTGGTTCAAATTTAACTTACAAGATTTGAAGCACACATATATATATATATGTAGATTTATACAAAGAAGATACGCGGTGAAGCTAAATAAAAGTGTGTAAAAACACCCGAAAATTATAGATAACAAGCAAAACGTTTGAATAACCCTAACTATAAACAGCTCCTGCTTTTTCACGACTTATTTAGGCAGATATACTTACTGCTCGAACTTGGCGTCTCTTGGACAATCGTTGGGATCCACTCCTGGAAACTCGTTTGGATGCGTCTGAATAGAGTAGGGGTAGAAAATCTGCATCACCTGGTAAAGAAACATTTATAAAAATAACAAACCCATCAGTCCACACTTCACAAACAGGCATGCCATAATTTTCTGGTCTTCATCAGCAGTACCACTCAAACAAATTCTTGGAAGACCGAATATTCGAGGTACTCTAAAAATATCGGAATTAACAAAGATGCGTCTATAATACTTGAAGAGATCCCTTCGATTTAGGACAGATCCTGCTCTGATGAGTTGATGACTATGAGACCAACTGTGACTTTGCATTGAGCCCATTCAAATCAAACATTTCCCAAATCGTTTCAGCAGTCTTTGAGTAGGTAATTCGAACCTCCTTCGAAAGTCCGAAAACACGACAAATAGGGAGTATTACTGCAATGTTCTGCCGCCAGAGCGCAGCACTAGCACGTATCTTGAACCATAGAGTAACTTATAGGGACCGTGCGCGTTGAAGGGTCTGCCATCTTGTGGCCTGAATCGGAACCATAAACATGTATATTTACACGTCACGTGTTTTCATGTGCATAGTAGGTTCTGCCATCTCGTGGGCTACATCGGAACAATAAACATCACATTTACGCCTCGCGCCAAAAATGTGACGGCTCCTGTGCTGCCTCCTACAGTTCATGCACGCTCCCTATACATATTGGGCCTTAAACTGTATTTTGACAAGTTTTAGTTAATAAAATATGACACTGATGCATCAAGGCGGTTTGTTTACTAAGTGCCTACCGGGAAACGCGAAAATAGAAATTTAGTTCTCTGCATCTTTGTCGCTCGAATAAGCAAGAGTGATAGAGTGGTTAGATAACGAAATTTCGATTTTCTTGTTTCGCGGTAGACCCTCAGATAGTGATGGATTGTGGTAGTGGCGCCCCCTACGCAGAGTTTCGCGTAATATTCCCTATTGAGGACTTTCTTTTTGAACTAGATAAACATTAGAAACATTGCCCTGTGAACATTTTTCTAAGACGGTCTTCACGTTGGATGCAGATTCGCACGCCACTGTCTCGCTTACACACACAGTATCGAATCAGTATGATAATCTTGTAACGTGTAATTTACTTTACCTTTGGCGCCGAAACGCGCTGAGATGAGACCGGAATGGCGTCACGACATTAAAGTCGGAATATCAAAGCACGACGATGACTGACTGGAGAACCTTAAGCAGAAAAGTCTCTACCACCTCCTGCGGACTCGCGATTTGTGTGCGATCGATGTGGAAAGAAATGTCGCGCTGCTATAGGACTTTATAGCCACCAACGGCGATGCCCAGCCCCATAAACCCACAAGCGCCGCAACAATCTACAACAGATGGTGTACAATGATGATGTAACTTACTTTAGTAAAGTCGATGGTCCGCACCAGATTATTGATCTCCTCATCATAATAATCGTGCGAGAATACGAGCAGTGTGCGCTCGATGTCACGTGCCTGCGCGAGAGACACGATGAGGTGTCGTAGATATGTCAGACGCGTGTGGACCTGGGGACGAACGAGGACATTAATTGTTAGTCTTGTACCATAACACATACACAACGAATGATTCGTGTGTCGTCGATGAAACCTAATGAAGATTAGAATTGTTCTGATAAGAACAGTTTTCATCGATATTATCAAAGAGAATGAAGAAGACTAATAAGAGTGCTCACTCCATACAACGGTCTTGTTACCAAAAATACTATTATTTTCGTAGTCTACATACATCTAGATTTTCCGCTAATAAATAAATAAATAATAATAGATTTGGAACTATTATTTATAGCTGACAGCTGGACACTTTTGTAACAATAGGGTTGTTTCCAATATTTTGAAACGCTTGTATTACGTTCTATAGTAACTAAAAGTTGCCCTAAAATTCAACTTTCATACTAAAAACGGCTTTAAATATGTTAAATTAACAAAATATATTTTGACAGATGCTTTCGCGCCCAAAACGCTCTTTGAAAATTGTGTGATGTCACAGTTTACGGTTTGACACATAACTACATACACACGTAGAAGAAACGAACTGTCAACTGACATTTGTCATTTGTCGTTTATCGCCTAACTGTCAACAGTGTCAATCCGAGAGTTGTGACGTCATCAGAATCTTCAATGACGTTTCGAGTTTGGTCACGTGACGTGTTCCAAAAGATATTTTAAATTCAATATTTACAAAAATATGGTCACTACAGGTCCCCTAAAAGTAGTTTAACATGTTCTTATAATCCAAAAGAATATATTAGGATACAATTCTGCCCTATCCTCGTAAGGCCCAAGGTCCTACCTATAGGACTTATTCAGTTCGATGAAATTTAAATCATATTCAATTAGGACAGAGTTGCATTTGTTCTGTTTCGTGCAATTTTCAAACAAAATAAAATCTACTGTATTCCGTGCACTATAGGTTCAAATTCCAGTGGCAAATTTTGGATTTTTCATTTCTATGGCTGGGCCTTAAGAGGCTAAGATTTGTAGATGGAAACAACCCTATTCTGAATAAGGAGTTTCTGTTCCTTGCCTCTACCTTCCATACCCTGAACGTTCCCTGTATGGAAGGTAGAGGCAAGGAACAGAATCTCCTTAGGCAGAACTGTTGCAAAAGTGTCCAGCTGTCAGCTATAAATAATAGTTCCAAATTTCTCCAGAGTAGCGCTAGAGTAGCTAAGAACCTAGGCGTTATTGACGGAGTGACGTGCGCTGTCTATGATTTGATTTTTTTCTCAAGTATTCTAGGTATTGTAGCGCCACCTATTTATGGTTTTTTGTCGGACACTTTTTGGTATATGAAGATTTTGTTCCTTGCCTCTACCTTCCATACTAATATACTTACTGTACTCTTTGATTCAATGACTTTTAATGTTTGTTGTCAGTGTCACATGTCAAATTGACAGCTGAAAGTTTTCGTACAAAATATTTACACAGTTTTATATAATAACAATTTAACATGCCAGAGGTAAACAATACTCGTATTTTAATATTTACGGTCAAGGAGGAGGAACCAGCGGCTCGGTAGAAAAAAGCCGGGTACAGTGGCTCACTTAACCTAATTTCAACAGGAGAGGCGATATTTGGGCGACTGAGCCACTGTTTCCGTCTTGACTTTACTCATATCTTTCCTTTCGTAATTATATTCAACGTAAAGTCTACGTTATAGCGGTTAATCTTAAGCATCAAGTACATAATAATATTTACAGTACATATGGTACTACTTTACCGCACTAGTGCAAAAATTAGCATATTACGTTACTGTGTCGAACATTTAAAGGGCCATATGTACTGTAAAACATTGTACGATACATGTGCGAATAGGTAATTCGCAACTCGTGTCAATTTAAAACACTCCCTTCGGTCGTGTTTTAATTTATCGTCACTCGTTTCGAATTTCCTATTTTTCGCACTTGTATCGTAATGTACTATTACTAAATTTTCACACAGATTTTAACTCCTAACCCCCATATTCATAAACGTGTACTAAAGTTACGATGCCGCTAATCATCGTTTGTCCCTTACCGACGTATTAGTATGATGGAAAGGGACAAACGATGATTAGCGGCATCGTAACTTCAGTACACGTTTATGAATAAGGGGGTAAGAATTTGCTTGCTTTACTATTTTCGTCTGTACAGAATCCCCAAATAGGTATTTATTGGTTTTTTTATACTACATCGGTGGCAAAAAAGCATTCGGCCCGCCTGATGGTAAGCAGTCTCCGAAGCCTATGTACGCCTGCAAATCCAGAGGACATGCGCGTTGCCGACCCTAACACTCCGCACCCTCGTTGAGCTCTGGCAACCTTACTCACCGGCAGGAACACGACACTATGAGTAGGGTCTAGTGTTATTTGGCTGCGGTTTTCTGTAAGGTGGAGGTACTTCCCCAGTTGGGCTCTGCTCTAGATCTGGAATGACATCCGCTGCGCTGTGCTCTACCACAGAAAGTGAGATGACATTCACAATGCCCATACCTCTCTTTTGGACGTAGTTTAAGGACGTACCCGGGTCCATACTATGCCTTAAACAGTTTTTAGGAAAACGGAACCCTTATGGATCCGTCATGTCCGTCTGTCTGTCCGTTTATGTCACAGCCACTTTTTTCCGAAACTATAAGAACTATACTGTTCAAACCGCATTAAGATTTTCACACAAAAATAGAAAAAAAAAGCACTCCACCTTGCAGAAAACCGCAGCCAAATAATACTAGACCCTACTCAGTGTTGTGTTCTTGCCGGTGAGTAAGGTTGCCAGAGCTCACCGGGGGTTGGGGGGTTTAGGGTCATACATAGGCTACGGAGACTGCTTACCATCAGGCGGGCCGTATGCTTGTTTGTAGTATAAAAAAAAGTATGTATATGAATAAGTTCTCCTCTATGGTTTAGAATGTGATAGTGCTGCTCTTTGGCGGCAGAACATTGCAATAACATTCCCTATTCTGTAACGACAACGTATGTTGCAGGAATCAGACTCTCCGAAGAAACCCAAACGTGAACCATTAGTGATACCACGAAGAAAACCCTCAGAGGTCATACCTGGACGGAAGGTATTCATAATAGTGTTTAGAGACGGCCGCACCGGACCGTGACCTTGGTGCGATCTTCGGCGCACGTTCGATCGTGTGTGTGGTCCGCTGTAAGTACGTCCGTTAAAGACGCAGCTAGTGAGAGCAAAAAGAGATAATTCAACCGCACCAAGGTCGCGATCCGGTACGCCCGTCTGTAACGGCTTTAAGATTGGTCCGTAGGTACAATCGAGTTCATATATATATATATATATATATATATATATATATATATATATATATATATATATATATATACATGTTTTCGCCTTATTGCAATTAGGGCTTGCAATTCGAATATTCGAATTTGTCGAATATAGTTACTAAATTGCAATACCAACTGGCGACTGAGGTGATAATGCTATCTCCTTTACCTATATTAAGATCAACCAAGAGTGAAAGAGACGGCATGTAAGTTTATATAAAATATTCGAATTTGCAGATCGTGTATCCCACCCCGGACAAGACTACATGTGCAGATTGCACGTGCTTCCCGAAAGATGCACCGTATAGAAAGCCCGCGTACGTATTTGTCACACATCAGTTTCAGACAATATGTTTTACACAATACTTAAGTCAGTTGATATCACCGATGGCCTAGGATAGATGGAAGGGCATACGTTTGAGTATTTACAAATCTCTATCTCCTGCACTTCTTGGCGACGTCCTTGGTTTTGATGAAGACATCTAGGTATTAGGAGCGTTCATGAACTGTAGGGGGCAGCGCAAGAGCCGCTTCTGGCTCGAATTTAAGTTTTTGATTTAGGCCATAAGATGACAGACGTGCTTCAGGTCAAGCATCATCTGTCCAGTTTTCAAAGGCAAAGGTAGGGTATAAGACTGCAGAAGCTACCGAGGTATTAAGGTTATGTGTCATACCATGAAACTCTTCGAACGCATTATCGAATCGAGGCTGCGGCATGAGTGCACTCCATTTTTAATAATTTATTTGCATAAAATAGTGTACAGTAAGATGGTCAATAGGCAGGTACAATTTGGTTCAACTATTTTGCCTTAAGAAGGCGTGCAAATATTAATAGCTATTTAAATATTATACATATAGTACATTAATTCATTCATTAACAAATATTTTAATTACACAAATTATTACATAATATTAACTTAACTATGTTATAAGTCATCATGATAAATTAAATTAGTACGACACAGACATTATAATAAAAATACTACACAATAACGAACAGGAACCACAATTAATTAAAATGTCATATAAAGAACATTAAACATTGAATCAACCGAATTACCTAGTAAATAATGTAAATAATACATTTTACTCTGTCCTTTTTTGTGATAGGAACTCATTAATGCTGTAAAATCTTTTTTCTAGTAGCCAATTGTGCAATTTTGATATACAGGCTTTATATGGCAAGGATTTTATATCTTCTGGGACATGATTGTAAATTTTGATAGCCATGCAGTAACTGTTCTTGTCACACAGTTTCGTGGTCGTCTTAGGTTTTACGAGTCTTAATGGATATCTTGTATTAAAATTACATATATCTTTTAATTTTATAAACAATGATGGATTAGACTTTACAAATTTAGTAACTTCCAAAATGTATAAAGATGGTAATGTAAGTAACTTCAGCTCATAGAAAAGATCCTTGCAAGATGTTCTTGTAGGTTTCTTACAAATGGCTTTAATGCATTTTTTTGACTGATAAAAAGTCGTTTTATTTCGCAACAGTTTCCCCAGAGTACCACTCCATATCTTAGCAAGGACGCCACATAGCCATGGTACTCAAGTAGAGCAGTTTCCTTGTTGACACGAGTTGAAAGTCTTCGGAGTGGATAAGCAAAACTGTTTAAACTTTTGCATTTCTTTTCAATTTGTGGTTTCCATGAACAATGTTTATCCATAATTATACCCAGAAACGTCACTACATCAGTTTCCTGTATAGTTTGGTCATTATATATGACATTCAATTCAGTTCCTTCTTTTCTATTACAGAATAATGTTAATACAGATTTCGACCTGGAAGTGATCTGATATTTGCCCTCAGAACTCTGACCGAAACTTACAGGGATAAAAGAAAGTCCCTTTATATGGCATTTCTCGATCTGCAAAAGGCTTTCGATTGTATCCGACGTCAGATGATCTGGAAGGCACTGAAGGTGAAGAACGTGCCACAAGTCTACATTGACATTATCCGAGACATGTACCGCGATTCGGTTTCATTAGTAAGGACCTCCGTTGGCGACACAAAGCCCTTCCCGATCAAAGTGGGTGTTCACCAAGGCTCCGCTCTAAGCCTCTTTCTGTTTAGTGTGGTGCTTGACGTCGTCACGGCCCAAATTAAAGACCTACCACCGTGTTTGCTCATGTATACAGATGACATCGCATTGACAGACGAGGACAAACAGGTATTAGAGCGAAAGGTGAACCAGTGGAAGGGCTCGCTAGAAAATGGAGGTCTGAAAATTCAAAATAAAATGATATGGCAGACCATTTTAAAGGCAGCTAGAAAGTTAATTAGGTCACATGGTGGCAAACCTTCCAATGTCTAGATTATAGTTTCTATAGTAATAAATATATGGCATTTGTTGACAGGAAATTGAGAGCCTGTTTGCAAACACCACCCACATTATACGAGCTAGCAGCGACAGAGGTAGATCAGCTGAAGTTTCCAGAAGCCTTTCATTGGTCAGCGGAAGATGTAGCTCAGTGGATGGAAGGGCAAGTTGGACTGCCGGAGTATAAGGTATTCGAAAACAATTTACGTGTATCTATCGGTAATGCCCAAGAGTAGCAGAGTGATTTTTTTTAATTTGTATCATTTGTATGAGTCAATAGTTCCTCGATAGAAATACGGGCGGCCGGTGGCTCTTTGTCGGATAGAAGCTATATTTGATGTCTCATGTAGGTGCCTATTTGGAGGCAGGAGGTGGCCATAGGAAGGAACTCTGTGATAAAACAACGCAGCCTAATTGTGTGTGGGGTTTTTAGAATTAGCTCGATGAGTATTAGTAGCCTGTGTAAAAAAAAAGTACAGCCAGCGATAAGCGCTTTTTTTTTGCCATAAACTTATTTCTTGTAGGAGTGTATTATGAACAACAAAATCAACGGACGGAGGCTGCTGATGTTAGAACACGCGTACCACCTGCCGCCGATCGGGGTACATAGCTTAGAGCATATCCAGGTGAGTGTATTTTTATTTACATCGCACTTGCTCGTAAAAGTTGTTATTACAAGTAAGCGATGCGCTCCGTAAATCCTAAATTTCGACTTAGGACTGTGATGTATGTTGTTTTCATCGCACTCGCTGGACAATGCGATCCGTAAATAATAAATTTCGAGCTAGAGCTGTTACGTACGTGCGAAATTAGGCAGAAGTTTTAACTTGAAATGAAGATTAAAAACATTGTGTGTGCCGTGCCACGTGCCGTGTTAATTAAGCCGTTGCCATTGAGCTTCAATTCACACTCGTTCGTGAATTCTTGTTTACCGCCCTTAAGGTGGTTCAATTACCATACAAAAAACAAAAGTCACACTACTGCTACATAAATAATTTTCGAATATTCGTTTGCGCTAAATTGATAGGAAAACTTTGTCTTATACGGATATCACGCAAAAAAAACGTTATATTTTTTATCAATGTAACACCAAAATAACAGTTTGTGCGTGATTTCTGTATAAAACAAGGTTTTTCTATCAATTTAGCACAAACGAATATTCGAAAGTAAGATGCGTATGATATATGATATTAAATCTTTCAGAGGATAACTTCAGCGGTCCGCAGTCTCTTCAGTACAGAATTTATCAAATTCTGTCGCAGTATCGGCCTGCCCACTCGGTATCCGCTAACCCATTGTACCTGGTTCAAATCCCGGACTGGGCCCAGTTGGGGCATACGACAAAATTGGACCAGGCAAGTTATGAGCATAATAGTTAACCATACACGCACAGTCGCACAGATTTACTGAGAAGTATTTGGGAGACCATAAAAACTAAAAAACATATAAAATTTCATAATGTTCGTTTTTCCAGAGAAAAGACCTAGATCAGCTAGATCGATTTTCGAAACTACCTGCAAAAAAAGGGTCGTATAATTCTAATTGACACCTGAGCGCAGTTGACGGATTGACGTCCAACCTTCGAGCAACACCGGCTTCCGACACGTCAGAAGGGAAGAGCCTAAGCGATATCTTACCGAACAAATCATTCTGCCATTTTTTGCGGGGGGAAACGTGCACACAGTCGCACTTCTCACTCACTACATACAAAATCCAATCTGTACAAATCTTGCACATCTCGATCTTTTTTTGTGTACGGACGAGTCACAACATGCACCGCCATAGGCACAGTTGTGCCTATGCTTTGGCAGAGGGCAAATAGTATGAATGCCGTCTCCCTTCCCTGTGTTGCTCGAAGCGTCCAACGCTCAGAAATCCAGTGTATGTGCGCTCTCCGATAACGCGCCTTTGTTGCGCACGTTACGTCACGTGTTAATTGAACGACTATACAAACAAAATGTATAAGGACTTGAATGAGCCTGTTTTGAACGACAGCGCCGCGCGCCGCGTCCAGTCTGCGTCCTAAATACGACCTAAATGTTATTGGGAAGTGCATGGTGGGGGTAAGTAAAGCGATCCCAGCGCATAAGGTGGTAAAAATTTGAACTAACTGCGGATAGCGTCTTTAACATTTCGTACAATTATATGGCTCGAAATGAAACTTTGATTTACGATTACTCCTGAAATATTCATTTAAATTGTATGGTGTAAGGGACCGTTGTAAGCTGTATGAAATGCTTAATATAACTAACGTATTTATTTTGATAATTGTTAATAATGTATCCATGTAAATAGTTTTGCAAATGCCACGTATTACGTGATCTTTTTCTAGAAGTTACGAATATGTATAGTAAGTTATCCTTAAAAGATAGACATTTAACATCGCGGACTTTTTTGTAGACCTATGAATGAGAAACAACCCCACCATACATTGGGTTGTTAAATGTTGTTATAGCTCAAACGGATTAAGCAGCGTTTTCGATTAAAGCTCCTAGCCAGCGTGCTTTTTTCCGACAACATCGTTATATTTTAAACAATTTACACAAAACCTTAACAAGCTGTATAATTAATCCTTCCTCAAGAATCACTCTATTGATAGATGAAAGTCGTATGAAAATCCGTTCAGTAGTTTTTAGGTTTGGAGTAGTTTTATAAGATGTAGTGAATTGACGTTTTCCCCTAGACTTGCGGACACTAGGTTGCGTGACAGTCGTGCAAGCTCCCAATACTGTTTCTATATTAATTACAGATGTGTTGTGCTCCGAGCTATGGGGATTATAATGCCTGCACCTGTGTATATGGACCACTGGGACTTAGTTTGGTAAGTAAAGCCAATAACGGAGCTCAACTAGGGTGCGGGTGTTGGGTCGGCAACGCGCATGTAGCTCCTCTGGAGTTGCAGGCGATAGGCTACGGAGACTGCTTACCATCGGGTCGTATGGGGTAGGTTTTATAAAGCTAATACTAGCTTTTGCCCGCGGCTTTGACTGCATGGGTTAATGATGATGATTGTTAAAAACATTTCATTTGCATCGGTTCAGCGGTTTAAGAGTGACGAGGTAACACACAGACTATAATACTAATCGAGACAATTCTAAAAACCCCATACATAATTAGGTTGCGTTGTTTCATCCAAGGCTCTGAACCGGTTTTTAAAATACCGGTTTATTTCGGTTGTCCTTCGAACTTTAATAAGAACGCGAACGTTTTAGGAACCTTTTTGTAACCTAAAAAAACCGGTTTATTCGATGACTAACGCACCGGTCGGTCGGCCTGGTGGTGTGCCACGTAAATATAGACAGTGACAAAATACGGTTTAAAAGTAGCGGTTTTTCGAGCGTAACCGAAATTGAAAGGTTGTGCGCCAAGTACATGATAACGGTTTCGAAATTTAACCGGTTTGCGAGCCTTGGTTTCATCAGTGATGAATGAACGAAATGAATCATCACAGAGTTCCTATGACCACCTCCTGTCTCCAACAGCAGATCAGCTCGATGGTACCATAAAATTTAGCTCAATGGAAATCGGGAAGTGGGTCGAAATTAGCTTCCAAGCTTTGACCCACACTAACTCGCTAACTAACAAACAAACTTACATACTAACAGGGCAAGTTAAATAAAAACATGTAAAAAGGGTTAACTATTTTTTGTCATTATTCGGTCCCGTTTTACTAACACGTTTGGAAGATGTTCCTTTATGGGAAGGGCATATGACTACCCAAAAAAGCGTGTTTAGTGAATTTAAATGACTAAAAATCAGTTTTTAAAGAGTGCCTCAGGATCGTAACCATGGAATGGCAACAAGAAAAAGTTGATTAACCCAAATACATATGACGTCTACATTATTTCAGGTACCAAAAGCCAGATTTCCCCAAAGTGAAGTTTGCGAGGATCCCTAAAAGGGACAAGGCGGATCGTTTACCACACTACACAGGGATAAAAGATGTTTGGAACGAAATTCTGGTGAGTGAAGCAACGAATTAACACCCACATAGTATATTATATATATATATTGTATTACTAGCCTATATGGTGTCCCACTGCTGGGCAAAGGACTCCCCCCTCGATCTCCATCCGTCACCCATAGATCAAAGAAAGAAATAGATAATATTCGTGGCGCAACGTCAACGTCAAGGCTTACATTTCAAAACCGTTATCAAGTATTTAGCGCAAACTTTTTAATTTCGGTTTCGCTCGAAAAACCGTTATTTTTAATACGGTTTTTATGAGAACAGTTCTTGTCAAATTAACCGGTTTAGAACAATTAAAACCGGTTTCTTCATATGTCGGTGTCTATGTTTATGTGGCACACCACTAGGCCGACCGGCAGTTGCGTCGGTAGTCTATTAACCGTTTTCTAGGTTACAATAAAGTTCTTAAAACGTTCGCTTTCTTATAAAAGTTCGGAGGAAAATCGAAATAAACCGGTTCGTGTCGGTATTTTAAAAACCGGTTCCGAGCCTTGGTCAACTTACCAGCCCGGTAACGAATTTAGAGCAAAAATGTAAAATTGATAGATTTAGTCGTTGAAATTGTACACCTTTTGTTACGTAATATCTAAATAACAAGTATTGGTTTCTATTAGCACGTCTTCTCATCTTGCCTTTTAATAATGAGGTCGCAAGCGTGCGTCCCCGGTAATATGTGACGAGAAGAGACAGTTTTTAAAAAATCATCAAAAAATTATGGTGGTAAATTATACAAAATGTATAAGAACAGTTTCAGCAGATGTTGTCGATTGTTTAAGTATCCAAATTACGTTGAAACTAAGTCGATTTTCAGATAAATTGTCATGTGTTTTGAAGTAATTTCTGGGGAAAATTGATTTCGTCTAACTTTCATTTACACTACTTCAAATTTATTAAAGTTGAAGTACAGAATAGGTGTAATTCAAAATTACAATTTTTAACAATCCAAACCTTTAAAAAAATAAGATCGACAACGGTCTGTTAATGCCGCCTATGAGCCTATGTTATCCCACGTCCCACTGCTGGGCAAAGGTATCCTATTCTTCCACGCATCCCTATCATCGGAATTCTCCTACCATTCTCTGTCAAAGGTGTGAAGCTCGTCCCGAGTCTCAGTAGCTTAGTGAGTAGAGCGGCGGGCCGGTATCCCAGAGTCGCAAGTCCTAGTCTCACCTGAATTCATTTTTTTTCTAAGTATTGTGAAAAACACTGGTTAAGATCTAACACAAATTGCAGGTCCCAAGAAAGTTCATTCTAGAGAAGCACATCCCCCCAGAGCTCCAGCTGATCTGGATGCAGAAGATAGAATATCCCCCCCTCTTTCCTGTAGAAAAGAAGAAGAAGAGACCTGCGAAGCCTTCGCGGTTAGTTCCCAAACCCGTGAAGATTGAGGGCTTGAAGGGCGAGCAACTGCTGCTGGCGAGGAGGAAAATGCCCAAACCAAAGTTCCTTCCTTAACATATTCAACGTTTTCGTAGCGCTACGCTCGTAGCCGATCCCAGCGTTTTCCCGTTTTGTAGAGGAAAGCGTCTACGAACAGAAAACCGCCGCGGGTTCCCGGCATTCAATGTGTTAACACTACTCCTAGTTTCTAAATTACATGTTTTATAAATTGGTTTACAGAATAAAATGTAGGTACTACTAAAGTAATTTTTGTCCTGTCCCTAAATCTGTATCTATTTATGAATTTCAGAATATCACAAATACGTAAGATCAAAGATATGGAGTGTATAAGAAGGAGCCAATCAAAAAGTGTCCATCAAAAAACATTAAATAGGTGGCGCCACCACACAACGAAATTAAATGTCATAGACCTAGTATTTATATATAGATGTGCTATACGCGTGCGCCCGTGAGGGGCAGTGACAAAATTAAAAACACGTTTTAACATTCCTGACAACATACCAAAAACAACCTACGTAATTTGGTCGGGTTATTTGTTGCCCCTCTCCCATTTCAGTTCTATATTATTATACCTCTATGGTTCATGTAATCCATGAGCCTACCTAGCGCCACCGGAAAGATTAGGAATTTTTTTTTAAAGCTAAAAGCTGGTCATTCTGTCAACAGTTCTGCCATAAGAGATTGTCGCCCCTTCTCTACCGTCCATAATAAAAGAGAAGTTAAAATAGAGGTGGATTGTCAAAGTAAATTTTGTAGCCACAGTAAATTTACTGCCATCTTTAGACACATGATTAAAACTTTTAGAATGCCATTTGACTTTGATCCTTATTATTTCACTGATATGAGTTAAATTTGTTAAATATCATAAAGTGGTGCCATTTACTAGAGCATAGGCCAAAGGTATGGCGCCATCGCTCGAAAAGATGCCGCCATGCCTTCGGATCAAAGTCAAATGGCGTTCTTAAAGTTTTAATCGTGTGTCGAAAGACGGCCGTAAATTTACTGTGGCTACAAAGTTTACTTTGATAATCCACCTCTATTTCAAATTGTCTTTGGTAAGATAAGTATTTCCCTCTTTCTTGAATAAGATAATAATTAAACACATAACTTTAAAATTTAAAAAAAAAAAACCAACGTAATGAAATGGATGAATTTATTTTTATAAACACGTCTATGAACCACCGCCAGTTAATCTACTTTCAAATTAAATTCAAGTCAGCTGCAGAGATAACTGATCCCTGCATAGAAATTTGTTTGCAGGGGGGTCAACTATTCCTGCAGCTGTACATGCTCGATCTATAGTTGTGATCACTGACCTGTATGGCTATAATGACGGTATCGTTGAGCACGGGGCCGTAGATGTCCTCATTGTAGATGGTTTGTGCGTCGTTGTATCGTTTGATGGCACGACGGATCTCTGTTATGTTCTTGGGTAGGTCTGTGGAGTTTGCTGGAAAGAAAAAATACATATGTATTTTTTTCTCATTATGTACATGTCGCTCCGGTGTGTGAACGGGACATCACTATATAAGTACGTAGCGTTGTTTAGCTCACACACCGGAGCAGCGTGCGTAAGCATCAGTGTAACAACCATGTCATACATTCAATAAACATTATTGAAATTTTTGAATTGAATTGAAAATATTTATTTCAGATTTTACAACCATCCACTTAGGAACTAATGTTAATTTTGTACTTAATATAATATTACAACTAAAATACCTAACCTATTTTCTAAATTTCAAAAATCCTATAACTTGGCAAATCCAATGCGCCAGTATAGGATTCTCAACCCTCTCTGCAATTACCTCCAGAATGCTGTTGGTAATGAAATGAAAATCTTTATTCTAAAAGTTTTAATCATATGTCTAAAGATGGCAGTAAATTTACTGTGGCTACAAAGTTTTCTTTGAGAATCCACCTCTATTCCAAATTCTCTTGATTATCCTGACTGTCTTCTGTCTCCTGTAAATAAGACAACATCGGCACTTACTTTTGCATTACTTTTTTCCAACTGAAAAGTTTTGTTGTCCTGCTATTTTGACTTCCACTAATGCCAGCACTGTGGACTATACACCGTGGGCCAATTAAATCCGACAGATTTCAAAGGTGTATTCTTGACCGCATTTAGAGACTAAAATGTCATACAATGTTTTCTGAAATCGGTCTTGTTTTAGAGATAATGACAATTTCTGTGAAAATTTGTTTCTTTTATAACTTAGTCAAAAACGCCTTTTTAGCTGTGACGCTGCCACTATGTGACTTGGTTTAGACATACCTACTGACAGATATTAAAGTTTTAAAGTAAACTCGCAATTTTCGTCTGTAAATAAAAAAAAAATTTACTTATTCGTTGTAATGATTTTTTTTCACCGAGGTGTAAAAAAAAATAACGTGTCGTGTACAGAAAACGCAAAGGATTTTTTTTCGGCAAAAAAAAATTTTTTTTGGCAAATTTGGCCAAAACTCATATAACATTTTTTGCTCCTTATGACCTCAGGAATGCGTGGTTAAAATCTGTCGGGTTTAATTGGCCCACGGTGTATAGGAATGGGAACAAGATAGGAAAGTGACGATACCAATGGAGACGAATCAGAACAGTGGACAAGAATGACAAGATAAGAAGGTGACGTATACGAAGCGGTCCTGAGCTAGGGAGGAGATCCTGAGGAGGGAACCTGACACCCTTCGGCCAAAACTCCTCCTTGGTGAATGTCGCTAGACGTTCAGTCGGAACGCTTACCACATAAGAATTAAAATTCGCATTGTGTCCAGTACCCCTAGTGTAAATTTAGTCGATAGCGAAACGTGACGTACGCGTTTGCGTTAAGTCTCATTTTGTATGGGTTTTTGAACAGCGCGCCAAGCGGGACGTTTTGGAAAGGCAAAAATCTCATACAAAATGACACTTAACGCAAACGCGTACGTCACGTTTCGCTGTCGAAAATATTTACACTAGGGGTACAGATTTCAACTTCGCGACCCTCAATACTTTACACCTTTATCTTAAACCTTTAAATAAGCATTCTTGTATATTTCTTTATTTCGGGGATCTCGGAAAAGGCTCTAACGAGGAAATTGGGTATATGGGGCTTTTCGGAGGCGAAAAATCGATCAATGTAGCTTATCTCGGGGAAAACGCGCGTTTTTTAGTTTTCCGAGTAAAGCTCGGTCTCCCAGATATTTATTCTAAAGTTCATACTTACCAGTATTGTTCCTAGGATGGACGGTCAGATATTTATGAAGCTCTTGGGGCACTAGCGCCAGAACCTGCTCCGA
This sequence comes from Cydia pomonella, assembly GCF_033807575.1. Lineage (NCBI taxonomy): Eukaryota > Metazoa > Arthropoda > Insecta > Lepidoptera > Tortricidae > Cydia > Cydia pomonella. Next base: position 3,040,581 of record NC_084729.1, read on the forward strand.
CGTGTCGTTCCCGTTCATCAGCTCTTCTGGAAACAGAAATGGACAGCATGAGATGAGAGAGAAATAGATGTATCACGCACAGAATTAGAGGTTACCTCTTTTTTCTTTAGGCTGCGTTTCCACCAGACATGTGCGAGGAAGCGTAGCGAGGGGTGTTTTTTATGAACCAATAGGATCACTTAATTTACCTATCCTCGCTCAGCGCAGCTATAGACGGCGATTTTCTATTGGTTCTTAACAAACACATCTTCGCATATTTACGCATATTTCTGATGGGAACGCAGCCATTATGACCATTGATGGATCTTATATCTTTACAGTAAGGCTCAATTTTGGCTGTAAATATAACAGTGAGGAAGACGGCAGAGCTAAACAAATGTTAAAAACGTTGAGGAAAAATTAACGGTGCACAATTAATTATTGCGTCGCGTTATTGACAACGACGATAGACCATTTCAACCTGTGCAGTAGCCAAGTCTATACAAGGTGGCCAAAAAATATGTACACTCCCGTTGCCAGGGAGGTTTTGGGATGTTACTGAGCAACTTTTTAGTATGGGACCAACCCCGAAAACGCGAAAAAAATTTTTTACCTTCCCATAGAAAATGGACCAGCTAAAATGTATGAAACAGACAGAAATTTTTTTCGCGATTTTGGGGTTGGTCCCATAGTAAAAGTTGCTCAGTATAAGTCCAAAAACTCCCTGGCAACATATTTTTTGGCCACTTTGTACGTATAAGTGCCAAGGGGCCCACTGATTACCAGTTCGCCGGACGATATCGGCCTATCAGTTATTCGCAAAAGCTGACGATTGCGAATAACTGACAGGCCGATATCGTCCGGCGAACTGGTAATCAGTTGGCCCCTTTACTGAAGCTATAGTCGCTATAAGTTAAGAAGTCAATTTTGACAGTTATCACTTGACGCTTATATTTACGAAACTAAGACGCCTTAGTGTCATATATATAAGGGTCAATTCATAGTCAAAATTGACTTAGCTGCGTTAGACAGCATTAATGAAAGACGCTTACAAGTCAAGCACGATTCCAAGTATGCAAGCGTGCGCAGGGCCCGGTCCGGTATCCCATTCGAGGGTTTCGGAAGGGGTATTTCGTAAGGCTTTGCTTGCCAAATCCATTGCTAACTAAAACCGCTCTTTGAGCGCTTCATGATACGGGTAAGCTGATACCCGTTCCTAAAGCGCTAACCTCTTGAAGGGGTATCGATTATACATTATAACGCTTATGCCATTTGCAAACTTTCTCTTCGTAAAAATATAATCAAACACTGCTTATTTATGTCTAAAGTGTGGGTGTTAAGCGCGTTGACAGCACAGGTGTCATATTTTTTTGAATTAGGAAGGGGATTTCATTTTAGCGGTATCTCTGAAAGGGAAATCCCTTCCTAGAATTAAGTCAAATGAACGGGTAAGCAATTTAAAGGGAAAGCCAATCGTTAGGGCTATTCGATAAACGACTAAGCCAATTAAAGGCTTTTTTCTGCGAAGGGGACGACGGGTCCCTGTGCACGTAACAACGCAAATATTTGTAAGCGGGTTAATATAATAGTTAATTTCATAATAATAGTTCAGGGTCTTTTAGTTTATCCACACGCACATTGCAACGAATCGCCTGCCATAGACGTTACAGGCGAATGATGAAAATTCATTGTGAAGTCCGTTTAAGCTAACATTCTATCGACTCCAAAAGAACAAAGTGAGAGTGTGTCATTATACGCGATACATTTTCATAGTTAGACAATCCAGTGCAGGGTTAGCTTGGTCCGACTTCACAGGCCAATGATGAAAGTTCGTGGTAGTTAGTAGGAAATGTATGAATACAAGCACATTATTTTAGCATCAAAATTGCACAAATATGGTTATGAATGTTATCGTACATGCGTTTAAACTCCACCACATTTCAGATCATATACAGTAACGGCCAATAATATATCACCTTTGTGTTTTTTTGTATGTATAGAGTAAATAATATAAGTTAGTTTGTAGATTGCATATTTTACTAGTTATTATATATAAATACACGGTGTAACATGAGGAACCCGAAAGATTTTAACCACGCACTTCTGAGACCAAAAGAAGGAAAGGCAGGTATAAGGTATTATATCACGTGCAAATTGAATGTCATCGAAGCTGGTTACTTTTGAAAAATCGTATCTCATTCAAGTGTGACATTTTATTTTCCAGCATAATCAAAGTGCTGTCATAACGGTCAAAGTGGTTTAATCTTTGTTAAGAGGCTGTCAATACCTAAAGCGCATTTGTATCTGAGTAAATGAGATAGCACTGTCGCATGTTACTGGGCCTGGGCAAGAGAATAATAAGAAAAATATTTAAATAAAAAAAAGTGGATTATTAGTGTAATATTTTACTCAACAGCGGTTTAGATATAAATGTTTTGAAATTGTGATTTTAATTGCAGACCCATAAGTCAAAACAATAATGACATAGAACCGTTTAATTGTGATTTTAAGACCAATCTTTGCAATTATTTTCTATCGAGCCGATTTCGTTCAAATCATGTATCGAGTACAACCACGGTCTTTGAAATATAATTAATATGAACATATATTTTTCTTACTTGACTAAAACAAATAGTCTTTCTTAAAAAACTGTTTAAGTAACATCAATTTCAAGGACATTGGGTGTTGACAGCCTCTTAATTGTGTTGTATTGCATCTTTGTGTTATTGGGTGTCCATGATTGTAGATACTCAAATTTTTCCTTTCTTTTTCTTAATATGATGGTGAACGATTCATTAACATTTACTGATTGTGTTCGCTGTACTCCTGCTCACGTCTCATGAATTACTCTGTATATGTTATATATTAACACTAAAATTCGCATTTCAAAATATCCTCCACACAAAAATTTATTTACGTAGGTATGTATAATGGCATCACCGCTATCAAAAAGGCGTTATTATTGGCTGGTACTGCAGACATGCAAAATAATCGTGATTTTCTGTTATCAGGTCATATTATGTATAAAGAAATTAGGGACTTCACATACATCTTAGAATTTCTTCTCGGACAAATAATAATTCAAATAAATGAAACATTTTACAATAAAAACATAAACATTAAAATGTAAATATTCAATAACGTCCTTCACTGGCATTAAAAATAGTTATAATATATACATTTTTATAAAATATTCAATATAAAAATCCAGTTTTCTCTTTGTATGTAAATGTGCCATCACCATGCTATTATGAAACAGAAAAACACGAAAATAAATAAATTAAAAAACCTCTTGCAGGTGTTACTAGCGTTTCACTATCTACGTCTACTCCCAAAGTGGATCCTGAAAAATTAGTAGATTATTGTTAAAATTAGTAAAAAGTTGCATTATGAGCATTTAAGGTGCGACCAGACCGCAGCTTAATAGTACATTACGATACTAGTGCGAAAAATAGGAAATTCGAAACGAGTGGCGATAAATTAAAACACGACCGAAGGGAGTGTTTGAAATCGACACGAGTTGCGAATTATCTATTCGCACATGTATCGTACAATGTTTTACAGTACATATGGCCCTTTAAATGTTCGACACAGTAACGTAATATGCTAATTTTCGCACTAGTGCGGTAAAGTAGCACCATTAGTACTGTAAAAAACGTTCACGATACGGAATCGCAGTGACGCGTCGTATGCGTACCGTTTTTGACGCATGCTCCCCACACCGCTGCTTTAAATACGCTGACGCACCGTAAATTGATCTGCGTAAAAATGGCAAAAAAATATTACACGGAGATCTTATGGCCACACCGGTGACGTAAAAGACGCAAAGATTTGCGAACAAAAAAGATTCGCGTGAAGCACACGTCACTGCGATTCTGTACCGTTACCGTTTTTTAAGCAGCGGTGTGGGGAGCATGCGTCAAAAACCGTACGCATACGACGCGTCACTGCGATTCCGTATCGTGACCGTTTTTTAAGCTGCGGTCTGGTCGCACCTTTACAGTTAAAAGTGTACCATTTACTTTTTTTTCGAAAAACCATCAGCATTTGGGTTAATCCTACTCAAAATTACGAAGACTATAGATTAAAAACGATACCAAAGTGCCCGAAAAAAAAATCAGTTTTGTGACGCAGATTTCGTAAGGACGGTCAGATTTAAAAATTGAAAAAAAAAGTACAAGATATTGCAGTTTTGTGACGCATTTTTCCATACATTTGATTTTAAAATGAGAATAAATGTGTCCAGAAAAAAATCAGTATTGTGACGCATTTTTCCATACATTTGATTTTAAAATGAGAATAAATGTGTCCAGAAAAAAATCAGTATTGTGACGCATTTTTCCATACATTTGATTTTATAATGATAATAAATGTGTCCAGAAAAAAATCAGTTTTGTGACGCATTTTTCCATACATTTGATTTAAAAATGAGAAAAAATGTGTCCAGAAAAAATACAGTTTTAACGCTTTTTCCATACATTTGATTTAAAAACGAGAATAAATGTGTCCAGAAAAAAATTGCAGTTTTGTGACGCATTTTTCCATAAATTTGATTTAAAAATGTGATAAGAAAAAAAATGCAGTTTTGTGACGCATTTTTCCATACATTTTGTATGTACCGTCACAAAACTGACACCCAGAATTTGTATCAAAAATTGGGAACATTTTTTTTTATTTCAATCAATAGTCCCCGTGATTCTGAGTCGAATTAACCCAAAAGCTGTTAGGTTTTCCAAAAAAAAATCTGACAATCCCCTTATAAAGTAATGTTACACGTGCAAAAATTAATAGTTTTCACTAAAAAGAAAAGGTGCTTGAATCGTGCACTTATACGATCAGTCGATCAGAAATCATAAATCAGAAATCATAGCATTTATTCGTGATAAACTATGACATACAAAAGTATAACAACATAACAAAAGAAAGAAACATAGAATAAATAAATAGTTTACCACGAAATGGTCCCGCCTCAGCATTAATGCTAACCCAAAAGTCAGCGCTGATCTTCCGGCGAGACCATTTGTGGGTCACGAACGCAGCTGTACGACACGGCATAAACATAAAACTGAACGCGGCTTTGCAGCGGCGAAAGGGCGGATCACACAATGAAAAGTTCAAAATAAATGAATTTAGTACTAAGGCTTCCCAGCAAGCTCGGTTCTCCATGCAAACGTAAGCTCTCATTTTAAAACGACTAACTGAATTACTCTGAAACTTTGCACTTACAATAGGATAAGGTATATCTATGCATGTTATTAGTTTATGTAGCTTCAGATACCATAGTTAAGACGTTTCATAAAAAAACATGTTTTTGTTTTTTAAAATCGGGGTATAACCCCGAGATGGTCCCGTTGGCACCAAGTCGGGGTCTGATGATGGGATCTTGGAGAAATCGAGGGAACTCTTCAAATGTTATAGGTACATGTATGGCGCTTTTGGTAATTTCTGAAGTCGGGTTATATTTTTTGTTAAAAAGTTTTTTTCTTATTTGTGCTGTGTTTCGGCGCTGATTATTCAGAGATTTACTACTTACTAAATACAAGTCTGTTTTTGAAGTAAGTATTTTAAAAGTCGGATATAATCGTTTTCGTATAATGCAATCGAATTTCGTATAATTTTTGACGTTGGACTGCGGGACTGTGTAATCAAGATTTATGTACTGGCAGCCCTGGTTACGAACTGTGTTGTGTTGTGTCTGTGTCACCATCTCTGTCTATTGTTACGAACATTCTCGTCAAGGTTACTGTGAAACAGTAATTATGGTGACTCATTTTCTCATTGCGGCGTTCAATGCTTTCAGGTTAATTGGAAAATGTCGCAGGGGACGGCGGTAGTTTCGTATTTGAAAAGAACGTCATATTTTTATGGAAATTTGATACTATGACATTGCCACACTTTGTCTTTGCGAATGCCACGCAGAGTTAGCTCTGTAGTGTGAGTTACACTTTACCCTCGAACGTGTATACCGATACTATACACCGTGTGTGTGAGTTACGCTTTACCCTCATACGTGTATACCGATACTGTGTTTTTATTGAATTCCGTTAAGTTCGGGGTATCGGTAAGAACGTTGAGGGAAACTAAATGGCATAGTTAATTAAAAAAAAACGACTTAATTTTTTAATTATTTATATTTATATAAAAAGTAATTAAATGTTGTATATAGCGTTGTTGTAACACCGGCATTACATTTAACTCAACCAAACAATTAAAAACTGTGAAAAATCAATGTAATTTCGAAGATCAATCGTCCGAGATAGTATTTACGTTTAGTAGCAAATGTATTATCTCATACTAAACACTAATCAATATGTAAATAGGCCCTTAGGCAAGTGTACACGCCCGTAAGGGCCCTATAAAATAAAAATTAAATATAGTGAGAACACCGGTGTCTTTTCAGAAAGTTACTTAATTTTAGCTCAGGGATGCACCCTTGAAATTAACGGATAATAAAAAAACACGGTTGGAATGTAACTACAGGGGGTGGGCAAATAAGAGTGATACACTTTGTTTTTAAATTTTAATTATATTAAGTGCATAATTTATTGAATATTTTTTCATAAATATATTATTCAGGGTTGGCAATTGTATACAGAAGATAATTTCTGCCAAACGTCTACCTCTAGCAGCTAGCATTTTTTTCTCAAATGTTTATGCAGTTTAAAACAAGTGGTTTGCTCGATTAATTTCGAGAAACAGTGCCAGTGATTGGCATCCAAATTCCCCAAATATTGCAGCACCTGAGTTATTTCTGTAAGGCTATCTAAAATTACGTGTCTATGCTAACAAGCTGATGAAATGTCAACAGTCGAAAATGTACGAAGATCTGCTCAAAATTGCGATGAAAAGGGCTTACATTTGCTTGCTGTTAGTGGTAGACTTAAGTATGTAAGACATTATGTTCCGCATGTATTTGCCAACCCTAAATAATATATTTTTAAAACAATACTTAATAATCTTTAAACTTAATATAGTTAACATTTTTTTGCCCACAACAATGTATGTTTGTACGGGTCAAATCTTGCAAGACAAATTTGACCCACTTCCCGGTTTCCGATGAAGCTGAAAATTTGCATACATATGTAAGTCGGGTAAAACGCAATATTATGGTACCATGGAGCTGATCTGATGGTGGAGAAAGGAGATGGCCATAGAAACTCTGTGATGAAACAACGCAACCTAAGTTGCCTGTGGAACGAAGGTACAGTCAGCGATAAAAGCTTGTACCAACAATGAAAATTTTGCCAAAAACTTATTAAGTAATCATGTCAAAGTCATTACCTCCCAACAAAACAAGTCGAATCGGGCCACTATTGATATTCACGTACAACGTGACAACCATGTTAACAGTTAACCTTACAAACAGAGTCTTATTAATATTTATAAGCGTTCACCGTTTGCATTAATGTCGTCCAATGCTCCAGCATTGAGTAACTGTCGTTTATACATTTTATCACACACTAGTAGTTCTGTAATAAGTAGGCATCGGAGTTTTTATCGCACGATAAGACTAACAGCAAGCCATGGAGTCGACATTAGCAATATTATTATTATTAATTCATTTATTCATGTAAAACAATTACACATTACAATAATACGCCAAACTGGAGTAACCAGTTTGTTGGCGCTCCGCGCTCAAATCTCACTTAAGAGTCCTTATTCCTACAGACGAGCGTATTTTGTAAAATGCTTCCTTTTTCATTCAAGATTACGACGTAACTATTAGTATTTATTCAAAAACTGATAACGTACTTAAATAATCGTTTCCTAAACTAGGGGCTCCAACAGTTCAAATTTTCATTTTCTCTTTTAAACCTCTTTTTTAATGAGGTTTTTTGGGAGTCTTTTCCAAATTTTGCAGTGAGATGTGGCGTTTCGGTTCTCAATTTTGCTATAAACAAGAATCATTTGGTACATGAATGACTACAATTTGATTCAACATATCTCGTACGAGGGGCTGGAATGATTAACAATCGAAGATTCATTTGAAAAAACTGATAAAATACCTTCCGAGTTTTCTTCATTTTTTTGGCGAAAACAGGGTTTTATTATATTTTATTTCCGCAAATTGTACGCATATTTTGCTTTAAAAATAATATTATAGCAAACTGTAACTTTATGTTAACCTATAAAAAAAAAATCGTAACTATGGGACCTACATTGCCGTAAATTTATATTTTTTTAAAACACGTATAAATCACGCAGCAGCGACGCGCGACGCCCCGCTCTCAGTCCGCGCGGAGCGCGCTTAGAGGACGGACCTGTGCTCGATTGTCAGGCATTCGTTGCGATCGTAATCAGCTACGGAGTTCCGAGAAGTGCTATATACTGCGATTAGAAAATCTTAATAAAAGTTCATTTTTTACAGTATGCCTAACAGACTCGCTTATTGATGGATTTTCAGTGTTACTTTTTTTTTAATACTAAGTCGGTGGCAAACAAGCATACGGCCCGCATATGTACGCCTGCAACTCCAGAGAAGTTACATGCGCGTTGCCGACCCGAACCCCCTCCCACCCCTCGTTGAGCTCTGGCAACCTTACTCACCGGCAGGAACACAACACTATGAGTAAGGTCTAGTGTTATTTGGCTGCGATTTTCTGAAAAACGCATTTTCACTTGAAATTACGTTAGGGTTTGCATTATCATTTTTGACCCGGATGAAGTCCTGCAAGTTCTCATGATGGAGTCAGGAGTTGGTCACTAGAAATCCTAATCTACTAATTATAATCCCATCGTGTTTGGGCTCAAAAGATTTGCCCTGACGAACACCATCGATCTAGATGAGGTCCAGGGTCTCATGATGGAGTCAGGAGTTGGTCACTAGAACTCCTAATCTACTCATTATAATTCCATCGTGTTTGGGCTCAACAGAGTTGCCCTGATGAGCACCTTCAATCTAGATGAGGTCCAGGGTCTCATGATGGAGTCAGGAGCTGGTCACCAGAACTCCTAATCTACTCATCATAACTCCATCGTGTTTGGGTTCAATAGAGTTGCCCTGACGAGCACCATCAATCTAGATGAGGTCCAGGGTCTCATGATGGAGTCAGGAGCTGGTCACCAGATCTCCTAATCTACTCATCATAACTCCATCGTGTTTGGGCTCAATAGATTTGCCCTGATGAACACCATCGATCTAGATGAGGCCCAGGGTCTCATGATGGAGTCAGGAGTTGGTCACCAGAACTCCTAAACTACTCATCATAACCTCATCGTGTTCGGGCTCAATAGATTTGCCCTGACGAGCATCATCAATTTAGATAAAGTCCAGGGTCTCATGATGGAGTCAGGAGTTGGTCACTAGAACTCCTAATCTACTCGTTATAATTCCAACGTGTTTGGGCTCAAAAGATTTGCCCTGATGAGCACCATCGATCTAGATGAGGTCCAGGGTCTCATGATGGAGTCAGGAGTTGGTCACCAGAACTCCTACTCTACTCATCATAACTCCATCGTGTTTGGGCTCAATAGAGTTGCCCGGACGAGCATCTTCAATCTAGATGAGGTCCAGGGTCTCATGATGGAGTCAGGAGCTGGTCACCAGAACTCCTAATCTACTCATCATAACTCCATCGTGTTTGGGTTCAATAGAGTTGCCCTGACGAGCACCATCAATCTAGATGAGGTCCAGGGTCTCATGATGGAGTCAGGAGCTGGTTACCAGAACTCCTAATCTACTCATCATAACTCCATCGTGTTTGGGCTCAATAGATTTGCCCTGATGAACACCATTGATCTAGATGAGGCCCAGGGTCTCATGATGGAGTCAGGAGTTGGTCACCAGAACTCCTAATCTACTCATCATAACCTCGTCGTGTTCGGGCTCAATAGATTTGCCCTGACGAGCATCATCAATCTAGATAAAGTCCAGGGTCTCATGATGGAGTCAGGAGTTGGTCACTAGAACTCCTAATCTACTCATTATAATTCCAACGTGTCTGGGCTCAAAAGATTTGCCCTGATGAGCACCATCGATCTAGATGAGGTCCAGGGTCTCATGATGGAGTCAGGAGTTGGTCACCAGAACTCCTAATCTACTCATCATAACTCCATCGTGTTTGGGCTCAAAAGATTTGCCCTGACGAGTACCATCGATCTAGATGAAGTCCAGGGTCTCATGATGGAGTCAGGAGTTGGTCACCATAATTCCTAATCTACTCATCATAACTCCATCGTATTTGGGCTCAATAGATTTGCCCTCACGAGCACCATCAATCTAGATGATGTTCAGGGTCTCATGATGGAGTCAGGAGTTGGTCACTAGAACTCCTAATCTACTCATTATAATTCCAACGTGTTTGGGCTCAAAAGATTTGCCCTGACGAGCACCATCGATCTAGATGAGGTCCAGGGTCTCATGATGGAATCAGGAGTTGGTCACCAGAACTCCTAATCTACTCATCATAACTCCATCGTGTATGGGCTCAATAGAGTTGCCCTGACGAGCACCATCAATCTAGATCAGGTCCAGGGTCTCATGATGGACTCAGGAGTTGATCACCAGAACTCCTAGTCTATTCATCATAACTCCATCGTGTTTTGGCTCAAAAGATTTGCCCTGACGAGTACCATCGATCTAGATTAAGTCGAGGGTCTCATGATGGACTCAGTAATTGGTCACCAGAACTCCTAATCTATTCATCATAATGGTAATTTGATGGTGCTTGTCGGAGTAAATCTATTGAGCCCAAACACGATGGAGTTATGATAAATAGATTACGAGTTCTGGTGACCAACTCCTGACTCCATCATGAGACCCTGGACTTCATCTAGATCGATGGTACTCGTCAGGGCAAATCTTTTGAGCCCAAACACGATGGAATTATAATGAGTAGATTAGGAGTTCTAGTGACCAACTCCTGACTCCATCATGAGACCCTGAACATCATCTAGATTGATGGTGCTCGTGAGGGCAAATCTATTGAGCCCAAATACGATGGAGTTATGATGAGTAGATTAGGAATTATGGTGACCAACTCCTGACTCCATCATGAGACCCTGGACTTCATCTAGATCGATGGTACTCGTCAGGGCAAATCTTTTGAGCCCAAACACGATGGAATTATAATGAGTAGATTAGGAGTTCTGGTGACCAACTCCTGACTTCATCATGAGACCCTGGACTTCATCTAGATCGATGGTACTCGTCAGGGCAAATCTTTTGAGCCCAAACACGATGGAATTATAATGAGTAGATTAGGAGTTCTAGTGACCAACTCCTGACTCCATCATGAGACCCTGAACATCATCTAGATTGATGGTGCTCGTGAGGGCAAATCTATTGAGCCCAAACACGATGGAGTTATGATGAGTAGATTAGGAATTATGGTGACCAACTCCTGACTCCATCATGAGACCCTGGACTTCATCTAGATCGATGGTACTCGTCAGGGCAAATCTTTTGAGCCCAAACACGATGGAATTATAATAAGTAGATTAGGAGTTCTGGTGACCAACTCCTGACTCCATCATGATACCCTGGACTTCATTTAGATCGATGGTACTCGTCAGGGCAAATCTATTGAGCTCGAATACGATGGAATTATAATGAGTAGATTAGGAGTTCTAGTGACCTACTCCTGACTCCATCATGAGACCCTGGACTTCATCTAGATTTATGGTGCTCATCAGGGTAAATCTATTGAGCCCAAACTCGATGGAGTTATGATGAGTAGATTAGGAGTTCTGGGGAGTTCTGGTGACCAACTCCTGACTCCGTCATGAGACCCTGGACCTCATCTAGATCGATGGTGTTCGTCAGGGCAAATCTTTTGAGCCCAAGCACGATGGAATTATAATGAGTAGATTAGGAGTTCTGGTGACCAACTCCTGACTCCATCATAAGAACCTGGATGGACTTCATTCGGGTCAAAAATAATAATACAAACCCTAACGTGATTTCAAATAACACTGAAACTCTATAGCACTAATGTGCGCAAACGATTGGCATCTTGACTACGCAGCATGGGTGCGTAGCCACCATGCCAATCGATACGACAACGAAACACTATCTGTCTCTCTCTCGTACTAATATGCACAAACGATTGGCATCTTGGCTGGGCAGCATGGGTGCGTAGCCAACATGCCAAACGTTTACGATACGACAAGGAAACACTATCTGTCTCTCTATCGCACTAATATGCGCAATCGATTGGCTTCTTGTCTAGGTATCATGGGTGCGTAGCCAACATGCCAATCGTTTACGATACGACAACGAAACACTACTCTCTCTCTATCGCACTAATATACGCAAACGATTGGTATTTTGGCTAGGCACTAAGCAAGTGTGTGGCCAACATGCCAATCGTTTACGATACGACAACGAAACACTATCTGTCTCTCTATCGCACTAATATACTTTATTTATACCTGCAGTCATTTAGTAACTTCTTCATTTTCCATTGGTGTGAAAGAGACAGAATAAAGAGCAAGGGTTATAGTACACTCTGTAGTCTGTACACTTAGTAGTAGTGTACATAAAAAAAAAACTACTGTGCATATACAATAAAATAAAGAGTGCCCATATGATATCATATGACACTAAAATTAATGTTGCTTGAAATTATATTGAAAACTATCAAGATTATTCTAGTCTGCATTGAAACGCGCGTCGCGTTGCCGGCGCTCGCGTACCGAGCGCCAACGCCATCTATCGAGCGTTATTTCGTGAAATCGGAGAACGCTCCAAGGATTAAGGGCTCTTAATATTAACAAGAAAAGGAACCCAACTGTCCGGTTCCGATTTGATTTATATTTATATATGTATATGTGTATATGTGTGTGTGTGTGTGTGTGTGTGTATATGTGTGTTTATTCGTGTGATGAGTATGGATATTTGTTCCTGAGTCATGGGTGTTTTCTATGTATTTAAGTATTTATATATTATATATATTGTTGTCTAAGTACCCTCATTATTACACAAATTGACTAAGTCCCACAGTAAGCTCAATAAGGCTTGTGTTGAGGGTACTTAGACAACGATATATATAATATATAAATATCTATAAATACTTAAATACATAGAAAACACCCAAGACTCAGGAACAAATATCCATGCTCATCACACAAATAGATGCCCTTACCAGGATTTGAACCCGGGACCATCAGCTTCGTAGGCAGGGTCACTACCCACTAGGCCAAACCGGTCGTCAAATAAAATAAAATTTGAAATATTATTTATTGGTAAAAATAATATGAATATAAATTAATCAATATAAAAAAATTGGTCATTATACTCATTTGTAAAATTTATGCTCGGAACTACAAAATTAAAGGATCGTTTAACTTTACGAACTCGTCAACATTCTAATCCTTGATTATAATAAGTTTTTGGCAAAAATTTCATTTTTGGGACAAGCTTTTATCGCTGACTGTACTTATCATTCCACAGGCAACTAATACTCATCGAGCCAATTCTAAAAACCCAAAACACAATTAGGTTGCGTTGTTTTATCACAGAGTTCCTATGTCCACCTCTTGTCTCCATCATCAGATCAGCTCGATGGTACCATAATATTGCATTGTCACCCGACTTACATATGCATGCAAATTTTCAGCTCAATCGGAAACCGGGAATTGGGTCAAATTTAAATTGCAAGATTTGATTACAGACAACGGGATACGTGAAACTTAATAAAAGCTTGTAAAATTAAAATCACTAATTAAATAAATTAATGAGTTTTACGACCGGTCTGGCCTAGTGGGTAGTGACACCCTGCCTATGACACGGATAGTCCTGGGTTTGAATCCCGGTAAGGGCATTTATTTGTGTAATGAGCACAGATATTTGTTTCTTAGTCATGGATGTTTTCTATGTATTTAAGTATGTATATAGTATTTGTATTCGTTGAGTATCCACAACACAAGCATTTCTGGCTTACCGTGGGACTTAGTCAATTTTTGTAAGAATGTCCCTATAATATTATTTAATGTATTTATTTATTAAACAACCAATTTCTATGAATATATGACGATTATAGTTGCGCTACTTGCACTGTTACACATTGCCGTTAGTCGGTGTACTTTAGACGCGTTAGAGTACAAACGGCGGACTTGTAAACAGAGTGTGACACAACATACCCCCGTGCCTCTCCAGCCCAACCACACACAGAACAGCCCCAGGATGACGACGACCCTGAGGAAGGTCGCGTACTTGATCCGCGGCAAAATACATCGCTAGAACAGCTCATGTCGACAGGAGTGAGTGAGACACAAGTGACACAACATACCTCCGTCCCTCTCCAGCCCGCTGGATACCATGATCTGTAGCCACACACAGAACAGCCCCAGGATGACCAGCACACGAAGGATGGTCGCATATTTGATCCGCGGCATCGTACATTTCTAGATGGCGCTAGCTGCTCACGTTGACAAGATGGCAGGCGACGCCATTTTGGTTCTGTAACAAGGGATAGTAAACTGAAATACATGTCAAATACATAATTAAATAAAGTAACCAAGGTTCGGTTTATATGTAGTTGTTGGGAATTCCGTACATTGACCCTATCCTTAATTATGTATAGATGCCCCGTCCCGCCCATGATACCGGCGGTCAATGACACTGTGCGAGTGGGACAGCAATATAATGCGGGTGCGACAAAAGTCCTCTAGCTAAGCGTCCTTTTTTTGGAGAAAAACGGGGAAGGTCATGAGTTCAAAGTGTTCAAGCTAGAGATGCCTCGAATATTTGGCAACTATTCGGTATTCGGCCACTTTGCCGAATATTCGGTATTCGGCCGAATGTGGCCTACTACTCGGCCGAATACCAAATTTCTGTTCCACGTAGGTACCTAAAACGAAAAATTACACAATAAAAATAACCAAAAGCAGGGTATATTTAGATTTTGGTTTAGACATACCTACTGACATTAAAGTTTTGGAGGAAATTCGCAATTTATATCTGTAAATAAAATAAAAACTTTACTTAATCGTTGCAATGTGTTATTTGCCAAGATGTAAAAACGTTTTGTGTGCAAAAAACGCAAAAAAAAAACAAAAAAAATTTTTTTTTGCCGAATTTGGCCGAAATTCAACATTTTAATTTTTTGACCGACTTCAATTTCATAGAAGGAGGAGGTTCTGTATTCGGTTGTGGCTATTTTTTTATTTATGTACACCGATTACTCCGACACCTGTGGTCCGATTTGAGTGATTCTTTTTTGTTTGAAAGGAGTTACCTCCAAGTTGGTCCCATTTTAATTGGGTTCTAATACTTCTGATCTGATGATGGGATCCATGAGGAATTGAGGGAACTCCTCACTTTTTAAATGCACGTGTATGGTGGTGGGAACTGACAGAACGGGATAGTCTTATGTATCTTTCAGTAGGAGTAGCAGAGAAAACTCTATTGTTTGTCCTTGTCATAGTCTCAATTCTCCTTTCTGCCTACTTCTATAAAATCCTAAGTGACGTAGACATTTTTTGTTGCCCACTGTTTTTATGGTGGGTCTAATAACCCGACCAAATTACGTAGGTTGTTTTTTGGTATGTTGTCAGGAATGTTAAAACGAGTTTTTAATTGTGTCACATTGCGTATGTTCTGTCCCTCACGGGCGCACGCGTATAGCACATCTATACGATCCTAACAATGCTCGCGCCCCACGGGTTTCGTACGGTCGAGGAAATTGATTCTTTAGCAATTTGCGGTTCAAGTAAATTTGGTTGTACATACTTATGCTATGAGCTTTCCAGTGTAAAGTGAACCACAACCTGCTAATGAATCAATTTCCTCGACTGTAAATTACACAATTTTTTACAAAACGCCAATTTCTATCATAACGCTTGATCTTCATATTAGATAGGTAAATTATTACCGAGTGTTTTGCCGGTCCCATATTGGGATACCCTCCTATAATTTAGGAGGGATTTAAATCTTCTCGGGTCAGGGGTGTAGCGTTAGAGCCGGCGTAGCTTTATTAGACGTTCATAAGCGCATTGTAATATGCCTACTTGGAAAATAAACTACCTTTATCTTTATTACTCGCGCAAAAAAAAAACAAACAAAAATAGCCCGCCATGCTCTTGACCGATTTTTTTTATTTTGAGGTAAAAAACCTAAAAAACGGATATGGATCTGGTAGATAATATAAGGATACCGTCATTTTCCCTTTAAGTTAGTCATTTAAATTACCTATACATTTTAATGCGGCTTTCCGCTTCAACGGTCATTCTGGTTTAATACAAATAAAGTAGTGTTCAATATTATATTATACACCGTGTTTTTATTAAATTCCGTTAACTCCGGGGTATGGGTAAGTATGTTTAAGAAAACTAAATGGCATTCATAATTTTAAAACGAATACACGGGACTTAATCGCGTAAACTTACGTTTATTTTTTGTTTGTACACATAAAGATACAATGTTACAATTTGTATCTTTATCTGTTATCTGTCGTGGCATCACAGAAAGGGCGCTACGGCAGTCCAGGCGCTGGCTTCAATGCCCACTTAATGTTCTGTTTTTTTTTTTCTGTTGTTGTTGTCTGTACATATTCGTACATGTTTTGTGATCGTCACGAATAAATGTCTTTTAACTTTGAAAGAGGAGAAAGTTTGCATTAACTAAGAAAACCTTATTCAGGTTACTTTTTCAAGCGTGTTGCTTATTAACCGCGTTCATCAAATTAATAACAACTGTACAGTGGAGCGGAAATTCGTAATTTACTGCATTTCCCACGGATAACTACAAATTGGCGTAATTGTGACTTTTGTACCTAATCTATCATCATTACTGCACTGCCCCACAATAATGGGGCCCACTAATTACCAGTTCGCCGGACGATATCGGCCTTTCAGTTATTCGCAAAAACTGATAATCGCGATTAACTGACAGACCGATATCTTCTGGCGAACTGGTAATCATTGGGCCCCTTAACTGCTGGAGGTATAGGTCAAAAACGAACAAGCACGACCAGCTTTTCCGTTAACTTCTGGGTATGACGAGGTACGGTCGAGTGCATTGATTCTTTAGCAATATGCGGTTCAAGTAAGGTTGGTTGTAGATACTTATGCTAAGAGGTGTCCAATGTAAATTGAACCGTAAACTGCTAAATAAACAATTCCTCGACCGTACATTTAAGGAAACTAGATGGCATAGTAAATTTTTATAAATTCGCATTTTATCCTCGAGATATTTAGAAATGTTACAGATGGACGGACTAGGGTTGCCACCTATACTATAATATATAGTATTGTACTATGTTTTAGTTAATTATACTATATATTATACAAAAACAATGTAGTACGAAAAATACTATATTTTCATAACAAAAGAAAGGGGTACACAAATGTCACCGATATCGCATCTTAGATTCAGACCAAGATAAGTTGGCAGCTTTTTTGATAGTAGTCTACTTAACACTTGCAGGCTGGGCTAACAAAATCGCTGTCAACTTAACTTGGTCTGACTCTATGCAACTTGGATGTTTAAACGCCGCAACTCGCTTCAAATCGGTGTTCTATTATTTTTCCATTTCCCCAGTAAATATTATATTTTTCAATATTTTGTCAAAAATACTATTTTTCGGTAGAAAAAGGTGGCAACCCTAGGACGAACGGACAGAGTCGCACCGGGTTTGTACATTTTCGGTACGGATCCCTAAAAACATGGTGTAAGTAGATTAAAATATACTAATGTAATCGACATATTTTATTTTTAATTATTATAGTTTTAAGTTTTTGTGTATATTTGCATACCAGCTATGGTTAAACATAGAAACCTACCGCCTTTTGTAACACCTATGTAATGATGCATGCATGTTATGTTGGTAATGTTTAAAGCAAATAAAATATTCTTATTCTTAAAAAAATGATGTCAAAATCAATATTGTCAATAAATATTACATTCTGATAACTGACGAGCATTCATAAAGCCGGTAAAGCCACGACTCCATTAACTGTTGTTATTATTCTGATACCTAATGCTTTTGAAACTAAAAGGCTTCTAGTCTTATCATATTACATATAATCTTTATATACTCATACTCATACTCATACTCATTATTTATTGGTAATAGGTGATTACATGTCAACTTACATAACTAGTACAAATAACATAAAAAAAAGGAATTGAAATTACAACATATTAATTAAAATACATTAGGTACTTGCGTAGGTATTATTGTTATTATTTTCATCAACATTTCGCAGTCAGAAATTCTTCTATATTATAGAACGACCGCTCAACAAGCCAAGTTTTCAGTTTATTTTTGAAGATTAACAAACTAGGTGCGTCTGTTATTCCTGATGGTAGATTATTATACACAGAGGGGCCCATGACATGTATAGTTTTTGCCGACTTTGCTAGGCTACGGGGCACTGCAGCTAGTTTGTGTCCGTATCGTGTAATACGGTCGCTTTTGTCACCCCGCCTGGGGTATTTATCTAAATTCTCTCGCGTGTATAAGGCTGTTTGCAGTATCAAGAGGCCCGGCAGCGTGATAATCCCCAGGGCAGTGAAATGTGGCTTTGCAGACTCGTGCCATGGAACTCGAGCAATAGCCCTTACAGCTCGTTTTTGAAGTCGAAAGACACGCTGCCAATCGGCTGCACGGCCCCATAGCTCAAGCCCGTATTGAACGATGGACTGTATGCTGGCGAAGTAACAGCTGCGGACTGCCTGAAGCGGGAGGGCGGTCGTCAGCCTGCTAAGGGCGAAACAGGCCCTTCCCAATTTACCGCACAGGGAATCAATATGGCTCTCCCATGTTAGGCTTTGGTCTATGTGGAAGCCCAAAAAGGAGATACATTTAACCTGGTCTATGGTGCCGCCGGCGAGACCTACATGCAATGGACGGCGCTTACGTCCAGACAAATCAAACTGGATGAAATGTGTTTTGGTTAGGTTTAGTATAAGGCCGTTTTGTTCGAACCAATTCGACAGTTGTCCGGCTACTACGTTTAGCTTCAATTCTAGTTGATCTATGCTTGGGGCGGTTACAATTGCCGCAACGTCGTCTGCGTACATGTAGACCTCGCCTCCACTGACTGCCATAGGTAGGTCATTAAGCAGAATGGAGAATACCACATTTGACAGGGACGATCCCTGGGGGACGCCGATGGTGGCCGACAGCCCGTGTGAATTCAAAGTGCCTCTTTGTCCAGTTACGTACTGCGTCCTTTTATGCATGAAATCTGACATAAGGGCTTGCGCAGGTCCTCGAATACCGTAGTGATGGAGCTTCGAACTCAGCAACCCATGGTCGACCACGTCGAAGGCTTTCGACAGGTCACAGAAAATAATTGCGACCTCAAGCTTGCCCTCTCGCGCCTCAAGCACACGGCGCACCACCTCACGCGCTATCATTGTGGTTGATCGTCCCGGTCTGTATGCATACTGGCGTTCCGATAGATAGTTGTTATTTAGAAGGAACTGGGATAGACGGCTAGTTAGCCCATTTTCGAAAACCTTCGCCACCGCAGGTATGATACATATGGGACGATAACAACTTGGATCATTTTGCTTCCCCTTCCCTTTATACAGTGGGCTGACCTTTATTTCCTTAAATGATCTCGGATAATTACCAATTCTCAGGCATTCGTTGAAAAGTATGGACAAAGGCTGAATAAGGGAAGTGGCCGAAAATCGCAAAAGTTCCACCGAAATGCCGTACAAATCTTGGGTGGGTTTATTAGCAATACACTTAATGATAATTTTATACACCTCTGCCGGTGAGAAGTGTTTAAAACGTAGTGAGCGATCAGCAGCGGCACATGCGTGTGAGAGCGAGGCAAGGGCGCGCGCGGGCTGAGCAGGCGGGGCCCCGCACCGCGTCGCAGCGGAAACGAATTGCTCGTTCATAGCATTTAATAAATTTAATTTGCTCGAGTATTGCGAGCCATCTGGTTTGTTGATGACATCTGTATAGTCAACAGCGGAAGTTTTGATTTTATTTGTCTCTGTGTTGACTATATTCCACATGGCTTTGATTTTATTATCGCTATTATTGATTTTAGTAGCGTAGAATTCGGCTTTAGTAGTGCGCGTAAGCCTATCATACCTACTATTAAGGTCAGCGATTTTTTGCACCAACTCCGTTTCATCGGGAAATTTGTTTTTGAGTTGAACAAGATCAAACAGCAGTCGTTTTGTGTAGTAGATTTCTTCTGTAATCCAAGTGGTGCATCTAGAAACATTTGGTTTAATTTTAAATGGGAAGCATATTTCTATTTTGTTTACTATGACGTTGATTATTGTAAGGGCGAGATCATCAACGGTGGTTTTGTTATTGTACAATTCGTTCCAATCTACGCTGTCTACGGCTCGCGCGAAGGCGAGTCTGGAAGCGGCTGTGTAGTTGCGGACGCGGCGGGTGAGCGCGGGCGCGGGCGGCACTGACATGCGCTTGCGCTCAATCACGGCGCGGACACCGTAGTGGTCGCTGATATTTGTTATTATTGGAAATGCGGTTACAAGGGTGTTGTCGCTTAGGTTAATATAAACATGATCAAGGGAGGTAGATGTTGTCCTTGTTTCACGAGTTGGAAAGTTTACAATATTTTTAAAGTCGTATGAGGGCAGTATATCCAACAACAATTTATGATCCGTGGTTAGGCTCAAACAGTCTATGTTAGTATCACCTACTATCACGCAATCATATTTTAATTCACTGATCTTGCTTAGCAGTCGCTCTAGTACATCTAAAAAGTCTGACGCTCTAATTAGATTTGTGCGGTATAAACAAACTACTATCAAATTAAAATCTAAAATCTCTATGGCAGCAATCTCACAGTATCTTTCAACCGATAAGGCGGTTAATACGTCTAACTCTTTTACTCTCAGGGAGTTTCTTACATAAATACATGCGCCACCGTGTTCACGCGAATTACGACAGAACTTGGAGACTAGTCTAAAGTTATTTATATAAATACTTTCCAATTGATCACTTGTCAGCCAATGCTCAGTTAAGGCTAGAATGTCGCATTTCAATTCTTTTTCTAACAATACTTCAAGTTGCCTGGTTTTGGTGTTGAGTGATTGAATGTTTTGTTGACAAATGACCAATGGCACTATATTATTGCTATTTGTTCGCAAAGTTTGTTTACGTCCTGTTATCAGCTCGAGCGGGGGACCGGGGGTCGCGGCTGCGGGGGGGAGCGCGCCCGGCGCGCCCGCCGCCGGCTCGAAACCACTCGCTAACCTCCGTCCCAGCCGGCCACATAGCGGGAGACATAATTTCGTCGAATTTACTGCAAGACACAGTTATCGCGAAAGACGCGTAGTGATCATGTTTCAGGCGTAGTTTGATGACTGTGCAGTTAGTGTATACAGTACATAATAAATATATACAGAGGTATAATAACAAGCCTAAATCTAAAATATGACCTTGAGGCATTGTACCAAGGATGCTGGCGGCATTTCCTCGTTGTATCGCAATGTTGTGCAAGGAAGCCAGCTCTTCGGTCACCACTTACGTCAACCAGACGCTTCGAGATTTCTTGTGCGCGCTGCGTCATAAGTTTGAGTATAGTTAGTTAGTTAGTTAGTGCTTCTGGGCATTTTCCGCAAATCGACAACCATTGTGCCTATTTTGCGTGAAACGAGGTAGCGCTACTCTAACTCCTCCACGAAGCCTAGCAAAGTTTTCAGGTTGCTAATTGCCTCTCCTAGTGTGCACGGAGTCCCTAGGTATTTGTTCCTGCATACTTCTACCTGTTTGCAGTCTAGGAGAATATGTTTTGTTGTTTCTTCTTCTTCCATGCACGCTCTGCACATGGGGCTGTCTGTTTTACCCATATTGTGTAGGTGTTTGTTAAGTGTGTTATGTCCCGTAATTAATCCTACTATTTTACGTAGTTGATGTCTAGGTGTTTTCAGTAGTATTTTGGTGAGTTTGTGGTTCAGTTCCGGTAGAAAATCCTTGGTCTGCCTGCATGTGTCTATTTCCTTCCAGTAAGTTTGAGTATAATTTTCAAAATAAAACGTATCTGAGGAC
Source organism: Cydia pomonella (assembly GCF_033807575.1). NCBI lineage: Eukaryota > Metazoa > Arthropoda > Insecta > Lepidoptera > Tortricidae > Cydia > Cydia pomonella. Next base: position 3,062,495 of record NC_084729.1, read on the forward strand.
GGCTGGCGAAGTCAGGGCATTTAATTTCTTCGATTTTTTTTTTCGCTTTTCGGTGAAGGAAAGCATCGCGAGGAAATCGGATCCCAATAAGGCTTAGTTTACCCTCTAGGTTGGAAGGTCAGATGGCAGTCGCTTTCGTAAAAACTATTGCCTACGCCAATTCTTGGGATTAGTTTCCAAGCGGATCCCATGAGCCGTGGCAAAATGCCGGGACAACTCGAGGATGATGATGGTTTGCCATTGACATATATCAAAGGACGGGCCTTACGGGCAATAAGAATGGGACCAGTACAGCGGTGTCACGCACACGAATTCAAGCCAATCGTGCAGTCTAACGCCACAACGCGATTGGTTGATGAGTTCGCATCACGCGCGCGATTGGTCGCAACTACTTGTCGTCTGTACGATTGGCTCGAATTCGTGAGTGTAATGCACCATCACCACTGAACTAACACATTCTTAGTGTCCGTAAGGGCCGTCCTTAGATTTTATTTATTTATTTATTTAATTTTTATTGCGCAAAAGAAAACCTTATAGTACAAAAGGCGGATTTAATGCCATGAGGCATTCTCTACCAGTCAACCTTTAGGCAAAGCAGAGAGATTGTGGGCGGTGCTTCTTTAACAACAACAACCAAATATAATACAATAACATACCATACATACATAAATATACATACTTATATTTCTTATAATATATACATAAATAACGACAAAACATATAGATATACCTATGTCAATGTATTTTGCTCGGTGCGGTGGTGCGTCGTCGGCGCACGCGAATTCGTCGCTCCGCACGGCGCAAAGAAATGCGGCAGTGCGCCATTGATAACGGGATTTGGTTTTAACTGTCCACAAAGCCGCTGATTACTAAGACTTTGATAAAAGTATCTAATCTATTTCGAACTAATACTAGATAATAAGTCAGTGTCCTTCAATTTTATTAGTCCAATACAAACCCACATCCTTTTTTTATGATGTAGGTGGCAATCGAGCAGATGAAACGTCTAAATTTAGGGTTAAAAAAAAACCAAATCAGGCCTCTAAGATTGGACGCCCTTTTCTTGAAGGTTTGAAGATTGTATTGGTCCGGAAATACCGCGGGCGACAGTTAATTCCACAGTTTAGCTGTGCGATGCATGAAGCTTCTGGAGAAACGCACAGTTGAGGACTGCCAACCATCTAAGTGGTGAGGATGGAAATGTTGTCGCGTAGGGCGATGGCGGAAAGAAGCGGCAGAGATTAATCCAAACAATTCATCTGGCGACCGGGCGAAGGCTATACGTACAAAAAATACTGTGAAAAATATTGATAAATGTGGTAAATACTGAAGATCACAATCTCACATTCTGTTCACGCAACAAGGATACACGGGCAATATTTATCACGTCACTACTGTAACAAGTGTTGGTAGTTACTCGAGTCTTATGAGTCTGAATTTGAAGAACTCGACTCGTTTTTACGAACTCGGCGCTTAAAAAACTTCCGAGTCTTGTAAGACCCGAGGCGAGTCTTTTATTGAGTCTTTTTTATGAGAGCTCAAAAGGACTTGAGCCTCCGAATAAAGACTCCGTCAACTATTTCATAAGTTTAACCGAAATAAAAGTAAATAAATTTTGCGTTATTGTATTATTTGTGTGCTATAACTAACTTTTTACTTAAAGACAAAGCATTTCGAAATTTTGCAAACAGAAAATTGAGAGATCTCTGAAAAGGACTCAAGTCCCTACAAAAGACTCGAGACTCTAAAAAGTTGAAAAGAACTCGAGTTTCGAGTGTTTCGACTTAATATGCAAGTCTGAAAAACTGAGTCGAGTTTCAAAGCAGAGGACTCAAAGGACTCCAGTCCCAACACTAACTGTAATGTGTTTCGTAAAGTTCAGTCGTCAATGAGATTATTGTTGTCGTAATGCGTACTGATATATCGCAGTATTTACTGTGCGTGTAGTCCATATATTGCTGGATGTCAATATTTATTACAAACTGCCCTCCGGAATCCAGGAATCTAGATTTCCGTAATAAATATTGAGATTCGTCAATATACTAGACTAGACGATCAATAGATATTACGATATTTGATAAATAATATAAATATCAGTAAATCACAGTAATTATTTTAATTAATTAATAGTTTAAATAGAATTAATAGTTATCGCACATTTTCTATGCAAAAATCTCATCGTTAATACTGGTGACCAGAGAGCTGGCAGCTTTCTCTCGCAGCACATAAGTATTGCCATTCAGCAAGGGAACGCTTCCAGCATCTTTGGCACAATGCCGCCTTATTTAGATGTTCTTTAATTTAGATTCGTTTTTTATTTTATCATAATTAGTTTTATACAGTGTGTCCCTAGCCATTGGGCAAAGCCGAAATGTACATATGCATTAGGGTATTTAGAGCCAGTGTACAAAGTATCATAACAACCGGTGTAGCGGTTTCGAAGAAATTTACAAATTACCATTTTTTACTTTGGAGCAGCCTGTATGTGTTAGTAGCTCCTAAGGTAATATCCTCAAAAAATAGTATGGAACCTTCTTCGACCTTATTTATTATCTTTTTTATTTATGACACTAATAAGCTTCTGACTTTTGAAAATTTTTATCATTATCAAATATTTCGAACAAATTGTCAAAAACACTGCCAAAGACTAATACAGTGTGTTTCTTTATGTTGTCGATTATTGCAAATAACTTTTGTTCGATTTTTTTTTTATCTATTGCTAATTAAAAAAATATTAACGTCATAGCATTCCTGAGAAGTAACCCTACGGGATTTCAGGGTTTGTCCAATGGCTAAGGTCACCCTGTATATATGTAATGTTTAAAACTACAAGCCCCCCCACTTAAAACATATGTCCACGTAAAAACTAAAATATATTTTACAGTACATATGGGGCTACTTTATAGCACTAGTGCGAGAAGTAGCATATTATGTTACTGTGTCGAACATTTAAAGGGCCATATGTACTGTAAAACGTTGTACGATACATGTGCGAATAGGTAATTCGCAACTCGTGTCGATTTAAATACTCCCTTCGGTCGTGTTTTAATTTATCGCCACTCGTTTCGAATTTCCTATTTTTCGCACTTGTATCGTAATGTACTAATATAGTGAGTTACGAAAATCAGGCCTTTTTTTTTGCCCAGGAAAAATCTTCGAAAGATTCCCCAGCGCCAAGGGGAAGCGCTGAGGATATGTGAGGTTTCTACTCACTAAAAAACCTGGGGTGTTCATCTCTCTGCCTTTGGGGTGGGGTCACGGGCACGTGGTGTCAATCATCCGCAACCCCACCAGCAGCTGCCCATTACGGCCCATCACACGAAAATCAGGCCTAGCCTGACCATCTTAGCCATATCATTAACCATTAACTCCATCCTTTGTCCTTGGCCGTTATACCCTTAGTTCTTCAGTTACACATCGGTGTTTGATGAAAACTAGGGCATTGCGTGTTTTATATTACAATGTTAGCATGTCGGTAACAACACGCAATTTCCGTTCAGTCATTTTTTAGGTGACCCTAGAAACCCTTTATAGTTCGGCATGTCCGTCTGTCCGTCGGTGGCTTTGCTCCGTGATCGTTAGTGCTAGGAAGCTGCAATTTGGCATGAATACATTAATCATGCATGGCGACAGAACGGTAAAATAAAAACTACAAAAAATTTTTTAGGGTACATCCCATACAACATGGTTTTTTTTTTGCTTTGACCCAATAGTTTGGATTATCATTGGATAAGTCTTTCAAAGCGAATTCGAAATCCCCACACTATAGGGATGAAGCAAAAAAAATCATCCCCACTTGTAGGGGAGCCACCCTAAAAAAATCATGTTTCTAGTTTTTATTTTACGACATTGTCGGCGCAATTGATTTATATATTCATGCCAAATTTTTGGCTTTCTAACACTAGCGAACACGGCGCAAAGCCGTGGACGGACAGACGTACAGACAGATAGACTTCCTAGACTTCCTAGTTGACTACGGAACCCTAAAAAAGGATGGGATAGAAAGATTCTCATACTTCTGGCAAGCTTCGGTAGCTTAATTGTTTAAAAGGGATTGGACCGATGTTCCAAAAGGTCACAAAATCTTGCCCGAAGCAATTAATTTCCAATTTTTCCTTAGAATTCATATTTAAAAAAAAACTAATAATAATAATAAATAAATCTAAAAATAGCCCCTGCGGCACAGTACCGAAGACACTGGCAGCATTTGCTCGCTGGAAATGCTGCCCGTGTCTCCGGTAGGCTGATGCGTTGAGCGAGGAAGCTGCCAGTTCTACGATTTCCTGTGGCGTCTCTGAGTCTCTTCGACCGATCAAAAATTAAATGAATTTAAAATCTATGGGCTGGGTCTATTTATTTATTTAACTCGGACTTAATGCCAGTATCTATTGGGAGTATTTGTCATGTCACCATGCCGAACATTGGGAAAGCAGAGATTCTCTACGGTTGAGTTGGACTCTACCAAACAGCTGTCCATTAGGTCTTAATAATGGGGAAAAACCATTATTACGAATTAGATACAGACAGCCGTTTGTTACTGATTTTTATACGCCATGTTTGGCGCCGAACGGTATTTTACTTTATTGAGCCTTTGGAACGATTTTGGGTGGTCATATTCAATAGTATCGGATTTAAATACCAGTATTACTGGTATTCAATAGGGTTATTCGATACCGGGTCGGATCTCGGTATTGAACAGCTCGCCTGTCCGTTCATTAGGTACTGGACAGAAGTACATAAATAGTCAGGTTAAATATATTACTTAAATACTTAGTTACTTCACTGGCTCAGTGACCCAAACAGGATCTTGGCCTCTGACCCAAGAGAGCGCCACTCTGTCCTATCCTGCGCCACTTCGCGCCAGTTGGGTATTCCGAGGACGAATAGGTATTTTAAGGCTTCGTCACTCCAGCGGTATCTGGGACGCCCAGATGGATGTTTTCCACCCGCGTGCCCGACATACGCTCTTCTCACAGCACGATCCACTCCCATCCTCTCTAGGTGACCGAGCCAGCGGAGTCGTGTGGCTTTGATCTTGCCAATTGGGCATCGCAACCAGCTCCTTTGGCTCCCTATTCTAATAGGTCTAATATATTTGGTTAATAAACAAGGCAGCCGTTCTTGGGAAATTGTGTAAAATTCTATAACAAGATACCAAAAAATGTCACCGAGCTTACAAACTCTATATTCAAAACTGTTAAGCAAAACTCATCTCGCGAGAATAAAATAACCGGTTATATCATGGATAGGGATGTTTTGCAATGATAACGTTATGCATTAGCAATCGAGTGCATCAATTTTCTATAAGAAATTACCTACTGTATGTTATTATATGATAATTTTTCTTTTTAATTCCATATTAATTTGGGATGCCTCCTGCAATTTAGGAGGGATTTAAATCTTTTCGAGACAGAGGTGTAGGGTTAGAGCCGGTGTAGCTTTATTTAATGTTCATTAATTCATAAGCGACGACCGGTTTGGCCTAGCTAATGTGTAGTGACCAAGTAGTGACCCTGTCTATGAAGCTGATGGTCCCGGGTTCAAATCCTGTAATGTATGATGAGCACGGACATTTGTTCCTGAGTCATGGATGTATACTATGTATTAAAGTATTTATAAAATATTTATATTATATATATATAAATATATATATATATATATATATATATATATATATCGATATATATATATATATATATATCGTTGTCTAAGTACCCTCAACACAAGCCTTATTAAACTTACTGTTAGACTTAGTCAATTTGTGTAATAGTGTCGTATAATATTTATTCTCTTTATTTCTCTTTCTTCTTAGGTTATGTTTTTTACAATATGGATATAAAAGTAAAATATAAAAATACATCAAAAAATACTATACAAAACACATATAAACACATTGTAAAAAACTTAACCTAGTGTGCCGCCAGCAGCGGGGCAGGGCCCAAGCTGCCGGTGGTCAGGGCTGCAGAGAGAGGAACCGCCGCACTATCCGCGCCGTGTCCAAGATCACCGCCTTCTGCATCTGACCCTTGATCCAACCACCTAGCGAGAGTCTCTCAAGGTGTTGGTCGAGACTCTTCGCTATGAGACCGTTCGCTGAAACGACTATTGGGACAATGATCGTCGAATCAACATCCCACATGGCGGTTATCTCATGAGCCAAGTCTAGGTACTTGCTGGACTTGTCCTTCTCGGCTTTCACGAGATTCTCATCATGGGGGATGGTGATATCGACGAGCACGGCCCGGCGTTGCGATCGATCTATTATGACGATGTCTGGCTTATTGGCACGACCATTTTCGAGAACTGGCGCAGGTGAGTACTTGTAGTACGGTACTTCGCGGTCCACAAGGCGGTATAGAAGAGCAAGTTGCTGGTGAATAATTCTGGCTACGAGATTATGTCTGTGTAAGTACTCGCCGTTAGCAAGATGAGAACAACCAGAAATGATATGCCTGAGTGACTCTCCGGGACGGCGGCATGCCCGACAAATGTCGACCGTACCGTCCTTCAGGATATATTTCCGATAGTTGTTCGTCATCATAACTTCGTCCGCAATTGCACAGGCAAAACACTCGGTTTCTCCGAAGAGGTCCCCGAATCGTAACCATATTTATTTATTATTATTATATATATTTGTAGTATGCCTACCTGAAATAATATAAAAAAAATTGTTAAGGCCAAAATGTTACAAACAAAATTTGAATCCTTGGGTCTCAAATAAATATTGTTTTTATTTATTGAAAATAGTCCGATATTATATGTATACCCTAAATAGCAGAGATAATGTGTACCTATATCGTTTTGTGCATTATTGAAGCATAACCTTTATCTAATATTCATCGAAACCAATGCACCAGCCTCGATCCATTAATAATGCTCGTCCTTGTCAATGGTCCGGTGGCCATCTTGAAAAAGTTGCCAGTGCAGAAAAATCGTTCTTGCGTGTATAATTCATCTTTTTTCTGCCACTCAGGTAAGGTAATTGAAATAGAATAGTTGATTAAATGTGTTATTCAACTACTTATTGTTAACTACCTTCTGCCCGCGTATTATCGGCATAGAATTATAGTATGAATTTTACTTTTTTTTAACAGATAGCCCAAGCCGAAAAAATCATCTCATAAAATGGATACCTTACTCGTTCCTTAATGTCCCACATATCCAGGTTACACTGTATATATATATATATATATATATATATGTATGGTTTGTAAATATGTCGGTATATATTGCTATTTTATATGTGTTATAGAGGCCAATCAATGCTCTAAAAAGGTTATAGAGGGAAGTGCTTGGGACACCATTTTTAGGGTTCCGTAGCCAAATGGCAAAAAACGGAACCCTTATAGATTCGTCATGTCCGTCTGTCTGTCCGATTCACAGCCACTTTTTTCCGAAACTATAAGAGCTATACTGTTCAAACTTGGTAAGTAGATGTATTCTATGAACCGCATTAAGATTTTTACACAAAAATAGAAAAAAACAATAAATTTTGGGGGTTTCCCATACTTAGAACTAAAACTCAAAAAATCTTTTTTCATCAAACCCATACGTGTGGGGTATCTATGGATAGGTCTTCAAAAATGATATTTAAGTTTCTAATATAATTTTTTTCTAAACTCAATAGTTTGCGCGAGAGACACTTCCAAAGTGAAAAAAAGTGTGCCCCCCCCTGTAACTTCTAAAATAACAGAATGAAAAATCTTAAAAAAATATATGATGTACATTACCATGTAAACTTCCACCGAAAATTGGTTTGAACGAGATCTAGTAAGTAGTTTATTTTTAATACGTCATAAAATAAAAAATAAAATTTTTTTTTCATCGAACCCACACGTGTGGGGTATCTACGGATAGGTCTTCAAAAATGATATTTAGGTTTCTAATATCATTTTTTTCTAAACTGAATAGTTTGCGCGAGAGACACTTCCTAAGTGCAAAAAAGTGTCCCCCCCCCCCCCCCTGTAACTTCTAAAATAACAGGATGAAAAATCTAAAAAAAATATAAATAAATAAATGGTACGGAACCCTTCATGGGCGAGTCCGACTCGCACTTGGCCGCTTTTTAACTTCGTAATTTTGTTTGGACTAGGTGAACATATCAAAAGTCTCCGGCTGTAGCCCTTGAACCGGGGGAAGAGGGGATTTTGAAGGTCCCATGTTTGACGACAGGTTTGGCCTAGCGGGTAGTGACCCTGCCCACGAAGCTGATGGTCCCGGGTTCAAATCCTGGTAAGGGCATTTATTCGTGTGATGAGCATGGATATTTGTTTCTGAGTCATGGGTGTTTTCTATGTATTTAAGTATTTATATATTATATATATCGTTGTCTAAGTACCCTCAACACAAGCCTTATTGAGAGTCAATTTGTGTAATAATGTCCTATAATATTTATTTATTTATTTTTCGGTTTTTTGCGTATATCTCGGAAACTATGCGTCTTGACCGACATGACATAATGGATATATACAGAGGATTACTATAAGTAGCTTAAATCTGAAATAGACCCTTTTGAGGCATTGTACCAAAAAAGCTGGCGGTATTTCCTCGTTGTATCGCAATACTGATACGTTGTGCGAGGAAGCCGCCAGCTTTTCGGTCACCAAAAAAGTTTTTTTTTTTTCAATTAAACTTTTATCTCAGTTGTTTAATAGTACACAATGCTCCTTCACCGAATTTTAGAGAGGGCCGAAATAAACCATATGAAGTAATTATTCAAGGGAGGGCTTGAATACCTTGCAAACTTCATTCAAAGGGCTAATAGGTGGGTCCACACAGAATGAGCCGCCTCGCGAGGAAATTTCCGTGAGAAGCAGCTCGGTCTGAAGACGTGCCTTGGGCGCATTGTCTCGGGCGAGGCACGTCTCCACCGACCGAGTTGCTTTGCGCGGCAATTTCTTCGCCAGGCGGCTCATTCTATCTGAACCCGCCTAATGAGTATTTGAACTGTTCAAACTTTAATCTCAGGATTTTTTTAAATTATATCTTCTTTGTAGAGATGTATTCAGGGTTTATTTATATAATTTTGTATATCTCTTTCAAGCGCATGTGCACAGATGCTTGCGCATGTTTGACAAGGTTCAAATGTCGTCGTCATGATGTTTCACATTAGGTATGTATTTTATAATCTATTGAACAAAACCGCCTCAATAACTTGGATGCCAAACACCAAGCACGCAAAGAGAGACCGAAGGCCTCCTACGTACAATGCATCTGGCCGATTCTATTGTAACGCCTGCAAAAGTTCGGCCTGGCCAGCCATATTAGAGCCCATAACAGGCAAAATCCATAATTTGCTAGGGTCGCCGTCATCGAAAGCGATGAGAAGGACTATATATATTTATTTATGTATGTATGTATACTTAAATGAAAAATATTTATTATATTTCATGAAATAACAGACTAAAATATATCTGAACACAAAACTTATTAAAAACTAATGTATAATATTATTTATGTAGGTATGTATTGTATAATAGAGGTATTATAAAAATTTCTGTTATTTTTTTTCATTTAACCCGAACTGTATTCTGACCCTGCATCAATTAGACCTTTCGGTTGAGCCCATGGTTGACTGGTAGAGAATGCCTTCTGGCATTAAGTCTGTCATTTGTTCTCCTCATATATAGTGCAAAGTTTAAATAAATAAGTATATCCATAGTATTTAAATAAAGTTTATAATTACTAGTTTGTCTACTAATTCAGAGACCTATACATTTAACTAATAGCATTACATGATACTAATAATAATGTACAAATTACCTCCAATAAAAATTATTATTTATTTAATTTACGGGTTTAAAGTAAGGCGTGTTGAGTTGGCTGGAAGGCAAAGGCTTGTGGGACAGAGGTTAGATCCTAGGTGTGGTTCGTACCTGGTCCAACGTATATTGTTAGTTATTCAATGCGGGAACACCGCTGGTATTTTGGGAACGTTTGTGCTGGGTACGTACTGGATTAGGATATATTCCTTATTATGTAATTTTGTGTACACTTATTTGTTTTAAATATTGACTATGCATGTTGCAGATAACATATGTGTAAATGCATGTTTTATTTTGATGAAACCTAAGGTGGATGAGCTTTCTGTAAGATGTCGAAGCCTACACTGTGGATCGGAAGGTATGTTATTTTTTAAATTTAATATAAATTTAATTTATTTTTAAATGGAACAGTTGCTTTTGTTTTGTTTCATTCAATTTCAAAACGTAACATATGTGCGTTTTCAACGAAAAAGGTACTTGTATTTATTATTTTATTACTAGTAATGTCACTGGCTGTATTGTGCGTGAGGAAATTGCCTTGCACATATGTTTGCTCTGTATTGACCCGATTATTGACTACAGACAATATAGTACCTTTTAGTTGAAAATTATACATATTTAATTTTATTTCCTAATATGAATTATACAAAGACTGGCAATTATCCTTTTATGATATGCTACTAGATATTAATATAGATAATATGAATATTATGTTGCTTCTGACTTTAAAATACTTTCACCTACTGAGTATCACCTTTCAAAATGCATATTATTCTATAGTTAAATTACAAAATGGAAGATTTCAAATTCAAAAGCATTTGGGTCTGAGGATGTTTAAAAAGATTTTTACTATCCATTATAATGTAATTCAATTCAATTTATTTATTTGCAAAATGTAGTAATACAATAAGTTGTGAAATACAAAATGGATAAATAATAAGACAAAAGGAATAAACTGAATCGAATTGAATCCTTTAATTCCGTTTCCCCGTTTTAGTGGTTTGGCTGAATGCACCAGGAGCCTGATGCCATTATAAAACAAATGAAATACCTATAAATTCTAAAACATAGTCACCTAAGTCTACTATGACTTAGGTGATTATGTTTTAGGCTATACTTTAAAAAAAATGCTGCATAAACAAGTAAAAAAAACTTTTACTCTGATCTTTGTGGCCTCAAGAAACCTGATTATGTTATGTCTTAAGTTACTTAACTTAATCTTATTTGATTACTCACCAAGCAAACCGCTTGTAAACAGTTTTCTGTGCCCCCGATACGAGTGTTGTAAGGTTGTATCACATTACAAGACCACTAGTTACGTAAATAAATCGCACTTCTCTACACATGTAATATTATCGTAACAATCACTTAATACTGTAACAATAAACCTTTTAAATTCAATAAAAATACCGTAACTAATTCATAAAACTTAAAGCGTGTAATAACAAGTGTTTATGATGAACCTTAGTCGCACCAAAATATTGATTATTTAAGGAATTATTTTATTTATTTATGAGTGCGTATAACAGTTTATTGCACAGTCTAAATAAGTTAATGCCGCTTGGACACTTGTTTCACGGTCACATGACTCAAATTAACTAGTTAGTCACTCGTCAATTGTTTTGTGGTGTGTGGAAATTCGAAACATCGTGAAATGTGTGCAGTAACCGGAGTAGCGTAGCGGAGCGGAGAAACTTATCAACCTACATTATCTTGACAGTTTTAACAGTGTTGCAAAAAACCCTTATAATGACAAACAATAAACAAGTTTTAATTTGATAGTTAAAAATTAAACTTTTTATAAAATACTTTTTATCGCAGCTGTAATAATAAACGGCGTTAAAGAATGACTATTTACACCCAAGCGTGATTAATTTATTATAAAAATTAAAATGAGGTTGGTTGGGTTTTTGCATACAGCAACTTAAACAAACTGTCATATTTTTTTACGTTTTATTTCACTCATTACACGTAACAGAATCTTAGATAATCTCCTTAATTTTACTTTGAAAATTACAATAAATTATCTAATCAATAGTTCTATTAATACTTTATTTTACTAGTTTTGTTAATATTCATTACACATAATTGTCTAAAAACAACCCCCGCAGACATTTTCTCAGCAACAGAGTGGTCAAAGCATGGAACAAACTACCAGAAGATGTGGTCTCAGCACTGAATGTCAATCAGTTTAAGAACAGACTAGACAAATACTTAACCAGCGCAAAGAATACATATTAAGCGAAGATCACTCAGATACAGGCAACTATCAGTTGTTTCAACTGCCTGCCTGATTAATAAATAATAATAATAATAATTAGTATAATCAAATATATGACTGAATTTTTTCATATCATACGTAGAACAGAACTCAATTTTACTGTCAACTTGACATTTCACCGTATTGTATTAGGAAAACATTGGCATCATATGATTACATGGTTTTCTTTCTCCATAAAATCTCTCGCTTTGTTTATAACCTTCAAATTGTGTTTATTTAATGAAATGGACGACTCGGAGTTGAACTCGTCCGAGCTGGGTACCCAGACGTACTGGCAACAGGCGTACACAAAGGAAATAAGTAATTTTGAGGAGCACGGCGATCCCGGAGACGTCTGGTTCGGAGAGGACAGCGCTTACAGAGTCGTGGACTGGATATGTAGAAACGTTGAGGATAAGAACACCGCTATTATAGATTTAGGTGAGCTTATAACAGTTTAGAACTGCTTTAGCGAATGGTATATCATTTGATAGTTAACACCCCTATAATGGAACAGGCACCAGTAGGGCTAAGATGGTCAGCTCTTTATCATTTGTCACCATGCCTGTCACGTTCTAACAAGTATGTAAGCGCGAAAGTGACGGGCATAGTGACAAGTGATAAAAATGGAACCATGCTGCCACCAGTGCCACCGCGGTAATGGGATGCTATAGACAAACCCTGTAGAACAAGCTTTTGCCATCAGTTTTTAATCTCTGGCAACATTATACCATAAACAAGAGCCAAAGAGCTGCTTAAGTTTAATTTTTCATTGATTTCATTGAAAATTAATGTTAATTTAGTGGATAAGTTAGACTTGTATTCTGTTCAATTAGAACATAGTAAACTACAGTATGAAACTGACACACAGATTTTAAAATCAAAAGTTCAGAGTTTGGAGGATTCTATACAATCCCTAGAAACAATAAATGAGAGTTCGAAAAAGGTGATTAATGAATATTCTTTAGCCATGGATGATTTAATATCCCAGATTAAGCACAATTCAGAGCGGTTTGAGTCGCTGACCAATGCCCAGTCATGTGCATGTAAGCAAGCGACTGGACATTTGTTGACCAGTGTACTCGATCCAAGCCTGTGTGACAGTTTACCACAACAGCAAATAAATGATAATAGCTCCTTCCACACTCCACAACAAAGCACACCTAAACCTAATATTATTATGTATTGTGATGAAATTGGGAGCAATATGAGCTCATTTTTAAACTATCACCTAAAGGGACTTAGTACAATCAGCAATTGTCTGCCTCACAGTAGCTTTGAAAATATCTTAAAACAAATTTTAAATGACAGTAATATTAATTCTAAGACAACACTGCTAATTCTTATGGGTAATAGGGGAAATGTGAACAAAAATAATTTACATAAATACTTTGAACAGTTAAATTCACTTGCAGTGCATGAAATTATTATTTTCACATTCCCCTATTGTGAGCAAATGTCAGAGGCAGAAAATAACATTAGACATAAGTTGAATATATCTCTATATAATCTTTGTACATATAGTAGTAAGTTTATCATAATTGACACTAACAAATTTGTTAGTAAATACCATATGCCTATGGTGTTTTTGACTAAAGGTAAGTGTTACCTTTCAAATTATTACAAGAGACAAATAGCTTTATCGCTATCCTATTTACTTGACATTTCTGCCAAGAATTTGGCAGACAACTCTGCTCCTATTGAGCAGCCCAGTGTGAGCTTGGAATTGGTTCCAGTCATAACCAATGATTTAAACTAGCTGTTAAGACAAAAGATTCTGTCTCTGGCAATTTAGTTTTAAATAAATATAATGAAAAATACTGTAAACATGGAAAGTATATCCACCTGGTGCATCAAAACATTCAATGTATTAGAGGAAAAGATTTACAGATTGAACTTTTTATGAACGATTTTTATGTTGATATTTTATGTATTACTGAACATTGGTTAACAAATAATGAATTAATGCCTCAATTTAATAATCATCAGGTGGGAAGTTCGTTCACCAGAATTAGTTCCATACATGGTGGGTCGTTAATTATATTAAATAGTCAGTTAAAATTTAAGGAACGTAAGGATATTGTATCCATGTCTGTTGAACGGACTATAGAACTAAGTGCAGTAGAATTGGAGCAATTTATTGTTGTCTGTGTGTATAGGCCGCCATTAAGTAATTTTGAAATATTTGAAAGTGTAATGGATTCTGTGCTACTTAAAATATCATCTTCTAGTAAGAAATTATTTATATGCGGCGACTTTAATGTAAATATTTTGGAAAATTCAACAATGTCTTGTAGATTGTTGAATCTATTCAAATCTGGTAATCTCAACCACATGTTTATGGAGCCTACTAGAGTGACTGCTACTAGTGCAACCTGTATAGATAATATTTTCACTGATATTGTTCCTATTACTAAAAAAGTTATCAGTAATTTAGAATCAGACCACTTAGGTCAATTAATGGTATTCGAGACATTAAGGAAAAATACTTTGAGAAAACAAATAACTTTTGTACCAGTAACCTCGGACCGCGTAGAAAGAATGAAGCAAAGTCTAGTTCAGGCGCTACCCTTTTTGTCTTCCGATATGGGTCCAAATAGTATGTATAATTCATTCTTTCACACTTTTATGGATCATTATAATGCGATATTTACTTCAAAATCGGTCGTAGTTAGTGGTGCATCAGTTTTTAGTGAGTGGGCTACTGCGGACTTACATCAACGAAGACGTGCACTGTATGCCTTGTATGAGGAACGGCGGTTTAACACGAGTGATGAATTTAAAGAACATGTCAAGCAATATTCGAAAAAGTTTAAAATAGATTGTCATATAGCTAAGCGAAATTATCTAAGTCAAAGAATAAAAAATAGTACCAACATTATTAAAGCAACCTGGAAAGTAATCAATGTGGAGACTGGTCGCTCGAAACACAGAGTGAATGATTTTAAACTAAATATTGATAACAAAATTATAGATTCCAATTTAGAAGTAGCTACAGAATTTGAAAATTTTTTCACTGACGTACCAGTTTTCACAACTAAGGATTTAAATTCATCACCCTCATCTGCTGTTACTCTATTAAAAGATAACGCTCCAGAGTGTTGTGGAGATTTTCATTTTGAACGTGTTTGTACCTCCGATGTAGTAAAGGCGTTTAATTCGGTTAATGTCAAAAAAAACGAATGACCTCTGGGGAGTCTCTGTCCATGCTGTCAAATCCTTAGTAGAAATTATAGCGCCTGACCTAGTAATTATATTTAACAACAGTGTTGATTGCGGCGAGTTTCCTGATTTAATGAAACATAGTAAAATAACTCCTTTATTTAAATCGGGTAGCAACTCTGACCCCACTAACTTCAGACCGATATCTGTGCTACCAACGTTCAGTAAGATTTTTGAAAAATTAATTCTTTCTCAATTAGTACGACATTTTAACGTCAATAATTTAATGCATAATAAGCAGTTTGGTTTTACACGGGGTCGCTCGACAACCGATGCTGGTGTTGAGCTAATTAAGCATATCTTCGATGCCTGGGAGGAGTCACGAGATGCTATAGGTATCTTCTGTGATTTGTCTAAGGCCTTCGACTGCGTTTGTCATGAAACATTAATCAGGAAACTACACTATTATGGAGTTAGAGGAGCGGCACTGGATTTACTTAAGTCCTACTTAAATGGTAGAATACAAAGGGTCGATGTGAATGGACAGCGATCACCGGGGTCATTGGTCTCTATGGGTGTACCACAGGGGTCAATATTGGGACCTTTCCTGTTCCTTATCTACATAAATGACTTGCCATTCCTTGTAAAGACCCACCATGATATAGTATTGTTTGCAGACGACACTTCACTTATTTTCAAAGTCAAACGACAGCAACAAGCTTACAATGATGTAAACGATGCTATTTCTAAAGTAGTAAATTGGTTCAATGTTAATAATTTATTGTTAAATGAGAATAAGACTAAATGTATTAAGTTTGTCACTAGTAATGTAAGGCATGTACAAACAAGTGTCATTGTGAAGGATGAGGAATTGGAATTAGTTGATAGTACAGTTTTTCTTGGTATAACTTTAGATTCTAAACTCCAGTGGGGTCCCCATATTGCTACTCTTTCGAATAGACTGAGTTCTGCAGCTTTTGCAGTAAGCAAAATCCGTCAGTTAACTGATGTCAAAACAGCTCGATTAGTATATTTTAGTTACTTCCATAGCATTATGTCATATGGTATTTTACTGTGGGGTGGTGCTTCAGAGATAAATACCATTTTTGTCCTGCAGAAGAGGGCTATTCGAGCAATATATAAAATGAACCATAGAGACTCACTGAGAGATAAATTTAAGGAAATTGACATCATGACAGTGCACTGTCAATACATTTATGAGAATATTCTGTATGTGCATAAAAATATTGCCGATTTTAAGAAAAATTGTGACATTCATAATATTAATACTAGAAATAAACATAAGCTCGCCGTGCCCTTCACTCGGCTCCATAAAATTAAAAAATCATTCATGGGTAATTGTGTGAGTTTTTATAATAAACTTCCAAACCATATTACTGAGTTACCAATTAATAAATTTAAGAATCATGTAAAGCGTAAACTTATTTCTAAAGCTTATTATACCACACAAGACTACATGAATGATAAAACAACGTGGGATTAATTGTGATTCGAAATGATTAATTATTTATTATATTTGAATAATGATGATGAAATGGATATTCCAATGCATGTATTTCCTTTGTTGTTTTTATTATATTTGTTTGACATTTAGAATTTATTCTAGAAACAATCTAGACTAGTATTTTTTATACATTTTTTTTGTATGACTGTATTTTGTGAAAGTTTTAGTATTAAATTTGATCTATGAATTATATTCATTAGTATTATATATGGAATAATATTTACAACATCAATAAATTGCTCTGATAATTAGATTAAGATAATTATATGTAATACTGTCTTACTATTCATAAGTGCTTGTTGCTAGGCCTACATGAATAAAGTATATTTGAATTGAATTGAATTGAATTGAATTGATATTTGTTAGTTTGAAAAAGAATGGCACCATACATGACTGGAGCAAAAAACTAGTTTTAATTGGTTAATAATATTGACCATTGCAGTAGCATTCATTAAATACATAGGAAACAAAGGATGAATTGGACATTCAACTTTTAAAGTGTAAAGCGGTAGAAATTTTACAGGTGTTGGGGAAATATCATAAATGCTCCAAATTTTCTCTTAAATGTCCCATGATTGGTGCCGTTAACATAGGCTATTTAGTAATCAGCTAAACTCATGTCAATAAGAGAAATATAGTTTATTTTGCTTGTGATAAGAGAAATAGTATAATCCAATATGGTCCAATACAACAATGCCTTTAGGGTGCTGTTGCGGCTGCCGCGATACTGTAGCGCGTCCGGGATGTTTGCAGATGCGAGCGTGGACGGTTTCCACGCCACGCTCCGCAAGCGTTGCGCCGCGGCGTTTTGAGGCACTGGTCCTCCCTGCATGTCAGTTTTAACAGGAAATTTAATTTAATGTAATGTTAGTTATTATTTGTTGATATTTAATTTTAATTTTTATTTATTTAAGTCTAATAGTATTTAATTTATAAATTATGGATTGTCAATTGTCTGAAATAAATGAATTTTAATTTAATTTAATAATATAAGGATTCCCTACAACTGTTTCATTTGCCCCACTGTTTCTCTTCCCTGAAATCATATAGAATATTTACTGGGTATAGTAGAAATTACAAAATCCTTCGTTGGGAAATTATCAAATCAATTGATCTAATTTTTTAACTTTAGCCTCGGGCGAGGCATGTCTACACTGGCCGTATTGTGTGTGAGGAAATTGCCTTGTGTGTATGCTCACTCTGTGTGGACCCGGCTATTTATTAATTCTCCTGATTTTGTTCACATAATGGAGCCAGAAATTGACTAGCAAATTTTATGTATTTTAATTTAATTAACATTATTTTAATTGTAATTACTAATATTTGTAATGTCTATTATAATTGTAATTAATATTGTGTGGACCATTGTTATCTGATATTTTAATAAAATAAAAATAAAAATTGTGACGCATAGAGATACTGAAACATGTTATCATACAGATTTCTTTATAATTATTCTCTCTTGCTCCACATTTTGCATTATGAAAATATTTAAAATAGTAGGTATTCCTTTTTGTATTTTTTTTAACCTAAATAATTGTTTGTTGATCAGGCCAATGTTTCATTAAACCTTAACGAAGGACATCTTTTGCAATCAAAGGGTAAAAAAAAACTATAATATCATCATAACCTACTTAATAATGCATATTACAGGATGTGGAAATGGCTACTCACTGTGTGAGCTGGCCCGGGAAGGCTTCACCAAGCTGCTGGGAGTAGATTATTGTCAAGAAGCCATCACACTCGCTGAGAAGGTGTCTAAGAGGGAGTTCCCGATTATTGACTTTAAGGTACACATATGAAAATAACTATATATAAAAAAATGCCTACTCACTGTACGAGCTGGTTTGGGAAGGGTTCACCAAGCTGCTGGGAGTAGATTATTGTCAAGATGCCATCACACTCGCCGAGGTGTCCCCGCAGGAGGAGCAGGAGTTCCCGATTATTGACTTTAAGGTATAACTATATACACATAGCCTAGACATATCGACCGGAAACAGGGCTCGGAAACCGTTTTATTTTTCAAACCGGTTTCATTTATTCACCTGGGAACAAAGAGGATTTCGTTTCCGGTTACAGTTAAATTACTGTTCTTTTGAGACAACGGTTTATGTCAAATACATTCTAATTTTGTTCTTGAGGATCGAAATTAACCGGTTAAATTGATAATATCTAATGACTGTGTACAACCGACTGCCGGGACATGTCACGAATGCGCCGTCATTAATGAGTTTTAAAATGCAACTGAAAAAATGGCTTATCGAGCACACTTTCTATAGCTTTAATGAGTTTATAGAGTACACAAAACAAGTACCTAAAAACTTAGATTTAATATTAATTTTATTTTTTTATTATTATGTAAAATGTTCAAAATCATGTTTTGTAAATAGTTCAAGTTCAAGTTTCTTTATTTGGCCAAGTAACAACAGAACGTTACATCTAGCATGTCAAAATACAGGTCATTGCTAAAACTAATCATGCAATGTCTTATTAGGTATATAGGTAGACAAAATTATATAAATCAATAATATTGTGACATATAATATGAATTATTATGAATAAATATATGAATATGAATATCGAGATAGAACGAGTAAGTCTTGCTGTCTCTTTCACGTGTGACACTGAGTGTAACCGATAGTCTCCGAGAAATGAGAGTAACTGGTTATTATATCGTTCCCCGCGAACCATAAAATTCCGTTCCCTCTTTTGTAGCTCGTGTCATCTATGATGACGCGTAGATTTGTCAAATCTAACCTTTAACAACATGACTTTACGAGTCAAGGCACGCGTCTTCGTGAATGACACAATCTAAACCGGTTAGGAGATAAACTATTTTTTAGTTTGTGCTCCATCAATTAACCGGTTTTCAAATAACGAAATAATATAACGGTTTTAGCACGATATTAATAGGTATTTCAATACCGGGTCGGAGCCCTGATCGGTCACCGTATTCAATGGAGGCCTGTAACTCTAGGGGTTATGCGCGTTGCCGACCCTTTAAAAACCTGTACTCTAATTTTTTGAAGAACCCCATACTGAATCCCCTCGAGAAAACCTCGTCAGGGAGCTAATTCCACAGCCGGACCATCCGCGGGAAGAAATTCCTCTTAAGCCGAACAGTGCGCGCCCTTTTAGGTTCTAGCATGTGAGTCGTTATAAATCAATTTTCTTCACTCATTTCAGGTATTCGACATAACAGAGGACGCCGTGTCCGAAGTAGGCACATTCGGTGTGGTACACGACAAAGGCACATACGATGCAGTCAGTCTACATCCAGAGAACGCCAAAGAACGGCGACAGAAGTACATAGACCAGGTGGCGGCCATTATGGAACCTGACGGTAAGAATAATCTTAACTGATGACGTGGTTCTGGGCACATTGGTGGTACCCGACAAAAGCCGTCAGTCTACATCCAGAGAACGCCAAGGAGAGGCAGATGTACATAGACCAGGTGGACATGATGGAGCCGGACGGTAAGAATCCTTATCTTAGCATATAGGTATCTTGATTAATTTTGTAAATAGGCAATTACCCAAAATGTCCCCATGAATGGAAATGTCTCCATAGGCTCAATTCCAAAGACTCTCAAAGATACAATAAGATAACTGTTGCGAATACAACTTATTATTATATAAAAATATTCCCAATGCAGTAGCTAAACGCAGCCGTCGGGCTCGGCTATTATTCGGAGGCTTTTCAAAAGCACCAATAGGAGCGCTCCACATATTCTGTATCGCGGCCAGTTAGAAGCACCTAAATTTAAACCACCTTTTGTACTGATCAAATATAGAGTGATCTTGCACACTATTTCATCATCCTCCATACTATCAACACCCACTTTCTACATTTAACCGTTTTGGTAAGAATCCTTGTAAACCAGTACCTTTTGGAAGATTATACCTAACACTTCATTATAAATCGAAGTTTTATTTGAGTCGTCGAGATCCTGACCTGCGGCGGCTACAATAACATAAGCCTAATTAAGTACGAGTATGTTAGGCGGATCCACACTCGCTGCCGACTTCATTTGCGGTAAAGTTGTAACTTAAACTTCAAGACCGAGTGGTGACGTGGGTGACGTCATTACCAAGCTAAAATGGAGTTGGGCGAGACATGTTGCCAGGCAGAGTGATGGCAGGTGGACCAAAATGTTGACGGATTGGTGGCCGCTTTCGGATGAAAGAAGCGCCTGGCGTCCGTTGGCTCGTTGGGTGGAATCCACCCGGAGGATGACATCGAAAGATTACGGGACACTTCTGGATGCGACTAGCCCAGGACCGGGATAAGTGGCGTACACGAAGAGTGGCCTATGCCAAAGGGAATTTGAAATAGAGGTAGATTGTCAAAAAAAACTTTATAGCCACAGTAAATTTACGCCAATCTTTTGACACATTAAACTTTTAGAACGCCATTTGACTTTCATCCTTATTATTTCACTGATATATGTTAAATATCAAAAAGTGGCGCCATCTAATAGATCAAAGGCCAAAGGTGTGGCGGCATCGTTTCGAGCGAGTTACTAGATTTTGTGTATCTTCTTAATTTCATGGCCACTGCGAAATAATTTAATTTTAATAACAATTCGAAGCACTGGTGGCCTAGCGGTAAGAGTCGCACCCTCTTTCAATCCGGAGGTCGCTGGTTCAAACCCTGGCTCGTACTGAGATTTTCGGAACGGAAAAACAGTCGCTTTTCGGTGAAGGAAAACATTGTGAGGGAACCTGAATAATCCCAACAAGGCCTAGTTTACCCTCTGGTTTAGAAGGTCAGATGGTAGTCGCTTTCGTAAAAATTAGAGCCAACGTCAATTCTAAGAATTAGTTGCCATGCTTCCATGAGCCGTGGCAAAAATGCTGGGACAACGCGAGGAAGAACAATTCTATTTTTATGCACTGAACGTTTTATTGTTTCCAGGTATATTCGTAATAACTTCGTGCAACTGGACAGAAGACGAACTTGCGAGCCAGTTCGCCCACCGGTTTAGAGCAAAGTGTATCATACCCACCCCGCAGTTCAAGTTCGGGGGTAAAGTCGGTGGGGTGGTGTCGTCAGTTGTTTTTGTACATAAGGATAGTAAATAGATTGGTTATATACAGTAGTTTTATTTAACGTCTCATGTAACCAATGGCATAGAGAAATAAGAAGTAATAGAGTGCTCACTCCATACATCAGTTTTGATACCAAAATGCTTATTATTTTCGCAGTCGACATCTAGCATCGAGTAGCGGAACTCTCAGAACTCCTACGCTTACTCTGGTTATAATATTAGCGGAAAATCGTTGAGCATTAGACTCTTTGTTTGCCGCGATATCTATTGTGGAGTAGCAGTATTGAGAGTTCCGCTACTCGATGGTAGATGTCGACTGCGAAAATAATAAGCATTTTGGTACCAAAACTGATGTATGGAGTGAGCACTCTATTACTTTTTATTTCTTTATGCCAATGGCAAAAATTGGCCGAAGACCAACCCATGTGGCGTCGTGTTACTCGTGTTATTCATGATGGTCAATCCAAGCACGACGATGCCTGGTTTACCTCTTTAACCTCTTGAACGCCAGACAGCGAAGGAATTTGCCGTGCCCCGGACGCAGGCGATCACGATTATTTAAGCGAAATTGAACTTTACGGAGTCGCGCGTTAGTCCCTATTGCATTGGCGAAACTGTCGGCTGTAGCCGTCGTTGGCGTCCTTGGCAAGTATTTCAGATGTCCGAGGCCATAGCCGACGGTGGCGGTCAAAAGGTTAAAAGAGACTCGTACGAGGCGCCACGAGCAGGCCTCCAACCCTCGCCCACCTGGGCAAGCATACACCTGCCGCGGACGAGGGATCCTCTCTCGCATAGGGCTACACAGCCACGAACGCAAGTGCCGTTACCAGGATGCTGCTTAAAACATCTCACACAGATGTAAGTGGCTCCTGAGGTATTTCCTTTGCGTTACGACATCGGGATTCTTCAAGAAACGGCTATTTAGGGTTCTCAAGGGTCGGCAACGCGTAAGTGGCTTCAGTGATGTTGCTTATGTCCATGGGCGACGACGACCGCTTCACAGCAGACGGCACGTTTGCTGACTATCACAAAAAACTGGACAGAAGATGAGCCAGTTGTGACCTGTCTGGCCTAGTCGCTAGTGACTTTCTTCCTGAGTCAAGGGTGTTATCAACGAATTTAAGGGTGTTCGCTAGCTGGCGCGGTTGCACGGAACAGGTGAGCGGGTCGTCGAAAAATAGTACCTATGAGCAACGCTAACTGGCGCGGACGCCTGCGACGGATCTTACAATGATTTAGATTAGATTTCCCACGTGACGCGGACGCCTTAATTGCTCAGTTTCATTGGTCGATAAGACCCGTATGCGGAGTGCAGCAGATTTCCATAAAACATGCCATAGGGCCCGCATTTGGGGAACTGTTTTCATTGGCCGATAGGGCCTGTATGCGGGGTGCGGGAGATTTCTAAAACGCATGCCATTATGAGTTTCACTAGTCATTATACCACCTTACCGCCTGCGGGGAGTTACCCGCATGCCGTATAGCGACCGAACTATCGACTTATGAGTTTCACTAGTCGTTATACCACCTTACCGCCTGCGGGGAGTTACCCGCATGCCGTATAGCGACCGAACTATCGACTTATGAGTTTCACTAGTCGTTATACCACCTTACCGCCTGCGGGGAGTTACCCGCATGCCGTATAGCGACCGAACTATCGACTTATGACTTTCGCTAGTCGTTATACCGCCTGCGGGGAGTCCCCGCACGCTTTATATCGACCAATTTTATTTATTCGTATGGCAAAAATAATACAATCGTTCATTCATATGTATGAAATATAGGTAGTTATATTTATTACAGCAGTACGCCCAATTGCTGGATCCATTGGGTGACATTGTTGTCCAGGGTGAACAAGTCCACTGCCGGGTTGCCCTGGTATTTGGTGAGTGGGCATTCGCGGATAATATGGTCCATGCTCTGCACCGCAGCTCCACAATCGCATGCTGGCGACTCTCTCCAGCCACATCTGTGTAGGAACTCTCGACATCGACCCCAACCGGTTCGTAATCGATTTAACTGGCACCAACTTCGTCTGGGTAGTGAGAAACCTGTAGGTTTTTCTGTAGGGTTGATGTTTGTCCCTAGGTTGGTAGGCAAGTTCTCATTCCATTCTTGGGTCCATCTCTCATTAATGTTGAAGGAGGTGTTTAAAAGTATTGAGGCAGTTTTATGTGGCGGTTGACGTGATTTCAGCCGGTTGGGTGGAGGTCTCTTGAACTCATTGTAGGCGGGTAGATTTGGTTTGGCCAGAATCTTCTGAGCTTCCCGGGTCAGAGCATGTTGCCTTCTTAAGTGCGGAGGAGCTATATGGCTCAGCACAGGTAGCCACTCTACGGGGGTGCTCTTGATGGTTCCTGTTATGCATCTCATAGCTTGTCTCGATTGCACATCCACCCGATGCACATGCGCACTGTTAAGCCACACCGGCGCGCAGTACTCTGCTGTGGAATAGACCAAGCTGAGGCAGGTGGTTCGAAGGACATCAGCATTTGCTCCCCAGGTAGTACCCGATAGCTTGTGCAAGATATTATTTCGGGTTTGTAGTTTCTTACCCAGCTTTTCGATATGTGGCGCATACGTAAGGCTGCGGTCGAGGGTCACGCCTAGATACTTTGGCGTCGGGTTGTACTGTATAGTTTTACCCGAGAAAGTTATATTAGGTTGGTACTTGGCTATTTTATTGCAGAGATGGAATGTTGTTACTTCTGTTTTACTAGCGTTTGGGACCAGGCGCCATTTCTTGAAGTATCGTTCCAGCATGCCCAAGTCTTTGTTTAATATCTCTTCCGATGGTTCAAAGTGGGTACTTTGGCTGGTAATTACAATATCATCTGCATACATAAATTTTCGACTGGTGGTTACGGGGATGTCATGTGTATACAAGTTAAAGAGAAGCGGGGCTAGAACAGAGCCTTGCGGAAGTCCGTTGTTGAGTGTTCGTACACGACTCTGCTTATCACCAAGACGAACGGTGAATTCACGGTTACTTAGCATATTGTTGATCAACCCCACCATTCTTTTACATGGCACCGTTCTCATAAGTTTGTACATCAAGCCTTTTCTCCACACAGTATCATACGCAGCTGACAGGTCAATAAGAACTGCGACGGTCTTTTGTTTATTTTGGAAACCCGCTTCTATGTGGGTATATCGACCAATGAAACTGAGCCATAACATGGGGAGGTTTAGTACTTCGAAATAAAAATTAACTTCATCTGTGATATGAATATATTAAATTCTGCATAACCCTTAAAATATAGGCATATAAATAACATAATTGCATAACCCAAAACTACCATCAATCTACTTATTGGTGCATTCGGATAGTTTAAAATCAATTCCGAATTTGGGGTGATTTCGAAAGTGAACTGAAGCGTGGTAGAATTTTTTTCGGAATGAGGTCACACTAGCATATTATAAATGGTTTCAACAATCAGGAAGCCAAAAAATCCGTGATTTCTTTGGATTTGGCATTGACTTAGAGCATATATATATATTGACTTAGCTGTTGCCTTTCAGTAACTTAACCTAAACCTTGCACAAGGTGCAAAAAATCGTAGGTATAAAGACATTTCCATGTGTGATATGGGTGTGCGAGTCAACATGCGAATGTGTTAATTCTTATCTAAATGTGCATGTCTCTTCGTGTTTGACATAGATATTTTTTGCATGTGTTATTTCTTCACCTCCCCGCAAAATTCGGCAGACATTTTTGTTCGCAAATACGACATAAGGCCAGAATCGGACCAAGACAAGTCTGCAACGGATTTGATAGCGCACGCAGTGCAAGTGTTATTTATACGTCATAATTTCATATAAGTGTAACTTTTAAAATAACACTTGCACTGCGTGTGCTATTAAAATCGCTGCAGACTTGTCTTGGTCTGACTCTAATCCAGTTATTGTATGATCTAAGGGCATTGTCAATAGCGCCATCTGTGTTAAGCTTTGCATGTCTCATTGCGCGCCATTTGAAAGTGCTTTGAAATTACCCGAATGCACCTTATCATTAATTCCCTAACCAAAACTAAATGCATATAGGAATATTTTACTATGTTTATTGTAGAATAATTTTCTCTTCGAAATGCTTGAACGAATATTAACGCATAATAACGCCAAATACAGGACATTTTTTAATATTTAATACAGACTCCATCAGATATATCGGAGCGGTCAAGGTGCTCACAAATATCTGAACAGCTGCCTCTATTATCAAGGCGTTAGGGTGCGTCTTCAGATATTTTTGAGTACCTCGGCCGCTCCGATATATCTGATGGCGACTGTACGAGTTATTATGATAATAATTAATCATCTCGAAAAGTATGGTTCAAAAAACACCTTGTATACACCGTGTTTTTTTTGATTTGCGTTAATTTCGAGGGTGCATTCCTGAGCTTAAATTAAGTAACTTTCTCAAAGACACCGATATTCTAATTAACTCCATTTCGGAGATAATCAATCATTAATTTTTATCTTATAAGGCCCTTACGAGCGTGTACGCTTGCCTTAGGGCCTGTTTACTTATTGATTAGTGTTTAGTGCGAGTTCATACATTTGCTACTAAACGTAAGTACTATCTCGGACGATCGACGTTCGAAATGACATTGATATGTCACAGTTTTCAATTGTTTCGTTGAGTTAAATGTAATGCCCGTGTTACAACAACGCTATATGCAACATTTAGTTACTTTTTATACAAATAAAAATAGTAAAAAAAAAAACAAAAAAATTTTTTTTTTTAAAATTAACTATGCCATTTAGTTTCCTTAAACGTACTTACCGATACCCCGAAGTTAACGAAATTCAATAAAAACACGGTGTATAGTTTATATAAACTTAATGAGCTTACTAGATGGCGGTACAATCTTCGTCTACGTAAAAAACGCAGCTGTTAGAAAGAGAGGTATGTATTGTCTCTTTCTAACTATAGCTTGCGTCTCTATAGCATGTGATAAATTAGAAGTTCTACAAGTTGAGATTATTTGAGTTGAACATAAGAAAATAATCCATTGAAACATCGACCTTAATGTCTACGCAAAAAGGTTTAAATTGTAATAGGCCTTTGTTAGTTTTGATATTCTCAATTAATTTCTTCTTAGGTTTCTTATAGTTCATCTCTCTATAAAATTGTGCTGTCACTGTCACACCAAAAGCATAAAACGTAGAAATACATATATTACATACTTCCAAATAATCATCTCTGATTTATACTAGGGAATTTCTATACAATAAAAAATATGTTACGTGTACAATATTTATTTTGTTTTACAGGGGGGCAAAGTTGTTGTTTAACCCCTCATGCTAATATTGATACCCGAACAAACGAAAGATTCCAAAATTGAACCACGATCGTAGCGAGTCGTTCGAAAAGCGAAATCATAAGCGTTGCGAGGGTTAAAATAAACTTTGCTCCCGACTGTAACACAAAATTTTTTACCACACAATTTCAATACGAGGAAAATATTAATTGCAAAACATTACAAATCAAATTCAAATGAAATCATCACTCAATTCTGTTAATAGCTATTAGCAAAGACTCCCAAATATGCACCAGATTACTTTGCCACACATGTGGATAAATTGCAACTTTTTTTACCAGTTTTTAAAGGACAAAAGCTTTTGCAAGCTAAGTTATTTACGATACAAGTGCAGAAAATTCGCAACGAGTGTGGTGGTAAATTAAAACACGACCGATGGGAGTGTTTTAAATCGACACGATTTGCGAATTACATATTTGCACATGTATCGTACATCGTTTTACAGTACATATGGCTTTTTAAAGTTTCGACATATGCACAGAAAGTGCTCATTCCCGCACACGCACGGGAAAGTAGCACCATATGTACTGTAAAATTATTTTTAACCCCGGCTTAGTAACTTCTGCTGCTATATGGTAACTCTACTTTCATAACATTTTCATGAAAACGATTAGCAGATTAGATTTTGATAAGATATATAATCACTTTTGCCGAGTGTTACGAGAGATAATATACTGTGTTTCAATACTCGCATCTATTGGCTAACAATTCGACAGTGGAATTAGTGGAAACCTTATCGATAAATATTATCTATAATTAAAAATATGTATAAAATGCTATTATAAGGTGCGAACCCGATTTTAACCACCAACTTTTGAGGCCAAAAGAGGGCCAAAATGTTATATCTTTTACGTTTACGTTACGTTCAATTTTTTTAATGTATTCCACCACCTTACAGAAAACCGCAGCCAAATAACACTAGACCCTACTCATAGTGTTGTGTTCCTGCCGGTGAGTAAGGTTGCCAGAGCTCAACGAGAGGGGGGGGGGGGGGCACGTAACTTCTCTGGTCGGGCCGTATGCTTGTTAGCCAACGACGTAGTATAAAAAAAATTGTACATAAAAAGTTAATGTTGCGGTAAAACTGGCAAAGGTTACTGGTCACTTTTTGACATTTATCAATAAGGATATTTAGACTACGCCCCATAATGACATCATCGCCATCAAAATAGTACATTACGATACAAGTGCGAAAAATAGGAAATTCGAAACGAGTGGCGATAAATTAAAACACGACCGAAGGGAGTGTTTTAAATCGACACGAGTTGCGAATTACCTATTCGCACATGTATCGTACAACGTTTTACAGTACATATGGCCCTTTAAATGTTTGACACAGTAACGTAATATGCTACTTCTCGCACTAGTGCTATAAAGTAGCCCCATATGTACTGTAAAGGCGTTTTACACTAAGTTACAATGAGATGTTTTTTTTTTAAATTGGTATTAACTCTGAAACTGGCGAAATCCAGAAAAGTTTATATGACATTTTAGTCTCTAAATGTGATCAGGAATACACTGTTAATATCTTTCGGTTTCCTCGTGTTACACCGTGTATATGCGACGGTCCACGGGAAAAGGTATGGCGGTTGTCGCTTACGCTGTTATTAATGACGCTCCAATACTAATGCGATGCTAAGCGACGAGTAAGCGACGTAAACTCCGACCGCCATTATACTCACCCATTGAACGTCGCTTATGCGATTTTTTTAGTAAAAGGTACCACTTTATCTGTTATGCACTTCACGTATGTATACTGTTTTACCACGCATAAAATTTGTGCCATCAAGACTAAGCTAAGTTAGCAGCGATTTTGACAGCCCAGCCTGTGCAAGTGTTAAGTAAACGTCAAATTTCATAGAAGTATGACGTTTAAAATAACACTTGCACTCTCTGGGCTGTCAAAATCGCTGCCAAACTATCTTGGCCTGACTCAAGTTTCGGCAGGTTCGGGTAAAAAAAAACTGCCGAACATTCGCCGAAACTGGGCTGTAACCGCGAAAATCGAAGTTCATCAATTGCGGGCATTTTTCTCTGTCACTCTATTGACGTCTTACTTAGTTAAAGTAAAAGATCTCCGTAATTTGCAAATTTCGGTTCCCGCGGTAGCCTTCCGGTAGTGTCCGACCGAAGTTTCGGTTTCGGCATACAAATCATGTTTCGACCGAAGGTTCGGCTTCGGCAATGAACGAAATAACAAATGTTACATCGTGGTTTCATAATAAAATCATACACATGCCAATAGCACCAATAGCAATTGACAAAGTAGTACATTTTAAGGTCTTAGCCCATTGTTACAACTCAACAGCCACTCGACTCAAAATTAAATATTGAAATTAAAGCCTTATCTTGTATGTCCTACAGTACAATGTTTAAAATTAGGTAACTGTCGGGTGGTCTACGCGTCGTCCACTAAGGTGAACCAAAAGTGAGTTGAGTTGGTGTGCAATTGGTATAGTGTGCGAAGTCATTTTACCTAAGAAACAGCCAAAAATATAATTTAAAAAAACTATGCGAATTTGACATACATGATTTATTTTATAGAATCTCTTAGCTCCCACTTTGCTTCTACTACAAGACTTTACAGTATTAAAATAATTTATACATATATTTATGTGACGTTTTTAATGAAAACGTCAATTTATGCTTCCTAAGCTAATAAGCCCATAAGCCTTTTTCTACCCCTTATCAAAGATACATTGATTAAGATGCGTAAAATCTAAGACAATTGGCTACTTGACTGTTTTTGTAAATAATGTCAAACGATCTTGATTTTCCTGAGGATCAAATGTCTATATAGTACTCATGGCATTTAAGCAACACAAAGGTGAGAAATGAGAGTTAAAGTCTGACGCTCGCACTCGACGATTGAAACGCCTCTAACAAAATGATAAGGTGATGTGACGTCACATCATATAAGTCTGTCCTAAATGTATGGAAGATCAAGGAAATTGCCATTTTGACCCTGAAATATTGCGTTTATGTGTATAGTTGTGATACAATTTATTTTTCAATAAAATGTAAGGAATCGAATGGTACCATTTTCTTTTCTATTTTTGAGAGACAAAAAAATTTTTTTTTGAGACTTCGGGGCCTTGTATTTTTTTATAAGCTCAATATCATTTTTTAAATTCCAGTTTTTTATAATGGATGGCTCATTTTCTATCCATTTAACTAAATTTTGTTATAATATTCAACATGTGTCAAGTACCCAATTTCATGCTTCCATTTTGACAGGTAAGGGGGCGTCCATTAATCGCGTCATATTGTATAGGGGGGGGGAGGGGGTCAGCAAAAAATCACCAATGATCACCACAGGGGACGGGGGGGTATGGACACGTATCACGTGTATTTTTTTTCATCTGTGCTATACTGTATTATAGTCAATAATAATCCTTCACGTGTACTTAGGTTCATTTGTTAGAAAACTGTTCTTTAGTTATCGAAAAAAATACACGTCATATTGGATGGGGGGGGGGGGTCCTGAAAATATCACCAAAGATCACCATGGGGGAGGGGGGGGTCTAAAACAAGCCAAAAACGTATGACGCGATTAATGGACGCCCCCTAAACGAGATGGCGCTGTACAGCTCCATACATTTTGCGGTAACTCCGATTGTCACGTTGACGTTTGACAATTCAGTGACCGCAAAACATGGCGCAGCACAGCGCCATCTGTTTTGGATGTCAAACTAAGGGGCACGTTTTTTTCTTAGACTACCTCTCTATTACAATCAATTATCTTTGCCCTTATAAATATACAACTTAAAATACACCAAATTTTTTATCAATATATTGGTAATTTGGAATGTGATGTTTATATTATACATTTATATTATACATTTTTTAATTTACAAGTGATTACAGTATTAAACTGACTGAAAATAGTACATTACGATACAAGTGCGAAAAATAGGAAATTCGAAACGAGTGGCGATAAATTAAAACACGACCGAAGGGAGTGTTTTAAATCGACACGAGTTGCGAATTACCTATTCGCACATGTATCGTACAACGTTTTACAGTACATATGGCCCTTTAAATGTTCGACACAGTAACGTAATATGCTACTTCTCGCACTAGTGCTATAAAGTAGCCCCATATGTACTGTAAAATATATTACAATTTCATTATACATATAAAACTTTCCAATCAAACTTTATGAAACCTTTCTATAATAATCCAGATTTTTATTGAACCATAGATTGGTCTATAATATTCAAGATCATGATAATGGACATTGAAAATACTAGGAGTAAAGAAGTATTCCATATTGTTTATTTCCATTCAGTTTCATAGACTTTGTCATAGACATAGGCAGACCAAGATAGTCTGGCAGAGATTTTGATAGATTTTGACAAATGTATGGAAATTTTTGGACACTTTTCGCCTATTAGCATCGAAATAACACATGATTTTGTGTAAAAAATAACAAAAAATCCCAAAGCTGAAAAAAGTGTAGTCGCCATTAAATCATCAATAATATAATATCATCATCATCTTCTAGCTGTTTTCGATCACAGCGATTGCGTTCTACCGCTGAGACCGTCACTGGTGCGGTCTCAAGTGACTGATATACAGTTTTTTAGTCACCTGCAATAATTTTTTTTCGCGATTTCGTGGTTAGTCCCATAGTAATAGTCGCTCAGTATGACCTATATATCCAGCCCGTAAATTATTGCAGGTGCAATGTGCGACCACACTGGGGTAACGAGTGCGTGTTTAGATATTTTTGAGCGCCTCGGCCGCTCCGATATATCTGATGGCGACTGTACAAGATTAAATAAAATGGCCCAGTTACAAATGAAGCGAGCAATTAACGATAAAACTAATGGCAGTTTAATTAATACGAACCGAACACGCAAATGAAGATCATTGAAAATGATATGTGACGTTCCACTTTGACTCCAATACCAATGCGGTGCTACGCGTAAGCGCCAACCGCCATAGGGTACAGTCACGTCTGAAAATATCGATACGAAAAATGTGTCAAAAATACGTATACACTACCTTAATAGAGGTATATGGACAATAAAGTCGTGTATACATATTTTTGGCACTTTTTTCGTATCGATATTTTCAGACGTGACCGTACCTTTATACCCGTAGAACGTCACAATACGCGCATCTTCAATAAACCTTGAATCTTATTTTAAGCTTAAGTAAATAATATTAATAGGTGATTATAAATAATTAGTCTATTAAATATATGAATATCTTTAGAATCGCGCACTTTGGAATAAAAACATCGCAAGAAATTATTACCTGTTAAGTAGCAGTCAACAGTTTTTATTCCCTCCAGTTTCCTCCAATTAAAGTAATATGTATTTTGCATTACATTTGGTTTTTAGTACCCGAGTAAAAAAGAAAAGTACCTGAGTTAAGACGTTATTGGACAACGTGTTTTCCATATAAACAGTTCCAATTTTCCTCCCTCGATATTGACATTATTATGGAAGGTGGAGGTAAGGAATGGAATCTCCATATGCCAAAAAGTGTCATCAAATAACCTTTTTTGTAGGTGGCGCTACAATACCTAGAATACTTGAAAAAAAATATCAATCATTGACAGCGCACTTCACTCCGTCAATAACGCCTAGGTTATTTAGCTACTTTAGCGCTACTCTGGAGAGATTTGGAACTATTATTTATAGCTGACAACTGGACACTTTTGCATCAGTTCTGCCTATGAAGATTTGCATTCCTTACCTCTACCTTCCATAGACATTATGGTAAATATTTTGAGACAATTTATTGTATGTATAGGTATTTTGAATTTTCTCCATTTTGTTGAATGTTGTTGAACATTTGAATGGAGAAATGGTCGTCCCCTTTCCTCTTAAAATTATAACTCAGAATACATTTTAATATAGCTACGGTTTTTTTCAAAATTTTTATTAAATCTAATAAGAACTTTATTCAAGAATTATACGTTCAAAATGATCCTGGAAACCGCTAGAAGCTTTCATATGAATTAAAGTAAGTTTTCATTTTTTGTTAAAAAAAAAGCCCTATACAAAACAGTTACAATATTTTTCCAAGTGAATAATTCTGCAATTTTGGAAACTGGTACATCAGTAAATCTAAGTAGCATGCAACCGTTCCACCTTACGCACTAACTGGCAATATATAACAAAGATAACAGTATTAATTATCAATATAAACATTAAGAAACCATTTAACAAGACATTGACGTCCACAGTGGTATCAAATACCACCATTTCTATAGGCTACATGCGCTCACAATACTTATCTTCGTTGGAACTCTTATAGACCAGGTAACCGAGAAAAACAGCACAAGCTGTTAGAATCAACGTAAACAGTTGATATATTTTAAGCATTTTAACCTGTTTATGCAGCATTTCGTAGTTAACCTGCAAGTTATTTAAAGCGTTTGTAACTGAATCTGGCTTATCCTGACTCCTACCGTCCACCATGCTTCCATTCTTCGGCATATCCTTCTCGGGGAAGTGACACTTCAGCCGGTACTCATCAACTTTACTGCCGGACGACTTCTGCCAGATATCGGTGAGCTCCTTCGGTGTAACATCCAGCTTCGGGATTTGTACAGACATTACGAGGAACCTGTCTTTAGTGACAGTACGGAATTGGAATCCTGGCTGCACCACAATTTGTACAGTTTGTGACGAGCCAGTAGCTAGTGTACCAGAGCTGGGTCGTACTCGAAACTTCTCAGGGGAAGTAGTTCTTATTTTAAAGGATATGGCACTTTCATCCATATTGGTTATAGTGAATTGTCCTGATATCTCATCATTTTCATTCTTGAAAACGATTGTATCGTTCGGATTGAGTCTTAGCATTTCTCCGGGAGAATGTTGGTTGTCTCCTTGCTCTGCAAATGTAACCTTTTTCGGTGTGTGTACATCATTAGTACCTCTGTTTTCTGGAACAAATTCAAACACATACGGGTCCTTGCCGCCCCAGCATGTCAACGCCTGCTCAGGAGCCACAACATCCTTCAAATTGTCTTTAGTTGAAAACCTCATACGCTCAACAGCTTTAGCTGGTAACAGCGATTTCACAACCTTGAACGCAGCAGACAAGACCCAAGGCATTTGGTAGATGATAATATAATGCAGGAAATATGGGTAGTACAGCTTCATCAAACTAATTAAATACTTAATAAGCTCCATGTCCATGTTTCCGAGACCACAGCCGTCCATATCAAAGAATAAAGTAATAGGTTTACCTTGTTCCTCTCTTTCTGTGCGATCAAACCAGTATATGATCACTTTCTTAAGCTCCTCGAAGTCTTTTTGACCTTTCACGTGCATTTTAGACTTGATTATAAGCAGTAAATTCCCGTCTACATCGCGTCCATGAGGAAAAAACGCACCTTCTTTTATATAGTCCATATTCACGGTGTTTTCATTGATATCGTTCACATTATTCGTTTTCCGCCAAACAAGAATGTCCCATAACATTTCGGCAGCCATTTTCGCGTCATTTTCTTGGTGTAATAACAACCTTGTTAAGTATTTATCATCCTTTGCCCGTTCCAAGTCCAAAGGATGAAACTCTCCTGGAGGATTGGGTATTCCTTCTTTTAACTTGGCCTCGAAAATGGCTCGCACGTCCGCGGGGGTCGCCATCGCGATATAAAACTATTGTAACATATATTCATACACAGTTTTGTAGTTTCTTGTTATTTTACTAAACGGTAGATACACAGTCCATGTAATGTGCAAGTCTAAACTAAATGTCATGACATGACATTTGGCCTAAGGGATACCAGTCTAATAATTTCATATATCGGGCAAAAAAGGAAAACAGGCAAGATCGATCCCTTTTTCGAAAAAAAATTGCAAGTATAATGGTATAATGTTGTTCGATATATCATTTTAGCAGTAAAATCCATATATTTTTAATAAAATTACTTTTTTTTTCGATAGTATCAATAATTATTTTCTAGATAAGATAGTGTGGCGGCCTGTGGCAGCAAAAAAGAGCACAGTACAAAAGTTAAAAATACCAGTTTCTCTAGGTTTTCCTTCGAATTTTTATAATGCGAACGTTTTAAGAACTTTATTGTAACCTTATTCGACGACATGCACCGGTCGGACGGCCTGGTGGTGTGCCACGTAAATATAGACACTGATATAGAAAGAAACCGGTTTTTTTTTATCTAAACCGGTTAATTTGACAAGAACTGTTCTCATAAAAATCGGAATAAAAATAACGGTTTTTCGAGCGAAATTGAAAGAATTTGCGCCAAGTACATGATGACGGTTTTGAAATTTAACCGGTTTCTGAGCCTTGATACCACGACTGTTTCCGCACAGACTGTATATCCTCGGTTGTTATCCATATTAACAATTAACTTCAGAAATTGATTACTGGCAACTCCATATTGATACAACAGATAAGATAAAATAAGGCGGACCTATTTTCATTAGCAGCGGATCATTTTTAGGGTTCCGCAGTCTACTCACTATAAAACTAGGTTAATGATCTGAGGGCCTACCACCAAGCCAACATTGAAATTTTTTTATCTGCCGCTCTATCGCACGAATATTCAAGAGCAAAATATCAATTTTCGATTGGCGGTAGGGGGTCTGTTATACCCCACAGGGCCTACCAGAAACACGAAAATTTTAATTTCGTTATCTGCCTCTTTATCACTTATGCATGTTCGAGCGATAGAGAAGCATAACGAAATTTAGATTTACGTGTTTCGCGGTAGCCCGTTGAAACTTGAAACCATACCCAATAAATTAGCCAATTTATTACTCAATCATCCTGTTTTAGCTAACAAAATAACAGGCCGGTTGGGCAAATTGAGCCAATCTAACTTAGTACCTAGAAATTATGGGATATAGTTATAATAATAATAATAAATAATAAATATTATAGGACATTATTACACAAATTGACTAAGTCCCACAGTAAGCTCAATAAGGCTTGTGTTGAGGGTACTTAGACAACGATATATATAATATGTAGATATTCATAAATACTTAAATACATAGAAAACACCCATGACTCAGGAACAAATATCCATGCTCAACACACGAATAAATGCCCTTACCAGGATTTGAACCCGGGACCATCAGCTTCGTAGGCAGGGTCACTACCCATTAGGCCAAACCGGTCGTCATAGTTAAAACTTAAAAGCAAATAAGTGATGATGTACCGTTAGAACTGTTAGAAGATAAAGTAAAGTAAAGTAAAGTAAAGTAAATTTTATTTGTGGAACACAGGTGTTACATTTAAGGTCTTATATATAAAGTAATAAATAGAACTCTGTGTTTTGCCTATTGGCATACAAATATTTAAAAAAGTCACATACATATGTTAATAATAAAATTATTACAAATCAATTACCTAAATTAGGATTATCAGTAATATTACAGCAATAAAAATATTTATAATAGAAAAAAATAGCAGCATTTCACAAATCTAGAATATAATGATGAAGTACTTACATGTTAAACTAGTATCTATATAAAATGGACAAGTTATAACTATTTCAGGTATCTTCAAAAAATCATTTACTGAGTAATAGCATTTGTTTATTAAGTATGATTTTAGTCGTATTTTAAACTGGTCAGGTTGCAGGCACTTTATATCATTTGGGATATTATTGAAAATTTTTGGAGCCATACCCAGTATACTCTTACCCAAGAAAGCTGTGTTGTGTTGACTATTACAGATGTTATTAAGATATTGTACACGTACGGGAAGCTTGCTTTGTTGAGATATCAATTTGAATAGTTGTGGATTGAATTTTATAAAGTTTGCTAATTCATATATATATAGTGCTGGAAATGTTAAGATTTTTAATGATCTAAAGAATGGAACACAGCTTTCCCTCATGTTTATTCCACAAATGGCACGGACGCATCTTTTTTGGGCTTTGAAGACAGCATCTCTATGGACTGAGTTTCCCCAAAAAATAACGCCATATCTTAAAATAGAGGCTACAAGGCCATGATATGCGGTTATTAGTGAATTATTATCTACTACCTTAGCAAGTTTTTGTAATGCGAATGCGGATTTGTTTATTTTTTTACAGACATATTCTATATGGCTTTTCCATGTAAGTTGATCATCAATCATAAGTCCTAAAAATTTTGTTACAGCTACTCTGTCTATTGTCTTATCATCATATTTAATATTCATATTAAGTACCGTTTTCCGTTGGT
Source organism: Cydia pomonella (assembly GCF_033807575.1). Classification (NCBI taxonomy): domain Eukaryota; kingdom Metazoa; phylum Arthropoda; class Insecta; order Lepidoptera; family Tortricidae; genus Cydia; species Cydia pomonella. The sequence continues at coordinate 3,099,744 of NC_084729.1, forward strand.
GAAAGTGCATGATCTGGGTTTTGTTTAAATTAATAATTAAATTATTGTTATTGAGCCATGTTATCATTTCATTTAAAACTGAGTTTATATCGTGTTCATAGTTAATATTTTCCTTAAAACTAACAATCGAGGTACTATCATCAGCAAACATGATCATTGGATGATGAACTTTACTCGGGAAGTCGTTTATGTACACTAAGAAAAGGAGTGGGCCAAGTACGCTGCCTTGAGGGACACCATATTGTATATTTAATTCTTTAGAGCCATATATTTTTTCAAATTTACTTATTTTGCAGACTTTAGAAATTTCGGTATATTGTAGGCGATTTTTGAGATAAGATTCTATGAGATTTAAAACATTACTTCTTATTCCATATCTATTTAATTTGTAAAGCAATAGGTTGTGATCAACATAATCAAACGCTTTGGTCATATCTGTAAACAGTGCACAAACCGGTATTCGCTTATCCACATTTTCAATTACAATTTTTATTAGGTCGTATATTGCCATGTTTATGGTGATATTCTTTCTAAATCCTTTCTGTTCCTTGCATAAAATATTGAATTTATCAAAGAAGTCGTATAATTTTTGATATATTATTTTTTCAAATATTTTCCCAAATACCGGGATAAGGGCTATTGGTCTGTAATTTTGTGGATTATCTTTATCGCCTTTTTTATATAATGGTTTAATTATAGTTTTTTTTAGGCTATCCGGATAAATGCCAGCACTGATGGATAAGTTAATGATGTAGCTTAAATGTTTGTCCAGAATATCACTAACATATTTTATGATGTTTGTATCAATGTTGTCATAACCAACGCTCTTTGTGTTTTTCAATGACCGTATGATTAATCTAACGTCCTGTGCTGATGTTGGAGTCATAAACATGGATTGGGGATTAAAATCTATTTTTGTTTGAACTTGTCCATTTTGTGAAGATATAATTGGCCTGTGTGTAAAATAATCATTGAGCGTATTAGCTATTTCTGAGGGATCAGTAATAGTTTTACTGTCTTGCTTAATTTTTGTAATACTTTCTTTTGGTACATTCATTTTACAGTTGTTTATGATTTGCCATGTAGTCCTTGCCTTATTAGTAGACGCATTTATTTTGTAATTATTTTGTGCTTTTTGAGTTAATCTAATAATTTTTCGATATTGGCGTGTGTAATTTTTTAAGAGAAGTTTATTATTTTCAGAAGGTGAATATCTGTATTGCCACAGTAAAGCCCTCTGTTTTCTGCTACATACTTTAATGCCGCGAGAAACCCATTTAACTCTTTTATTCGTTTGAATAGTAATTATTTTTTTAGGAAAGCAAAGACTGTATAGTAAACGAAAAGTTTCTAAAAATGAATCGTATGCTATATTTGGATCACACGTATTGTAGATATCAGAAAAAGACAAACACCTTAGGTAATTTCTAAATTTATTTATGTTTTCACTTGAGTAGTCATATTTTTGAACCCGCCAATATGGTATTGAACACGATTTTTTTTATAGGTATTTTGAGTACTTGAGCCGTATGATCAGAGAGTCCAAGGTCAAGTATATAGCTTTTATGTTCACGCTTAAGATTATGGGCAAAGTTATCTATACATGTGTTACTTATTAATCTTGTCGGTTGTTTGATTTCTAATTTTAAGTTGTAGCTATATAAAAAGGATTCAAATTCCAGTGTTACACTATTTCTGTTTAATATATCAATATTGAAGTCACCACAAATTATTATATTCTTGTCCAACTTATTATATATTTTTTGCAGTATTATATCTAGTTTTTCATAGAAAGTATTAAAGTTGTTTCTATTTGGGATTCTGTATACACAAACAATTACTGTTTTATGTTCGAGTAATTCTATAGCACAGCATTCGAAGTTTTTTGCGATTGAGAGTTTTCCAATGTCCGGCAGCACTTTGTACTGAATACCTGCTTTTACAAGGATACAGGAGCCACCGCGTTTTTTGTTTGATCTTGAATAACATGCAGCTAGTTGGTAGTTTGGTAAAGTTAAAAGTTCTTCGTATCCAGCCATTAAAAAGTGCTCTGTAACACACAAAATATCTATGTCGATTTGTTTCTCTTTTAGCTCATTGATGTGTACAGTCAGTAGATCTGTTTTATTCACAAGACCAGCAATATTTTGATGCATCACATGTAATGTGTTATACACGAAAAAATCTTCTTTTTCAGTTCCGTTCGGTGGTGTGTTTGTTGTGGTTTGATAATCAATCATGGCAGGTTTATCATCATTATTTATATTATTTTCGTTGAGATGGTCAATGTATGCCATTGACTGGTATATGTTATGAAAAATGTTTTTTAAGCCATTGTTGTTTATTTCGCCAGTTCGTCTGTAGAACATATCATATTCATATGACAAGTCTTGGTTAGAGTCCAACAAGTATGCGTAGTTATATGTTTCGACGTCGAGATGTAGCAAATTGTTAAACGTTTCTATTCTCCAGTTATATATACTGCTGTTGTCATTACATTTATATGTCGGTGTACATATAACTATGTTAGTGTTTATTATATTTATTAACTGTTTTCTAATGTATATAATTAATTCGTAGTAATTATTTGTTATTTCAAAATCTCTATTTCCAAGTAATATTACACAGTAATCATTTATTGTAAGCTCCTTCGTTTTTAACTGTATATCTTTTAGCAGGTCTTTGATACCAGCATTTGGCGATTTGTAGTGTGTGACTTGCGTGTTGGTTTGGAGTATGCTATTACAGATATCGAGTATTTTATTTTGCTTGTTTGCGCTTAGGATGATCATTCGTTTTTTCGGACCAGTTGCTTTGTGGTTTTGTTGTTCATTTTGCAGTTTGCTCGGTGACAATGTTAAGTTATTAGTTTTTTCGTCATCTTCATTCGTATTAATATGTTTATTGATGGACGTGGATTCATTTTCTGGCAGGGGTGTACTGCTGCTATTCGGTAACGGTAAATTTGTTCTTTGTGGTGTATCGCTTCGTGACGGTGTTTTATCTAGCTTATTCTTCAACATTTGTCGTTTAACTTTTTTAGTTTTTTTTGTTTTATTCGGTGTTTCGTCGGAGTCTTGTTTCTTAGGACAGCTTTTTATAGTTATTTTAAGGTTACAGACTTCTGCATTAAGTCGTGTGATTTCATCACGTGCACTTTTCAGTTGTATTTTTAGTTGTTCGATTTCTCCTTTCAATTGCTGCGATTGAGAGGTGTCAAGGAAAGATATATTTGGGTGACTGATAATAGACGAGCGCGGGCTACAGTATTTCCAGGTGTTGTTATCGTCGGTTGCGTCGAAGATAGATGTATTAAGCATACTATGGACTGATCGAGAATTATCTTGGCATGGAGTGACTAGCTTCGATGTTATCGAATCATTTTTATTTGGCGAGATAATTCTGTGAGTTGGTGTCGTTAATGTTAGCTTATTATCTGTCATTGTTACTTCAGCCGATAGAGTCAACGTATCATTTCGATTATAGCAGCAACTGCGACACTTCCAGTTTTCTTTATTCTCTACTGTCATTAATGTATACCGTTTGCCAGACACTCCCATTCGTTCTAAGCAGTCCAAACAGTATCGAATACTGCAGGTAGTGCAGTCTAGTGAGTGTCTAGTGGAAATTCTTTTATCACATCTACCACACTTCGCTGGCGGACTCATAGTGATATTCATTTATAGAGTGCTCTATGATTCAATAAGTTGTATTAAGTTTAAGTATAACACAGCGCAAGTGCATCTTACCGCCATCTTGTGGAGAGTAGATATAAACAATTAGGGTCTTCACATGGTACATCTAGTCGGTAACAGATGGCGCTATTTTCCAAAGTGCAGGCGAAGAACGCGCAACGTTTTTGGCGCGGAGTCAAAATTATTTTAAATATTTCAACGGTCACTGTATGCAATTTTGATGAAATGTTTCGAAGTAATTAAATTTATACACTGTTTAATGCACTTGAGAAGACACGATACAAAGAAATTGTTCACTTATTCGTTATGTTTTATTAGGCTGAACGTCCAGCGTAACAGTTCAAATAATGAAATGTTCTGTTTAATTGATATTAGTGCACTAAAATGATATTTACACTACACTAGGAATAAGTTTGTAAGTCTTTATGATGTTTATTTACAGTTTAGACAAAATTTTGGCAAAAGGTCAATGACCTCCACATGAAAGCGTCCTTTCGGCGGCAGTTATCTATTTTGAATTATTTAGGTTTATAGACTTATTGTGAGTATTAAATATTGTTTATTTACTTATGGAATCACTGTTTTTAGTCACTGCAAGGGATATAGTATATTAATATACAAATAATTACATTAAAAGTCACTGATGGATAGAACATAATTAGTTTAAACTGATTTTATCTCACAACGTTGTTATTACACTATAGTTTTTTAAGATAACATTCACTATTGTTAATTGCACTTTAGTCTATTATATAAGGTACTTTTGAGTCACTTTTGCTTACTTTTCCAATTTAAAGAATTATATTACGCGGGATCGATTGTTATGGTGACGGCAGCGCCGCCGAGAAGAAGAGAAGAGAAGATAGATGCATTTCATGCAATATTGGAACACTTAAGTACCTATCTACAAGTAGAAAAAAAATAGCGAACCCAAAATCATTCTTGGTCGATTTTTACGACGCGTACGGAAACTACCTACAGGACATACATATACTTATTCAAAAAATAACTTTTTGATTTTTTTGTAAATAAGGCATATTATTCCATAAAATCCTATCTTGATGACAAATCAAATAAAACAATAACTAATAAATAATAATGTGCCGCCCTTCCACACATCGATTGAAACCCCTTTTCTACCCTACCTATGTATTATCTAACCCTTTGCTTATGATTGTTATATATGATTTATAATTGTTAAATACATACACACATGTGCACTTGTTATAAATAAAGAATGGTCTTCAGAAAAACTAGCTTAAACTAAAAAAAAAAACAATAACTATAATCATGACATTCATGACTGATGACTAATGATATATTTCTATTTCAATTTTAATTGTATTTTAAAGGTAATATAATTATAATTTATTTATTTTATAAGTTATAACATTTGCTTTATTTAATTTGATTTTAGTTCCCTTTGACATTTGTATGCCCATGCGATTCAATATATATACCCAAAACCTATGTATACCCAGGGTTGGGCAAAATACTGCCTTCATCGTATTTGAAATACAAATTACATTAAAAATTGTATTTGAAATATAAAATACAAATTACTTTGGTGATTGGTATTTGAAATACAAAAATACTCTGTTCAAAATAATGTATTTTAAATACAAAATACTAAATACTTTTTACGACTTTTTTTTAACTTATGTGCCGATTTTTTTTACAGGTCTTTATGAATTGAAGAACGAATTTCCTACCATATATATAAAAAATAAATCTCACGGGAAGAAGAATCAATTGACATTCTCCAAAAAATTCATGCATGTAGCTAATTGTAAGACAAATTCAGAGTTGTTGGTAAATGAACGTATCCAGTCAATGGAAACATTATCTCGACTGGAGCAGAGGAGCAGGGGTTAGTTATTTTTTCTTATTATTAAAAAGATGACTTATTATAATTGCTCCCAGATGATGACGGCCTGCCATTTGTCATGCAAAGACGATAAAGACATCGTCATTGTTCTTGCTCGATTCTTACAGATTCTAAATAAATAACTTTTGCCAGTCCTCAAGGGACCAGTATTCTGGATGCCATCGCATTTTATACCTACAAACACACGCCCACTCACTTAGCCTAGCTTAGATCTAGCTAAATTTAATAACATTCAATAATACGATTTTATAAAATGTATTTTGTAGAAATGTATTTTTAAGCGTTAAGTATCTGAAATATTTTAAGCGTTAAGTATTTGAAATACAAAATACATGTGAGTATGGTATTTGAAATACAAAATACATGTGAGTATGGTATTTGAAATACCAAATACAAAATACTTCCTCAAGTGGTATTTGAAATACAAATACAAAATACGTATTTGTATTTCAAATACATGTAATTGAAATACTGCCCAACCCTGTGTGTACCTACCTATGTTTTACAAATAAAGCATTATGATTATGATTTAATAGAATAACAAATGTTAAAATGTACTGTATGTACTGTCTGCTTGATGTATCTGTAATTTTCCTATTCCTCTAATTCATTCGTGCACTACCTGTTCTAAAAACTTACTGTTCTTTATATCCTGCTACCCTAAGGTTGTCTGGAAGAGATCGCTTACAGCGATAAGACCGCCTGTTGCTACCTTTCTTTACATTGTAAATCTGTTTTTTTTTAAATGTGTCTTCTTTGTGGTGCAATAAAGAATATTTACTTACTTACTTACTTACTTAAATATCAATGTTGGAGGCGGGCGTTGGAACCAACTACATGAACCCAACGCATCATCGAAATAAATAATATTAATTAGTTTTAGTTTTTATTGTTTTTATATTGTACACTAACATAGACTATATATAGCTAAATAATATTTTTTGTATGTACAGTCAGTTGCAGAGAACATGTACCTACATAGAAATATTATATGCAGGGGGGTAATTCTTTGCAGCGGACCGTACTAAGGCTAAGTATATGGGACATGTGCCCGAATTGAATGATTTCAATTCAATTATACTCTTTATTTATTTTTGTTCTGTTGTTTATGGCTGATTATTATTATATCTCCGTTACAAACTCTCGGGTTTTCAAGCCCGGTCATTTATAAAAGGCGTGCGTGGGTATATAGATCCAACACGTAGAGCCCGTTTAGAGAGCTTCGATGTCATGTAAATCATTTATTATTATTATAATTCGTTTTGACGGGGAACGCCGTAAATAAATAAATATTATAGGACATTATTACACAAATTGACTAAGTCCCACAGTAAGCTCAATAAGGCTTGTGTTGAGGGTACTTAGACAACGATATATGTAATATATAAATATTTATAAATACTTAAATACATAGAAAACACCCATGACTCAGGAACAAATATCCATGCTCATCACACGAATAAATGCCCTTACCAGGATTTGAACCCGAGACCGTCAGCTTCGTAGGCAGGGTCACTACCCACTAGGCCATAAAAGTCTGTATTTCATTGCTTTCATGGCAAATGAGGCAAATCCGTTTATTAATATCTCAAGCATTGTTTAGGTTCTCGATTTGCTACTTTTTGATTGAAAAAATTGTTGTTTTTAATTATTTATTGATAATTTCTGAAGATAACATATCTTCGTACATGTACAGACAGGATAAAGATAAAGTCCGAGACTGGTAGACATTAAAGACTGCTAGTATTTATACAAACTTCAACTAGGTAACATAACGTCAAAATTTCAGTTATTTCAGTACTGTCATACAAACAGATGAAACAGGTTAAAAAAAATTATATTAAAAAAAAAACAGTATATTACAGCGCCATCTAGCGTTATCGCTAGATGGCGCTGGTGTGGTTGGTGGTGTCTATAGTCAGTTAAACCCAATTTTTCAGTAAATAAGCACAAAAAAACTTTACTCACCCCTTCCCATTTTAAGTCCACACAAAAGTGTGAAACACAAACAGTCCCAAAAGTGTTAGCAGGATGTTAGTACTGAAATGTAATCCGTTAAGGATCTCTGTAATCTTTTAAAGCTCTTTTCACCAAAACAACAGAACCCAAAAGGCTATTTTCTCAATATATATTTATAAGGTCTCTATTGTACGCGCATATTAATATTGCTGTTGAGCTCGCGCAGTGACATTGACAACCGGCATCATGGCCGCGATAGCAATATAACCTCCTAAGACCCTGAGTACAATTTTTTGTACATATTCCAAAATCTATTTTGAACTTTTATTATGTAACTAAGGGTTCCAAATTCAAAAACAAAATAATTGCTTCTGGGTCTCAGGAGGTTCGCGTGCAATAGACATGGCAACAGGCTGGTGAAAGGGAAAGCGTCTCTGCTTTAGTAGCAATCTTCATTTTTACTTGTCTCTGGTGCAATCATATTATACTGTCCGTCTCCGTTTCTGTGTCCGTATTCGTCAATAATGAATCATTCTATTTATATAATATATAACTAGCGACTAGCGACCCGCCCCGTCTTCGCACCGGTTACACAAAACCGTACATCATACACCTTCCTCAAGTCTCTATTGAATCGCATTGATAGGTGAAACCGCATCAAAATACGTTCAGTCGTTTTTGAGTTTATCGTGAACACAGACAGACGCGGCGGGGGACTTTGGGTTTTTTTTAGGCGTAGTGTAAAATAATTTACCTAGATTTGTCAATGTTTGGCAATGTTTGATATTTTTACACTTAAAAGGGAAGAATAGCTTTTCGAATTTAACGAAATTACGGTATTTTTTCTATGAAATTCCAATTCGGGAGAAAACGGTTTCCAGTAACTAAACCTTAACAAATCACTTTGATTTTGATGTTCATCGCTTCAGCATACTACATTTTCTCAGTATAAAAATTACGCGTTTTTGAAAAAAATAAATTAAACGAATGGACCCGATGTGGGTCCGACGTCGGGCCTGAGCAAAAGTCGTTTTACGGGCCACCAGAACATCTTTAACAATTTTTGACATGTAATTTAAAACATTTAAACACAAACGTAATAAAACTTTGTCTCTATTTTTTTTGGATTACTTTCTATTGAAAGTGTTGGAATTTTTATTATAAAATTTATATAATGCCTTAAGCTCATTTATTTATTCGTTTAATAAATATAAAATAATTATTAGAATGAAGTAAACTTAAAATAAAGGTCCTATAAATAAAACACGTCCTCAGGGCAGTGTGCCTAGAAAGCTGGCCGCCTTGCCACGTTGAATGGCAATGCTAATGTGTTGAGCAAAATACTGGCCAGCCTTCTGGTCACCTGTGGCGTCTATAAGGCGCCCCGCCAAGTCCCTGTACAGCCGGAGAGCGCCTGGCCCCCACGGCTCCAGCGTTGTCTCTAATTGCCAAAAATGTTCAATGTGTATATTTTTGCATTAGAACAATTTTTTTACATTTCAAATATTATTAACGAAGTGCTGATATTTGAACATCAGATCGGGATGTACTTGGCCCTAATGCTTCGCGCGGCAGTTTCCTTACGAGGCGGCTCTTTCGGTGTGGATCAGCCTATTGACGTCTTATGGTCTGGGTTACAGCAAATACAGGCTGCATTTAAAATCTTGTATACAAAACTTATCAAGTAGGGCAGTTTTTAATAATACAACTTATAACTTTAATCGTGTATTCTAACCCAATAAAACAACAATAAATAAGAATAAATACGATTACATTACTACAGTAATAACCATTAACCATTAGGTACGTTACATATACAAGTATTTATCGCAAATAAATTGTACGCGCAAAATAGGACCTAACTCCCTTCTCGTTAGGTTCCAAATCAAATGACAAGCTCATTACAACTTGGTCGATATTCGTGTTCTCCGCTCATGTGCACAACTTGGATTACTTGGAATATCAATATCAGTTCCGTCATAGTCTTGAGATCACGTAATCAGGCTAAAACAATATTAATAAAACAATAGTTATTTGTTTAACAGGGGGCAAATAAATAGGCGGGTCGACACAGAGCGAGCATACGCGCGAGGCAATTTCTTCGCGCACAAAACGGCCAGTGTAGATTTGCCTCGGGCGAGGAAAACGCCCTCTGTGTGGACCCGCCTATTAAATATGTATCACTCAAATCTACCAGCCAGGATGAGGAAAAAAACTAGGGAATGCTAATCGACAACTGTAACCGAAATAATCGGTTATAATTATAACCGATTATTTTGACAAGATTTCATAACCGATTATTGGAAACTCGAATTACGGTTGTTTTTAGTAATACCACGACGGTGGCAAACAAGCATAGCCTAGCCTGATGGTAAGCAGTCAACGTAGCCTATGGACGTAGTTGTTTATTAATCAGTTAAATTCTATGAATTGTTCTTCTAATGACAAATTTTTTGTCATTCGTCTATGCACATACCTACTTTAATAACGAAAATATACAAAATGTACCTCGTAAAATATTTTAAGTTTGACTGTATTTTGTTTTATTAAAAAAATAAAAACTTATACCCAGATTCTCTTATACTGTACCTACCTTTATTTTCGTAATTTTTGTAATGACTTGATTTGAATGTACCTAACCATTTTTTATCGAAAATAACCGTAACCGATTATAACAGGTTAACGGTTATTTTTCGGGCATAACCGTAACCGGTTATGAAGTTTAGTCGGATATTGCATTCCCTAGAACTAACTTAAAATTTGCATCAAATTACATTGCTTTGGATAAAACGCAACTTTAAAATGAAATTTCGGAGGCATTTTCAAGCTTATTTATAAAAGATAAGATCCCGTTTTACATATTTTATAATTAAGTGTTGAAATCGTGAAAGTTGAAGTAGGCTTGGCACGAGTGCCCCGCGACATTATTTCGCGCGGGATATATTACCCATCCCTTTTTATTCAATACAGTTAGAAAAAGATGGGCAATGAAGGAAAAAAAACTACTACCAAATTAATGATGACAGGGGATAACTTACCGAGACAAACCAGTAAGAATCCTTCAGGAACATCATTTTGGCAAAGAACCCCATTTCACTCTCCGGAGCTATGGTGTGCAGGTGAAGATGCTTTACACTCCGGAATGGTGGCCAATGGTAACCGAACCTGGCAACGTCTTCTGACAGGCCGTTCTTGGTCAACATCTCTTTGGCTACAGTTAGCAGCTTTTCAACTGGAATTGAAAAAAATATATATATTTCTTCTTCCTTGTTGTATCCTCCTGGCTGAGGGACGTGAAGACTGTGGACACTCTTCTTCTAGCCGCTCTATCTTGGGCCCTAGGTAAGTAATCTTAACATCTCTCTTTTTTTGAAACACTATTGAAAAATAAGTTGAGGCAAATATGTAACAATAGCCGGGTACCACATTGTGATGTGATAAATATTTATAAATACTTAAATACATATAAAACACCCATGACTCAGGAACAAATATCCGTGCTCATCACACTAATAAATGCCCTTACCAGGAACCCGGGACCATCGGCTTCATAGGCAGGGTCACTACCCCACTAGGCCAGACCGGTCTTCATAAAATCAGAAACAAGCTTATTCGATTTAAAACACATGTGGAAGATGTCACCAATGTCACCATTAAGGTTAAAACACTCAAATGGTGGACAGAACACCTATAACCAGGTATAAAGAGAAATGGAGCAAGAGACTAATAATATTGGACCCGGGTATTTCCTTAAACTATGTCCAAGAGAGGTATGGGCACTGTGAATGTCATCTCCATTTGTGTGGTAGGGCACAGCACAGCGGATGTCATTCCGTATCTATATAGAGCAGAGCCCAACTAGGGAAGTACCTCCACTTTACAGAAAACTGCAGCCAAAGAACACTAGAACCTACGCATAGTGTTGTGTTCCTGATGATAAGTAAGGTTGCCAGAGCTCAACAAGGGTGCGGAGTGTTACGGTTGGCAAGGCGCATGTAACTCCTCTGTAGTAGCTGGTGTACATAGGCTACGGAGACTGCTTACCATCAGGCGGGCTGTATGCTTGTTTGCCACCGTCGTGGTATAAAAAAAAAAGTTTTGCATTTGTATGGTTACTATAATATCTCTGTATATATTTATTATGTAAATAAAGCATTTGTATAAATTTCATTAAGTAGATATTTCAACTCCTAGATATCGAAAATCTTAATCTTTGATATTGAGAATGTCAAAATTAAATCATTCGAAGTCAATACCACTTGCAAATTTCGATAACACAACGTTTGCAATTACTGGTACTCTAGTTATTTTAGATAAGAAAAGCAAGTACATATCGATCATTACATTCTTTATTACCTTACCTAAGTCTTTATCAGCCGCTGTTAAGGATTTAACGTCTTCTATATGCCTTTTCGGAATGGTCAAAATGTGGAACCGACTTGCTGGTCGGATGTCCCGAAAAACGCAAACTTCTTCATCTTCGTACAGTATCTCTGTGTTTTCTAGCTTGTTCACAATATTACAGAATATACAAGTTGTTTTAGATGGGGCTTCGGGGGCTGCTGCAGCCATTGTTAATAGGAATTTAGCGTAAAACTGTAAAATCAGTGTTTACGCTTCTGTCTTAAGACGATTTTGACAGAAACAATGACAGATTAAAGTTTATATTGACGTTTAGTAAAACTATTTAAGTCATTGTTTAAAACTCTTTATTATGACTTAGTTCATCGTCTGGTCTCTAGATGGCAGAACTTATGGCGTCTATAACAAATGAACAACCAGATAAACGAATGCGATATGTGAACATTCATAGATGGTAACAGTGTTGTCCGAAGGTTAATTAGAAAATTAACCATTACAAATTGAACCGTAAACTGCAACCGTTATGGTAATTTATCTAAAATCGCATTCCATTTGCTGCAAGTCAATTATTAATTAGTTACTTCATATTAGCAGTATTAGAAAGGTTTACTTAATATAGCGCTAGATGGCTCTGTACCGAGAACGAAGATTTCTACATCACGCTAACGAAATTTTTCTTGGGATTGTATAAAAGGGTTGGGACTTACCTACGTGCCGATTCAAAGAATGATCAAGACACGTTTAAGAACTTGGAAACATCGATAACTAAACGACATGTCAAAATTGACGTTTATTTCATTTCCGCTGTGATCCCAATGAGATCTATCTACGATATACGGAAGGAAATAAATCTCCATGTACCAAAAAGTGTCATCGAACCTTAAATAGGTGGCGCTGCAATACCTAGAGTACTTGTACAAAAAAATCAAATCATAGACAGCGCACTTCACTCCGTCAATAGCGCCTAGGTTCTTAGCTACTCTAGCGCTACTCTGGAGAGATTTGGAACTATTATTTATAGCTGACAGCTGGACATTTTTGCAACAGTTCTACCATAAGAGATGTCACAACTCTTAATTCCACACTCCATACTACGATATTTCTAACGTCAAAGTGACACTGGTTGCCCGAAGTGAGCTGCTTCCGTCAATTATACGACTTACAAACGGTTTTGTTACCAGGAAAAGAATAGTATTTTTGGTAACAAAACCGTTGTATGCAGAAGGAAATAAATGTCCATGTACCAAAAAGTGTCATTAAAAAACCTTAAATAGGTGGCGCTGCAATACCTAGAGTACTTGAACTAAAACATCAAATCATAGACAGCGCACTTCATTTCGTCAATAGCGCCTAGGTTCTTAGCTACTCTAACGCTACTCTGGAGAGATTTGGAACTATTATTTATAGCTGACAGCTGGACATTTTTGCAACAGTTCTACCATAAGAGATGTCACTCCTCTTAATTCCACACTCCATACTACCTACGATATTTCTAACGTCAAAGTGACACTGGTTGCCCGAAGTGAGCTGCTTCCGTCAATTATACGACTTACAAACGGTTTTGTTACCACGAAAATAATAGTATTTTTGGTAACAAAACCGTTGTATGCAGTGAGCACTCTTGGTCTTCTGAATTCTCTTTGTCTAAACTAGAACTTATCGTTATCTTATCGTATCTCATTCTTCAAATCGGCCCGCTAGTATATTTTTTATTTTTCTGGAATTCTGTAAACATAGTTGCTGATATTAGAGATGTTAGCAAAAACTGTAATCTCAGGGGTCAGGAAACTTATATGGGTCTTTAAAAATTTAAGACATATCGCTACTTCACAACTTCTTAAACAAATATACTTAACCCTAGCTCAATCAATAATTAGTTACTGCATACCAGTCTGGGGAGGCGCCACTAAAACCAAATTTTTAGAGCCCGAAAGAACCCAGAGATCACTATTAAAAGTTATGCATTTTAAACCATTTAGATTTCCAACCGTAGACCTATATAAGGATGTATTAACAGTAAGACAACTCTACATATTATTTGCAACTTTAAAAACACACAAATCTAAACTGTATACACCTACCACACGAGATACTAGGAGAAACGGTAACATACTTCCAACCACTTCAATAAATACCACATACGCTAGTTTGTCTTTAAATCCGGCAAATTATACAATTTCTTAAATAAGCACTTAAATATATATCATTTATCATTTTATGAATGTAAAATAACTTTTGTTATTCTCTGATACGTTAATTTTATCTTATTTCTATTTTAATTTTAAAAATGTTGTTCAATGGAAGAGCGGTGCCTCTTAACACAGGTATTTGTTATTTAAAAAGAGGCGCCAGCACTTACAGTGTATAAGTAATTCTTAAACAGAATAAACAATTTTGCATTTTCATTTGTCCCGTTGACTCTGTTTTCCATGTCAAAAATATAGTATCATTTTTGTCTTTAAAAAACATATTTATTGACAATTACAACATATATACAGATGGTTACTATAACTATATATCTAAAATAGGCCCTTGAGGCATTGTACCAAGGATGCTGGCGGCATTTCCTCGATGTATCGCAATACTGATACGTTGTGCGAGGAAGCCGCCAGCTCTTCGGTCACCAGTTACGTCAACCAGACGTTTCGCGATTTCTCCAAAAAACTTTTTGTCTTAGTAAGTAGTTTGATTTGTTTGTGGTAGGCACTTAGGTATAAGGATTGTGAATGTGAATTGTTTCCGATAAGGAAACTGTCTATGGAGGTTTGGAGGTGGCTACTGGCGTGTGACTCTTAAGGTACTGTTGAGGAAATTGATTCTTTAGCAGTTTTTGATCCCCCTCCATTGTGCGGGTGTCCTGGCGCCAAGCCGGGGCTGCCGGGGGTGCTATGGTGGAGTGTACTCGATCCCATGGCCAAAGAGAATGAAGAAGACCAAGAGTGCTCACTCCATACAACGGTTTTGTTACCAAAAATACTATTATTTTCGTAGTCTACATCTAGCGTCAAGTAGCGGAACTCTCAGTACTGGGTTATGCGGGTAGGGCCAAATTCTCCCCCCCCCCCTCTTACCAGGAGAGAGGGGACAGGAGTGGCGAGTCCCCCCCCCCCCCCCTCATCATGGCCTTCCCGCGGCTGGGGGGACGGTGCGTAAACGCATTCGCCCACTCCGTGAACAAAAAAAAAGAACTGTCCAATTTAAAGTGAACCGTAAACTGCTAAATAATAAATTTCCTCGACCGTACTACATACAGGTAGGTAAATGACACAGCATATTTGCTCTGATCCAAATAAAAGTATAATAAATATATTTCTTTAATGTAATGAATGTAAATTGATATGTAAATACGAAATCGCATGAATAAACATGTTGGAGAACACATTTGTTTGGTTTTTAATCACGCGGTGTGCTGTCGATCGATACGTGATCAAAGCTATATGGTTGGTAACCAAGCTTCCGACGGTTCAAGGTCACCCTGACCTTGGTAGATGCTAGGGTTGCCATGTGAAAAATGAAATATCCTGATAAATGACCCGACTTTATCCTAAAAATCCTGACATTTCTTGGGAGACCAATTTTCCGAAAATCGTCCCGTTACCATCAACATGATAAAGTATAAGAGTGCCTAATAAATCCCTTATTCAAAAACCTCTTGTGGACCACTAGCTACTCACCACCATTTGCTGTAGCATCAGCATAACTTTTCCCTTCCTGTGCCAATTTTTATAATATTTTTCACATAGCTTGGTTTCGGTGACAGCTGTCATCTCAATACAATTTATAACCTTAAAATGCCAAATTGTATTGAAATGACAGCTGTCTCCGAACCCAAGCTATGTGAAAAATATTATAGCTAGGTTAGGTGAGGTTTAAAAAAACTCTGACATGACACTCACCAAGTTCCGTCACAATCCCGATCCCGACAATAGGGTTGTTTCCAATTTTTTGAAACGCTTGTAAACGTTCTATATTAACCAAACGTTTCCCTAAAATTTAACTTTACTTACCCTTAAAACGGTTTTTAATATGTTAAATTAACATAATATAATTTTGACCCATGCTTTCGCGCCCAAAACGCTCTTTGTAAATTGTATGACGTCACATTTTACGGTTTGACACAACTATGTACATACCAAAGAGTAAAGTAAGTATATATGTACATATACACGTAACACCAAGGCGTTGTCTATTCTCAGTACAAAATTTGATACTCAAGCCGTAGCCATTATTGGCCTATTTGTTTAAAAAACCCTCAATAAATAAAAGATTTAAAAAAAACGGGTGGCCTACCGCAAAAACCGAAAATCGCATATTGTGGGGATCTTTCTCTTTTACTAAGACGTAATAGGGTTGTTTCCATCTACAAATCTCAAGGCAGAATTGTATCCCAATAAATTCTTTTAGATTATAAGAACATGTTAAACTACTTTTAGGGGACCTGTAATGACCATATTTTTGTAAATATTGAATTTAAAATATCTTTTGGCACACATCACGTGACCAAACTCGAAACGTCATTGAAGATTCTGATAACGTCACAACTCTCGGATTGACACTGTTGACAGTTAGGCGATAAACAACAAATGATAAATGTCAGTTGACAGTTCGTATCTTCTACGTGTGTATGTAGTTATGTGTCAAACCGTAAACTGTGACGTCACACAATTTTCAAAGAGCGTTTTGGGCGCGAAAGCATCTGTCAAAATATATTTTGTTAATTTAACATATTTAAAGCCGTTTTTAGTATAAAAGTTGAATTTTAGGGCAACTTTTAGTTAATATAGAACGTAATACAAGCGTTTCGAAAAATTGGAAACAACCCTATTAGAATGACAGATAAAAATGCCCGCAATGAGCCAATGACGAACTTCGATTTTCACGGTTATAGCCCAGTGTCAAACCGTGAGTTGTGACGTCATCAGAATCTTCAATGTCCTTTCGACTTGGGTCACGTGACGTGTGTTAAAAGATATTTTAAATTCAATATTTACAAAAATATGCTCATTAGAGGTCCACTAAAGGTAGTTTAACATGTTCTTATAATCCATAAGAATTTATTGGAATACTATTCTGACCTAAGATTTGTAGATGGAAACAACCCTATTGCAACAGTAATGCAGTAATGTTGCGCTGCAATACTGTGTATACAAATATATAATAAGCTCCCAATCGATATAAAGAACGAAACTAAATTAAGTTTTGGGGCTAGAACTAGGGCAAACCTGGGCTATTAAGTGATACTTGGTTATTCAGTGATAGTCAGTTTTTTTTAGCCGAGTTGCCCTGTAATTTTATTGCTTAAAACGATGTCTAAGAAATAGCACGAATGTGGCTAATGTGGTGTAATATGGTTCCAAGTCATAACATTACCAGGTAACTTGGCTAAAAGACAATAAAACTGACAATCACCGAATAACTATGTATCACCAAATAGCCAAGGTTTGCCCTACTTCACAGAGTATGTATGTGCTACAATATACTTCCAATTCCTATGAAAATATGTCGCCGTTGCATTTCCACCCTTTGTCACTTTAAAGCGATTATATTATATAACTATAGATAGATTTGTGGCCCACTCCACATCACTATTAAAAGTACGCAGATAGAATAAATTCACAAAACCTTCTTCGTGTGGACCGACAACGCCCTAGCTCACGAAAGTTAACAACATGGCGGCGCGCGGGCTGGCAACCTATGCTAAGCAACGATCGCCGCTCGCGCCACTGACTCGACGCGCCCCTCCTGCAGTGTTACTTACGTCACGGGATATCGCGCATCGCCCAAGTTAATCTTATCCCGCTTATCCGTATGCCTACTTGACGACAATAGCTTAATTCAATTTTTATACCTACGAAGAAATCTGCTTTGTTTGATTAATTTTCGCATTCCATTCATTTATGTCATGTCGCTGTTAAAAATGAGCTTGTTTCTTTCTCTTTCATTGAGCGGGAGCTCGTTAGTGCGTGCACATCTCTCGCTTGCCCAACTGCGACTGAAAGCAACTTGTACAATTTGTCACAAATTAAGCGCATAGAAATTGATCTTGATTATTATAAATCATTTTCAATAAGTTCTAAGTATGTGCAGAGTTAGCGTGGACTCTCCAATATGTTTTCATTACATGGTTAATTATTTTAATTTGTAAATAAATGAATGTTTGTAAACAAACTGCCAGGTCATATAGGACATTATAATAAAAGGCTCACATCTGGCTGTATGTTCTCGTCGGTACGCGAGCAGTGGCGACAGTTCTTAAGCCCCAGCAAGCTCGGTTACATACAAACGTAGTTACGCTCTTATTTTAAAACGACTAGCTAGATTGCTCTGAAACTGTGTACTTACAATAGGATAAGGTACATCTATGCCTGTAATTAGTTTATGTAGCTTCAGATACCATAGTTAAAAAAATACAGCGAATTTAAGATTTTTATACAAAACTTGTTTTTGCTCCATTTTGATTTAGGAGCTGGAACTATATAAACTAATTACAGGTATAGACCTCATGTCATTGTATGTGCAAAGTTTCATTACAATCCAACACGTAGTTTCAAAATGAGAACGAAACTCCGTTGGTATGGGAAGATGAAATTCGACCGAGCTTGCCGGATACTAACTTCTTATACTTCGGCTTTGATGAAATACTCCCAAAATGTATATGATACAATGTACAGTCAAGTATTAAAATATGGGTTCACGGGTATGGGCTTACTTGAAAATATGTTCCATAGCTTTTAGGTAATTCACTGACAAAATATGGAACATATTTCAGAGTAACTTGTGTGCACCCATCATATTTTTACACTGAGTGTACTTTATTATAAGTACTACTAGCAGCGACCGAATATAATAACTATTAATAATAAATTATTTATTCCAGACAACATCAATCCATAGGTATACATTTACATTTCAAGACATTGCATCGTTTACTGCAAAATTGAGAACCGAAACGACACTTCTCACTGCAAAATTTGAAAAAGACTCCCAAGGAAACTCATTAAAAAAGAGGTTTAAAAGAGAAAATGAAAATTTGAACCATTCAAGCCCCTAGTTTAGGAAATGATTATTTAAGTACGTTACCAGTTTTTGAATAAATACTAATAGTTACGTCGTAATCTTGAATGAAAAAGGAAGCATTTTACAAAATACGCTCGTCGGTAGGAATAAGGCCTGAACAATGACATAATCCATCGATCTCTTGCCACCATAAATGTGCCTGCTCTTATTGAGCCGACTGGCATTATCAGGGATGATGCAAGAGGCCTGATGGGGTGTCCTTAGTTCTTTGGAGCTTAGAACGGATGTTAGTGTGGGATGCTACCTGCGTAGACACACTGGCACCGTCCCACCTCCAACGGACTAATATAAAAGCGGGTGCAGCGGCGGAAAGCGCCGAAATTTTGAAACGTAATAAATATGAGCCTCGGTAGAGAGTACCATTTGGCGTTGAAACTCTAGGTCCATGGGGTCCCAGCGCGCATAAGGTTTTTGGAGAAATCGCGAAACGTCTGGTTGACGTAACTGGTGACCGAAGAGCTGGCGGCTTCCTCGCCCAACGTATCAGTATTGCGATACAACGAGAAGATGCCGCCAGCATCCTTTGTAGAA
This sequence comes from Cydia pomonella, assembly GCF_033807575.1. NCBI lineage: Eukaryota > Metazoa > Arthropoda > Insecta > Lepidoptera > Tortricidae > Cydia > Cydia pomonella. Next base: position 3,119,256 of record NC_084729.1, read on the forward strand.
TGCCTCAAGGGCCTATTTTACATATAAGCTAGTTATTATAATTTTGATATTGCCATGTACTAGAACGAACGCCTACCCTATAATTTATTTCGCCTTGTATGACGACTGACTGACTGTTTAGGTACCGATAATTTATAGTATTTTATGCAACAGTTGTATAAGAAGGGTCAAAAAAGGCGAGTGGCGTGAGTTACAATGTGAGCCGGAGCCGAAGGCGTAGGCGAACATTGTAAAGGAATACGCCACGAGCATTTTTTGACCTACTTATACAACGTTGCATACAATATTTTTCCTACGAGTCAACAAAAATAAATCTTAATTTAGGTAAACAAATTACAGCAAAAGTATATAGCCAAGACGCGGGAGCATACCTTGTTACTAGGGAATGCAATAACCGGGCGTTTTTCATTACCGGTAATTTACCGACGCGAGGTCCCACTAACCGGTTAACCGGTAAATTACCGGTTATACGTTTATGAAATAAAAAACATTGATTTTGCATTATTATTGATTGTGTCCTTATTTTCGTCAGTAACCTTTAAAAGTAATCAACAGCACGTTATAGAAACATCGACAAAACAAAATAATGAAAATAAACTATAAACATTAAACAAGATATATTTACTAATCATATTAAATAAAAAATCAAACATGTATCATTTCAAAGCGAAATGAACTTGTACATTAAATAAGTAACATCAAACTTTTTTAATTCTTTAAAAATCGCAGTAATCAAAGGGTAACAAAAATTATAACTAAAGAGTGACAGTCGTCATTTAAATGTCATACAAGTTTGCATTTACACATCTATCAATATAATATTGTTATTAAAGTAACTAAAACCGTAATCAACATTCATTAAAATCTAGTAAATATAAGAAATAAAAAATTAACAGCAAGATTAGTTTCATATCATTTTAACACTAGTTACTTTAAAATTGCACTTTAAGAGGCCGTTATCGATTTTAGTCGCAAAAATGTCAAATTGATAGATTAAGCGCATGAAATTGTACACCTTTTGTTAACTATTAAAAATAACAAGTACTGGTTTCTTTTAGCACGTCTTGTTATCTTTGATTATAATTTTTTTTTTTTAAACAGACTCAATTAGTAATGAATTTTTTTTCTGATCGACGTTTAGGTAAACGCGCGAAAAGCAGTGATTTTGTCAATCTTATTTGTAAATTTCGTTAAGTTTGGACTGCTAAAAATGGTAATTTTGTATTACATATATCCTGTACTTCAACTTTAATAAACTACATTTTTGTTACTATAAATTTGAAGTAGTGTAAATGAAAGTTAGACGAAATAAATTTTCTCCAGAAATTACTTCAAAATAAGTGACAATTTCTCTGAAAATTGACTTAATTTCAACGTAATTTTGATACTTAAACAATCTACAACATTTGCGGAAACTGTTCTTATACATCATTTTGTATAATTTACTACCATAATTTATATGAATTTTTAAAAACTATCCCTTCTCGTCACCTATTACCGGGGATGCACGCTTGCGACCTCATTATTAAAAGGCAAGATGAAAAAACGTGCTAATAGAAACCAATACTTGTTATTTAGATATTACGTAACAAAAGGTGTACAATTCCAACGACTAAATCTATCAATTTAAATTTTTTGCTCTAAAATCGTTAAGTTAAGGGCTCTTAAGATAGGAGTTGGAATCAGGAACATGTCATCATCAGATCATTCTGTTAATTAGAACCAGCGGTAGAAAATGTTCTTTCGCATTCCACACTTGTCGGACACTAACACTACAGACTAAAACAAAGGACACTGAACATAGTAAGGCGGGTCGGGTAGGGGTGGCGAGAAGGGAAAGGGCGAGGGATTAGCGACCACTCATTTGTCACAAAACATTGCTTCCTAGTTTCACTCCGACGAGATCATAAGATGCAGAAAAGTAAGTATTTTAAGTGTCTCTTCGTAATCGTAAACCGTAGTAATTGTTTTTTTTTGTAAGTAAGAAGACATAGATGGGCTAATTCAACAGGTTGTTACATTTTTATTTGCCTATACAACGTTCGGTAAATTCCCGGTTACGGCTGGAAATTACCGGTATTTTACCGACTGTAATATTGGTCAAATTACCGGGTAACCGGTTAACCGGTTAACCGGTTAGCATTCCCTACTTGTTACGCGCCCGGCCCGCCCCAGGCCGCGGCGGGCCGGTCAGCGACACCTCCTCGTAACTCATGAGGCCCTGGTACTTGCTACTTGCTAAATTAATTTTTTGGACAGTTTTTTCTCAATTTTGGCCACCGTAGCCTACGGAGGCTAATAAGCAACGCTAAGCGGTCTTCGTAGTCTATGGGTGTTGCTATATTACGGGTGTCACATGCGTGTTTCTGACTTATGAAGTAATTATTTTTACTATGCAACCAAATGAATATTTTGTAAGTTGGCAGCAGTGCACTTAGTTTAAAACTGTATTTTTATTAGGTTTTATTAGGTTGGTAGCCATTAATCGCAGTAACGTTATAGCTTATAAAAGCACAAGAGCTTTTATGAGGAATAGACAATATAGACTTTACTTGAAATCTTTTATGTATGTTCTTATATTCGTGTTAATGCATGCATAAATGACAGATAACAGTAGAGGAGTAGGAAAAATAATTTATTTGTTATTGTAGTTTTTAATTGAATAATAATTATAGCCTTATGATATTTACTTGAAACTTCTAAACTTAAATATATAAAATTTTGTACTTTAGCGTGTAGCTGTGCTCTCTCGGAAAGGTTTCCACGGAAGACCAGCGTCGAGATCCTTAGGTGGTATCTTGACATTAAGCTGAGTGGAGACCTTTTCAGTGACGCTTAATAATAAATTGATTCTGTCGCCTCATGTATTACTTAAACTTAAGCGTTTTCTGAATAAATTTCTTCTATTCTATTCTATATGTATATACTTAGGCGCTCGGTACGTCATGTCGATTATCTTGCTATTGTTTGGGAAGCAATTGTAATCACACGGATTTTGTATTGTACTTGAAGAATTTGTATTATTCTAGGACTATTGTTAATTAATATGTAGGTACAATTAGGTCACTTATATTAATGATATATTTGTCATTTTAGTATAAATAGAAGTATTATTATGATTCATATGCTACATTGTATACAATATGTAGTTTTGTTTCGAGTTGTGTAATGGTATGAGATTATAGGCTTAAGAAGGGTTTTAACAATCTGTCTGGCCTAGTGGGCACCCTGCCTATGAAGCCGATGGTCCCGGGTTCAAATCCTGTTTAGGGCATTTATTTGTGTGATGAGCGCGCATATTTGTTACTGAGTTATGGGTTTTTCTATGTATTTAAATAGTATATATATATATATTGTTGTCTAAGTACCCACAACTCAAGCCTTATTGAGCTTACTGTGGGAGTTAGTTAATATGTGTAATAATGTCCTATAATATTTAATTATAACAAATTTATTCAACTTTATATGCTTAAATTAAGTTTTTAGATTGATTTTTAGCATGTTTCAAGGGAAAATTCCATGAAAACGCACGTAAACTAGACTATGTTAACGGCACCAATCATGGAACATTTAAGAGAAAATTTGGAGTGTTTTTGATATTTCACCGACACCTGTAAAATTTCTACCGCTTTACGCTTTAAAAGTGGAATGTCCAATTCGTCCTTTATGTTTTCTATGTATTTAATGAAAGATACTGCAATTGGTTTTAATATTATTAATTCTTGTTTATAGTAAAATGTTGCCAACGATTAAAAACTGATGGTAAGTAGGTTCTTGTTTTACAGCATTTGTCTATACCATTCCATTACTGGTACCTGTTCCATTATAGGGGTGTTTACTATATATTTTTTATATATTTGCAAGGACAGACTTTGAACAAAACCTTAGTAATACGTAGACGTTCGGTCGATAGGATTTTTTCGAAAAACAGTACAATATTTTATTTATTTTCAATTGTATATCTTCTATCTGCATAGAGTGTTCGGAAGAAGAAGAGGCGTGTGTCGTGGAATGTATGGGGATACATTCCACGACTCTACTAAGAAAAATATCACGAATGATCACGATGGGGGAGCAGGGAGCTGGGACAGCTGGGTCAGAGAAGATATCACGTGTATTTTTTTTTCAAAGTACACAGGATTAGGGTAGAGGGCAGGGAGCGTCGGTACATAGGGCCCGAGATATAGTGTGATCAAAAATTCGTTTAATTTTAAACGTCATAGAAAGAGAAATAAGAGGCATACAGTGGTTTCAATTAAACTTTGTTTTCTTAGTTATAACTGTTTTTCAATTACCTACCTAATTATTATAGGGAGCGTGCATGAACTGTAGGAGGCAGCACACGAGCCGTCAGATTTTTGGCGCGAGGCGTAAATGTGATGTTTATTGTTCCGATGTAGCCCACAAGATGGCAGAACCTACTATGCACAAGAAAACACGTGACGTGTACATGTGCATGTTTATGGTTCCGATTCAGGCCACAAGATGGCAGACCCTCCAACGCGCACGGTCCCTATACTCGTAACAAAGTGATATACTTATACACATACATTAGTCATTGTTTTCAGCCACAACTTAGAGCTGTCACATGTATAGTACATTGATAAGAGCGCTGGTGGCCTAGCCGTAAGAGCGTGCGACTTGCAATCCGGAGGTCGCGGGTTCAAACCCCGGCTCATACCAATGAGTTTTTCGGATCTTATGTACGAAATTTGATATTTACCCGTCAATTTTCGGTGAAGGAAAACATAGTGACGAAACCGGACTAATCCCAACAAGGCCTAAGTTTACCCTCTGGGTTGGAAGGTCAGATGGCAGTCGCTTTCGTGTTAGTGCCTACGCCATATCTTGGGATTAGTTGTCAAGCGGACCCAGGCTCTCATGAGCCATGACAAAATCCCGGAACAACGCGAGGAAGAAGATGTACAGTACAGTGATACATCAAGATACATGGTGTTAAGATTTCGTAGGAATGGTACAGTCAACCAATTTGATTCCTAGGCCACTATAGAACCATGTCATAATGACTTCTACGACAGTGCTTATTGAGTGATGCATGTCATGTATAGAGTAGTTAAAGCGACAAGGTTCTATAGTGGCCTAGGATTCTAATTGGTTGACTGTACATGCTACCCTGTGAGGGTATATAGAGGGGGTTTAGTCTAAATTACTAACGAAGTCCGAACTATAGGCTTTAGGGATCAGAGGCAGCGTTAAGCGTGGGCGACGTGGGCCTCCGCCTACGGCCTCGCGCCTCAAATAACTATATCTCGGACACAACGTAAAAATGTCAGCCCAACTGGGGAAGTACCTCCACCTTACAGAAAACCGCAGCCAAATAACACTTGACCCTACTCATAGTGTTGTGTTCCTGCCGGTGAGTAAGGTTACTAGAGCTCAACGAGGGGGGTGGGGTTAGGTTAGGGTCGGCAACGCGCATGTGACTCCTCTGGAGTTGCAGGTGTACATAGGCTACGGAGACTGCTTACCATCAGGCCGGCCGTATGCTTGTTTGCCACCGACGTAGTATAAAAAAAAAAATGTTCATTATACTTAGCGCCACCAGAGGGCCTCGCTAAATGTACCTTGCCCGCATACAGTTTTGGTCTTGCTTCGCCACGGGTAGGGATCATCATTCGGCGAGTGAAGATTGAATCATTCGATTGGTGTTGGTGGTGTTGTGGTTTATGTGGCGCTATGCCGTCTTTAATGTAACTTACAAGCACAAATGTTGTATCTCACATTTTTTTTTTATTATATTTATATTAATACAACCCGGCAGCTTGAACATGTCATGCTCGCTTAAAAGTCTTTACTTACGGTGGCGTCGTTGATCGGGTCGCCACTTTCCCGAATGAAGGTTGAGGGAGGCGATGGCTGAGATACACGTCATACTCGTGAACGGGTGCTGTTTGTGGAGACCGGTCTGTTTAAGCTTACACGGGGTACAGTTTATGTTAAAGTATGTAACTTTACTTTTGAGTGACATTAACGTGAGACACTTCATTCGGTTCTTGTCTGTTTTAATTTTTTTGTCTTTTAATTATTTATATAAGAATTCAAGCCTTGGCGACCCTCTACATCTCCAAGGATAATTTAATATATATTTTTATATTTTATCTCTGACACTTAGAGACTTATACATCTCTAAAGAATTTTAGTATTTTATGGTTTTATTTTTTTATCATAGTTTTTTTTTGTGTAATTTGACATTTAGAGACAGTATACATCTCTAATAAAGTATTTATTATTTCATAGATTCGATATTTGTAATTGTTTTTTTTTTTAATTTATTGTTTGTAAAAATGGGCATGTAAAAGTGCCCCTGTGGCCTATTTGCTGAATAAATGTTTGATATTTGATATTTGATATTTGGTGTGTTTCAAAATATATTCTATGAGACATCATTTTATCAACCAAAGTCCACGTCAACCTGGTTAATGACAAAGAAAAACTAATTAATCAAGTTAATAATGTTCTTAGTACGCAATTGCGCGCACTTGTTTAAACGCACAGGTATCTGGCAGACAGTAAATAAGGCGCAATCTAGGTTTTTTTCAATTAATTACCAACTCAATTTAGTACCTGATAAAGTATATATTCGATTGAATCGAGAATTAGTTATGGCGTTTTTAAAAACGCTGCTAAAACGAATTCAAATAGTTATTATAAAATAAGGTGTGGTTTGCTTGATTGGTTGAATTGAATTCAAAATGGCTGATGTATTTTCATTGCTATGTACTTAAATATATGTATAATACATAGGCCAATATAAGTTTTGCAATAGACAATTATGAAACAAAGTGGCCTAACACCTATTTTTTAGGGTTACGTAGTCAACTAGGAACCCTTATAGTTTCGCCATGTCCGTCTGTCCGAGGCTTTGCTCCGTGGTCTTTAGTGCTAGAAATTTGAAATTTGGCATGGACATATAAATCAATAAAGCAGACAAAGTCGTACAATAAAATCTAATTTTTTTTTTAGGGTAGGTACCCCTACACCTAAAGTGGGGGTGATTTTTTTTTGCTTACACCCTACAGTGTGGGATATCGTTGGAAAGGTCTTTAAAAACTAATAGGGGTCTACAACAAACATTTTTTGATAAAGATATAATCGCTCCGAAAGAAAAAAAAATGTGTCCCCCCTCTAACTTTTGAACCATAGGTCCAAAAAATATGAACAAAATCGTGGAGGTAGAGCTTAAGGAAGACATTTAATGAAAACTATAGCGGACATGGTCAGTTTAGCTGTTTTTGAGTTATCGCAAAAAGTTTCCCCTTTATAGTAAAAAGACGTATATCAGACGTACACAGTTAATAGTACATTACGATACAAGTGCGAAAAATAGGAAATTCGAAACGAGTGGCGATAAATTAAAACACGACCGAAGGGAGTGTTTTAAATCGACACGAGTTGCGAATTACCTATTCGCACATGTATCGTACAACGTTTTACAGTACATATGGCCCTTTAAATGTTCGACACAGTAACGTAATATGCTACTTCTCGCACTAGTGCTATAAAGTAGCCCCATATGTACTGTAAACGTTATTACGACATTAAATGGGTTGTTCAAGTTATTTGGCATTATTCATGTAAAAATTTGCTTATTTTACTCATTCTATTTTCATTTAATATGTAATTTCTCTAAAACAGTTTCATTGGCTGTATGAGTAAACCCGTTGACCATTGGCAGTCTTAGAACGAAAGAGTAAAAATTAAAAAGTAAGAGGCAATCCCGCTAATTTTATATTCATATTCGTTTATTGCACTTATGTCATCATATCATCATCATATCAGCCTTTTATCGCCCACTGCTGAGCATAGGCCTCTCTTCCAGTACGCCACTTGTCCCGATCCTGAGCTAATCGCATCCAGAAGTGTCCCGCAATTTTCCGAATGTCGTCCACCCAACGAGCCAACGGACGCCAGGGGCTTCTTTCACCCGAAAGCGGCCACCATTCCGTTAACATTTTAGTCCACCTGCCATCACTCTGCCTAGCAACATGTCCCGCCCAACTCCATTTTAGGTTGGTAATGACGCAACCCACGTCTAGCACCTTAGCACGTATGTACGATGCATTATGTCTAGGACTTATTGTTATACTTTACTTTTTCATGCTTTAATGAACCAAATCATTTTTAAATTACTGCAGTTTGCTAAAATATGTGGTTTATTCATCTATATGGCAATCTTAATGTTTTTCGCTATGGGATATTTATCTTTAGACATGCAAAGTCTCCGATTGCAAGTATTATTATTATTATTGTAGTTTGTGGGCCTTTGAGTGCCACGTCGACCAGGCATTGGTCTATTGTGACAGCCCTTTAAAGTTCATTACTGATGCTCGTTGAATCCAGGAAATTCCAGATTCTTTGGGCCGTAATGTTCTGTACCTCATAGGGTTGCAATACATGCCGCCCTAAGTGGGTATTTCTTTTTGACATTAGTGGTCCACAGGAACAGAGAATGTGCATTGCAGTCTCCTCTGACTCATGGCAGAACCTGCATGTCGCATCTTGTTTCTTTCCAATTTGAAACATGTGTTTATTCAACTTACAGTGTCCAGTCAAAAGTCTGGTTACCGCGCAGGCTTTGTGTCTTTTGAGCCCTAGAAGCTCCCTAGCAGTTTTGCTGTTGAACCCTTTGATTAGAGCTTTCGAGTGTTCTTGTCCTTTTACGAACTTCCACCAATCGTTTGCCCTTATTTTTTCTAAATTGCTGAGCAGAGAATATGCATCCCGTTTTGTGATTCCACAGAACGGTTCTGGGCCGAACACGGGTGTGTCTCCGCCCTTTCTAGCAAGTTCGTCCGCTTCTTCGTTTCCGTTAATGTCGGAGTGCCCTGGTACCCATCTAAGTATGACTTTGTTGGAGTTAGCCAGTGCATTGAGGTTTGTTTTACAGTTCTGGACTAGTTTAGAGTTTGACTCAAGGGATTCTAGTGCCAGCAGAGCAGCCTGGCTGTCTGAGTTGATGTAGATATGTTGGTGTCTTAGGTTTTTATCCAGGTTAATCTCCGCACATTTGTTGATGGAGTAGATCACCATAGATCCCACATCCTACATCAATGCCTTTCTTGAAACCATGCGTGTACCAAATATGGCTTCCATTTGTCGTTGGTCCATTTGTCTCTAGGAGGTATTTCTGATTGCAAGTAAGTTTATTACTTTAAACTTTAATTATATAGGTACTGATTATGCAAATTTGCCTATTTGTTTAACTCGGGTACCGTTTCATCCCTTGGTTAACAATCTACTATACTTTAAGCTCCAGTTTATCTTATTGTGACGGAAGAGTAACTACGGAACCCTACACTGAGCATGGCCCGACATGCTCTGGCGGAAAAACATTTACTTTCTTTTGAAATTTACTTGTAAAATAACTTTTTACTTTAGGTGTTACTCCGTTTTCTGATATTTTGAATAAATTCCTAGCTCAAAATAATTTTTAATTGTAATATGTATGATATTATTGTACATTAAGTTCCTAGATTGTAGTCTGTTTTGTACATAGTGTTCATATTGTTTAATAGTTGTATGTAGCCTGTTAGTTAGTGGTAATTTGTATTTCTTTGCATATTCATATTCATATACTAGCCGTGTCTTATCCAACCTCGACATTGGCAGAATCATCCACACCTTGATGGAGCCATAACACAAAAAATATATATATATTACTTGTTAAAAAATAGACTTCCATTCCCGCACCCTACGCGATAGTGATGTGCACCGCTTCCGCATTGTGGTGTAGAACAGTCTGACCCTAGCTTCAGCAAACATCCCCGTTGCGCTGCAGTAGCGAGCCCTATTATCATCCTGAAGGCATTGTTGTACTGTACACGGAGGGCGTTGTACCGGGTAGAAGACATCAACATGCTGCTACACTGAAAAAAATAGATAGCCGAACTGGTTTTGTAACTTTACTAAATAACTAAACTACGGTTATAAGAAAATAAACTTTGCATAAATTTACAAACTTATTTTGTAGTGTATACCCAGTACCTGAACACTGATAGCCAAACACGGTTTTGTAACATATAACACATAGTTCTCAAGTCCCAATTTTTGTGTAAACAGTAAACAAAATTTTGTTACAGTTATGCAAACATTTCTTTCAGTGTATAATGGCACCATCCAGCTGATCTGATGATGGAGACAGGAGGTAGCCATAGGAACTCTGTGATGAAACAACGCAACCTAATTGTGATTGTGTTTTTTAGAATTGTCTCGATGAGTATTAGTTGTCCGTGGTAAGAAAAGTACAGTCAGCGACAAAAGCTTGTACCAAAAATTTAATTTTTACCAAGAACTTATTGCTATTGCCATCTTTGACTTATATATTACTTCGTAAAGACGGGGCCTTACGGACACTACGAAGTAGGGCCAGAAAATTGGTGCGCAAATGGCGTTTGTGCACATTTTGTTGGTGCGCATGTTCGCTCGGCGTTGTATGAAGTATGAACTATTGAAATCTTTGGTTGCTATGCGTTCTTCGCTTTTAGTGCACCCGCGCGCAAAATGAGACTAAACGCAAACGCGTACGTCACGTTCGGAAATCGAATTTATTTACACTAGGGGTACTGTAATAGTAATGTAAGGAATGGAATAAAGCTCTTTTTACTTCCTAAATTTAGGTTTAAAAGTACGCATGTAAGTGTAAAATTTTGTAAATATTATAAATTGCGGGCTGTCAGCAACGTTTTTTCATAATATTTGAACAGTATACATTTTATTAACTCAATAATTGAATACAAGGATAGATTGGGCTCCTAAAACAGCGAATCTGATGAAACAGTTGCTTACTATTACACATCTGTCAGCCGTTATGCAGTTTTCAATTATAATACACACAGCTTTATACACCGAACATGCTTATCGTGCGTGGTACGTCTTAAAACGTCGTCATTGGCAAAATCCCTCCTGCCAAAACACAAGAGGGGAAAGCCAGGAAAAAAAAAAAAAAAAAAAAAGGCGCAGGTCCGCCCATATATGGAAGACTGTTCTCATCTGTGGCCAGGGGCACCACAGTACCAGCTTCACCCCTTTAGACCGCATCCAACGGAGAGCGACTCGAAATGTCGGCTCCCGGCGTATTTCAGGTCGCGTAGCCAACGTGCATATCGTTCACGCTCCGTGGCGAACGAAACGCAACTGTCACAGTCGCACTAATACGGGAGAGTAATAGAGAGAGATACTCGTAGCTACGATACGCTACGGAGCGTGAACGATTGTAACGTTGGCTACGCGGCCAGATCGGCTTGCCTCCTTAGCGCTGCATACCTAGATAGCCTCGCTCATTTTCTATCGTATGTATAACGCGGAGTGCTCCGAGGAATTGTTTGGATTAACCCCTGCCGCTTCTTTCGGCCATCGCCCTATGCGAAAACATTTCCATCTTCACCACTTAGATGGTTGGAAGTCCTCAACTGTGCGTTTCTCCAGAAACTTCCTGCCTCGCGCAGCTAAAAAATTCGAATCAAATTTAGCTTCATTATTTTTAAGAATGTACTAACAATAATCATTGTTATATAAATGAAATAAAATAAACCGTGGAATGTTTTTTTATGTCCTTGCAAAGTATCAAACTATTGGCTCTGTGAGTTGTAGACCTCACGAATTCCCAAGGCTCCGCCATTTCCGCCAAGCTATTCGAAAAAATATAAAATTGAATAGACAAAAAAAACCTGCACATAATACGAATCGGTTGAGAAATGCGACCTTTTGACAAATTGTCATTTATATTCGGATTTTAAACCACCACCATGTCGTTTACCGCGCTGTACACACGATAAAATTTATCTAAATAGCCGTGCTGCCGGGCATATGAACGCAATGTTTGCGCTTTTCGCTCGGTCAATTAGGTACTTTTTTCACGCATGTCACCAACATGTCACGGATCTGTAGTTTATTTTAAATGAGAGACAAACTAGAGTTGGGACCCGATTTCCGTATCGTACGATACTATAACTAACACGCAAGATTAGTCAATATTGTATGCAATTGACACGTCATCTCAAGAAATAAGAAATACATAGAGTGCTCACTCCATATATCAGTTTTGGTACGTATCTATCGTATATATCAGTTGGTGGTAGTCGACATCTAGCATCGAGTAGCGGAACTCTCAGTACTGGTACTCGACAATAGATATCGCGGCAAACAAAAAGTCTAATGCTCAACGATTTTCCGCTAATATTATAGCCAGAGTAACCGGAACTCTATTTTCAACTCCTACGCTTACTCTGGTTATAATATTAGTTGAAAATCGTTGAGCATTAGACTTTTTGTTTGCCGCGATATCTATTGTCGAGTAGCAGTACTGAGAGTTCCGCTATTTGACGCTAGATGTAGACTACGAAAATAATAGTTTTATTGGTAACAAAACCGTTGTATGGAGTGAGCACTCTTTGTCTTTTTAATTCTCTTTGGTCAAATAGAATTGTTTTTTAGGGTTCCGTACCAAAATGGTACGAAAGGAACCCTTATTTTCAGAGATGGTCCAAATTTGAATGTCAGTACTAAATCGACTTTGATGAAATAACGAAGCAATTACAACATTTTCACAGATGTAGTTATTTGTGCAACAAGAGAGGAAAGTTGGTTTTTCTTGCGAGGGACTCAAAAACACGAGATGTGGAATAACTTTGCTCTCGTGTGACACATACAACTTTTCACCTCAGTAGTGAGAACATAATAAAGGTTAAAAAAAATTAACAACAAGTAAAGTTAACCACATTTATTTACAATCATGAATAAAAGGCATCATCATTATGACGAGAGCTTCTAGAAATATCCCTGTACTCATGACCTTCACTAAATTAAAAAGCTACTTTGTCTCACTCCCTGGAGTGACGAAAGTCGCACTTTCCTCACTCCCTGGAGTGACGAAAGTAGGCTTGTTCGAGCTGCTGAGGTGAAAAGTTTATTGTAACAAAACATTGTATCTTAATGTTGACTATTTCATCAAAGTTATATTATTTACGGATTTTGAAGACATCATAGAGAGTTAATGATGTGTTTAGATAAATTTAATAAATCACGTAGTTACTACGTAGTAAAATATTTAGAATAGTATAATAATAAATTGACATGTAATATGATATCGTAAATAAATTAATATGAATATAACCTTAACGCATTCAGCGCTAGTCCCGACACGTTGTCGTTTTGCCTCTACGAAGCATGTTATCGGCTACGACGTAGCGCTACGACCATAGCTCAGCGGTCAATGTGTTAACAACTTGTTAACTTAGTACTGTAGATGACTAACTTAGTCACCAAAAATGTTCTGTAGAAGTTTAAAACTGTCTTTCGTCCGTAGAGTCAAAGAGAATTTTATTAAGAAAACCAAGAGTGCTCACTCCATACAACGGTTTTGATACCAAAAATACTATTATTTTCGTCGTCTACATCTAGCGTCAAGTAACAAAACTCTCAATACTGCTACTCGATAATAGATGTCGCGGCAAACAAAAAGTGTAATGCTCAACGATTTTCAGCTAATATTATAACCAGAGTAAGTGTAGGAGTTCAAAATAGATTTTCGATTATAAGTTGTATACCGCTGGTAGAGTGGCGAGCCGAGTAGGTCGCCACAAAACAAATGGACTAAATTTTTTTGTTTTAATTGCATGTTTGAGAAAAGCACTATACATATCTCGGCGAGAAACGGGGTTGCCGGCCCGCGTATCTCTATCAGAATTTCACTTACCCCAGTTATCCCCACGTTGCACAATGAACTAATAAGTATTATGATTGGCGAGCGCGCGCGTTGGCGACACGTGCAGATTTGCAATGTAACACTATAAACCGCCGTTTTCATGGCCCCAACCGCTCTTTTGTTCCATAACCGACGCACATTGTAATGTACAACCAATAAATTAATTTAATTGTTAATTAAAATACGTCATTTTTCAGCCGTTCCAATATTTGTTCAGCTTGCGCTGTGGGGTATATAAGCCCGTGGTGAGCCGAAGAATGCCAAAGCCACACCATGAAGCTGTCTATAGCTCTTTTGAGCGTGGTGGTGAGTATAACTTATCTTATCTCATCTTATCTTTATCTTTTTCAAGTTTTAAATACCGTAAAGTTTAGAGCTATTGGAAGCCGAGCAAGCGATGTATTCCAGAGCGTTGCGAGGTTTACAAGGCACAGGGCATAATAATCAACTCACAATTTCTTGGACGCCTTTAACTTTTTTTTGTTCAAAATCTTTTTTATCATCTACCATGAAAAAGTAGACTTGAACATATACAGGTTACTTTTTCGTTAAGAAATTCTAGCGTATATTTTCTAGTAGAGTCAAACCAAGATAAGTTGGCAGGAATTTAGTCAGCCCCGACAGTTTAAGTGTTATTTTAAACGTCAAACTCATATGAAATTATTACGTTTAGTTAACACTTGCACAGGCTGGGCTATTTAAATCGCTGCCAACTTCTCATGGTCCGATTCTATGATGCTCCGAAGTGAGTTGTTGACAACAACTTGTTGTATAATGTATGCAGACGCAATTTATTTTTCTTATTCTGACTTAATTTTTTTATGCCCAGCCCGAGAGGGCTGTGCATTGTAAGTGCTAATGTTCGTTATAGATTGTTAATGTGATATTCTGTTTGTCACAAGTTCACGCGAATTATAAAACAAAAAAAAAAACGAATCAGAATGAATATTAAAATTATTTCCTAAAGAAGTAGGTAATTTGTGCTTAAACTACTAATACGTTACCGGTCTACAAAATACCACTGCGTTACCTTGCTTTCTTGGAATCGGTTTTCTCCTCTATCCTAGTTATTTACATGAAACAAATACATTGTTCTATTGTCTATTTAAATTATAACGGTTTTTCTTAACTGTAGGTATAAAATTAAATCCAAATATGATTGTTATTGACGAAAAAAATGGTTTAAACATGAATTCTACGTTTACCAATGATTCACCATCACCTAAATAACTGCTGGGTATTACCTATTTAGGTGTTCCCGCTAATGATGTCCATAATAGTATTGATGTCGATGTACTATCGGGAACTTTGCTAAATCGCTAAATTTCCACACGCTGGAATTTCGGAAACTTCATATATTTCTGTATGGGAATTGATATTTGCCATTACCAGATTGAAATTGTCCTTTGTTTCCTAAAATTTCCGAGATCTTTTCGAAAATTTTGGAAATATTTACACTACATCAAGTTCCATCAACACCACCATACTTCGTTTTTGACGTTATATTTTGTTTTTTCAGGCTCTCGTGGCCGTCAGCGGCCTGCCACGTAAGTATTTTTTTAATAATTTAGAATTTTAATACATAGAACTTAACCCTTCAATAAATATTACAAATAAAAAAAATAGGGATATTAAAGAATAATTCGAATACTTCAAAATGACGGCCTAAGCAATCGCTAATTGGTCAATGATAATACATTATATAGCATAACTCGTTCGCGTCTTTCCGAAAAAGAAAGGCACAAAGGCACTCTAGAGTCAAACCAAGATCAGCTGGCAGCAGACGGTGCACAGGTTATTTTGAACGTCATATTTCTATGAAATGATGTCGTTTACTTGACACTTGCACCGTGTGGGTTATCAGAATCACTGCGAACTTATCTTGATCTGACTCTAAAGTTAATTTTTACTGCACCCTTTCAGGCGGAAAAATTCTTTCAATACTTGATAAGAGAGATGGGATATATGTATATCTATCAGAGTCTTTAACTATTATTGTTGTTGTCCACAGAAGTATCCTTTTTCTAAAATGTGCTTGACCCTAATACTTTATTTGCAGAACCAAGGCCAGAGCCCGGTTCAGGAGTAATCGAAGAGATCTCCAGCTCCTCCAAGAAGGCGGCATCTTCTCGCTCTTCCAGCAGCTCAGATGAGAGCTCCTCCAGCACCATCATCAGGGGAGCTGGCGGGAAGACCATTATAAAGAAGACGCAAGCCGAACAAGAGCAGGAACAAGCCAGTGCTAGCCGAAAAGAAGAGTCTAGCCAAAGGATTGTCAAACGCGTTGGAGGTAAATTGAGATTTAACTCGGAGGCCTCGCGAAGATTACAAACGTTGATAGAAAACGCCAGGAACCAATATCTGTGCTCATCACACAAATATATGCCCTTACCGGGATTTGAACCCGGGACTCCATCCACTAGGCCAGACCGGTCGTTAAAATCTGTCATCACAATACATTTTTTCTTTTCGTGTGGCGATGTACTAATTGTATAATTGTCATCTTCTAAGCCAGTGTAGTAGGACATAAGTGCTTTCATAAGAGCTTGCGAGATTTGCACTAAACTGTCAAAATTCACATACAGGTAATGTCCGTGCCAACTTTCGTGAATCAACCTTACTTAGGTGGTTCATATATACACCTCCCGATCACTCAAAGGCGCGCCCGTACCGTACTATTTAGCATCGAAGCACGACCGTCCGTTGAATGTTTAATAACTAATTAAATACTATTTTATAATACTTGTTGTTGTTGTCCTAAGACACCCGGTACACAAACGCCTTCTTATCTTCAGCGAGCTTTCTGGCCATACTTCAGTTCAGTCTAATCGCTCGTAGCTCACTCTCGACGGACCGTCGCTAAGAGTGTACAGGACGCCCGAAGCCACGGCTTCCATTTTTATTTTCGATTCTTGTAATTAGGGAGCAAGTATTACAATTTGATATACTTGATATATTAACTCGTCGAGGGTTAAAGCCCATGAAATCCACTTCAATATCCGACAATATTTTGGGTTTCTATTTTAGGAGGCGTCATCGAACAAGACTCTAGCCAGCGGGCCAGCTCTGCACAGCAGCAGCAATCGTCTTCCTCGGCTGTCAAGAGTGAGGAACAAATTATCAGCGGCAGAGGTCAGTATTTAACAGTACAATTGGGTCCTGAAAACTTTCTTTTCTGTGGAAATTATAAAAGTTGACGAAATTTTTCTGACTTATCATATAAATTTTAAGAAGTAAGTACTTTCGGATGTCGATTAAGCTATACTTGGTTTACTTAATTCCTCAATTGTAATAGAGTTGATCTGATCATGCAGTCAAAGCGGCTAAAGGAAATACTTGACGAAAATATACACAAAGAGAGGGCTCATTAGATAGAGGTGGAAATGATAACTTATAAGAATATGAAGTATACTCAGCAGTAAAAGTTTACTTGTTTGTTTTCAGGAGGGTTAGTGAGCAAAAAGACCCAGAAAAGTGCTAAGCAAGACTCATCCCAAAGCGCATCTGCTGATTCCAGTAAGTCTTCAAGGAAGATCACTCGCTCCGGTGGTAAGTGTATCTTGAGAGAAATATTGATCCATTTTAAAGAGGGCCGCAAATCATATCATCACCTTCCTCGCGGTGTCCCGGCATTTGCCACGGCTCATGGGAGCCTGGAGTCCGCTTGTCAAAATCCTTACAGACTACTCTTGGACTGACTTTAACTAACTACGTTACTACTTAATAATAATTTTTACTTTTTTGTAGTCGAAGAAAGCCAAGAGCGGAAATCTGCCAAATCAGCCAAAAAGAGCAGCGCCGAGCAAAATGAGCGTGAGGAACTCCTTATCCGAGGAGGCAACCGTGTGGAGAAGAGCCAAAAGAACTCCAAGCAGGCGCAGTCATCTCGGCAATCATCTAATGAACAGAGGAGGTAAAAGTCACACGAAGATTTTTTACCTACCCGCCACCATACTATAGCAGTTACGCTCTCATTTCAAAAAGATTTTCGGAAACAACATGCAATTTGTCAGGAACATTAAAGTAGCATATATCTATGTCTGATAACAGTTATCACTGCTGGAAAATGTAATACACATGATTTAGAGCGAGTAGATTTTTTATATAAAGAGCAATGTACATCCCAAATGAACCCTAAGACTGCTCGGTCTTAATTTTCTTCCTTAATAGCGATGTTAAAAGTTCTATTTTTTAAATTCGTTTGTTGAGAATCTTAGAAGAATGTATCAGATTTGTTAACTTTAGTAATGTTCATAGAGAGGACTCCGTAATAATTATACCATGGAAGATATTTGACAATGATTCTTATGTTTTCAGATCATCGAAACGATCTGGTTCTTCATTAGAAGAAAAGTAAGTGTTCTAGGTCACAAACTTAGTTTAAAAAGCTAATGTACATTATGAATCTCTTTCTATATCAGTTTATTAAATACTAGTGTACGCCTGTGACTTCGTTCGCGTAGAAGTGGATAAAAAAATCAAATCTTAGAGCTTTTGTAAAGTAGTCGCCCGATATTCATTTGAAAGCGTATATATAAATAAACAAATACTCAAGTAAATACATAAAAAAACACCCCTGACTTAGGAACGAATATCTGTCCATCCATCACACAAATAAATGCCCTTACCGGGAATCGAACCCAGGTCCATCGGCTTCATAGGCTTCACTACCGACTAGGCCAGACCGGTCGTAAAATATTTATTTCGTTTATTTTGTTAAAGGTCCAGCTCTAGAAGCTCCGACCGCAAACAAGCCAGCTCAAGTGAGAGCAGCGAAGAGAGAGAGAGAAGGGAAAGGCGTGGGCGCACCTCCGTAGAAATCGAGGAAGAGAGACGCAAGAAGGAACGCAGCTCTAAATCTAGCTCCAGCTCTGAGAACGAAGAGTCCAGGCGTAGGAGAATCTCCGGGTCTTCTAAGGTAGGAAAATTAGTCAAAGGTTTGGCCCATACACAGTGATTAGGTTCAACTTTGGACATACCCAAAATTTTGTGATTTGATCCTTTCCCGAATGATGGAGAACTTATTTTCTGTTAACCTATGTATAGTTTGGTCCAAGACTGTCTCATTTTAAGCATAGACAGAGATAATTTATACTGTCTTTGTTTTACGCTAGTACTAACAATCAAAAGATAGGGATGAGTATAATTTTCCTGGTTCTTTCTGACTGACAAGTTTGTGTTTGCCAGACTATTAAAAAATTACTTATTAACGAATTCCGAAATCCCAAAATATCGGACCGATATTTACGGTATTTCAATACCAGAATTGAAGATTTCATCATCATTATCATCACAGCCAAAAGACGTCTACTTCTAGATTAGGCCTCTCTCATGGATCTTCACAACGACCGATATTGCTCCACTCTCATTCATTGGCTCCCTGCGACCTTAACCAGATTGTAGAACCATCTTGTTGTGGTCAGGCCTCAATTGAAGGTCTATCAAAATATCAACATTATCTAAATCGAGTATATACCTTTTTATACACATTTTATTGTATAGGTACAGGAGACTGAGGAACAACACAGACGTAGTAGTTCAAAGAGATCTTCAAGTTCTGAAGAAAGCGAAGAAGAATTAAGACGCCGTGTAAAGAAGGGTGGCAAGGACGACGATTGTGATGACGGCCATGGAGGTCCGGGCAGACCAGGGCGCCCAGGCAGACCAGGCAGACCAGGCAGACCAGGCAGACCAGGCAGACCAGGCATCCCAGGTAATAATCATAATCAGAATAATTTATTGCAACCATAGTATTTTTCAAAGGTCAAAAGTCTAATCAACTACAAAAATGGACCCCATTAGGGTGTAGCAGTGTGCATTTTCTTATTACCCAATGGATGAATATTGGCTTACAATTACAAAAGGAAAAAAAATCTTAGGGCCTGTTTCACAATGTCCAAGTAAAGTATTGGATAACTAATTGACAAATAAATTAACTGCCAGATAAAACTGCCCGCAATACATAAAAAAAATCGAAAAAAATAAACAATTTTTTTTTGTGAAATTGAACCAAACTCATATAACATTTTTTCCTTCTTTTGGCCTCAAAAATGCGTGGTTAAAATCTCTCGGGTTCCTCGTGAGCACCTTGCACATTTTTTTGTAAAACGAAGAGATCTTTAACATTTACGCTATTGCCCCACAGTATTATTCCATACTATTATTCGTCAATTTCTAAGCCAAGTACCTATTGAATTAGCAAGTGCTTTTAAGTGTAATTTCTGAAATGATAGTCAATTTTTTCATCTAATCCAGGCGGTCCGGGTGGACCAGGTACTCCAGGAGGCCCAGGCACCCCAGGAGGCCCAGGCGCTCCCGGTGGACCAGGCGCTCCAGGTGGACCAGGCGGTCCGGGCGGCCCAGGCGCTCCGGGTGGTCCAGGCGCTCCGGGAGGCCCAGGCGCTCCAGGAGGCCCAGGCGCTCCAGGTGGACCAGGCGCTCCAGGAGGCCCAGGCGCTCCGGGTGGACCAGGTGGACCAGGCGCTCCGGGTGGACCAGGCGCTCCAGGTGGACCAGGCGCTCCAGGAGGCCCACGCGCTCCAGGAGGCCCAGGCGCTCCGGGTGGACCAGGTGGACCAGGCGCTCCGGGTGGACCAGGCGCTCCAGGTGGACCAGGCGCTCCAGGAGGCCCAGGCGCTCCAGGTGGACCAGGCGCTCCGGGTGGACCAGGTGGACCAGGCGCTCCGGGAGGCCCAGGCGCTCCAGGTGGACCAGGTGTTCCAGGAGGCCCAGGCGCTCCGGGTGGACCAGGAGGCCCAGGCGCTCCAGGTGGACCAGGCGCTCCAGGAGGCCCAGGCGCTCCAGGAGGCCCAGGCGCTCCGGGTGGACCAGGAGGCCCAGGCGCTCCAGGTGGACCAGGCGCTCCAGGAGGCCCAGGCGCTCCAGGAGGCCCAGGCGCTCCGGGTGGACCAGGAGGCCCAGGCGCTCCAGGTGGACCAGGCGCTCCAGGAGGCCCAGGCGCTCCAGGTGGACCAGGCGCTCCGGGTGGACCAGGTGGACCAGGCGCACCGGGAGGCCCAGGCGCTCCAGGTGGACCAGGTGCTCCAGGAGGCCCAGGCGCTCCGGGTGGACCAGGAGGCCCAGGCGCTCCAGGTGGACCAGGCGCTCCAGGAGGCCCAGGCGCTCCAGGAGGCCCAGGCGCTCCAGGTGGACCAGGCGCTCCGGGTGGACCAGGTGGACCAGGCGCTCCGGGAGGCCCAGGCGCTCCAGGTGGACCAGGCGCTCCGGGTGGACCAGGTGGACCAGGCGCTCCGGGAGGCCCAGGCGCTCCAGGTGGACCAGGCGCTCCAGGAGGCCCAGGCGCTCCGGGTGGACCAGGAGGCCCAGACGCTCCAGGTGGACCAGGCGCTCCAGGAGGCCCAGGCGCTCCGGGTGGACCAGGTGGACCAGGCGCTCCGGGAGGCCCAGGCGCTCCAGGTGGACCAGGTGCTCCAGGAGGCCCTGGCGCTCCGGGTGGACCAGGAGGCCCAGGCGCTCCAGGTGGACCAGGCGCTCCAGGAGGCCCAGGCGCTCCAGGAGGCCCAGGCGCTCCAGGAGGACCAGGCGCTCCGGGTGGACCAGGAGGCCCAGGCGCTCCAGGTGGACCAGGCGCTCCAGGAGGCCCAGGCGCTCCAGGAGGCCCAGGCGCTCCGGGTGGACCAGGTGGACCAGGCGCTCCAGGAGGCCCAGGCGCTCCGGGTGGACCAGGTGGACCAGGCGCTCCAGGAGGCCCAGGTGGACCAGGAGAACCAGATCAACCAGGTAAGAATGCCGATGATTTTTTCGTGGTGGCAACATTACCTTCGTTTTCTCAAGGAACAATGTTGAATGACAAACCTTGTGTGCTGCTTTGATGACATTTTTATACTAGCTTACTAGCTAATTAGCTCCAATGAACTTGTCCGGTCGGAGCTTTTTGCCATTTTCTCCTGTTAACACCAATAGTGTCATATTCTTGTTTTTTTGCCCTTTAAAACTAAATCCGTTATAAGAAAACTAGAAACAGGGGAAACCTTTGCTGGCGCCATTTATCCCTTTGAATGTTGCAAACCACATTAGTGTCATGTTTGTAGATAGGATAAAAAGATATGATAAAATATTCATGACGATCACAAAACATGTACGAACATGTACAGACAACAATAACAAGAAAAGTAGTCATTAAGTGTGCATCACGAATTGGACTAAACTCATTATAATGCTATCAAAGCCAGCGTAGCGTTGTAGCGTTTGTACGTACGGACATACTGACATTTGCGGCGTCCCTCGGGTCTCTTCTTCATCCAAAAACAGCAATTCGTGTCAAGACGAGATACTTATAAAAAATTTGTTTACTCGTAGTTTTTTTGTCAAAATTTCATATCAATCGCGGTCACATTTCGAAGGTCGTGGCACATGATGATTTGTGTAATTTCGACATTTTTCTAAGTAACCAATAAAAATAAAAAAACAGAATAACGATTTATATGTATAAGTACATTAAGAGAAATCGAGTTGGATTGCCAACCAGGAATTTGGCTTAACTTAAAAAAATACAATCAAAAAGGTGCCACATGCTTTTTTATGAGTATTACAATCGACATTTCCTATTACACATTTTGAATGATAAAAAAATGAGTGTAAAGAATTTCCGCATTTTCCAAGTAAAATATAGAAATAGAAATAGAAACGGACAATAATTTTAAATTGACAGAATACACCTCACCTCGTGGTTCTCGTGATACTTCTCCAAAAGAAGTAATCAAATGTGACCGCGGCCGGCAAAACGTCCCACTTTGTCGCTTGCCAGAAGGACGAAATTTGCTTGTATCATTATACGAATAACCTGTCAAGTCCTTCCTTGCAGCAAGAGAAAAAGTGGCACGTTTTGCCGGCCGTAATCATAAATGTCAATAAAAGTCAATAAGCTTCCTTGTAGCAAGAGAAAAAGTGGCACGTTTTTGCCGGCCGTAATCATAAATGTCAATAAAAGTCAATAAGCTTCCTTGTAGCAAGAGAAAAAGTGGCACGTTTTGCCGGCCGTAATCATAAATGTCAATAAAAGTCAATAAGCTTCCTTGTAGCAAGAGAAAAAGTGGCACGTTTTGCCGGCCGTAATCATAAATGTCAATAAAAGCCTAAGGCGATTATGTCAAACGGCAAAAACATATTTCTTTAAACTTATCAGGACTACCAGGAGGTCCAAGCGAGCCATGTGGACCAGGAACACCGGGAGGCCCAGGCACTCC
The DNA here is from genome assembly GCF_033807575.1 of Cydia pomonella. Classification (NCBI taxonomy): domain Eukaryota; kingdom Metazoa; phylum Arthropoda; class Insecta; order Lepidoptera; family Tortricidae; genus Cydia; species Cydia pomonella. The sequence goes on from NC_084729.1 coordinate 3,142,185, forward strand.
AGGACTACCAGGTGAGAATCTAGGTCTAAAATATCATATACAGGGTAGAAATATAGTTAGCAAGGGCAGCTCTTAAATAATAATTATTGACGTCGTGCCAAAAATCTGGGAGCTTTTCCGTATTCGCTAGGCGCACAACTGGTGCTGATCTCATTTTGTGGGGTTTTCTTCGCTAAATCTTTTGGAGCATAATTAGTTCAAACAGCTGCCGTTAGCATTAATATGCGACATACCATAAGATACTTTGTTTGTGACAATCAGCTCCACCTCTCCCTCCACCGACTTCGCACTGAGTTCACATTCGCACTGCCAATACCGTGCCGAATTTAACTAAACTTAGCTGCACACTTAAATGTAGGTAATATCATTGTTCGAAAGTGACAGTTGCCTTAATTCTGAATGTTCCGTTCTTATTCTTAATCTCCGGAATACTAAGGTAAAAAACAATACATAATGGATTTTCATACAACTTCCCGTCTGCTGAAACGGTAAAAAAAATGATTTAGAATTTGTTTATAATTTGAGATTGTCCATAATGACGAACTTCCAGTAGTACTTTTGCTACATAAAGGTGAACATTTCCAAGCATATTGGTGAACAGTCTTATTCTTTTTCTTGTCCTAAGCCTTATCCCATTATATGGGGTCGGCTCTCCTAGTCCGCCTTTTCCACTGTTCCCGGTTTTGGGCTACGGTGTCACCTACTTCTATCTATTTTAGGTCCTTCTATATACATATTATAATTGTTATATTGGTGAACAGTATCCTTTCTCAATTAAGCTGGGAGACAAAACTAACGGGTATAAAGTCCCACACACATAGTTGCTGTGACACAGAATGGTCTTGTATAGTCTTTTATGGATCTAGCCATTACTTTTAGTTTTTTTACAGTAAATCCTCTCTCCTTTAAGATTAGGTAACAGTTTTACCATATAAACCCTCTGGTGTTGCGGGTGTCCATGGGCGACGGTAATCACTTATCATTAACCGATTCGTCAGCTCGAAACACGCACACAGCTAACACTTTTTTACCCGTGGACAACCAGGAACCCCAGGCAAATCGGACCTACCAGGAACCTATAACATAAAAATAGCTTAGTTCTTAAGTTTTCAGATTACTTGCATCACTCACTGTCATGGGCATGATACATTGGCATATCATTTTGGTATATATAAAAAAATTGTATTTTGCATATTCGTCTTTCAAATTAGTTATATTTTATATATTTTTTGTTTTTGTAAATATTGAATATTATATGTTGGATGGCCGCAATAAATTCAGTTACTGCCTTTATTACTATCATAAATCCATTGCACAAAACAGGTATTATTTTAGTAAATCCATATACAAAAATGAAGTGCCTCTCCACATTCATGACTCCTTATGTCAGCACAATATAAAGCATTTGTTATGGAAAATTTTTGCCCGCATTTACACTTAATGTATTTTCTCTATTCCTCTTCTATAAACACAAAAAAAACTAAACACGCACACAGCTAACATTTTTTTACCCCTGGACTACCAGGAAACCCAGGCAAACCGGACCTACCAGGAACCCCTGGCAATCCGGACCAACCCGGAACCCCAGGCAAACCAGACCAACCAGGAACCCCTGGCAATCCGAACCAACCAGGTACCCCTGGCAATCCGGACCAACCAGGAACCCCAGGCAAACCAGACCAACCAGGAACCCCTGGCAATCCGGACCAACCAGGAACCCCAGGCAAACCGGACCAACCAGGTACCCCTGGCAATCCGGACCAACCAGGAACCCCAGGCAAACCAGACCAACCAGGTACCCCTGGCAATCCGGACCAACCAGGAACCCCTGACAAACCGGACCTACCAGGAACCCCAGGCAAACCAGATCAACCAGGAACCCCCAACAAACCGGACCAACCAGGAACCCCAGGCCAACCGGACAAACCAGGAACCCCAGACCAACCTGACCAACCAGGAACCCCAGGCCAACCGGACCAACCAGGAACCCCAGACCAACCGGACCAACCAGGAACCCCAGGCCAGCCGGACCAACCAGGAACCCCAGACCAACCAGACCAACCAGGAACTCCAGGCCAGCCGGACCAACCAGGAACCCCAGACAAACCGGACCAACCAGGAACTCCAGGCCAACCGGACCAACCAGGAACCCCAGACCAACCTGACCAACCAGGAACTCCAGGTTAACACTTACATCTAACGTTTAATAATTTATAAGTACCTAACTCGCCTAACGAACACATCATTGGGAGCAGGGCTATAACCGCGATTAAAATCGATATTTGCAAATTGCGGGCATCTCTCTCTGTCACTCTAATTACGCCTTCATTGGAGTAAAAGAGAAAGATCCCCACAATTTGTGGGAATTTCGGTTTTGCGGCAGGCCCTGGGAGTATATAACACACACAATATAATTCAATGTTCTCCTTTCTACCCCCGTGCGAGAGGAGCAAACGTATCCTTACTTAGTGGACATAATCACCTACTCACACAACCCTTTGCTATTTCATAACACAAATAATTACAGAACTCTTCATTGCACTATTTACGCGGTATCAATTGAGTACTGTCTGCATCAAAAGAAGTGTATGAAACAACGCGCCAAAAGCTACCCTCGATTACTTAATCAATTAGAAAATTTCAGTGACACGTTCATTGTTATATATAAAGAGACATATATTAACTGTTTGTTATCTCTAAGAGAACGGTAGATAATTTTGTCGCAGTCTGATACGCTTCTACTGATTTTTATTTTATTTTCACAAATCAACTATTTCATTTTAATTAATCTATTTCGATTGTCAATAACAGCATAACACATTTTATACAGAATAAGTGATTTGATTGATTTATTGATGGGTACAAGCTTAGAATCATAAGCGAAGTATGCAACCCGATCTAAAAACCAACAGCGGCGTTGAGAGTTCGACTAGTATTATATTGTCATGTTGTAAAAGGTTATTATTTTATTATTTTAAAAACTTATGCACCAGTTATGAACTAAAACACTGTACAATTCAAAAGAGAACGAATAATATTCAACTACTTACCATCCATCATCTCACAGGACCTTAACACATACATACACTGACTTTATGTGTTCACTCCACTGCTTGTTATTCTATGGATTGTTATTGATTATTCTTTACTTTATGCTATGGGTTCCGAGTTGAATTCGAATATTAAAATTTTAGTCCAAGTACTCTATAATCTATCACTACTTATTACTGTCAAAGATCGGCACACCAACTCTATTGAAAATATTAGACTTACCTATTTCAGTTCTTTGCTATTCGTATATATTGTATCTATACATTAAGGTAGCGTAAAACTGCCTATTTTATTTATAGCATATTTTAGATTTTTTTAAATCTATGAAATAATCAGACAGCAAAAAATATTTGTATATCTGACAAAACGATACGTTCATTATTATAATTAGAGGGTCTATCACGAAGACTTAAGCCGTAATTAGAGTGACAGAGAAAGATGCCCATAATTTGCGAATTTTGGTGTTCGCGGTAGGCTCTTAGAGGCCAGAATTTTCGGGCCATTTTTGAATGTTCATAGTGATGGTTTTTGAATTTTAACGCATGGTTGCAATGTTAACTCAAAAATTTGGGTGGACCTGGCGCTCCAGGTGGACCAGGCGCTCCGGGAGGCCCAGGCGCTCCAGGTGGACCAGGCGCTCCGGGAGGACCTGGCGCTCCAGGTGGACCAGGTGGACCAGGCGCTCCAGGAGGTCCAGGCGCTCCAGGAGGTCCAGGCGCTCCGGGAGGACCAGGTGGACCAGGTGCTCCGGGAGGCCCAGGCGCTCCGGGAGGTCCAGGCGCTCCAGGTGGACCAGGCGCTCCGGGAGGCCCAGGCGCTCCAGGTGGACCAGGTGGACCAGGTGCTCCGGGAGGTCCAGGCGCTCCAGGTGGACCAGGCGCTCCGGGTGGACCAGGTGCACCGGGAGGACCAGGCGCTCCAGGTGGACCAGGTGGACCAGGTGCTCCGGGAGGCCCAGGCGCTCCGGGAGGTCCAGGCGCTCCAGGTGGACCAGGCGCTCCGGGAGGCCCAGGCGCTCCAGGTGGACCAGGTGGACCAGGCGCTCCAGGAGGCCCAGGCGCTCCAGGCGGACCAGGCGCTCCGGGTGGACCAGGCGCTCCAGGAGGACCAGGCGCTCCAGGTGGACCAGGTGGACCAGGCGCTCCGGGTGGACCAGGCGCTCCGGGCGGCCCAGGCGCTCCGGGCGGCCCAGGCGCTCCGGGAGGACCAGGCGCTCCAGGTGGACCAGGTGGACCAGGCGCTCCAGGAGGTCCAGGGGCTCCAGGAGGCCCAGGCGCTCCAGGAGGCCCAGGGGCTCCAGGAGGCCCAGGCGCTCCAGGAGGCCCAGGCGCTCCGGGCGGACCAGGCGCTCCAGGTGGACCTGGTGGACCAGGCGCTCCGGGAGGCCCAGGCGCTCCAGGTGGACCAGGCGCTCCAGGAGGCCCAGGCGCGCCAGGAGGCCCAGGCGCTCCAGGAGGCCCAGGCGCTCCGGGCGGACCAGGCGCTCCAGGTGGACCAGGTGCTCCGGGAGGTCCAGGCGCACCAGGTGGACCAGGTGGACCAGGTGCTCCGGGAGGCCCAGGCGCTCCAGGTGGGCCAGGCGCTCCAGGTGGACCAGGCGCTCCAGGAGGCCCAGGCGCTCCGGGCGGACCAGGCGCTCCGGGAGGTCCAGGCGCTCCAGGTGGACCAGGTGCTCCGGGTGGACCAGGCGCTCCAGGTGGACCAGGTGGACCAGGCGCTCCAGGAGGCCCAGGCGCTCCAGGTGGACCAGGCGCTCCGGGAGGCCCAGGCGCTCCAGGTGGACCAGGCGCTCCAGGAGGCCCAGGCGCTCCGGGCGGACCAGGCGCTCCGGGAGGTCCAGGCGCTCCAGGTGGACCAGGTGGACCAGGCGCTCCAGGTGGACCAGGTGCTCCGGGTGGACCAGGCGCTCCAGGTGGACCAGGTGGACCAGGTGCTCCAGGAGGCCCAGGAGCTCCAGGTGGACCAGGCGCTCCGGGAGTCCCAGGCGCTCCAGGTGGACCAGGCGCTCCGGGAGGACCAGGCGCTCCAGGTGGACCAGGTGGACCAGGTGCTCCAGGAGGCCCAGGCGCTCCAGGTGGACCAGGCGCTCCGGGAGGCCCAGGCGCTCCAGGTGGACCAGGCGCTCCGGGAGGACCAGGCGCTCCAGGTGGACCAGGTGGACCAGGCGCTCCAGGAGGCCCAGGCGCTCCGGGCGGACCAGGCGCTCCGGGAGGTCCAGGCGCTCCAGGTGGACCAGGTGGACCAGGCGCTCCGGGAGGCCCAGGCGCTCCAGGTGGACCAGGCGCTCCAGGAGGCCCAGGCGCTCCAGGTGGGCCAGGCGCTCCAGGTGGACCAGGTGGACCAGGCGCTCCAGGAGGCCCAGGCGCTCCAGGTGGGCCAGGCGCTCCAGGTGGACCAGGTGGACCAGGCGCTCCAGGAGGCCCAGGCGCTCCAGGTGGGCCAGGCGCTCCAGGTGGACCAGGCGCTCCGGGTGGACCAGGTGGACCAGGCGCTCCGGGAGGCCCAGGCTCTCCAGGAAAACCAGGGAAACCAGGCAAAGCAACGAAGAAAACAACAAGCTCACACCAAGAATCCGGTACTTCATCTGGAAACAGCTCATCACAGAACGAGGATACTACTGATGCCAAGGGCAACAGGCGTACCAAGACTTCAAACGCGAGTGATAAGTCCAATAGCAATAAGAAATCCTCTCAAGCTCAAACTGTTATTAAGAAGTCGGATGGATCAATCATCAAAAAATCATCCCAGGACGCCAGTGAATCCGACAACAAAGCAAGCTCATCCAATGTTCGCGAGAAAAACACAAATGCTGACGGATCCTCCAATGAGAGGTCTGAGCAAAACGCGTCCAAGTCATCCCACAAAGCCGCTTCAAGCAATAAACAGTCGAAGCAAGTAAACAAAGATGGATCTTCTGTTGAGTCTTCTGACAAAACTGCTTCAAACGAGAACAACAAAGCTGCGTCTAGCAACAAGCAACTTAAACAAATAAATAAAGATGGTTCGTCTCGGGAAGCGTCAGAGCGTTCAGCTTCTAATGAAAGTGACAAAGCGGCTTCCACCAACAAGCAAACGAAACGAATCAACAAAGACGGATCTTCTACTCGAGCGTCTGAAAAATCGGCTTCAAAGGAGAACAGCAAGAATGCTTCTACCAACAAACAATCAAAAATAGTGAACAAAGACGGATCCTCTCAACAGTCCTCTGAAAAATCTGCCTCAAGTGAGAAGAATAAGGCTGCTTCGACCAACAAACAACTGAAACAAATAAATAAAGATGGTTCGTCTCGGGAAGCGTCAGAGCGTTCAGCTTCTAATGAAAGTGACAAAGCGGCTTCCACCAACAAGCAAACGAAACGAATCAACAAAGACGGATCTTCTACTCGAGCGTCTGAAAAATCGGCTTCAAAGGAGAACAGCAAGAATGCTTCTACCAACAAACAATCAAAAATAGTGAACAAAGACGGATCCTCTCAACAGTCCTCTGAAAAATCTGCCTCAAGTGAGAAGAATAAGGCTGCTTCGACCAACAAACAAGTGAAACAAATCAACAAAGACGGATCTTCCAACGAGGCTTCTGAACAATCGGCTTCTAATGAAAGTAACAAAGCCTCATCAACCAACAAGCAATTGAAACAAATCAACAAAGATGGATCTTCCAAGATAGCCTCTGAGCAATCTGCTTCGAAACAGAACAGCAAGAATGCATCTAGCAACAAACAATTGAAACAAGTAAACAAAGATGGATCATCTAAACAGTCCTCTGAACAATCTGCTTCAAAAGAGAACAACAAGGCTGCATCCAAAAATACCCAAGTGAAACAGATTAACAAAGACGGATCTTCTCGCGAAGCATCAGAGCAATCTGCTTCAATTGAAAGCAACAAGGCTGCTTCCAGAAACACACAAACAAAACAAACTAACAAAGACGGATCTTCCAAGGCAGCATCTGAACAATCTGCTTCCAAGCAGAAAAGCAAAGCTGCTTCTAAAAATACACAATTGAAACAAGTTAACAAGGACGGATCCACTGTACAGGCATCTGAACAATCTGCTTCAGTAGAGAACAGCAAAGCTGCTTCCAAAAACACACAATTGAAACAAGTAAATAGGGACGGATCCTCTGTGCAGGCATCTGAACAATCTGCTTCAGTAGAGAACAGCAAAGCTGCTTCCAAAAACACACAATTGAAAAAAGTTAACCGCGATGGATCCACCGTGGAGGCATCTCAACAAGCCGCCTCGAAAGAGAATAACAAGGCTGCTTCCAGCAACAAACAAATAAAAAAAGTAAACAAAGATGGATCCACTTCGGAGGGTTCTGAGCAATCTGCTTCAAATGAAAGCAACAAGGCTGCTTCTAGCAACACGCAATCTAAAGTTGTAGGTGCCGATGGATCCGTAAAGACTGCCAGTGAACAGAAGGCTTCCAAGTCCAGCGCAGCCAATGCTAGCACAAACAAGCAGTCGCGCGTTGTTGGACCCGATGGCAGTAGCAGCATTAGCAGCAGCAGCCAAGCCTCGTCCTCTAGTTCCAGCTCCTCATCCTCATCTTCCACCGTTGAGGAGGTAGTTTCTGACGACGAATGTTAAATAATTAAGTAATTCAACATTTTGACCCACGTCCGTGTATATTTTTTTTGATAAAGGAACTTCATTGCTTTTTAAATTGATTTTTTTCAAATTATATTTTCTTTGTTCATGTGTGCTTAATTCGAAATAAACGAACGATTGATAAAATATATTTTTTATTTACTACTTTAGTTCTCACCATATTTAATGTGTACGAATTCTAGGTCCCCATCTCTCCAATCAAGAAGTGCAGTCTTTCTCAACGCACTAATACGGGATGGGCAAATAAGAGTGATACACTTTGTTTTTAAATTATATATCCAAAAAATAACTATTCATCACCAAAATATAGCCGGGATACTGGGTAAAAGGGATATTATAAAGACTACAATTTTCGATTTACAGAAGTGCGTACCTAGGAAATATACGTATAATCTTTTCTTCGAAAAAGTTATGGCGAAGCATTTATCAACATTTAGAACCATACGATTATCAACGCACCAGTTCGATATAACATTCAAGTCGTCCTGCAGCAGTAAACAGTCTGTGGTACTGTTTATTGTTTTGTATATTTTCAGATCGTCTGCATAAAATAGAAAGGGGCAAGACAATCGTTCTGCCAAATCATTTATAAAAACAATAAACAGCAACGGCCCCAAGTGTTACCCTTATGGTACTCCTGAGGTTAAAGGTACAGAAGCAGACAAAGATCCCTTGACAGCTACAAGTTGGCTCCTGTTATTCAAGTAGGAACATATTCACCTAAACAAATTACCATGTATTCCGTATAGTGCGAGCTTGTAACAAAGGATATCATGGTCCACTGTATCGAAGGCCTTAGAAAAATCCGTATATATAGTATCGACCTGACCACTATCCGCAAAGCTAGTACATAGTATAAACACAACTCACTCGAACTACTGGTAACTCGGGTTTGGTAGATTTGGAGGTTACTTGAAACTCAAACTTGAGACAAATACTTTTATTATCTAGTAAAACTAGGTAGGAGTTTTACACGACTGTCTTTCTTCACGACCGACACTAGAATGTCGCAACTGGCCCGGTTCCCAATCGTCGACCCTCGTCATCCCCTCCAATCGATAATCACCTCACAGATTTCAACCAATCACCGATCAATAATATCGCGCCATTTTACTATAGACCGATATTGTTATTATCCATATATACCATTATTATTATTTTTTAATTAAAAATAAAGCAATCAGATACACGAACCCTAACAATCGACCATCCTGATAACGGTTCCGTCCCGGAACACGTCCCCAGGTGGAAACCCTAACAATCGGGATCATGGCCAGTTGCACAAACTTCACATTAACTATACTTAATGTCACATTAACTAGACTTATACTACCTGTTAAGTAACCATTACTAGTATTTAACATATTAATCCTGTTGCTTTTACATACAAATTATAAATTCGAAATCAATTGAACAGTATTGAATTTTTCAAAACAACAATCTTATATAAACACTAGTTCAAAATGACTTTTACAGTAAACTTAATAATGGAAGGTCAATCAATAGCAAGATCTGTACTTGTGAATTCGCATAATCAACTCAAAGCGTATCAACAGTAGCAACAATTTATTTCACGAACAAATGTCGCGATAAACTGAAGACAACATAACAACTTACATTCGTCAGTGACCATAAATTCCAATAAAATGTCTCAATGACATAAATCGACTAACTTACAAATCAAAATATCTTACCGAATCATTCCTTATTAAGATAATATCATGATCAAGAGAAAAAGCAACTTTCGAAAAACTCTTGTAAGACTGATTGCCGATCGATTAGCAATAGCTCACACAACTAGTGGAATTCCCAACGATCGATTATGGGTATCCATTTCAAAAATCTCGGTTTTCGTCCGATCGAATAACGAAAAACCAGTAAAAACCCCGAACGATCGATTATCGGGTTGCCTTACCGTTGGCCACACGAGCCGATCGATTACTCGTGATGGGCGCGGAAGGACTTAGTCGAGTTGCCTCGCCGTTGACCTTAGGAGCCGATCGAATACTCGTGAAGGTGCGGGAGGACTTTCGAAACATCGAAACACGAACCAATCGTCGTGGTCTGAAACAATGTTAATCATCCTGTAGTTACATGTTACTTTTCACTATGTTAGAGTACAAATAATAATACATATTTATAATCGACTTATACCGTTAATCTCGAATATTATCATCATCATCATTATCACTGTTGCTATTAGAGTCCGAATCGCTATTTACCTCAAGGGCAGCAATACTGATCCAAGGTTTTATACGGTCCGCAGCAACCGTCGTAGGTCGTCGGTTTTCCATACATGAGAGCCCTGGCACGGGCGCGACCGTGTATCTATCCATGCCTAAATCCTTAATAATACGGTAAGGCCCTATGAATGATGGCATAAGTTTTTTACTCTGACCGTCGTTGTTAAAACATGTCTTAGTTATTTTGACAAGGTCTCCTAATTTGTACAAGCGAGCTGGCCTCCTACCTTTGTCATAATATTTTTTTTGTTTGTCCTGTTCTGCGTCTATCCTAGTTTTAACTTCCCTGCGAATATCGGATACATCGCCATCATCTCTGGTATCACGAGTGATTATGTTTAACGCGGGGTTAACCTCACTATTCATACCCGGTCCAAACATTACCTCTGCAGATGCGCGCCCAATAGTCTTTTGAATAGTGTTATTGAGACCCCACTGCACTTTCCCCAGGTGGCTGTCCCAGTTCTTTTCGCCAAACTTCACACTCAGTGATCTCAAAGATTCGAGTACGGTGCGGTTATACCGCTCGACTTGACCGTTTGATCTGGGGCTAGCTACTGCATTTAATATGTGCTTAATCCCTTTGTTAATGCAAAAACGTTCAAAAGCGCGAGAGGTGTAGCAACTGCCGCGATCGCTAATAAGACGGTCGGGGTTCCTAAACGTGCAAAATATATCTTCTAAGGCTTTGATTGTATTCTGTGTGTTAGTATTTCGAACAGGCTTCAAGAAACAGAATTTTGTGAAGCCATCCACAACAACAAGCAAATGGGTATAACCTTTATTGGATTTGACGAAGGGTCCAAGGTGGTCAACGTGTAGCGTGTGGAAAGGCACTTCTACTTTTTCGATAGGGTGAAGTAAACCCTCGCGTGTACTTACATTGTTCCTTCCGTACGCACACTCAATGCAAGAGTTGACGTACTTCCTAACGAATTTGGTCATCTTGGGAAACCAATAATTCTTTTTAATCCTCTCCAAGGTCTTTTCCACCCCAAAATGACCAATCTCGTCGTGGTTTAACCGACACAGTTGCCACCTTGCACCCTTCGGTACAACCCACCTAATTTCTTCCTTATCGCCACCCAAATAACGGTATAGCTTGTTTTCCTTAATGACAAAATTGTCCTTTATATATCGCAAACCCTTTTCGTCCACTCCGTCGCTCAAAATTGCCCTTATCCTATTTAACTCCGAATCACCTAACTGAAGAGTATGCAGCCAGTCCTCTTCGCTGATGGACATTACGATTGGAAATGGATCCACAAGAATATCTGACGGTTCCACAATTGGGTTACGAGAAAGAGCGTCTACGTGTCCCATTTTTGTGCCAGCTCTATATTCTACGGAACAGTCGAACTCCTGCAGCGTCAACCACCAGCGCGCTATCCTAGGAATAAGATCCCGTTTCGAGAACGTTGATCGCAAGGCACTACAGTCTGTAACGATCTTGAATTTTCGCCCTAACAAATAGACCCTGAATTTACGAAGAGCGCATACCACTGCCAGAGTTTCCAACTCATATGAGTGAAAATTCTTCTCTTCTGGAGAAGTTTGACGGCTGAAATAAGCAACGGGATGAAAGGGATCTTTATCTGAGGATCGTTGCAGAAGTATACCTCCGACACCTAGCCTACTAGCGTCTGTGTGTAGCTCCGTCTCGGCTGCCGGGTCGTAAATAGAGAGTACGGGCCTTTCGACCAACCTCGCCTTCAGATTCTGGAACGCCATTTCCTGACTATCTCCCCACTCCCAAACTGAATCCTTCTTAAGCAGTTTGCTGAGTGGCAAGGATATCTGTGCGAAATCTCTAACGAATTTCCGAAAATAACCCGCCAACCCTAGAAATTGACGAACGTTGTGAATGTTTCCAGGTCGGGGAAACTTAGACACGCTCAAGATTTTCTTTTCACCAGGCCTAACTCCTCTAGCACTAACCTCATACCCCAAATAATCAATCTCCTGGCGTAAAAAGTGACATTTGGACATATTGAGAGTAAGGTTAGCGCTTTCGATAGCCTTCAACACGTCTTCGAGGCGCTCTAAACATTGCGCGGGGCTGTTACCATAGATGAGAATGTCGTCGATGTATGCTGTCGCCTTGCCAAAGCGGGCCGATCCTAGTATAGAATTGATCATGCGTTGAAAAACGGCAGGTGCGTTTGCTAGCCCGAACGGCATGCGATTAAACTCGTATTGGCCGTCCGGGGTAACAAACGACGTGAAATGCTTGCTATGCTCTGAAATGGGCACCTGGTAGTACCCAGAAGCGAGGTCGAGAGTGATAAACCAAGTCTGCCCAGAAAGGCGAGCTATTTCGTCCTCGATAATGGGCATTGGGTACCTTTCTTTTACCGTCACTGAGTTCAACATTCGATAGTCGACACATAACCGAAGAGATCCATCTTTTTTTCGAACAAGTATAATGGGACTCGCGTAGTCGGACGCAGACTCTCTGACTATGCCAGCCTCTAGCATCTCTCCTACCATTGAGCGCACCTTTTCCCGTTCGTGATGAGATAGTCTATAAGGACGATACACGACCGGACGTTGACTGCTCAATTCAATACTCATCTCAGCAGCATTGGTGCAACCTAGACTAGTAAGAGAAGAAGCAAAACAATGACTATATTTCTTCAGTAAGTCTAACAATTTACCTCTATCATCGGCAGACACTCCTTCACCTATCCGGACCTGCTTGACATCAAACTCTGTCTCGACACCTGCATCTTTAGGGACCTGGGCAACTCGCTTAATCATATGAACGCGTTCTACACGACAAAATACAACACTTGGTAGAATCTGACAAAACTTGGCGCACGGCATCACCAATACATATATGTTACCTTTCACAGAACGATGAAGACCGCCGCTTATAATGTATTGTTCATTTGGTCTACCGGCGATAGTCTGCTTCACTAGGACATCGCCATCGAATGCTGTTTTCGTCCTGACCCTAACCGAAGCTGCACCATGAAGCTGAACAACGCTGAAAGTATGATACCGCAACAATGATGCCTCGTCCTCGACTGCATCAACGCAGGTGAATTCATTCGTAATATTGAAGAACTGCAGTTTGTTGGCATCTTTGTATACTGTTATATGAGCCTGCTCGGTGTAAGACTGCCCTACCAGAATGGGCCTCTCCAATAATTCGTCACTGACAGCTCTGAAGCTTACCGTTGCTCCTACCCCATCAACTGAGAGATCAAGTGACAGGCTACCCAGCGACATAGTTAGGCCATTACCGAAACCCTTCATGAGCGTTGGAGTTTTGTCGTGCGATACACCTAACTCATTAACCGTAGACTCCCTAATCAAGGTAAGCTGGCTACCAAAATCTATGAATGCCTCAATAGTCCTGCCCTGCACCACTACGTCCTTGAAGTACTTAGAACTGGGTTTAGAGGTAATATCTGAGTCTAAACGATTAATTTTCATGACCTTCGGTATAGTAGTGTTGGAGCTAGTCGATTTATCGCCAGGGACGCTGTTCTTAGTAAAACACTTATCCGCTGTATGTCCTATCCTGTTGCACTTTGTGCATTTAATGATGGGTCTAGTACAATAAAGGTAACTATGACCAGGTTCCTTGCAATTATAGCAACCAGATTGCTGCGCCAGCTTGTAACCAGGTTTAGATTGAGTTGTAGTATTCCCCCCAACAAAAGAATTACCCGTGGCTCTATTTCTGACGTGGTAACGGTCTGAACTAATTTGACTGGATTCTTTGTAACTCATCAGAAAAGGCAATAATTGATCCGGGCGAGTACAGCGCAACGCTAAAGCACCCGACCTAAGCGTTCGATCAGTAATTCCATGTATTATACAATCCGCGGCGCGTTTCCCTACTATGTCACACTGGTTAACCAGACTCAGTTTTTCGTAATAATATACTTCTATGGGTTCGCTAAACTTGCTTTTCCTTTTGAGCATGTCCTCCAAGATCTGGCCATAGTTTTGGTCACAAGGAAATGCGTCTAACAATTTTGTTTGCCACTCTTGCCAAGTAAAAAGAATCGTATTTAGGCTTTCGTACCATGTCTTGGCCAGACCTTGCAATTTCTGCATGGCGAAATGCGTGGTAGTCCTCTCATCCCAACCATACACAGCAGCGCATTCATTAACCTTCTTCAACCAAATATCAATGCGTTGATTTTTGGTGGAAGGGTCAAAGCCAGGTAGGATGTTTTTGTGGTCTATTTTCTGTAAAGGCAGTTGTGCGGGCTGTGCAGGTGGTTGAGATGTAAGACCACCCCTTAATTGTATAAGAATATCAACTAAATCTCTTTTAGAAAAAGAAGGGCTACGTGACCTTTCATATTGTCCAGCGTCGTCACGATGCTCTGCTTGACGGTTGGCCTGTGTCTCAGACCGATGATCAGCATGCTGTTCCACCTGCTGCTCGGCGTGGCTTGTGACCCGTTGCTCAGCGTGGGCCGAGGTGTGGTGCCGACCAGGTGGAGACCGGCTGCGGTGCATCCGGCTCGTCGATCTTCTGTCGCAGTTACGTCTTAAAGAACGACGCCGGCCTTCAGCTTCCCGAAGTCTTGCTCTTTCTATCTTCAGCTCCCTTTCCAACATGTGACATCGCGCGCTGCCAGATTCTCGACTAGGATTAAGCGTAGGGCTGGGACTCCGTTCCTTGTCACTAGGGGCCCTTCGCTTTCGTGTAGAACCCCGATCAGGAGGTTCCGGTGAAGACATGGCGTCTGAAACTCAAAACGAAGGCATTAGAATAAATTTGTAGTGAACACCACCACTAATAGCGTTCATGTCAACTGTTTATTTATTTATTTATTTTGTTACATACAACTATAGGAATATAGAATATAGCAATAAGAACTACATAATAAACCATAGGAATGTACTTAAAGGGGAAATGATGCATTGTGGTTTTCACTACCAGGCAACTAAAGGACTAAACAGAGACCGGTAAATACGGTACAGGGAAAAACAAGTAGCAATGTTCAAATTCGAGGTGTGAGGAACGTGTATAATAATAGTAGGTAATTTAACCTATACAAGCATAAAATATCACAAGTTTATTAACCTTGTATTGTATTTCCTATTAATTGAATAGTAATGATGAGTGGCAAAATTGTATAACATAAGGCACCAGATTAATTAAATACCCACGTTCCTCGCAGTGTCAAATTAAATAATAAAATTTGATTAACACGGATTGGGAAAACAGCCAAATTAATGTATTCTATACGTAGTGAAAGTAGTGGGATAAATCCGTTCCCTATAAAATACTTATAGTCAACGTCACGTTTTTATTCAAAACCGATTGCACCCACTCTTGAAAAAACAGAAATGTAGGTAAGCATATTTATTTCTATTGAATGCTATTTAACGGACAAGAAAACACGACCAGTACCGTGGATCTTCCAGAAATATGTTTCCTAGTTAACGCATGTTGTGATGTCTACCCGAAAACTAACAACAATTAGGATGGTAAATAATAAAACCACTTTTATAATAAATGTTCATGAAAACTATGGATTACGGCACAAAATGTTTTGCTAACTCGACTGACTCACAGGTAGGTAGTCGTATATAACTATTCTTAACACTGCTTTTAACGGCTGTATGTATTCAATAATACATTACGTTATTTTATGAAGGTAGACGTCTAAGCGATGAATTTAATATCTCGAAAAGCTACAGCACTATTTATATGGGTAGCACCAATCCGAGTTTGGACCCTAACTTCATTACTAGACCTAACGAACGTAACGAAATTTAATTAACTATGTTTAAAACGAAAATTGGTTCGAAATTACACCGTGCTATAATTAAAAATAAATTGTGGGTGTGTACTTACGTTTTGGTTGCGTTTTCCAACTTCTGAAATATAAACACAACTCACTCGAACTACTGGTAACTCGGGTTTGGTAGATTTGGAGGTTACTTGAAACTCAAACTTGAGACAAATACTTTTATTATCTAGTAAAACTAGGTAGGAGTTTTACACGACTGTCTTTCTTCACGACCGACACTAGAATGTCGCAACTGGCCCGGTTCCCAATCGTCGACCCTCGTCATCCCCTCCAATCGATAATCACCTCACAGATTTCAACCAATCACCGATCAATAATATCGCGCCATTTTACTATAGACCGATATTGTTATTATCCATATATACCATTATTATTATTTTTTAATTAAAAATAAAGCAATCAGATACACGAACCCTAACAATAGATAATGTTTGTATTCCAATAAATTTGTTACTGTAGACTTATTTTTTACGAACCCGTGTTGCTTATCAGATATAACTGTTCTAAAGTGGCTATATAGGTTTACATAGACAATGGATTCAAATAGCTTAGCCATACACGAAAGAATACTAATGGGTCTATAGTTTTCGCAACACAACTTGTCTCCCGATTTATGAATTGGAACGATATAAGCAGTCTTCCACACTAAAGGAAAAGTTCCCGATTGTAAAGATTTGTTAAATATTAAAGACAGTGGCTGAAAACTGAGCTCTCTGGTACAAGATTTTACAAACGAGGGGGGTATGCCCTTGTTTCCATCCAGCAACTTAATTTATCAGCAATTGTATCAAGGGAAATAGAAACATTACTTAGTACATCATTGCTTAAATGTGAGTTAAAAGTACTAGGAAATAATGCTGCAGGGGGCTCAAACACTGATCTAAAATAAGATGAAAACAGATTACAAATGCCCTGACAGTCAGAAGCTGTTTAATTGCCATAACTCATTCTCTCTGGTATTGCTGAACGACTTTTTTTGTTTTTTACAAAGCGCCACTGACGACACAAAATCCCTGTAACATCTTTTTCGGAGAATCGAGAAAACATCCTAATCGCGTGGGTTGTTACATTTTTTAAATAATTTGTGAAACTTATTCTTCTCGTCGAGGCAACGCTTGAGAGGATTGCTGTACCAAATTGGGTAGTGACGACTAGATGTTTCTTATGTAGAGGCGTATGTTTCCTAATTATGCCAAACAACGTATCATAAAATGATTTTATACAAACGTACACATCTGCCTGGCTAAGATGGTCGGTTTTTTATCATTTGTCATCATGCCTGTCACGTTCTAACTAGTATGTAAGTGCGAAAGTGACGCATGATATGACAAGTGATAAAAATGCGACCATGATACCGCCGCTGATGAACTTAGCAACGCGTGCCGGTCGACCAATAACAAATCTTTGCGAATTTTGGAGATATCACACTTATTGAAATTCAGCCTTTCAGTAAACGACAGCAACAAGCTTACAATGATGTAAACGATGCCATTTCAAAAGTAGTAAATTGGTTCAATGTTAATAATTTATTGTTAAATGAGAATAAGACTAAATGTATTAAGTTTGTCACTAGTAATGTAAGGCATGTAAAAACAAGTGTCATTGTGAAGGATGAGGAATTGGAATTAGTTGATAGTACAGTTTTTCTTGGTATAACTTTAGATTCTAAACTCCAGTGGGGTCCCCATATTGCTACTCTTTCGAATATACTGAGTTCTGCCGCTTTTGCAGTAAGCAAAATCCGTCAGTTAACTGATGTAAAAACAGCTCGATTAGTATATTTTAGTTACTTCCATAGCATTATGTCATATGGTATTTGACTGTGGGGTGGTGCTTCAGATATAAATACCATTTTTGTTCTGCAGAAGAGGGCTATTCGAGCAATATATAAAATGAACCATAGAGACTCACTGAGAGATAAATTTAAGGAAATTGACATCATGACAGTGCACTGTCAATACATTTATGAGAATATTCTGTATGTGCATAAAAATATTGCCGATTTTAAGAAAAATTGTGACATTCATAATATTAATACTAGAAATAAACATAAGTTCGCCGTGCCCTTCACTCGGCTCCATAAAATTAAAAAATCATTCATGGGTAATTGTGTGAGATTTTATAATAAACTTCCAAACCATATTACTGAGTTACCAATTAATAAATTTAAGAATCATGTAAAGCGTAAACTTATTTCTAAAGCTTATTATACCACACAAGACTACATGAATGATAAAACAACGTGGGATTAATTGTGATTCGAAATGATTAATTATTTATTATATTTGAATAATGATGATGAAATGGATATTCCAATGCATGTATTTCCTTTGTTGTTTTTATTATATTTGTTTGACATTTAGAATTTATTCTAGAAACAATCTAGACTAGTATTTTTTATACATTTTTTTTTGTATGACTACCTATATTTTGTGAAAGTTTTAGTATTAAATTTGATCTATGAATTATATTCATTAGTAGTATATATGGAATAATATTTACAACATCAATAAATTGCTCTGATAATTAGATTAAGATAATTATATGTAATACTGTCTTACTATTCATAAGTGCTTGTTGCTAGGCCTACATGAATAAAGTATATTTGAATTGAATTGAATTGAATATTGTTAACTTTCATCGTACGTCCCGGATGCAGTTGCGGTATATCTATAACTATAAATGGATGATGTCCGTCTTGTCTAGTCATCGGTTCAGCGCCATAGACTTTCATACAGTGTACATTGGATACGAGTAATACAAGGTCAAGGAAACGTCAATTTTTGTTAGGAATACCGTTTAATTGTTTTAAGTTGCACAACGACATGAAATGACTTAAGTGTCTATTTACTCGTGCCTATACTTTATATGATGGCTTTTTCAATCTACATTGTCTAAGGGGCGCGACCGGGCCGGTGCAACGGGGGTCGTCGACTGATCCACTTGCTCCTCACCACTCCCCATATCCTTACCGGGCGTGGAGAAGCATTCTATGCCTTCTTCCTCACCTTCCGCCATACTTCGCGCCATAGTAATAATTTTTTGACGGGAAATGAAAAAATCTTGGGCTGATCACACTTTGTGTAGTAGGAATTATAGTTTTGATAATAGAACAAGGTCAAGGAAACGTCCCACCTTGATAAGCTGTCTGGAAAACTGAAAACTCGGAACAACATAGTCCAGCTTACGGGAACAACATGGGGTGCTAGCGCTGCCTGCCTAAAGACTGCGGCCATGGCCCTCGTTTACTCGACGGCGGAATACTGTGCACCCGTATGGATAAATAGTGCACACGTGGCCAGAGTAGACGTTGAGGTGAATCACACAATGAGGATTATTACGGGCTGCATCATACCAACACCCACCTGCTGGTTACCGGCCCTCAGCAAAATCCGGACATCCGCCGTCAAAAATGTCTAGCACGGGGATTCACTCAAATGTCCGATAATACTTTGCTGCCCATCCATGAAGACCTTAGCAACCTCAAAAACACCCGACTTAAGTCCCGAAACCCACCCGCTAAAACCTTTCACTTACTTAGCACGACATGGAAAGAAAGCCAAGCGTGGTTGCAAGAATGGGAAGCCCACCAACACAAATTAAACAACACCCTCTATGAATTTAGCACAGATGAGCGGCCTAAAGGGTTTAGTGAAAGCCGGCAAATATGGTGCAAACTGAACCGCCTGAGGACTGGGTTCGGTAACTGTTCGTACCTTTGGCACAAGTGGGGATGGAGCGAATCGGCGAGTGTGGAGATCCGGAACAGACTATACACCACATGGTGTTCGAGTGCCCCATTACCAAATACAATGGACCTGCTGAAGATTTCAAAAACCTAACGAAGAATGTCAGTTTATTATCTGTATAATTGAACATTTTGAATACTGACTGTACAATTTTTTTTAACCAGTGTGTAACCGCCATACGATAAATAAATAAATAATTGTGTGTTAATATTTCATCATACCTATTAGTTAATAATTTAGAATATTTTGTGTAAAAACCTAAATTGTTACTTTACGCTAAGGCTTGACAAAATGTTCATATGACTGTATCGATAACTTGTCGGTATATTAGTAGGTATAAATTAGTTGTTCACAAGAGATATCATTAAGATTACCTTTATAACCGACTTAAAATAATAACGATTGTTAGAATACCTTTTTTGAAGGTGCACATGCTTAGCGATAAATTTAAACATCACTTTACAACACAGTACTTACATTTTAACCACTTTTCCACGGCTTTGCCGCCAACACAAGGAAACACAAGACAGCGTATACTTATACAATTCAAATTTTCTTTGGTAAGTCAACTCTTTGCGAACACATTTTCAAACAACTTCAACTTTATCATTTTCAACTTTTTCAAACACATTTGAAGAAGTAGTCGATAAAGCAGTTAATCATCGATAGATTATTAATATGTAACATGACATCACTATTTTTGTTCGCATATAGACAATTTACGCACACACTTGCATTTCATTTTTGGTCACACTTTCGAAGTTTGACAGTCGTTCTATACTATCCTATTTCTATGGTACAAAACACATTTTGACTGCGGTATTGGCACTTTAAGGTCTAGTCTGGACATACCTATTGATTGACATCGAAAAATTAAAAAAATGTATACGAGAGGCTACCCCCAAATAAAATAAAAAACTTTTTAGTTAATTTTAGGTTATGTGTTTATCAATAAAAATTACGTTTTATATATGTAAGTAGTGTTCAAAAAAAGGAAAAAAAAGCATTTTTTTTGTCGAATTTACAAAAAGTCATAACATTTTTTGCTTCTGTTGCCATCAGGAATGCCCCTTTAAAATCTCTCGCAATGCTCACGGGCACCTCGTATATGGAGTTTATTCAATTTATTATAAATAGTGAGGTAAGATTGTGAGCCAGATGTCTTCTACGTCCGATTCCCATGACTCCTGGCGGAAAGCGAGGATATTTTTTTTACAGCAATAAGCGCCCCACGCCCCTCAGCTTTCCTTGACTGTGTTGTATCGCGATCACGCCTATAAACATTGTAACGGTTATCGAAAATCTCGCCATCATAAACACCTTTATTCAAGTTGGTTTCTGTCAGACAAATGTAGTCGTAATTTGAATATAACATACTTAAATAAAATTCGGATAGCTTCAACCTAATTCTATTCACATTTTGATAAAAAAACTACTGTCATAATTACTAAATTATATTAATTCTATAAATACCCAAACATACAAACTGTAATGTATCCTGAGGGACTAGGTATGCGGATAGGTTTAGTCAATGATAGGCACCTTACTTGTTCGAGAATTTATTCCGGACTGACGTAAGTGACACACGTAAATGTATATGATTTCAGGAAAGCATTTGACCAGGTTGACAACGATATCCTCTTAGAAAAACTGTCTGCAGTAGGCTTTGACCCATCACTCCTTCAATTGTTTGACAGCTACCTGAAGGATCGTACACAATTCGTTCGGCTCGGTTGCTTTGACTCCGATCTGTACCCAACAAGATCTGGTGTTAGTCAGGGATCCTTGCTAGGGCCCTTTCTCTTCACTATTATGGTGAATGATCTTTCGACCTGTCTGGTTTCCGGTAAACTTCTATTATATGCCGATGACATAAAAGTCATGGTAGATATCAAAACCCCGTCAGATTGCCAGGACATGCAGCATAACCTGGATGCGATATATCGATGGAGCGTTAAAAACCGCCTTTCCCTTAATGTGGCCAAGTGCCATGTCATGAGTTTCACCCGGGCTAGGCTGGGCATACTCTCGAACTACCTCATCGATTGCAAGTCTATATCCCGCACTCATTCTATGAAGGACCTGGGGGTGCTCTTTGATCCTGGTCTTACATTTCATATATATTTTCATATATATATCATATATATACGCACTCTGGTTGCAGAAGGGTTTAAACGCTTGGGGTTTGTTACACGTAACTGCAAGGACTTTAAGCATGTTGGTGTCTTCAAAGTTTTATACTCTGCTCTGGTACGATCCAAACTGGAAGCAAGCTCGTGCGTATGGAGCCCATACGAGACCACCTACATGCTTATGCTTGAGAAGGTTCAAAAATGTTTTCTGCGTACTCTCTTCAAGAAAATGTACGGGTACTATCCGTTCATGTATCCGACGGCTTACTTGCAGGGTGCGCTAGGATACAATGCACTAGCGACGCGCAGACTGTTCGACCAGCTGGTAACAGTGCTTCGTATCCTGCGCGGTCGTCTGGACTGTCCTGAGTTAGTTAGCGAGGCATGTCGACTATTTGTCCCAGACGGGCGTGCCCGGTTTCGTGCTGACCGCCTGCGCCTCTTCGCGGTCCCTCCCGCCCGCACGGTCTCGCGGCGCAACTCGCCCGTTTGTCGAGCGTTGCACACGCTCAATAAGCTCGCTGCTGTGCAACACTCCTGCGATTTGTTTGCGGACGGCTGGACGGTTATTGAGAAAGATTGTTTAAAAATATGCGAGTTACAGACCTGATTTAATTATTTAAATGTTTAAATGTATTTTATGACATGACGTGTAGCTTATTTTTATTAGTATTTTTTAACATATATAATTATAATGACCTTAGTTATAAGAAATGAATAGCTCTGTATTGTTACATTTTGTGGTTACTTGAATAAATTGAAATTGAAAATGACACCGTAAGATTGTGCACCCGTTAGTTTATAATCTAACGCAGGTTAGGTTAGGTTAGTTTGTAATCTAATTACCGTCAGTTTATAATGTAACTAGCGAGATTATAAACTGGCGAGTGTTTACAATTTTACGGTGACATATATATCTATGCCTACCTACATAGGTACATCACACTTCTCCACACTTAATTAATACTAGTAGTATTATAAATAGGTATGTACCATATTAACTTAAATCCTATTTAACTTACAATAAGGAACAGGTAGATGCATTCTGCAATTCACATAACAATAGGTATACATTGCTAGCGGGAGACCCCGTTCGTCCAATAATAATCAACCGCTATGAACTATAATCATGGATCTTCTAATCATGGGATACCATTCATTATCGTGTAATTATTCGTAGACGTAACCTTAACAATAAATACTATATCAGTGAATTATCTTGTATTTTATTTTATTTTATATTAAAAATTACCTCCTACTAGGATATTACATATGTAACGTAGCTTGAGCTAACTTAGATCACGATACTCAGTTAAAATCTGCTTAATATAACACTATAAAGAAATGCTTCACAATCCAGCAATAAGAATATATTTAATTAACCTAATTGACTTAAGTGCCTATTTACTCGTGCCTATACTTTATATGATGGCTTTTTCAATCTACATTGTCTAAGGGGCGCGACCGGGCCGGTACAAGGGGGGTCGTCGACTGATCCACTTGCTCCTCACCACTCCCCATATCCTTACCGGGCGTGGAGAAGCATTCTATGCCTTCTTCCTCACCTTCCGCCATACTTCGCGCAGTAGTAATAATTTTTTTGGGGCGAAATTAAAAAAATCTTGGGCTGGTCACACTTTGTGTAGTAGGAATTATAGTTTTGATTCTAGAACATAATTTTGATTTTCTGTGCACACGTAAGGTACCTAAGGAAATCAGTTAAATAAATATACGTTGACGTGCACTCAAAGTCAGCTCACATAATTTCTACCACTATGTAAAATACAAGACATATATAGACATGTTTCGCCAATATACTTCCGAAATTGGCAGACTGTTTTGTACAGAATATTACAGACAAGGCGTCTCCAGTAGATTAAATTCTCTAAGGGGTTTATTTATTAGAAACAACAAAAGCCCAAAAATAACTTTATTACCATATAAAGCAAACGGACGTTTAATAATATTATTAACCTTTCGATTATTTTAAACAGGTTTTATATTATAATTGAACAGTAAAATAAGTATAAAAACTCTGTAACAGTACCTACTCATAATGTTAAATTTTATAGTTCTAGCCCTTAATGACTTCCACTTTTTTAGAAGAACTAGATGAGGCAGAAGACTTGCTGGCTTTTGCAGATTTTGAGTTGACGGCAGTTTTGGTACCATCGGCCCCAACTGAAGTTTTGCTTGACTGGTTGTTCGAAGAGCTGCCGTCAGCCACGCTGGCGTTTGCTGTTTCTGATGCCTTCAGTCTTGAGGATCCGTTTGGGTTCTTCTCAATTAAAACTGACTTGTTTCTGTCAGATGCGGCTTTGTGAGCCGTTGCGGCGTTGTCTTTAGTACTCCAGGATTCAGAGCTACCGTCAGCATTCTTTGAAGTCCCTTGGTTTTTGTTGTTGCTTGAAGTGCCGCTGCTTTCGGATGCAGCGTCACCAGTGTTACGAATGTATGTGTACTTTCCATCTTTCCCTATTGATTCGTAGGACTTGTCGTCGGATTTAGATGCTGCGTTGTTCGCCGAAGCGTAGTTGCCGGAAGACTTAGAGCTACTTGAGCTACCGTCATTGTTTTCGTTGGTCATTTTGTTGCTGTAGGAACCTGAGTTGCCACTTTGTTTAGAAGCTGCTGATCCGGTATCAGTGATTCTCACTGATTCCCCGCTCTTCCCTACGGATTGATATTCTTTGTTGTGGGAATTTGACGCCTGTTTATCTGCTGAAGCGTTGGTGCCTTGAGAACTAGATTTACCGGAACCATGAGGACCTGTGTAAGTGCTTTGACCAATGTAGGTGCCTGAGCTACCGCTTTCATTGGACGCGCCCGCTCCCTGGTCTGTAATTTTGACCGATTCTCCCGATTTTCCAACCGATTGGTATTCCCGATTGTGGGAATCTGATGCCTGTTTATCTGCTGAAGCGTAGTTGCCTTTATTACTAAAGGTACCGGACCCATTTAGTCCATCATAGGTTTTTTCGTTATTGTAGTTACCAGAACTGCGATTTTCAGTCGATGCACCGGCTTCTTGATCTACTATTGAGACGGATTCGCCCTGTGCTCCCACTGATTGGTACTTTTTGTTATGAGAGTCGGAAGCCTGTTTAGACAGGGCAGCATCATTTCCTTTGTAACTCCAACTATTGTGGGACCCGTCGTTACCTGCGCTGGTACTTTGATCACTGTAAATACGTGAATTTTGAGTTTGTCGTGACGCGCCGGCTCCCTGGTCTACTATTGTTACGGATTCTCCCTTTTTTCCTACAGATTCATATTTCTTGTTATGGGAGTCTGATGCTTGTTTATCTGTTGAAGCATGTGTGCCTTTAGAATCAGAGGTACCGGATCCATATTTATTTGAGTAGGTATTCTGGTTATTATAGTTAGCAGAGTTCTTATTTTCTCGGGACGCGCCGGTGCCCTGGTCGATAATTTTAACGGATTCTCCCTTTTTTCCAACAGATTCATATTTCTTGTCATGTGAGTCTGATGCTTGTTTGTCTACGGAGGCATAATCGCCTATGGATTTGGAGTCACCGGATCCATTCGGACCATCGTACTTGTTTTGGTTGTTGTAGTTACCAGAATTGCGGTTTTCAGTCGACGCACCTGCTCCCTGATCTACTATTGAGACGGATTCTCCCTTTGCTCCCACTGATTCGTACTTTTTGTTATGAGAGTCCGAAGCCTGTTTAGACAGGGAAGCATCACTTCCCTTGGAGTTCCAACTATTGTGGGACCCATCGTTGCCTGT
Source organism: Cydia pomonella (assembly GCF_033807575.1). Classification (NCBI taxonomy): domain Eukaryota; kingdom Metazoa; phylum Arthropoda; class Insecta; order Lepidoptera; family Tortricidae; genus Cydia; species Cydia pomonella. The sequence goes on from NC_084729.1 coordinate 3,167,514, forward strand.
ACTAGTGCCTTGGTCATGATGAGTGCCTGAATTTTGAGTTTCTCGTGACGCGCCGGCTCCCTGGTCGGTAATGCTGACTGATTCTCCCTTTTCTCCTACTGATTTATATTCCCGGTTATGGGTATCTGATGCCTGTTTATCTGCTGAAGCGTATGTGCCATTAGAATTAGAGGTACCTGATCCATGTATATTTGAGTACCTGTTTTGATTATTGTAATCACCAGAAGTGCGATTTTCTATGGACGCTCCTGCTCCCTGATCTTTTATTGTGACTGATTTTCCTTTCTTTCCTATTGACTGATATTCTTTGTTATGGGAGTTTGACGCTGCACGATTAGAAGCCAAGTCTTTTGAGTAGGTGTTGGAAGATTCGTATCCATCAGCATTCGTTTTAGTTTTCTGCTGCGAATGTAATTTCTCACTGTTATTATCCCGAGATGCACTGTTGGCTAGCTCTTTGGCAGTAATCAAGCCATCGTTAACTATTACCTTCAAAACCTTGTCAACAGCTGTAGATAGACCTTGGGAATTTCCAACTTGCCTATCAACACTTCTATCGTTTTCGTATCCACCTTTGCCGTCAACCACGGTCTTGTATCCCTTGTGAACGTCGTCGTAAGCAGATTTGTCTGAAGCGCTGCTTCCCTTTTCCTTCTGGACACGCGTTCCGCTCGCATCTTCTACGATTAATTCTTTATCAATTGCTGCAGATTTGCCCTCACTGGTTCTACGATGGTCTCCGTCTAAGCCCCAGCTGGAGTAGCCACCATGGCCATCTGAAGAGATCCCGTGGTCACCGTGGGTGTACTGATGGCCGTCTTTCTTTTCAGCACTACTAATCTTCTCATTCGATGTAACCCTGGTTCCATCGTTATTTATTATTTTCAAAACCTTGTCACTAGCTGCAGATGAACCTTGCGAGTAACCTACTTTCCTATAATCGCTTCTGTCGCTTCGGTATCCACCCTTGCCATCGACTACTGTCTTGTACCCCTTGTGTACATCGTCGTAAGCAGATTTGGCTGCAGCGCTGCTTCCCTTCTCCTTTTGCACACGCGTTCCGCTCGCATCTTTGACGATTAATTCTTTATCGATTGCTGCAGATTTACCCTCGCTGGAGCGGCGATGGTCTCCGTCTAAGCCCCAGCTAGAGTAGCCACCATGAGCGTCTGATGAGGTCCCGTGATCGCCGTGGGTGTACTGATGGCCGTCTTTCTTTTCAGCACTACTAATCTTCTCATTCGATGTAACCCTGGATCCATCTTTATTTATTATCTTCAAAGCTTTGTCACTAGCTGCAGATGAACCTTGTGAGTTTCCAACTTTCCTATAATCGCTTCTTTCGCTTTTGTATCCACCTTTGCCATCGACCACCGTCTTGTATCCCTTGTGTACATCGTCGTAAGCAGATTTGGCTGCAGCGCTGCTTCCCTTCTCCTTTTGCACACGCGTTCCACTCGCATCTTTTACGACTAATTCTTTATCGATTGCTGCAGATTTACCCTCGCTGGCGCGGCGATGATCTCCGTCTAAGCCCCAGCTGGAGTAGCCACCATGGCCGTCTGAAGAGATCCCGTGGTCGCCGTGGGTGTACTGATGGCCGTCTTTCTTTTCAGCACTACTAATCTTCTCATTCGATGTAACCCTGGTTCCATCGTTATTTATTATTTTCAAAACCTTGTCACTTGCTGCAGATGAACCTTGCGAGTTTCCTACTTTCCTATAATCACTTCTATCGCTTTTGTATCCACCCTTACCATCGACCACGGTCTTGTATCCCTTGTGAACGTCGTCATAAGCAGATTTGTCTGAAGCGCTGCTTCCCTTCTCCTTTTGCACACGCGTCCCGTCTGCATCTTTTACAACTAATTCTTTATCGATTGCTGCAGATTTACCCTCGCTTGCGCGGCGATGATCTCCGTCTAAGCCCCAGATGGAGTAGCCACCATGGCCGTCGGATGAGATCCCGTGGTCTCCGTGGGTGTACTGATGGCCGTCTTTCTTTTCAGCACTACTAATCTTCTCATTCGATGTAACTCTGGTTCCATCGTTATTTATTATCTTCAAAACCTTGTCACTTGCTGCAGATGAACCTTGCGAGTTTCCTACTTTCCTATAATCACTTCTATCGCTTTTGTATCCACCCTTACCATCGACCACGGTCTTGTATCCCTTGTGAACGTCGTCATAAGCAGATTTGTCTGAAGCGCTGCTTCCCTTCTCCTTTTGCACACGCGTTCCACTCGCATCTTTTATGACTAAATCTTTATCGATTGCTGCAGATTTACCCTCGCTGGCGCGGCGATGATCTCCGTCTAAGCCCCAGCTGGAGTAGCCACCATGGCCGTCTGATGAGATCCCGTGGTCGCCGTGGGTGTACTGATGGCCGTCTTTCTTTTCAGCACTACTAGTCTTTTCATTCGATGTAACCCTGGATCCATCTTTATTTATTATCTTCAATGCTTTGTCACTAGCTGCAGATGAACCTTGTGAGTTTCCTACTTTCCTATAATCGCTTCTTTCGCTTTTGTATCCACCTTTGCCATCGACCACCGTCTTGTATCCCTTGTGTACATCGTCGTAAGCAGATTTGGCTGCAGCGCTGCTTCCCTTCTCCTTTTGCACACGCGTTCCGCTCGCATCTTTTACGACTAAATCTTTATCGATTGCTGCAGATTTACCCTCGCTGGCGCGGCGATGATCTCCGTCTAAGCCCCAGCTGGAGTAGCCACCATGGCCGTCGGATGAGATCCCGTGGTCTCCGTGGGTGTACTGATGGCCGTCTTTCTTTTCAGCACTACTAATCTTCTCATTCGATGTAACTCTGGTTCCATCGTTATTTATTATCTTCAAAACCTTGTCACTTGCTGCAGATGAACCTTGCGAGTTTCCTACTTTCCTATAATCATTTCTATCGCTTTTGTATCCACCCTTACCATCGACCACGGTCTTGTATCCCTTGTGAACGTCGTCATAAGCAGATTTGTCTGAAGCGCTGCTTCCCTTCTCCTTTTGCACACGCGTTCCACTCGCATCTTTTACGACTAATTCTTTATCGATTTCTGCAGATTTACCCTCGCTGGCGCGGCGATGATCTCCGTCTAAGCCCCAGCTGGAGTAGCCACCATGGCCGTCTGATGAGATCCCGTGGTCGCCGTGGGTGTACTGATGGCCGTCTTTCTTTTCAGCACTACTAATCTTTTCATTCGATGTAACCCTGGATCCATCTTTATTTATTATCTTCAATGCTTTGTCACTAGCTGCAGATGAACCTTGTGAGTTTCCTACTTTCCTATAATCGCTTCTTTCGCTTTTGTATCCACCTTTGCCATCGACCACCGTCTTGTATCCCTTGTGTACATCGTCGTAAGCAGATTTGGCTGCAGCGCTGCTTCCCTTCTCCTTTTGCACACGCGTTCCGCTCGCATCTTTTACGACTAATTCTTTATCGATTGCTGCAGATTTACCCTCGCTGGCGCGGCGATGATCTCCGTCTAAGCCCCAGCTGGAGTAGCCACCATGGCCGTCTGATGAGATCCCGTGGTCGCCGTGGGTGTACTGATGGCCGTCTTTCTTTTCAGCACTACTAATCTTCTCATTCGATGTAACCCTGGATCCATCTTTATTTATTATCTTCAATTCTTTGTCACTAGCTGCAGATGAACCTTGTGAGTTTCCTACTTTCCTATAATCGCTTCTTTCGCTTTTGTATCCACCTTTGCCATCGACCACCGTCTTGTATCCCTTGTGTACATCGTCGTAAGCAGATTTGGCTGCAGCGCTGCTTCCCTTCTCCTTTTGCACACGCGTTCCGCTCGCATCTTTTACGACTAAATCTTTATCGATTGCTGCAGATTTACCCTCGCTGGCGCGGCGATGATCTCCGTCTAAGCCCCAGCTGGAGTAGCCACCATGGCCGTCGGATGAGATCCCGTGGTCTCCGTGGGTGTACTGATGGCCGTCTTTCTTTTCAGCACTACTTATCTTCTCATTCGATGTAACCCTGGATCCATCTTTATTTATTATCTTCAATGCTTTGTCACTAGCTGCAGATGAACCTTGTGAGTTTCCAACTTTCCTATAATCGCTTCTTTCGCTTTTGTATCCACCTTTGCCATCGACCACCGTCTTGTATTCCTTGTGTACATCGTCGTAAGCAGATTTGGCTGCAGCGCTGCTTCCCTTCTCCTTTTGCACACGCGTTCCACTCGCATCTTTTACGACTAATTCTTTATCGATTGCTGCAGATTTACCCTCGCTGGCGTGGCGATGATCTCCGTCTAAGCCCCAGCTGGAGTAGCCACCATGGCCGTCTGAAGAGATCCCGTGGTCGCCGTGGGTGTACTGATGGCCGTCTTTCTTTTCAGCACTACTAATCTTTTCATTCGATGTAACCCTGGTTCCATCGTTATTTATTATTTTCAAAACCTTGTCACTAGCTGCAGATGAACCTTGGGAATTTCCTACTTTCCTATAATCGCTTCTGTCGTTATGGTATCCACCCTTGCCATCGACCACGGTCTTGTATCCCTTGTGTACATCGTCGTAAGCAGATTTGGCTGCAGCGCTGCTTCCCTTCTCCTTTTGCACACGCGTTCCGCTCGCATCTTTTACGACTAATTCTTTATCGATTGCTGCAGATTTACCCTCGCTGGCGCGGCGATGATCTCCGTCTAAGCCCCAGCTGGAGTAGCCACCATGGCCGTCTGATGAGATCCCGTGGTCGCCGTGGGTGTACTGATGGCCGTCTTTCTTTTCAGCACTACTAATCTTCTCATTCGATGTAACCCTGGATCCATCTTTATTTATTATCTTCAATTCTTTGTCACTAGCTGCAGATGAACCTTGTGAGTTTCCTACTTTCCTATAATCGCTTCTTTCGCTTTTGTATCCACCTTTGCCATCGACCACCGTCTTGTATCCCTTGTGTACATCGTCGTAAGCAGATTTGGCTGCAGCGCTGCTTCCCTTCTCCTTTTGCACACGCGTTCCGCTCGCATCTTTTACGACTAATTCTTTATCGATTGCTGCAGATTTACCCTCGCTGGCGCGGCGATGATCTCCGTCTAAGCCCCAGCTGGAGTAGCCACCATGGTCGTCTGATGAGATCCCGTGGTCGCCGTGGGTGTACTGATGGCCGTCTTTCTTTTCCGCACTACTAATCTTCTCATTCGATGTAACTCTAGTTCCATCTGGTCCGATTGAGGTGTAGCCTTTATCTGATTCGGCAGACGCAGCATGACTGCTGCCTGCGTGGGTCCTGCTCGAGTTAGTGATCGACTTTGGTGCGGGGTGCGGAATCAGCGGCGGCAGAACCGGTGAAGCTGCAAAAATTCATTGTTTATTATATTGATATAAATATGTCAACCAAACGCGGCCTTGTGGTTTTAAATTTAGAATTAAATTGACAGCGTTTACGGGTTGTCATTGAAACTCTAGTAGTTAAAAGTAGGTATTATAAGCAACAGCCTAAGCAAGAACTCCTTGCATTTTTAAGCCAAGGAAGCAGGGCATCGAGTGTGACTGCAGCGGATAGCTCGTCTAGAATTCCTGAGAGTTCACGTGCAGAATGAACCTGAAGACTGTGGATCAAAGATTTTTGAAAGCTCTAGAACACGTCTGGGTCGGAGGCAATGGAGTTCTGAACTCTTTTAAAATGCTACACAAAAATGCAGTTTACGGGTCAACGTACTGACATAGTAAACATGCTGAGATAAGCTAATTTCGTGGCACTTTCTGCTTTGCACATTGACATATATCTAGAGACAGGCCTTATGGGCAATAAGAATAGGGCCAGTACAGCGGTGTCACGTACACGAATTCGAGCCAATCGTGCAGTCTAACGCCACAAAGCGTTGTGAGTTCGTATTAGGGACGCGCGCGATTGGTCGCAAGTCGCAACTAGTTGAGTTGGACTGCACAATTGGCTCGATTTCGTGAGTGACACCCACACCAGCGACACACACCGTCCCCAAAATGACGGCCAACTGACCACCCCACCAGTCGGTGGGGAAGCGACCCGCGACAGCCGCCGCAGCCGAGAGGCGGTAGCGGCCCCTCATACCCCCCTGACGGGGGGAATCGATCGACAGATCACTCACTCACACTCACGTGAGTGACACCGCTGAACCAGCACCATTCTTAGTGCGTAAGGCCCCGTCCTTAGATATATGTCAATGACTTTGCACGTTTTTCTTATAGGTATATTGTATTTTTATGTGTTTACGAATAAAAATATTTCTATTCTATTCGACAGGGCAGGCAATTAGAATTAATACTGTGACACTCTGGCAAGCCAGGACGCGTAGCCAACATGCACGTCGTTTACGCTCCGTAGCGATCGAAACACAACTGTCACAGTCGCACCAATATGGAAGAGTGATAGAGAGCTACAAAGCGTTTCATTGTCGTAGCGGTAACGATTGTCAGCTTGGCTGGGCCGGCTGCTTTGTCAGTAGAAAACGGCAGAAAATTTTAAAAATGTAGACTCAAAGAATTTATCTTCCACATAATTTTTTAACATGTGCCTTGTTTCTACACACAAAGTTGCCTTGCCAGAGTACTTAGGCTTCATTCGCACGAGCGCTTTTACAAAGCGCGTACAAAAAGCGTTTGTATGACATAAACACAAGTAGATACCCGTAAATTAATTCATACCATGGCGCTGGCGCTTTTTATTTATTTTTATTTCATTTATTCAGAAATCAAAAGTCTCGTACTGTTATATTAAACACAATAGAGTTACTAACATTGTAGACTTATAGTTTCCTTAATTAAAATATGCAAACCTAACCTGCTGAAATAGACACTCACTTGGAAATGCACCAACCGCCACGAAAACCTGAAAAAATAAACAAACAAAATAATTGACCGAGCGTTAGCGAAAGTTTTCGTTTCAGCTTGGGCAGAAATGCTTTTGTATGTCCGGATGTTCTACTCTACAGGCGCAATTCTCAACTGATTCTCGTGAAATTTTGTGAACAGGCTTGATGATTGACTAGTTAGGGTTCCGTAGCCAAATGGCATAAAACGGAACCCTTATAGTTTCGCCATGTCCGTCTGTCTGTCTGTCTGTCTGTCTGTCTGTCTGTCTGTCTGTCCGAGGCTTTGCTCCGTGGTCGTTAGTGCTAGAAAGCTGAAATTTGGCATGGATATATAAATCAATAAAGCCGACAAAGTCGTACAATAAAATCTAAAAATATAATTTTTTTTAGGGTACCTCCTCTACACGTAAAGTCGGGGTGAATTTTTTTTTTTCGCTTCAACCCTAGAGTGTGGGGTATCCTTGGAAAAGTCTTTCAAATAATCGCTCCGAAAGAAAAAAAAATGTGTCCCCCCCTCTAACTTTTGAACCATAGGTCCAAAAAATATGAAAAAAATCGTGGAAGTAGAGCTTAAGAAGGACATTAAATGAAAACTATAGCGGACATGATCAGTTTAGCTGTTTTTGAGTTATCGCAAAAAGTTTTCCCTTCATAGTAAAAAGACTTATTTTAATTAGGTACTGATTATGCAAATTTGCCTATTTGTTTAACTCAGGTGAAAGGTACCGTTTCATCCCTTGGTTAACAACTTGGTTGGTGCTTTAAGCTCCAGTTTAGCTTATTGTGACGGAAGAGTAACTACGGAACCCTACACTGAGCGTGGCCCGACATGCTCTTGGCCGGTTTTTTTTTTATCGATTCAGTTTTTGGCAATTTGTACTTTTATTCAGTTTTAAATTATACTCGCGAGTACTACAGCTTAGAGAAGAGAGATTAAAGAGAATTAAGTAGACCAAGAGTGCTCACTCCATACAACGGTTTTGTTACCAAAAATACTTACTATTATTTTCGTAGTCTACATCTAGCGTCCATTTTATTAAGGACCTCTTGACGAGTAAAGGCCTCCTCCATTTTACTCCACATTCCCCTGTCTTGGGCTATTGTTACCCAATCGTCGCTGGCACACTTTTTTAATTCTTCGGTCCATCTTTCGAGTGGGCGGCCTGACTTTCTTTTACCGGGAGGTCCCGCCCATGTAGTGGCTCTTTTTGTCCATTTTTTGTTGTCCATTCGTGCCACGTGACCAGCCCATTTCCATTTTAGTTTCATGAAATGTGATAGTGCGTCGATAACTTTAGTCTTTCTGTCTCGTCAAGAGGTCCTTAATAATAATAAATAAAAATAAAAAAATTACTAAACTTATTGTACAAAATTACCAAAATGCATGTGAATTAGTTTGATAATATTTAATTTAATTTAATTTATTATTGTATTATTTATTAATTTAATTATGAAATGTATTATTAAGGAATTAAATGGCTTAAATAAATAAATAACATCTAGCGTCAAGTAGCGGAGCTCTCAATACTGCTACTCGACAATAGATGTCGCGGCAAACAAAAAAATCTAATGCTCAAAGATTTTCCGCTATTATATTAACCAGAGTAACCGGAACTGTATTTTCAACTCCTACGCTTACTCTAGAAAACCCACGACGGTTAAAACGTAGTTGAAAAAGGATGAAATAATTTTGAAAGCCCTGACTTAAAGAGTTTATGCTAAGAACTTAATAAAAAAAAAACAAGAAAATCCGTCGAGGGCTGCCATCTCTATTTTAAATACAAACAAATAATCAAGTTCCTATAAACATGCCAAA